>NC_132851.1:41070536-41670536 GCF_048164855.1 Canis lupus baileyi | reverse complement strand
TGATTTTTTCCCCCTGAGACAATATAGAAATACCAACCAGGTTATGTTGTATGTGCCTATTCCAATTGTTTGATACTGCGTAACTCTAGGACGGTGTGGAGGTCTCTGAGGAAGGATCTGTGGCTCCGTGAGGAAGGGTCAGTCCAATATTAGCCAAGAATGGAGTACTGAACACCTACTTTTGTCATCTTGAATGTAAATTAACTGGAGAGGCTTCCTTAGAACATTATCACTACTTTTTAAAAAATTAAAAATTTTTATGACACTTTTAAAATGACTCAGAACCTCTGACACATGTTGGTCTCTATAAATACCTCTGAAACTAAATTTTTCTAATATCCAACCACATGCCATTTAATTTAAGAGGAAAAAAAATATTTGAGTGCCTACCAAGATCACATATGTTTGGAGCTGAGAATAAAACACTGAACAAAACAGACACAATTTTGTCCTCATTGGGATCTTGAATTATCAGGAAGTTAATAATTTTGATAATAATAATCTAAATGAACAATTGTATTGTGCTTTGCAGTGTAGTTTTAAACATTATGCCTTCTTTGAATTCCTTGGAAAGGCCCAATTTCTTCATGATGTATTTTTTCCAACACATTGTGACCTTTGGTTTACTAATAATTTTTTTAGGAATTTTGCATCTCTATTTCACAAGGGTAAGGACTTTTAATCATCTCTTATTCAAAAAAAATCCTTATTTGGTTTTAGCCTCATGACAATATTAGCCTCATTAAATTATTTGGGAAGTGTTACTTGTCCTATTCTCTGGAGGGATTTCTATGGCTTTGGAATTATTTATTTCTTGAAGATGTGTTATAACTTGCCTTCGAACCTTTCTAAATCTGTTTTATTTGTCTTTTTTTTTCTATTTTGGTTTTCATTTTGGCTTTTTTAACAGGAAGGGGGCTAGATTTTTCAATACTGATCCAATTTCTTTAGATATTATGGGTCTCTTAAGACTTTCTGGGTTTTATTTCTATTTCATTTGGTTTTGCTAAGTAATTTTTTGTGTGTGAAATTTTCCATTACAAGTAAGTATTTTTATACAGGAGTATTCATTCTCCACTGTATTATAATTTTATTTTGTATCTGTAGATATGTCCCTTTCTCTCCCATTTCCTGGGTAAATTTCACCAGAGTATGTACAGAATATATCCTTTGCCTAAATTAGCTTTTTTTCTCACAATGTGAATCAATCTGGTCAATTTTGGCTTTATACAAAAAGGCATAAAACTGCCCCCAAAATGATGGGCCTTTCATGGGTAAACTATTCTTTTAAGATTAAACTTCTCAGCTATTAAGGTGTATCTGTAATTATTCTGTGTTGAGACTTAGACAGAGCAGCCATTCTTTCATTTTTATGAAATAAATATCCAATATTGGCCTCGTGGCCAAGAATAGCATGAAATTTCCTTTTTAGAGTCTTTCTTCTTGAATCTTTACTCAAAAACCCTAAATTTCTCTTTAAGGTATTCCTTTGAGCTCTTTCTAGGGTCTCTACGTATCTTTTAGATTTGAGACACCAAACTTAATATTAGATTCTAGAACTATCTGCTCCATGGTATATAAATTTAAAAAATTAAGCGTCTGAGCAAACAGCCTCAATGCCCCTAAGACTTGAGAAGAAAACTATGCCTCCCAGGCCCTTAGCTCTGTGTCTCCTTCCTCTCTTCATTTCTGGGGATGCCACACCTCAGCAGGCGTTAGATGAAGACACTTTGTTCCTAGGACTGGCGGTTCTGATAAGGATGATAAGAACTAATTATATCTTAGTTACCTACATACCCCTTCTTCGGGGGCAACGAAGGAACACGTTGTTTTCTGCACACGGAAGTCTAAATACCCGTTGAATGAATGAACTCATGACAAACAAGCAAAAGTCGGCATTGAGTCCTTGGAATCACAAGGTCTGAGATAAGTTTCCTCTACGCTTCAGAAAAAAAAAAAAAGATATTTATTTGCTTTTCAGTTTTTACTTCTGCTTCAGGAAAGTAAATTATAATGATCTTACTCATTCCCAGATAAGGGATGGCATTTTCTTTTTCTTTCAAGGATAATTAACTAAAAAAAAAAAAAAAAATTCACAGAGTAACCTAAAATATTAGGCTGTTTGTTTTTTAAATTATAAAGTGTGACAATGCAAATCAACAGTAAAAATGAAGAACGGGTACATGTCGCAACACGATGCACCTTGAACTCATTACGTAAGTGAAATGTAAGGAACCCAGAAGAGCAAATCAGACACGGAAGTGGCTTGGTGGCTGCCAACGCTGACGAGGAGAAAATGTCACCAATGGGTATGAGACTTCTTCAGGGGGTAATAGAAGGCTCTACAACTGGATTGTGGCAATGGCTGTGCAATTCTGTGAATCTTCTACAAAGCATTGTTTCGTATACTTTTAAGTGGGTGAACGGCACGGAATGTAAATCATATTGCAATGAAGCTGTTTTTGAAAAGTAAAGATTTAGGGACTTGTTCAAAAATACATGACCAGCCGGTGAAGCCACAACTGGCATCCTCATCTTCCCAATGAGTACAAATCTTTTCTCTCCCTGTGCTGTTGCCTTGTATGTTTTTGGTGGCCTTATTTTCTGATAATCTTCCTTTTTTTTTTTGTCACTTGTGTATTTATATTTAGTTCTCTTTCTTTGTTTTGTTCTCACTTCTTAATTCCTCAAAATCTCCCATGCTGTCTCCGTCCACTGGCCTACATTTTAATGATCACAGTTCAGCTTTATTTTTTATTTGGTTACACCTCCCTGCGACTTCTGACACTATTGATTCATTTCTGTCTACGAAAAGGACATACGGGACTAAGCACCTGGAACCTGGTGGAGAAGACTTTGGAGAAGAGGAAGGCGTTAGCAGGATGTGAGCAGCAAGTGGGAAACCACTGAACGAAAGAATGATTCTACTGCTGGAATCTTATTACATTCATAGACACAAGAGACCTGCGAGGCTTGTTTGACTTGGTACTCTTACCCGGGAGATTGACTTACAGCTGGTGTGTGAGAAATGCCATTTTCCAGATGACTTCCTCTCCTGTTACAAAGTCTGGCTATGGCTCCTTGCAAAGTGCTGGATCTTCTCCATGTGCCAGTGTGTGAGACACTTATCTTATCTTTCCCTCTGTACTGGCTTTTTCCACTCATCTTTTTTTTAAGAGTCCTACCGTAGGAAGATTAATTCTCCTCCTTTGAGTTCCATTCCTTTTTCGATATTTGTGCAGACACTGTGATCTACCCACGTGGGATGTAGGAAGGCATAAGGTAAATAGTAGTTCAAACTACACAAGAAAGTAATAAGATAATATCTTTTCTCTCTCTCCAGTATTATGACTGGATTACCTTAATCAAATTTAAGAAATAAAAAGGGACATCTTGTCCACCGTGGCCAGTCACTAGGAGTGTGATTCAATGTTATTAGCAAGTGACTCTTTTTTCCTCTTTTCCAAATGAAGATGTCCAGTGTAAATTATCACTGGTTTAAGCTGCAAATTACCTTTTTTCTTTTTCATCACCCAAAATATTCTCTGGTGGCTTTGAGCAACTTTTCTATAATTACTTTCCATAGTTATTTCTTACTTTCCATTTGTCCCAAATTATTTGGGTAAGTTGTGAAATTTGGGGGGAGAAAACATGTTAATACTGGCAAGTCCACATTGTTCAACGTAACATAGAGTTGTAAATATATAGTAGGACTTGCTTAAATCCCCTGGGGCTGATGGGGAGGCACCAGGGGAAGGAAAGGTTAAATTGTGGGGAGTAAAGGGGAAATGAGAGAAGAAAGAAAACTGGTCTGGATACAGACAGAACTAAAACCCAAAGTGGAAAGTTTATGCACCACTGTTGTACTTCACATGGTTAAAAAGGAAGGATTACGGGTAGGGGACGATGTCAGTTGCTTACCCAATAGCCATTCTCTCCCTTTTTCCTTGCTAACAAAACCTGTTTGTATTTGGGCTGGGAACGTGCCCGGCTCCAAGGATTGGATTATGGTCAGTCTAATTAATCATGACTTTAATATTTCCTGTTGATTCTTCCCTATTTGGAGCAATGGCATGTCACAGTGATGCTTAGAACTTCAGCAGCCATCTTGCCACCTGATTTAAAAAAGGAAGACAAAAATTAAATGTGCTGGCCCAAAGAAAAGTGCAGAGACAGTGGGTCCTTGATGGTACCACAGAGCTGATGAACTAGATGTATTGCCTCTTCCATTCCTTTTGTAATGTAAGGGAATAAAACATCTCAAATGCTCAGTCTATTCAATGGCAGACCTAGCATCCTCACTGGAAGTGTCAAAGCACGTTCATTCCATCAAGAACATATAGGATGTGACGTAAGCACCACAAGCACAAAGGAGCCTTTGATGAGGCTTAGGTAATACAAGCCTTTCCTGAAGCCCAACTGCCCTATGTGAGTGGGAAAGGGAGCTTCTTCTCTCTGACGGGCCCCCTGGATGGCAGAGGTGAAAGGCATGGTGAAGGGTAAGCAACCATCCTTTTCTTAAGGGTAAGAACCGTCCTTAAGGAAACAGCGGATGATGATTAAGCTTGAAGAGCTTTTCCTCAAGAAGACAAGCTGTTGCTTTAGATGATCTCCTCTGATAATCATTTTTTTTTAATTTATATTTCTGGTTATTGCTACACACAGCACAGAAGACAACCTAAGTGCCTAGGAGGAGAGGGTAGGTTCCATATTTCCCAGTGGCAGAGAGCGCGGGAGCCATAGGTGTTACCAGCACACGTCTTGTTCCTTCTGCGCATCTCCCAGTCACACCGTTAGCTGTATCCTTTTATCCAATAATGAAAGTAAATGGTATGAAAATGGGCCAACACGCCATATACAGTTTTTATGCATTTGTCTTATTGGGATAAACTTGAACGGAACCTAGAAGGACGAACTGGAATTTTCTGGATGAGGAGAGGATATTTGCCAGCAGGTAGAACTAGGTGTATGAAGATTCCTAGGCAGTAGAGATGCAAGCAGTCAACTGTGGCAGGCATGAGGGTCCCTGTGAAGGAGGAGCAGCAGGTGGGAGGGAAGGGAGGGACTTTGTCCTAAAAACTTGAACCCCAAAGGAGGTAGCCAGATCTTGGGGGGGTTTAGACAAGAAAGTAAAAGATCAGTCTGGCAGCGTAGGACAGGATGAATTGGAATGAAAGGAATCTGGGGTAAGAAGAAAACAATTACAACAAAAAAAGACGACCGCGGCAATGGGTAGGAATCAAGAAATACCAAGAGGCAGACAGAAGGATTTAGCAAACAATTCAATGTAAGAGTAACAGCACCAGGGAGAGTGGGAGGACAACTCACTTTCTATAATCAACTGGGATGGACAGTTATGACATCCTTTATAATATATAATAAAATGGAGTTGGGTTTTGCATAGAGGGAAAGAAAGAGATAATAAATATACTTTTTATAGTGTCAGGTTTGAGGCACTCATGGTTCATTCTAGTAAAGGTTTCCAACAGATCAGGGATTCTCAGGCTTTCAGGTTCCACACACCAGCTAGATTTTCTTTTTTTTTTTTTTCTTTTTTTTTTTCCAGCTAGATTTTCAAATAAATATGAGGAACCAGCTTAACACTGCCAGTTCTTTCTTTTGCTAAGTCAGAATGTGTTTTCTTAAATAAATAAAAAAAAAAGATCATCGACTTACAAGGACATTCCATTCTTATAAAAGGATGTTTCAACACCAAACGTTAAGGCGTGAATCTTGATATAAAAGACGTTTCATTGAATTAACTTACCTTCAATTTAAAACTCAGTGGAAGTCCTTATTCTTTTTTACAGTTCTTCTTATACCAATGTAATCCTCATCACTGATTTACACAAATGGCATTTGAAACCACTGATATGGATTACTACACAGAGAGATTTGGAGCCCAATAGAGAAACTTCAGCTAAATATCTGGAATCATCAACATATTCTTTGAAGTAGAGAAATAGATGGCCAAAAGTACTCTTTATTTGGCACCTTCCATGTGCTAAGCCCTATGATGAAGGCTTTACGTCTATCTCATTTCAAAATCTCAACGATCCGGGAGGTAAGAGAGGACGGCTCATTTTTACAGCTAAGGACATTGAGCCTGGAGGTATTAAGTGACCTGAGATCAGAAAGCAGGAAAAGGCAGAGCTAATATTCAAGATTTCTCTAACTCAAAGCTCTGCGCTGGTAAGTGTGATGTTACACTGCCATCCTGGAAAAAAGCACACAGAAGAAGAAAGAGCATCAAAGATGGAACTTAGGAATAGTGACCCATTAAATGCTTCAGAACAACAACAAAAGCCTCCAGGAGGAGAATAAACAAGGTCGTGTAAACCGAAGGAGAGAAGAATTTCCAGAAGAAATGTTATCGTCAAAAGTGAAGGGTATTAAGAGGTACAAAACTTCCAGTTGTAAAATAAGTAAGTCACGGGCACCTGGGTGGCTGAGCAGGGTAAGCAGCTGCCTTCAGCTCAGGTCGGGATCCCAGGACCTTGGGATGCGAGCCCTGCGTTGGGCTCCCTGCTCGGTAGGGAGTCTGCTTCCCCTTCTACCCCTCCACCTTGCTCATGCTTTCTTGCGTGCACTCTGTCTCTCAAATTAATAAAACCTTTAAAATAAATAAATAAATAAATAAATAAATAAATAAATAATAAATAAATAAATAAATAAATAAATAAATAAAAAGTAAGTCTCTAAAGTGAAAAGTACAGCATAGGGAACACAGTCAATAACACTGCAATGACTTTTTCTGGTGACAAATGGTAACTAACGGTGAACATTTTGCTATGGATGTAATTGTTGGGTCACAGCGTTGTACACCTGGAAATAATACAATATTGTCTATCAACGGTACCCGAATTTCATAAACATTCTAAATGTCACAGAGAATGCAAAAATAAACACATACAAAAAATTATATTCATACAAATCCAGGGGGAAAAACACTATACATGGCATCTACTTCTCAGAAAAGTCCACGAATAATATTCCTTAGTCCTGTGGATCCTTTGCGTGTGCTCAGCAGTTTCTCAGTAGGATCGTGAGCTTACCCTAGAACCTGCGTGTCTAACCCCTTCTGCAAGCCTAAAACCCACCTGCAGGGCTTACACCTGAATCATCTGAGGTTGGAGTAGTGATCATTTGAAACCCTGACCCTAATACTAAAACAAATCTTTCAAGATCAAATCAGATCATATTCAAATGTACACAATGATAACTGTGGTGCAGTCTGTCTGCCTAGAAACAGATTTTTGACGGTAATTTATAGTTTAGGAACTCTGGATATAGAGCGGTACGTTGGCCACAACCCTATAGCATATGTTTTACAATTTCAAGTATAAAAGATCTAACTGGCACAAGGATTTCAAATGCAATTTCAAATCTTTGGGATCACCAAAGATCCCAAGTGCCTTGATACCATGATTTGAAGAACTGAGCCAATGCTTTGTATAAGATTAAGACAAGCACTCTATTAAAGGTCCTAACACAGATTTTCAATCATGAATCCCCCATCCCTATGTGCCAGTCACCAATGTTTACCTGTTATCTCCAAATTCTTCCTTTTTTGCTTGCTTGGTGAGAATGGATCTGGGCCCCTCAACCGTCTTCCACTGTGGGCCACACAATGTCAAACTCTGTGGGTAGAGGATGCTGGAGAGACAGGGCAGGAGTAAGGCCCTTGCTTGCCAGTTCCCGACTCCTGCTGTGTGCGTAGCTCCTCCAGAGTCAGCCCTCTGAGGTACAAGGAAGGCAGTGGTACCGTGCCCATCACCACCTTCTCAGATTTGTGACATTGCTTGACACGAGACGCCTCTTTAACTTTTCCTGGAGCACCGAGGGCACAATTCTCGCCAATTCCTGAGGGCAGATTTCCAGTAAATCCCCCCAGGGTCCCATCGCCGTGACTTCTCTGACATCCAATAGGAGCTATGCCTTTTCCCATAGGGTTCAGATCTCAGCTGTGGAGGAGGAGAAGGGCAGTGGGATCTATTCCGTGGACTCTATCTCAGCCCTGGTGTCTGCTACACTGCGTTCATTAACGTTCTCTTTACTTCTTACTAGCAAATCACTCATTGCTCCAATGTCCTGTGGTCATTAATAATTCTTTATATGGAACTTTCCTTGTTAGGGTTGCTATAAAATAGCTCTCCCTTGATTTGACCCAGACTAGTAATTTTTTTTTACATTTACCTTTATCGATATAATGAAACTAATAAATTAAACAGATAACAGTAGCTCACTATACATGTCGGAGGCGATAACATCACATCTTTTAAAGAAATAAAAGGTTCACCTTATATGTTCCGCACTAACTCTTAACTTTGCGAGTTCACAGTGTTTCCCAAGACGGAGCCAGACATCGTTTCTGGTGGGTTTTCCTTAACTTTTACATTTGCCTCAGTGTGAAAGGCAGAAGAAGAAATACAACTGAAAAACCCTGGAAAGACAGTTGGGAATGAATGAATCATGTTGCTACAGGCCTGTGTATCTCATCTAGTTTAAATTCTCACAATGACTCAAAGAAGTGCTATTATTTTTATTTTTTCTTGGGGAAATCGAGACCTAGAGAGGTTAAATCACTCACCAATGATCGCGCACCTAGTGAACTGAGGAGATGGGATCTACAGCTTGGTGTGCCTGATTCCAGGCTCCTTGCATTCCACCTGGGAGGGCCTTGCAAACTGGATTTTTACTTTTGTATCCCTGGATCCCCTCTCTCTGCTGCAGACACAGGAGGCTGCTTGTTTGCATAGAATTGTTTGGATTTTCATCGTCTTTGCCCTTAGAACAGCTGCTACTTCTCTGTGCATGTCTCAATTTAAATAGAAGAAGAAAAGGAAAGGAAGGAAGGGAGGGAGGGAAAGAGAGAAAGAGAAAGAAAGACTTAATATTCCATTACCATTGGGATCAGCTTTTTAAAAAAAAAAGTTTTCTTTTTTTTTTTTTAAGATTTTATTTATTTATTCCTGAGAGACCCAGAGAGAGAGAGAAAGAGAGAGAGAGAGAGGCAGAGACACAGGCAGAGGTAGAAGCAGGCTCCATGCAGGGAGCCAGACGTGGGACTTGATCTCAGGACCCCAGGGTCACCGCCTGATCTGAAGGCAGATGCTCAACTGCTGAGCTCCGCAGGCATCCCCCCCCCCAAAAAAAAAAGCTTTAATGTGCATTTCTCCTCAAAAACAAATATTTTCTGCAATATACAGCAAGGAGCAAAATTGTACCCTGTCTTTTCTTTTTTCAATCGAAGCAGGTTATTTAGGCTAGAATCATACAATGAAAGTTCAGCCCTAGGAGTACTGGTTGATATTATATTAAATAGCAACCAGCAACTTTTTCAAATGCTGAAAGAAAAAAAAAAAACCTGTCAACCCTAAATTCTATACCTGGTGAAAAAAATCCTTCAGATAAGAAGGCAAATAAAAACATTCTTAGATGACAGAAAACTCAGGGAATCTGCACCTGTAAGGGCAGCAGAGCCCCGTGGAGAACGCCTACGGAGAATCCTCCAAGCAAAAAGCAAGTCACTTCAGAAAGGAAGAAATAATGCAATTGGTTAAAAATAAATAAAGAGGGAGGGTGTAAACACGACAGATCAGACTTCTGAGTGCTCCATCACGTTTGATCCCATCAGAAGTCCGAGGGGCTGCGCCACGACCCATAGGTACCAAACCCAAAGGAGGGGCGTGGAGGGTGCTTTAGGGAAGGCACCTCCTGACCCAAACAGGGGGTCAGCTTTTCCCCACCAACTGGACCAGTCGATCCCTCCCAGCTACCCCTGCCTCTGGACACTGGCCCTCACACAAGCACAACCACCTTGCCTAGGAGGCTATGACCGCCCTCCCCCTACCCCCCGGCTAAGGAAGACCCCCAGCCCAGCAGGAGCCAGTCCCATTGGATGGGAGAGACTTCCCAGTACAATCTGTCCTCCACAGTTTTCTGTGGGTTCAAACAAAATAGTCTACAGCTCAGTCCACCACCCTCTAAATCAGCATCTTTGTCTTTTTTTTTTCCTGTTTTATACTGTTTTTCCTCAATTCTCTTCACCTGAAAATGCTTTTATTATAAGCCACACCCTGCTTCCAAAAACTCAAGCTAAAACACTTGGGATCATATCCTACAACCTTGTCTGCGACACTAGCCTTGGGGAACTTGGTAGATGGCCATCAGATATGAAGCTTGAAAGCAAACTGTTAAACTGAAATCTGTAGGTAACACAAACACTGTTGTAACTGGATAAATTTCATATTATTTAAGTTAGGAAACCAGAGTTTATGGTAAATGTAATAAAGCACTAATGATTCAAAAGACTCAGGGATTTTCCTATTTTTGCTTTGATGATGTCTTTCCAAAATCTTCATTACTCTAATGGCAGGAAACATTCAGTCACACAAAGAGCTTCACTTTTAAATTAGTTGGTTTGTACGCCAAGAAAATTGCAGTTGCAGTTACCTACAATGGAAAGAAATGGCTTTTGAGATAATTTTCACATGAAATTTATTCTGCTCATTATTAATCATTATTCAGGTGATTTTCTCAAAAGTCCAATTTAAAAAAAACATTGCAGAACAAAGTGACAAATTAGTATTTTACTGCAGAGGGAAATATTTCTAGAAATGATAAATGATATGATGGATTCCAAAAGCATTAGATGGAGGAAAAAACAAAAATAAAAACACTGCAGAGAATTCAAAATCTTAATTAGTAAACATAATAGTAGGAAAGCTGATGGGTTTAACTCTTCTTCAGGCGAAACACAGAGCAAGTGTATTATTTTTTAACTCTGGTTCTCTTAGACTTTAAGACTAGAAATTTATAATCTAGCTGACCAAAATAAAATTACGGAAAAAAGTGCCCCATCACTATTAAGACAATGTTATTAAAATTCATTATTCATCTTCCATAAATCTAGTATTATCAAATTTCATTTTCCATTAAAGGGAGTTTCCAATATTTTGACCATCTATGGGATTAGCACTTAAATTAGTATGAAATCTTATCACAGTTTTGGTACAGAACATGACGGTATCCTATGTATTGAAATAATGATTTCTTTTCAAGTTCTTTAGCCTATTTTCCAAGGCCCTTCTAAACTTTGGCCCTAACATATAAGCTCATCTCTGACAATCCCTACATGAGCCCCATAGATCAGTGAAACTGGGCAATTCACTCTTCTCCAACAAATTTCTTATTTCTCTGCATTTATTTCTTTACTACAACAGAATAATTTCATCATCAGGCTCTGAAAGACACTGCTTAGGTTCAAGTTCCTCAGCATTATTTTGAAGCAAACTCCAGCTATCAGTATCAATTTATCCATAAATTCTTCATTATATATATCTATAGGTATGAGAGCCTTTTTTTTCAAACACAGACATTATGTCATTTTTTATCACATCTAAAATATTAACAATAATTCCTTAATATAAGCAATGCTCAAGTGTCCCTAATTCCCATACATTTTAAAGTGTTTAGTTTGAATCAAGATTCAAATAAGAAGCACTCATTGCCCTTGACTCTGCGTTTCTTATATCTTTCAAGAATTTTCCAAACCCACTCTCCCCTTTTGGTATTTATTTGTTTAAAGAAATCAAATCATTTGCACTCTGGATTTTTATGCCTGCTTCCTCGTGGTATCTTTTAACATGATCTTGTGTGCCCCGTATTTCCTGTAGGCTATAGTTAAGTCTTTGGGCCCGATCTGTTTTGAGGTAAAATTTTTGGCAACTATACTTTATAGGTGGTGGTATATACTTCTACCAAGAAATATATAATGTCTGGCCATTTCTCTTTTTGTGGCAGTAACAGTTATTTATACATGATCATTTCCTAGACTAATTATGTCACTATTGGTTCACAAAATGGTAATACTCACATCCTAATATTCCTTCTTCACTTATTTGCCATAATACTTTAATAGAAAGAAACTTACCATCATTAATAATTTGACTATCCTGAGGTATAGTTCATATAGGGAAAGCAGAATAAAATGCTTGATTCTATTAATAGGGAAGATTTTTTTTTTTTGAGAGAGAGAGAGAGAGGGCAAGAGCATGAGCAGGGGAAGGGACAGAGGGAGAAGGAGAGAGAATCTTTAGCAGATTCCATGCCCAGTGCAGAGCCTAATAGGGGGCTCAATCCCACGCACCTGAGATCATGACCTGAGCTGAAATCAAGAGTTGGAAATTCAACCAGCTGAGCCACCCAGGCACCCCTCAATGGGAAAGAATTTTTGAAAACTATTTCTTAGTTAAGAGCTCTGTTAATGAATCATTAGTAATAAAGTGGTTTACTGTATCCAGTGTCACCTGCAAACTAGTCTGTTACTACTTGATATGAGCTTAATATGTGAACTTGTAATTTAGAAAACTCAATAGATTGGAATCTCCTACCTGACAAATATAAACAACCAGAGGCAAGGTGTTTACCTACTGATGAATGAATCCAATGACTGTACAATCTACTTGCACCCCAGAGTTTATCAGGTCAGAGGGTACATGAAAGATTCAGTATATCGGTTATGGATCATGCATAAAAGAGAGAACATATGAGGGTTTATATTATGTCCTATCCAACAAGACGCACTGGGAAGGGCAATAAGACTGACATCATACGGCCTACTAGTATCCTAGTAATGGAGGAGAGACTGAGTGATGAGCTAGAAGAAAATTCATCACTTACCACAAGAGAACTACAAGGGAGAAGTCCCCAAATATGTGATAGAGTCTCAGCCTCATGAGGGCAAAATTCACCTTTAAACACCTGCTGAGCCCAGTAAGTGCAAAGACCTATTAAGTCATTTTAAGTCTAATAAAAATTTCCTGCATATAATGCTTAAGTACAAAGGGAGTTTATTGGAAAACCTTAAGTATAATCTGAGGAAGAAAACCCCACAGCAAACTAGCTCTGCTAGTGCTTGGGTGTGGCTGAGGGTAAGAGCATATCTGCAGAACCAAAGGAGAACATCTGAGTCCAGCAAACAACAGACTCAATAGGGAAAAACTGAGAGATTTTTCCCCTAAGGTCAAGAGCAAGACAAGGTCCACTCACTTTTATTCAGCGTAGTACTGGAAGTCCTAGCCACAGCAATCAGACAAAAAAAAAAAAAAAAAAAAAAAAAAAAAAAAAAAAAAAAGCCAAGAAGGAAGGAAAAGAAATAAATAAAGTAAAGAAAGAAAGAAAGAAAAGGAAAAGGAAAGGAAAGGAATCCAAATTGATAAGGAGGAAGTAAAACTTCCAGCATCGACAGATATCATGATACTATGTAGAGAACACTTGAAAGACTCCACTAAAAATCTACTGGAACTTATAAGTGAATTCAGTAAAGCCACAGGATACAAAATCAATGCACAGAAATCTGTTGCATTCCCACACACTAACAATGAAACAACAGAAAATGAAATTAAGAAAACAATCCCATCTACAATTGCACCAAAAACAGTAAGATATCCAGGAATACACTTACCCAAAGAGGTAAAAGACCTGCACTCTGAAAACTAGAAAACACCAATAAAAGAAACTAAACACAAGACAAAGAAATGGAAAGATATTCCATGCTCCTGGATTGGAAGAATAAATATTACAAAAATGTCTATACCATCCAAAAAGATCTGCACATTTAATGCAATCCCTATCAAAATACACTATTTTTCAAGGAGCTGGAAAAAACAACCCTAAATTTTATATGGAACCACAAAAGACCCTGAATATCCAAAGCAATCTTGAAAAAGAAATACAGAACTAGAGGTAACACAGTTCCAGACTTCAAAGTATATTACAAAGCTACAATAATCAAAACACCATTATACTGGCATAAAAATAGACATAAAATCAATAGAACAGAATAGAAAACCCAGAAATAAACCCACGATTATATGGTTAATTAATCTTCAACAAAAGAGAAAAGATAGTCAATGGGAAAAAGATGGTCTCTTCAACACATGATGTTGGAAAACTGGACAGCAATGAGCAAATGACTAAAATTTACACCATACACAAAAATAAACTCAGAATGGATTAAAGACCTAAATGTGATACCTGAAAACATAAAAATCTTAGAAAAGACCACAGGCAGTAATTTCTCTGACATGGGCCATAGCACTTTTCTAGGTATGTCTTCTGAGGCAAGGGAAATAAAAGCAAAAATAAACTGGGAAATAAATAAATTAGGACTACATCAAGACAAAAAAACTTCTTCACAGCAAAGGAAACAATCAACAAAACTAAAAGGCAACCTATGGAATGGGAGAAGGTATCTGCAAATGACATATCAGATAATGAGTATCCAAAATTTATTAAGAATTTATCAAACTCAACACCCGCCCCCCAAAAAAAATGAAGAAATGGGCAAAAGACATGAATGGGCACTTTTCCAAAGAAGACATCCAGATGGCCAACAGACACATGAACAAATACTCAAAATACAAATCATCAGGGAAATGGAAATCATAGCTACAAGCAGATATCACCTCACATCTGTCAAAATGGCTAAAATCAAAATCACATAAGCAGGTGGCTCAGTCAGTTAAGCAGCTGACTCTTGATTTTGGCACAGGTCATGATCTCAGGGTCCTGGGATTGAGCCCCAAGTGGGGCTCCACACTCAGTGGGGAGTCTCCTTGAGGATTTTTCCTCTCTCTCTCTTTTTGACCCTCCCCCACTAATGCACAAACACACACTCTAAATCAATCAATCTATCTATTATCTATCTATCTATCTATCTATCTATCTATCTATCTATCTATCTATCTATCATCTATCTATTTTAAAATAAAAGCCATAAGAAACAACAAACGTTGGCAAGGATGTGGAGAAATATTAAACACTTGTGCACTGTTGGTGGGAATGCAAATTGGAGCGGCCACTGTAGAAAACAGTATGGAGGTTCCTCAAAAAGTTAATACTAGAAAAAAAGTTAATATAGTAAATACTCTATAATCCAATAATTGCACTACTGGGAATTTACCTCAAAAACAGAAAAACACGATTTCAAAGGGATGCATGCACTCCTATGCTTCCTGCAGAATTATTTACAATGTCCAAGTTAATAATTAATTACAATTATTACAATGTCCAAGTTATGGAAGCAGCCCAAGTGTCCATCAGTAGATGAATGGATAAAGAAGATGCAATATATATATATATATATCGGCCATAAAAAAACAATGAAATCTTGCCACTTGGAAAAACATGGATGGAACTTGAGAGTTTTATGCTAAGTGAAACAAATCACTCAGAGAAAAATATAAATACTATATGATTTCACTCATATGTGGAATTTAAGAAACAAAACAAATGAACAAAGGGAAAAGACAGAGAGAAACCAAGAAACAAACCCTTAATTGTTGAGAACAAACTGAAGATTACAAGAAGGGAGGTGGGTGGGTGGATGAGTGAAATAGGTGATGGAGATTAAAGAGCGTACCTATTGTGAGGAGCACATGAGGAGAATCGTTGACTCGCTATACGACACCCCTGAAATGAATATAACACTGTATGTTAACTATACTGGAATGAAAATTTAAAAATTAATTTAAAAAAGTATAATCTGAGTAAAAGCTGAGCATTTAAACTATGGGTTGGATAGGAAACCAACTGGCCCTTAGGTGTGAGTGGACCCCCGGCTGGAATGTGAGAGAATTTCTCACTCTACCTCTTGCTGCTCCTTACTGTTTCGTGTGTGTTTCTTTGTCCCCTATTTCTCATGGGATGGATGACAGATTCCCTCACTCCATCAGGTGCCAAGAGTTATAAACATTTAGGAACCGCGGCTCCTTCTCCCCGGAGAGATTACGCCATCCCTTTGTCCCAATTCCCCAAGTTCTAGGGATGGAATTACCAGCCAACTTGGTCAAGGGTTGAAGTCAACTTGTCCCTAGGCTCCTTCAGAGGCATTGTGCCAAATGGGGAGCGACACTGAACCCAGTGAGAGACCTGACGTCCCGCAGTTGCCCACCACAGTGTCCTAGCACAGGGCCTGTGGGTACCCGTTCTGCTCTTTCATACCTGAGGCACTACAGGTAGATCGCTCCCACTCTCTCATACTGACCTTCCACACGTGTAACATGTGGACAACACTGTTCCTATTTCCCATACAAGGTTCCTGTGAAAAACAATAGGATGAAGATTCTGTGAGCTAAAAAAAAAAACAGGATATCTACAAAAAGAAGGATCATGGTGATGATGATACAACCCCCTAACACCACAACAGAGTTCTCTTCCTCTGTGTCCTCAGGGGCCCTATAAACAGCCCCACACAGTAAACCCCAGGGTTGTCTCCTGCCAAACACTCCCCTCACCCATAAATGTCTGTCTCCCCAGCCACATAGTTCATGCTATGAGGGTAAGGACCATAGGGAGGGCAAACTGGTGACCCCAAACGTGCTCTGTCTCAGACGCCCTCGACTGTCACACTTTCTCTAGAACACACAATGCAGCCACTCCTAATAGTGTTACGCGTCTCTTCAAACCTGTCTGCCCTCCGCAGTCATTTGAGTCTGTGACCCCCAATCAAGAAAAAGCACAGACTATAGAGAAGACAAACTGTTAGAGTAAATGCTGGTGGCAATAATTTTTTTGTGTGTGATGTTCTCTGGTTCACAAAACAAAATTGGTAGTCCATCATGGTTGGGGATGTTTTTTCCTCTTTCATTTTTTTTTTAATTTTTAAAGATTTTATTTATTTATTTATTCCTGAGACACACACACACAGAGGCAGAGACCCAGGCAGAGGGAGAAGCAGGCTCCCTGCAGGGACCCCGATGTGGGACTCGATCCTGGAACCCCGGGGTCATGGCCTGGGCCCAAGGCAGATGCTCAACCGCTGAGCCCCCGGACGTCCCTTTCCTCTTTCATACTATTACATATTTGGTTGTTCACCAAGGTGTTAACAGGGATTGTAGGCTCTTTACAAAGAAGGAAGATCTTTTTCCTACTGAAACGGTAGCATCTTTTCTTTTTTCCAAAAGTTCTACTGTTCTTTTGAGGACAAAAATGAAAAGTCATCCTTTGGGAAATGGATGAGGGAACTTGGTCAGGCAACTCGTGGTCTGTCCCTTGGCTCACGGCCGTCTTTGTATTGATCCCCCCGGTTCTCATCCTTCTCGGTCCCAGGCTATTTGAAAAGCCGCAGTTAAAACCCATCCTCTCTTTTGACCATCTTTCTGCCCAGTCACTTTATGCTTCAGCAAAGCTCTTGCTCCTTCCTTAATGCACCCCTGGGAGTGGAAGATCAGCTTCAGGAACGGTGCAGTGAATTTATGAGGGGCCAAGCCATTAACAAAACTTGCCCCAGATTCCTAGAACATATTACATTAGCATGGCTCCCCCAGCTTTTAACATATTCTGATGCATATTATTTAACAAATAGGTGTTGTACATTTATCCGATGCTTTTTCTGCATCTAAATTAACTTAATCATTTTATTTATTTATTTATTTATTTATTTATTTATTTATTTATTTATTTATTTATTTATTTTTGTCTATTAATACGGTGAATGCTCTTAACGTATTTTCTCGTGTGGAGACTGATGCATTCCTGGGATGCACGTGATCTCAAAGGTGAATTATTGTTTAAGGATCAAATATTTTGTTAGCTAATATTTAATTCAGAATACTGAAACATGCAACCATGAGTGAAACTGGCTTATCATTTTGTATCGCCTTTATCTGATTTTAGAATCAAGGTTGTACTAATCTCATTAGATAAGCTGATAGTGCTTCTTTTCTGGAAAAAAAAATGTGAGATTAGTGTTTCCATGAAAATATAGTAGAAATTCCATGTGAAACAGAAAAAGGGCTACAAAGGTTTGGTGGCAGGGAGGTCTTTTGTGACCATTTAATGTCTCTACCGCTTTTGACCTATTCAATTTTTCTACTTTGAGCACTTTCTATTTTTCCAAATAGTTTATGACTAAGATCTTGTAAGTTATCAAGTATATTCTGATACAGTTACTCATAATGCTTTTTATTTAAACTCTGTTATATCTGCAGCTATTTTTCTTTTCCATTGCATGTTTCTGTTTTCGTTTTCATTTTTCTTTCTCTTGCTTGGTTTTGCCAGAGCCCTTTAGTTTTGTTGACGTTTTTATTATTTGTAATTCTTTATCTTAAAAATTTACTTTTTATTGTTATCCATTCTTCTTCCTTGTTTCTTTCCATTGGTTTCTTTGGATTTGCTCTGCTACATTTTCAACTTCTTATTTTTTTTTTAATTTTTATTTATTTATGATAGTCACAGAGAGAGAGAGAGAGAGAGAGAGAGAGAGGCAAAGACATAGGCAGAGGGAGAAGCAGGCTCCATGCACCGGGAGCCCGACGTGGGATTCGATCCCCGGTCTCCAGGATTGCGCCCTGGGCCAAAGGCAGGCGCTAAACCACTGCGCCACCCAGGGATCCCCATTTTCAACTTCTTCAACTGAATGTTTAGCTTATTCATTTTCAAACTTGCTGTGTCCTGGCAAATTCATTGGAAACCACACATTTCCACCCAAGGACTACCTTAGCCTTGTCTTACAGTGACTTATGAGGTTTTACCATTGAGTCCCGAACTTCATAACTCCCATCAGGGCCCTCTTTTAACTCAGGATTATTTATTAATATAAAATATGACATTACATTTAGGATTATGTAAACTATCCTTTTCTTTTTAAAAATTTCTAGCATTAGCTGGTTATGGTCAGACGGTGTAGCCTACACAATACTGATACTTTGGAATTTAAGATGGCCTTTATCGTCTAGTACATTTTCCATGTACATCCAGGGGTATCTACGTATAAAATAGTTCAAGCTTCTTTGTTCCATGACTCAGTTCTCTTACGTCTCTATTAATGTTTGTCTACTTACCAATTTCTAAGGAAAGTACGTTAAAATCTCTTGCAACATACATTGATACCTCTATTTCTACCATGACACCACTGACACTGTGCATACTTTGAGGCTATACTGGTGAAGCTATGTATCCAGGCCGATCATACCTCCTTGCTCTATGATTTCACCAGTATGTGTCACCATCACCCTTTCTCCACACAAAACATCTTTTGCTTTAATGTATCAAATACTAAGATGTGAATTTGTTGTTATTTTATTTATTTAAATTCAATTAATTAACATGTAGTGTATTATTAGCTTCAGAGGCAGAGGTCAGTGATCCATCAGTGTTACATCACATGCAGTGCTCATGACATCATATGCCCTCATTCATGTACATCCCCCAGTCACCCCGTACCCCCAGTTAAGATGTTAATATTAAGACTCAGTTATTAAGATGGCCACTCTCTGGTTCATAATGGCCAATAGGAGTTTGCATGCTTTTATTTTCAGATTTCCAGTGTCTTTTTGCCTGAACAGAATCTAAATAGTGCACTGTCGATGTTTAGGGTTTCATTTTTTTTAAATATCATCTAAGCTATCATCTTTTAATTCGTGAGATGACCAATTTACATCTATTAAAATTATTATTATATTAAGATTTTTTCATATTTTCCAATCAGTGTACTTCCCCCCATGTATCTTTTTTCCTCCTTTCATATTTTCCATTAATTAGATCAAGTTTTCCTCTTTGATGCCTATAGACAGCCTTGATGCTGAGAATTCTAATGTCAGTCTGATTTCTATTCAAGTTGATCTGCTCTTTCTCTGTGGCCTATTAGAATCTTCTCTTTGTATTAAGGGAGTTAACTTTTCATACCATGTGTCTAAACAAAGGTTTTTCTATAGCCATTCTGTATGGGAATCTCTGGGCCCTTTTCATCTGAAATCTTACATCTTTATTTAATTCTGAGATACTTATCATAATTATTTTGCCCTCTCTGTTCTTTCTGCCCCTGCTGAGATATCCCATTATCCAGATTTGGAGATGTCTCCTACTATTCTCTATATTCCTTCCTTCATTATTTATTCTCCTTCTGAAATATTTCCAATCTTCATGCCCACAGTCTCTAGCTCTTGTTATCCTGCTATTTATTCCATCTAATGGGTTCTTTATATCAACTCTTTCTCATTTCTAATATTCCTACTTGGTTCTTTGGGTTTTGTTATCATGAATTTGTGTTACTAACACACTCCTCTGGTAGGTTGAGTGTTGGCTTTCCTAGAGAGGTCCACATCCCCATCCCTGGAACCTGTGAATATGTTCCCTTACTTGGTATATTCATTTCCTGAGGCTGCCTTAACAAAGTACCACAACCAGGGCGAGGGGGAGGCTTAAAATAACAAAAAAAGTATTTTCCCACAATTCTGGAAGCTAGATATCTAAAGTCAAGGTGCTGTCAGGGCCATGCTCTCACTGCAGGCTCTAAGAGAAAATCTGTCCCAAATCTTTCTCTTAGTTTCTGCGGCTGCCTGTAATCCTTGAAACTCTTTGGCTTCAAGACACATCACCCCCATATACCTATGTGATCAATTTTTACCTGTGTGTCTGCTTCTGTATTAAAATTTCCCTCTTCCTATAAGGACATCGGTCACTGGATTAGGGCTGACTCTAACCCAGCGTGGCTTCATCTTAACTTGACCATATCTGAAGAGATCCTATTTTCAAATAAAGTCACACCTGCAGATCCTGGGGGTTAGGATCTGAACATATTTTTTGGAGGAAACTATTCAACCCAGAACACATGGCAAAAGGAACTTCTGAATATGTGGTTAACTTAAATATCTTGACATGGAGATATTACATTATCTTAGATTATCCAGGTGGGCCTAGGGTCTTATCTTATCTCTCTGAAGATCTTTAGTGTGCTTCGTTTAAATTCTTGACTTATTTGTCCTCATACTTCTACTGTGTGTGGTGTATAATGTTTCACTATCTATCATACATGAACTCTTTGGGAACCTATTTTTTTTTTCTGTGAGCTTGTATACTCCTGTGGCTCTCAGCTAGTCTTTATGGTAATGTGAACTGGAGGACAGGAGCCTAGTCCCCAGTCTGCATCACTCTAGGGCACTTTAAAAAAAGAGCAGGGGGGTTAACCCACAGGTAGAGCCTGGACACCACAGACTCACTGTAGATCTATAAGAAAATTCCTCTGTTCAGGGACTGGCCTGACTCTTACAATGAAGTGACACTGGGGAGAAGTCCTGAGGTTTTGCTCTTTGTTTTTTGGGTTTTGTTGGTTTTTGTTTTTGTTTTTTAGGATTTTATTCATTTATTCAGACACAAAGAGACAGAGGCAGAGACATAGCAGAGGGAGAAGCAGGCTCCCCGTGGGAAGCCCGATGGGACACTTGATCCCAAGACCCCGGGGTCACAACCTAAGCCAAAGGAAGATGCTCAACCACAGACCCCTCCAGGTGCCCCAGGTCCTGAGGTTTGAAAGGGGAAGAGGTAGGGGAATAAAACCATATAGGTGTGGTCATTCCACACCTGCCTGAATCATTTCTTTGTACCAGGAACTGGTAGGAACTGATAAGGGACCTTGCCTACTAGCCACTCCAGGGGGAGCTGTGCTGTTGATAAAGACTTTGGGTGGCTATGGGGCAGGTAAGGAATGTCCAGAGGCCATGTGAGTAGGAGGCAAAGCACAACTGAAGTGCTCTCCCCAAGTCTAACTGCCTATTGTTGTCTGGTCACCCTGAGCCTAAGCCTTTGGTATCCATGTTGGTTTTTCTCAATTTTTTCTTTAAAATTCCTTACATACAAGCTTCTTCTTACTTCTATAGATTCTTCAAAGTGGACACTGAAATGAGGAACCACTAACACATGTGAGTTTTCTATTTTGACAGCACAGCTTTCTTTTCTATGTTCTACAAAACTGGACTGAAAAACAATGCTAATCACCTCTCTGTAAATATGAGGGCAATGGTTAAAGTGGAAGCATGAAACAATATTGGAAGATCCGGGGTCATATATGAATGCAAAAGCTCTTCACTTAGAAATCAGCATGACCCAGGTAATTTATTATGCACAGTTGGGCAGATGTCCTCATTTTGGATCCACTCTCATATGAAAAAAGTTTTCTTATGTGATAAAGAATGTTGTTTTCATGGACTCGCACTGTTGGTTCTCTTACATTATATCTTTATAAGGAGATATCTCGTGAACCAATTTCTTCCAGAGGTACAGAGCCAAACTCTAGCCCACTCAGCTCCTACACTTGCACATGTTACTTGAAGATGCCTTTTTCTTTTGACTCTCGTGTTTGTATTATGTGAGTACCACTATATCCAAGTCACTTTTAGGGACTCAACCTACCCATAAGGAGCAGTAAAAATGAAAAATTCCTCTTAAAAGAATAGTTCTGAAAGGAAAAGCAATTTGAATTGATGTATACCTAGCCTTTCTTCAGACAATCTGACATAGGGAACGATTCTGATACTATTAAAGGGAAATTGTTAGAAATCTTTTTTTTCCTTTAAATTACATATAGTTTGGTAGAGTATTTATTACTCCATCGCTACAAAATTAAGAAGAATAATTGTACATACATTTGTCCACAGGCCAAAATAATGAGACTCCCAAGAATGAATAAAAGATAATGATCCAAAAAATACATATACATGAATTAGAACTATTGGAACCAAGGATCCAAAATTTAAAAAGAGGCATAATAGTCTCAGAGATAAAGGAGAGGGGCCCTTGGGTAGCTCAGTCGGTTGAGCTGCTGCCTTCAGCTCAGGTCATGATCCTGGGGTCCTGGCATCGAGTCTCCCATCAGGCTCCCTGCTCTGAGGGGAACCTGCTTTTCCCTCTCCCTCTGCCTACTGCTCTCTCTCTCTCTGACAAATAAATAAAACATTAAAAAAAAGATAAAAGGAAAAATTATATTACATACAAATCATCTAAGATTTCCTTCCTGTGCTCCTTTATCAAACATAACTTGTACTAGCATTTGTTGTACACATGTTGGCTCAATATTCTTTTTTAAATGTTTTTTGAAGTATGATTGACATATAAGAAACTGTGTATCTTTGATGTATACAATTTGATAAGTTTGGGGATAAGTATATACCTATCCCTAAAGCCAACATCACAATTCCATAAATATATCTACCACTGTCAAAAGTTTCCTCCCACTTTCTTTATCTTTGCATGTATAATAATACATAAGATCTACCATTCTTAGAAAACTTTTAAGTACACCATACAGTATTGCTACAAAGCTACAATAATTGAAAGAGCGTGGTCCTGACATAAAAACAGACATATAAACCGATGGAACAGAATGGAGACTCCAGAAATAAACCCGCTCATATATGGTCAACTGATCTTCAACAGAGATGCCAAGAATACACACTAGGGAATGAATAGTCTTTTCAAGAAATGGTGTTAGAAAAACTGGATATCCACATGCAAAAGAATTTAATTGGACCATTATCTTATATACCACACACAAAAATCAATTCCAGGCACCTGGGTGGCTCAGTGGTTGAGCGTCTGCCTTCAGCTCAGGGTGTGATCCTGGGTCCTGAGAGCAAGTCCTGCATTGGCCTCCCCACAGGGAGCCTGCTTCTTCCTCTGCCTGTGTCTCTGCCTCTCTTTCATTAATAAATAAATAAAATCTTTTTTTAAAAAATCAACTCTAAATGGGTAAAGACTTAAACAAAAGACCTGAAAATGTAAAACTCCGAGAAGAAAACAGAGAAAAGGTTTCTTGATTTTGGCCTTGGCAACAATTTCTTGGATGTAACACCAAAAGTATAGGCAGCAAAAGCAAAAATAGATGAATGAAATTACATGTAACTAAAAAGCTTTTGCACAGCAAAGGAAACAGTCAATAAAGTCCTAAGACAACCTATGGAATGGGAAAAATATTTGCAAACTATATATCTGATAAAGGGTTAATAACCAAATTATATAATGTCCTCCTACAACTCAATAACAAAAAACAACTCAATTTAAAAATGGGCAAAGGATCTGAACAGAAATTTCTCCAAGGAAGACATACCAATGGCCAACAGGTGTATGAAAAGGTGCAGAACATCACTCCCATCAGGGAAGTACAAATCAAAACTACAATGAGAAATCAGCTCAGTATTCTTATTAACGCATTGTAAAGGAGAGCTATAGTGTTACCACCTGAGCATATGATAACCAGATTCCATTCTCCCTTGAAAGCCAACGCCGTAAAATCTGCTTTGAGTTGGGGTCAAAGATTTGTTCTCTGGTGCATTTTTACATCTTTGTGAGTTCAGTGGTCTTCAACAAGTATTTTATATTCATGTGAATATAGCATATGTTATATTATTATGCTATATATATTTATACACATACATAGATATTCAGTTGTTTTGAGAAGAGGATCTTTATATTTTCTCTGTTAATATGAGTCATCCTCAGGTTTTAATATTGCTACGGAGAAAAGAAATGACTAAGACTCAGAGAATCTTATTTTTCTTGAATAAAAGTCATAAAATAGGTCACAATGTTTGGAAACAACTTGTAGAATACGTGAAAAAATATAAGCATGATGAATTGTGAGAAAACAAAATTTCATCTGTGTTATGGTGAGTAAACTGGGTTAAAGTAGAAAGTTACATTCACTATTCTAAAGAGACCACAAACATTTATTTATTTATTTATTTATTTATTTTATTTATTTACTTTTTAAAAGATTTTATTTACTTATTCATGAGAGACACACAGAGAGAGGCAGAGACACAGGCAGAGGGAGAAGCAGGCTCCATGCAGGAAGCCCGACGCGGGACTCCATCCCAGGACTCCAGGATCACACCCTGGGCCAAAGGCAGGTGCTAAACCGTTGAGCCACCCAGGGATCCCCCACAAACATTATTTAAAAAGTAGTCTTGTTTTAGATAAAAATGCCATGTTAAAGTTAAATTATTAAAAAGATTTGATGATCATTTAGACCCAGTCTTGTGAGTTAATATATATGTACTTTAAAAAGCATGATAGGAAAAGAAAAAAACTGAGGAAAATAAGATTATTTTTAAAATTAGATTAAGAAAAATTAAAGTAGCTGAATATAATGATTTTCGAGCTGTGTTCCTTCTGGTTTTCTTGAAAATTGTGCCCTCTAAGTGCTGGGAAATCTCAGAAAAAGCCTAAATCAGTGGTTGAGTAATTGGTTTGGACGATAGAAGCACATTTGCAAAACTTGAGAACAAATCCTCTATTGCTTTAAACGAAGCTCCCAGGAATTTACTTCTTTAACTTCTCTCCCCATTCTTCCATTGGAGGCTGTGCAAACGCAGGAGAACCACTTAAGGGAGGAAATATCGCAGTTTTCTGATATAAGAATTTGAGGCAAACCTCTTTGAGGTGCAAGCGGGGCTGCCATGGGCGGTGGACCAGTCGTGCCCTGCCTGTGCCAGGTGCCTGGCCAGGAGGAGGGGGCCAGGCCCTGACTGACCAGCTAGGATCAACTGCAAAGATCAGCGGACTTCAGTCTGGAAGAAACCGTGTCTTTCTGTAACAGGCACAAAGGATACATATGGGCGGGTGAAGCCTGGCCACAATGTCGGCGAAATTTAGAAATCATTGTCTTCTTCTTCTTCGTCTTCGTCTTCGTCTTCGTCTTCTTCTTCCTTCTTCTTCTTCATCTTCTTCTTCTTCTTTCTTCTTCTTCTTCTTCTTCTTCTTCTTCTTCTTCTTCTTCTTCTTCTTCTTCGTCTTCGTCTTCTTCTTCTTCTTCTTCTTCTCTTCCTCCTCCTCCTCCTCCTCCACTTCCTCCTCCTCCTCCTTCTTCTTTTTCTCCTCCTCCTCCTCCTCTTTCTCCTTCTCCTCCCTCCTACCTCCTCCAAAATCCTTTTTTAAATTTTTAATATTTTATTTCAAAATCTCTTTTAAGTGCTGTTCCCGATGACTGTTGTCAGAGGAAGATGGAGGAAGGAGAAAGTAAAGGTCTAAAAGCTCTACCCCTTGATTAAAACGACAGGTGTCAATGATCATTTTTTATTTTTTCCTGATCTCTCCAGAAGAGGAGAGTGATCTTTCCAATCCCTTTGTGATGAAAAGCACTTGCTTATGTTTAAAGAAATATTTCTGGTGTTCAGGGTGAGCAACACATTATTCATGGAATCTTAGCTTGGGGCATGTCTACTTTCATTTTTAGTTCCTAAATATTAGGATTTCAGAAGGAAATCATTTAAAAATACTATTTATGGTAGTTTTTAAACTACTTTCAGTTTTTTATTCTTTATATTCATTCTCTGTGATCATGTTAAAATAACTTGTAAAAATCAGCAGCTTTTGAGGGACCATAAAAACTTAGCTGCAAAAGGTTACAGGATTAAAAAAAAAGACCTTAAAAGAGGCATTTATTAATAATAAAAAAGAGGCATCTATTACTATTTTTTTCCCTCATTCAATTTTTCAACCTTAAAACAACTTATTTTACCAGCAAAATGGGCTTATTCTGGAATAGCAGAGGGATTGCAATTTGGGACTAGCATACCATAGCAAAAGCCATTGGCATGTCTGGGGAATGTAGAGGAGAGTGGGTGTTCTGAAAGGACTGTTAGGAGCAAAAAGTCCATTGGAGCAAACCGAGAGCTGGAAGTGTAGTGGTTTCCCATTGGCTGGGCTGTGGCTAGATTAGAAGGAAAAATCTTCCTTCTTCCCGCCAAGATCCGTCTCTTCGGTTGGACCTGCAATTGGTGACAGGTGGTGATATGGGAGCGCTCCCTTCTGGCCTTCTGACTCCACTTTATTTATTTATTTATTTATTTATTTATTTATTTATTTATTTATTTATTTATTTTTCTCATTCTATTTTATTTTATTTTTATTTTTTTTATTGGAGTTCAGTTTGCCCACATATAGCTTAACACCCAGTACTAGTGCCCCCCTCAGTGCCCGTCACCCCATCACCCCTTAAATGAGGTTTCTTTTCTTTAGTTTCACATGTTGCTATCTGTTATTCATGTGGCTGTTTCTCACTGTCACTTCTTGATTTTTCTTTTCTAGAGCTTGTGAAAAGTATTCCCTTTGGAAGAAGCAAGGTGGAGCAATAGTTAACTAGTCTAACTAGTGTATTTCTTTATCAGACGTCAATATTTTAACAATTAAGCAATTTTTATATAAATTGGTGTTGCCATTATTGTTATGCTCGGAGTGATTATTCATGTTTAGCAACCTACGAATTGCCCTGAAGTTAGTTGTCTTTTTGTCCCTTAAGGAGACGGCTGGGAAATTGGGAAATGGTGGTGGTTTACTGAAAATTCTCATTCCACATTCTTTTTTTTTTTTGAGACATACTTGTGGAACCTTTTTCTTTTTTTTAGCTTATGTGTATGTGAGTGGCAGTATTTGTAGCTATAGGTCATTTATAGCTAACTAAGTGCCCTTAATCATCTGAATTCCTTGTTCTCTCCTCTCCAGTAGCTGTGCCTAATCCATTTTGACCGCCACTCCCACCAAATGCTCCACTACCACCCCAGATGGGCCAGATGGCTTGTTCTCTTTGACTCCTAACACGCTGCCCTGGAGACAGGCCTAAATTCTATCATTCTTTGTAATTTTTTTTGTGGTTCATATACCTGAAGCAAGTGCTAGAGTAACTAACAGTCACCTTTTTGAAATTGGTTTTTCAGTAAGCAATTTCTCTCCGGAACTCAAGCGTGGAGAGACTAGGAAGGATATACAATAGCTCTTTCTCCTCACACTGTCCATCTGGGGCATGTTTTTTCTGGTTTTAACAAAATATTCAATACATTTCAGTCTGGGCCGTTTGCCAGGTTTATGATGGCCCTGTAGAGCTCTACCATTGATTTTTGGAAGTTGCTATATTTTTAATTTTCTCTTATAACAGGAGGATAAGTTAATTCTCTGGAGGACACTATACAATATCAAAGCAGTGATTTCACTGTTTTTTTTTTTTTAATGAGTCAGCAGAGAGGCTGTGACTGGGGAACTTTTATGATCGCAGGATTTGCAATCTGGAGAACCAAAAGAGGAGACAAAGAAACAACTAATTGATGTTCTTGAGGTACTATAAGTGCTGCTGACCTGTGATAATGACTCCCATGTTAAATTCCTTTAATTATGCATTGATTTTTCCATAGTAGTAGATTTTGTATTCTTGTCATTCCCTTCTGATGCTTTTGGGGACACAGAGTAATGATGTTTCTGATCTGTTTAAGGATTAAGAGGAACCCCAAAGTGAGAGCATCTTAAAGAAGACAGAAGTTCATTTCTCTTTTCTCGTAACAGGAAGCAGAAGTAGATAATCCACAACTAATAAGGAAACTCCACAGACATGAGGAACTCGGGTCCCTCCCATCTGACCTCTCCACCATCTTACCATGCAGCCCGTAACTCAAGGTCCTAGTTGGCTGTTCCAGACACAAGTCTCCCATCTGCTTTTAGGCAGCATGAGGAAGGGTACACACTTCTCTTTGAGGAAGGACACTTGCTCGAGCTCGCAGAGACCCCTCTGCTTCCATCCCATTGGCCAGAATCTAGTTATGTTGCCATGTCTAGCTATAAGGCAGACTGTGGAGTGAAAATTTCATTCTGGGCCAGCCCGTTCCCAGTTAAAAATTAATGGTCTGATCATCAAAGGAGTAGAGGAAGATGAATATTGAGGCCCAATTAGCAATTTCTGCTGTAACTTTTAATATTTGCTTTGGAGGCTTTATTTATGAGTATTTTCCCAGGGGCAGTTGTCAAATTCTCCTTAAGACCTTGATCTGTTTCCGAGCGCGTGGGTGGCTCAGGTCATGATCTTGGGGTCCTGGGATCAAGGCCCGAGTTGGGCTCTCTGCTCAGCGGGGAATCTGCCTCTCCCTCTCCCTCTCCCCTTGTGCTCTCTCTTCCTCTCTGTCTCTCAAATAAGTAAATAAATCTTGAAAGAAAACCAAAAACTTGATCTGTTTTCTGGAATAGTTAAATGCATTTTGCTAATGACACTATTCTAAAGTATAAGAAAAAGAGCTTCTGATCTTTCTTACATGCTCTGAGACTGGGGCACACATCTATCCCCCGTTTCTCTGCTCTGGCACACAGAGGTGCCCAGGCTGTCACAGGAGTGTTGCCAAATTTTGATCATTGAGAAAGACTTATTAATTTTTGTAGCTGATGATGTGTGTAGTTTTGCAGTGTAGTCATCTAGAACATTGCGCTAGGTAGGTACCGGGGGACTGTAAACAGCAGGTACAGAAATAAGAGGTGGTGTGGGGAGGTTTGTGTGTCGGAGAGGCGGGCTCTCCCTCGAGGACTTCCTATCAGATCACGCTGCTGCTGTTTTCCACCATCACTCCCTTGTTCCCGCTAATGGGAAGGGAATTAGAGGAGAGCCACCCGCACCTCCCCTTTACAGGTCGCATCTCGAATTTGCACACATTGCACAGGAGATCGATCGATCAGCCTTTCCTTCTTTATTTTTTATTATTTTTTAAAAAATATTTTATATATTTATGCATAAGTGGCCAGAGACCCAGGCAGAGGGAGAAGCAGGCTCCCTGCAGGGAGCCCAATGCAGGATTCGATCCCAGGACTCTGGGGTCACGGCCTGGGCCAAAGGCAGGTCAACTACTGAACCCCCAAGTGTCCCATCTTTCTTTCTTTCTTTGATTATAACCATCTCATACTCTCAGACTTTTACATTGATTGAACCTAATTACCTCTAAGTCTTTTACATTGTTTGCTATTTTTCGTGTTTATAAACAGCGCTATATATATTTTGAAATATATGAATCTCTAAGTGTATTTAAAGATAAGTGTTTAAGTGTTTCTCAGTATAAATTATTGTCTGCATTTTGAATGGTTTCTTTAGATTTTGTTATCAGAATTGGGACAAACAGATTTGATAAGTATTGCTTATCAAATAAAGCAAATAAGTGTTGCTTTGATAAGTATTACTTTTTAAAAAAATTAAAAATTTACATTCTTAGCAGCTATATTTGAGTGTTTATTGCAAACTTACTAGCATTGCTTTCTCATATTTATTAATCATAAACATTGTGATTGTCTTTTGACTGCTTCTAAGCATACAAGATATTTACCATCCTGACATTCAGAATTGCATAAATACCTTCATTTTCTTCTATTTTATTTTTCTTCAATTTGATCTGGTGGATGAAATGAGGTAGGGCTCTCAATCCATATATTTTTCCCAAATGGCCAATAGTGAATCCCTGCTGTTTATTAAATAATCTTTTTCATGTGAATCCATGTGTCGTGTCTCTATATTATGTAAATACACAACATATAATCTGTATTTTCCACCTATCTCTTCTGTCTTACTGGTGCCAGAAATGTTTTTGTCGCAGAATATTTGTATGTGAGGAGAAATTTTCTTGGAGAGAACATTTGAATGTCCTTACAGCAGTTATTGCCATTTTGAGCCTAAAGGCAAATAAAAGCATTTTTTTTTTTTTGGAATGTGAATTTAGAAAGTGCTTTTGCACATGAATGTCCTGCAGGCACTTCAAACTCCGTACGTGCACAGAAACCCATATTGGTAGGCCTAGCACACTCTCCTCTTCTAAAGGTCCCATGCAGCTAAGGGCTCAGCCTTCATCCAGCCTCCCTCATGACAAACCCTGGCACAGTGGCTGACTTTCCCTCTGTGTGTCACCCTACCTACAGCTCGTCCCTCGTGTTTTCTGACTCCGTCCTCCACTATTTCTAGAATCGATTTCCCCCTTTGGCTGCCACTGGGTCTCCTCTCAGGGCTATGCCACCTGCCCCCAGACATGAGGGCAGCTCCAGGTTCTTGCTGCCCCCTCGCATCTGTCTGCCCTCTGCGTGGGAGCCACTCATCTCTCCAGAGGACGGACACAAACACCTTACTCCTTGGGCTGTTGATCCTTGGGCAGGCTTCCCATTGTCTACCCAAGGGGCTCACACTCATTACCGCGCTGTTCAAAGCTGAGCAAAAGGGGAGTCTCCCTCTAACTTTACCTTGTCAGCTCCCTTCATTCCGGGCCACCTGCAAGCGCTGAGTCTCTGCCACCCTGGTAAATGGCTCACCTTTACTTTGAAATATTTAAACATCCTTTTCCTTCGGGCTGTTCTGTCTATAAACTCCTCACTCTGTTTTCATAATCCACACGTGAATTCCCAGATCAAGTATCATCAGCTCTGGAGCGCTCTCCTTATCTAGGCGGTCAAGCGTGATTGGCCTGCGCCCCGCACTCCTGTTGAATCCGGGTACACATTTGTCACAGCCAAGATCACTTTCTAAATTATTTAAGACGCAGTATATCTGGTGAGACTGTACGTTTTAAGGGGGCCAACTTAGCCCATCTGTCTTTGTAGACGCAGAATATGACCTTCCAGAAGATTTTCTTAGTCCTGGGGGAATACTTTGAGCATTCCCTTTTAATTGTATGACTGAGGTGTGAGTTTGCACCCCCAGCATGGACAATATCTAACCCCCCCAGCCCTCTAGAATTCCTAAACATGGAACCAGTCCCTGAGGAGGATTCAGGTATGTGTGCAGAGAGCCAAAGAAGACCCTAGAACACATGTTGAGAGACCACCCTCTTTCCTCCCAAGGTTTAATGGGGGTAACTTTCCTGATAGATTGAGAAAATCCTGATGGGTTTAATGGCCCTGTGTCACTAAAGCTTATGAAGGACCTGAAGGGGAGCTTGCTGTCAGGGAAGATGGTCCTGATTAGGTTTTTTTTTTAAAGATTTTATTTATTTATTCATGAGAGACACACAGAGAGAGAGAGAAAGGCAGAGAGTGAAGCAGGCTCCCCATAGGGAGCCTGATGTGGGACTCGATCCCAGGATTCAAGGATCATGCCCTGGGCCGAAGGCAGGCGCTCAACTGCTGAGCCCCCACCCCCGGGCATCCCAGATGGTCCTGATTAGTGACCCAGATTCACCACCACTGTCCCTATTTGTGGGGTTTGACTGTTTCTGACAGAGCTGAGTTGGGGCTGGCAAGCTCTATGACCTGCATTCTGGCTTGGCTCCTGACCCCCATCCACAGTGGGCTAAGGGAGCCCAAGCGGAAGTAGAGTTGCAGCCTCTGGGAAGGATTGGGCCCAGGAGGATGCCTTGGGAGCCAGAGGCCAGGATGCATTTTCAATTTCATTGCAACAGAAGTAAGGAGAATTACAAATTGAGGCTCATGGCGTCCTGAGCAAACTCCCCAGTTTTGTCTTGTGCACTTCAAGTGGTCCTCTTTAGACTGGGTGACCCCCTCCCACACGCACATCCTGATTTCTGCTGGGGAAGGATAAATCGGGCATGGGGTCATTGGATTATTAAAGGAACAACCACATTTGTACTCCAAGCTGGTTAGGCAGGTTATCCAGGTTACACTTTGTTGTTTCTGCAGTGACAGGGTAAATATCTGCAAAGTGGATCTCCCCAGTGATGAGAACAGTTATTTGAACATTGTAAATATGTATATTTCATGGCTTCTACTCTATGCTTATTTCAACTTTTGTAGCAACTGTCCTAACAGGTGACATTTTAAAGTTCTGTATAAAAAGTCACTTTTTTTTTTGCAGATATTCTTGAGGATCCCTGGGGGGCTCAGTGGCTTAGCGCCTGCCTATGGTCCAGGGCGTGATCCTGGAGTCCTGGGATCAAGTCCCCCATTGGGCTCCCTGCATGGAGCCTGCTTTTCACTCTGCCTGTGTCTCTGCCTCTTTCTCTGTATCTCTCATGAATAAATAAATAAAATCTAAAAAAAAAAAAAAAAACAACCCTGAGCTATTTGCAGATATTCTCGTGGAAGGTATAGACTGCCTGGAATAATGCATGAGGTAGGGCTGCCTCTGTTCCTTGGGGTCTCAAGCTATAGTTACTGCTGCGTGTTGTCATCCAAACCCAGAGATATGCAGTGTCATTACAGTTTTTAAAAAATTATTTTGTCTACTTAGGTTGGCACTGGAGAGGATTTGCCTCACAAAATCAGCCCCCAGTTTTGCAGGTGACAAGTTTTGCAAATTTGCTCCGTCTTGCTCTCCGACACAGACATTGGTTATTCTTTGTTGCAATTTAAAATGTCATTTTTCTTATTTAGAAGGGAGGTTTCTAAGTGCACGCTACTATTCGAGAATGTGCTGACCACCGATACTTTAGAATACAGAAATGCGATAAACATACATAAAATGCTAGAATCTGATTTTATGTTTATTTCTATGGAATAATTCTCTTCCAAGTTGCCAGAGTAGAACGATCGGAGTTTTTAGGAATGCCTCTGTTGCCTAAGACATTGTATCGTGTCATGAAGTATTTGATGCAAATCCCTTCTTCCATTTCGTGTATGAAAAGGGACTTGTGCTAGTTCAGCATCTCCCCCCAAATTCTTCGAAGAGACTTACGTGCCAGGTCTACATGGTTCGTGTTGTTAGTTCCTTTCCCTGTTGTTGTCTGTTTATGTGAAAGGGGGATTGCTTGAGTTTTACTTTTCATGTCCTGCACGAAACCATGTGCTCTCACATTCCAATGGGAAAGACATGTAATATGTGGTAGTTTTGCTGAAATTTGTAAGAATTGAAAAATTACAAAGAAAATATAGTAGAGGTATTTTTCTAAGGAAAGCAGTGTAGACCTATCTATATACCTTCGTGTGTGTATGTCTATGTGTGTACCTCGATCTACCTATCTATACCTACCAAATGACTGTCTAGGGTTATGCTAAATGTTGAGCGGTAGGGTCTCCAGGAAGGAATAATGTCTAGTTTCTAACTCTTGCCAATTTCTGAGGCACAAATAATCCACCATGACTCATTTCACGCTACCAATATGGTGCCATTGAACCCAGAATAGGGAAGCGATGCACAGTATAACGCTTTTCTGTAGTATTTTCACCATAAAGATATGACAAATGTAAATAATTTGAATATCATATGTAATGGTAACTACGGTAAAAATAACTAGGAAGTGATCAGTTTTGATCATTTATTACCTTTGTTTTAATGCAATTTCGTTAGTTGTAAGTTTATGTAACTTAGGTTTTAATGATTCTATTTAAGAACTCTTGCAAAATTCCTGAAAATGTAGCAATTGGCCTTGTAAACTGGTATAAACTGGCTCCACTACCACACTGTATTAATGTATTTACTTCTATCTCTGTCTTTCCCTTTTCTAAGTAGAGCAGACCCTGGGGATGGGGAGATCTTTGTTTTTTGAGCTTCATCTGGGGGAGTTTAGGTAAGCAGGTTTGGAGGCAGGAGCAAGAGTAAATTGCAGAGTATAATGAAGGACTCAAGCCTCTGTGTGCTGAGTGGGTGGATGCTAAGATTACAGGGCACTGGAGGCAAGGGTTCGCTTGTGCCATGGTACAAGAATGGAGAAGAAAACTCTCTATTCTTATTGAGAAAGACTCAATATATGCCTTTTATTTATTTTATGTAATTCTGAATGACTCGAATCTGAAAGTGCCATGAAAAAATAAAAATTGCCTCTCCTGTCAAAAACATTAAGATACTATAATCTGATTTTATGTTTATTTCTATGGAATAATTCTCTTCCAAGTTGCCAGAGTAGAACGATCAGAGCCCTTGGAAATGCATCTATTGCATAAGACATTGTATCGTGTCATGAAGTATTTGATGCAAATCCCTTCTTCCATTTCATATATGAAATCTTTGGTAAAATTGAAATTGCTTAGTAATGTCTTCAGGGGAAATGGATTCTTTTTTGAGAGGAAAATAATGTGAAAAAAAAGAAAATAATGTGGAGCTTGTGTTTTTTTTTTTTTTTTGAATAATGTGGAGTTTTATGTCAAAGTTGAGGCAGGCAAAAATTCAGACTGCAGGCTGGCTTACATGAGGTATTTCCAAAGAAGGTATCTAGGACTGAGTGTGAAATCACATTACATGAAGTACAGAATCATTTGTTAAAGTGTGAATGTAGGAAGCACAGCACGGTGCTTTAGGGCACACAGTCTACGGCCCGACTTTTGGAGTTTGATTAAAAATTCTACCTCTTGTCTGTGCGACCCTGGGTTGGTTATATAACAGTTCTGTGTTTCAGTTTCCTTGGCTATAAAATAGGAATTTTCATAATACATATTACATCAGCTTGAGGATTAAATGAGTTATATATGAACACTTAGAATAATTCCTGGCACAATGCAAGTTGTAGGGTCAGCTATTATTTTTAATTGATTCAGTGACTTAGTGGTACAATTAATTAGAATATTATACATACATATATGTACATATATCTGTCATGTATATATATTTATGTATATATGTAGGCTGGGTTTCTGAGAAGTCCTGATAAGGACCCCCTTTCCCTGTTTAAGTTTTGCACTAATTGAGACATAAGAATCAAGAGTAATAGAGATGAGAGAATCAAAACATTTCCTCTAGTAATGCTGATGTTGCATGATATGCTTGCATCTGTAGGCAAGTGGGTTTCCTAATCCAGAAAGTTAAAATTAGGCAGATTTCTACAGCCATAGGCAGCTCTGGAAACCTAGAAGGATCCTCTTTAGGGCCAGACCCTCTTATCGTAGGGCCGAGGACAGAGGAGAACACATGCCGAGTGAAGGGGGACTGACTCCCAGAGGAAAGGGGAAGGGGAAAGGACAGGATCTCTGTGCCTGGTGTCTCCTTGCACACTCATCATTAAGCTCATTTCCTCCTCTGTGCATGAGTAAGTGGGTACAGGACCAAGAGAAACCAGGATTCCTTCATGACTGGAGCTACCCCCATGTGGCAGAGAGAGAAGCCACAGGGAAAAGCAAAGCCTTCCTCTCCCTATCACTGTCCAGTAACACAGAAACTACTTCTGAGGCTTTTAACCAAGGACATTTAATTAACTGAGGTCAGGAAGGAGTTGAGAGGCCCTACTGGGGATGGTGAGATAACTCAGAGGTTCCTAGCAACAGGAAGGGATTACCCTCCTCCAACAAAGGAGGAGGTGCTGTTCCCTGACCTGGGGGCTGGAATCACCCAGCAGAAGCCGGAACCCTGGTAGGTCTGGGTACGAGAACTGGAGCCACAGAGACACTGACCAAGGTGGAGAGACAGGAAGGGTTCACCAATACAATCATACATGCACACTTAAACACCTCCCATTTTGTACCACTGTGTTGGTGAACTCTTTAGGACGAGATAGATCAAAACATTCTTGCAGATGCTACGATTTTAACGTGGCCTAGAGACACTGTCTACGGAAGGAAACTGAGGGAAGTTGAAAGTCAATATACAATCTGGCCCATCTTGAACGTGCTGGCAAACATCGTCTGTAATATTCCTAGATAATAAGTCTCGGGACTACTCCCTGACAGTGTCAGGTTATGCCTAAATTCTTTATCTATTTATCTATCTATCTATCTATCTATCTATCTATCTTTATTTATTTATTTATTTATTTATTTAATTCCTGTCCTTTTAAAGATAGACTTGGGTAAAATTCTTCACCTGGAGTACAACTTGATACAAATCGAGCAACTTTGACTCTCTACTTATTCACCATCTTATATCAGTTTATAATTTTTATCAGTTTTGGGGGAGTAGGGGCGCCTGGGCAGCTCAGTCAGTTGAGTGTCTGACTCTTGGTTTTGGCTCAGGTCAGGATCTCAGGGTCCCGGGGTGGGGTTGAGCCCTGCATCAGGCTCCATGCTCAGTGGGGAGTCTCCTGGAGATTCTCTTCCTCTCTTTCTGCCCCTCTCTCTTTTTCCAAAAAATAAAGAAATAAATTAAACATTTAATAACTTACGTCAGTTAACAAGCAACCTCCAGCCTTGATTTGTCCATGAAGCGTTCATGCGTGCCGCCCTCAGGGAGGTCTGCATCCACTTGCCGGCACTCACTTTCTATTTTTGCCATGTGCAGTTACTTGCTTTATTTGTCTCATCTTGTGTGTCAATCTCCTTAAGAACTGGCACTGTGTCCTAAAAGTCTGTCCTAAATTTTTCAAGAAGCTAGCTGGTTAAAGCCAAATTATGTGGGCCTAATTTGAAAGTCCACTCTTAAGCTGTTGCCAAACCAAGTTTTCTTGAAAGCGTTTTATTTCCTATGTATTTAGTGCTCACAGGCCACGCCTGAAAGTGTTGAACAAAAACAATTACAGAAGTGGGAGCCTTGGATTTGCTTTCCAGAGAATTGTGAGGACGCCAGGTCAGAGCTGTTCACTGTCAAGGTCTGGTGGAGAATCTGTCTGTAGTAGAAAGATCAGAAGCCAGATGGCTTGGGATTAGCTTCTGATGTAAAGTGAGTGAATCACATAGCCTCTGCATGCCTCAGCCTCCTTATACAAAATTATCACGTTATATAAGATAGCCTGTGCTTATTGCCTGCATCCATGCCTGGGGCTCAGTGTTAGTTATTATAATCCAATGTATTGTTTGTTAGAAGGTCATTTTTAGGTAAACTCAGAAATATTAAAAGTTGATTTCCTACTTTGTGTAGAACAGTTTCTCTCAGATGCTGGTGTGCAGGGCTGCATCAGGGGAGCAGAGAAGCTGAGGAGCTGCCTAGGGCACCAGACTCCAGGGATGCTAACACATCACTGGAATAGGAGCAAGAGGGAGAGAATGTGATGATTGGATTTGCTTTTGTGGGGCTATTGCATTCTAATGGAAGGGGGCTTTAAGAGGGCACTTGGGTTGGGGGGAATGAGGAACCCCAAGGGGTGTGTTTATGTAAGGCTAGGTGGTTGCTAAATCACCTTTTCAGTAAAAGGCCCAGGTAACCATAGGGATTTTGCTTTGCTAATGCAAATTTGGGGCATTTTAGAGGAATAGTAATAGGCCCAGAGCCCCCATATGTACTCTTTTCCACCCCTCCGCCAAGCACCATTAAGCTTTAGAGTTCCTCAAAAAAATAATCTAAAACAGTATTTCTCCTGAATGAGACACCAGTGTATTAGCTCTGTGATGTATCTGTTTAATGCCAGGGATTAGTAAAATGGGGGAATTTTCCATTGTATCAGTCAGGGACCGGAGAATGGGCACACTGAAATTCAATATAAAAAAATTGTCAACTAGGGGTAAGTTTGTTAACTAGGTAACTGAAAGGGCCAAAAGAGGATTTTAAGGTATTCTAGAGGGAGCAAATGCCAAAACCAGCTAGGGTCCAGGGAGCAAGGGAGTGAGGCTGGGATGTCTGACATGTAGAGTCCCAGATGACACCCCATAGAGCAGGAACTCGGGCCTCAGGGGGAGCAGTTCTGCTCAGTGGGTGCTGGTTTCTCTGAGCATGGAGGAGAGGCCTGAGCAAGAGGTGCTGGCCTGCCTGGTGCTGGCACCTCGAGACAGGATGGGACTTGAATGTGGCTCTTCAAGTGTTGGAGAAACTGCCAGTTGGGTTCTGCTGCTGCCACAAGAAAGAAATGCTCACAGGATTAGAAAACAAAAAAACAGAAAAAACAAAAAACAACAACAAAAAGGAATGGAAAACAGACAGGAGAGAGCAAGTCTGTTCTTTCTTGTCCTCCACCTTACAGCTGTCCTCTACTGTCCTTCTTGGCAGAAGGCAAAAAAGGATATATGGAAGGGTGAGCCTGGAGCTGAGAAATAGCTCCTTAATAACTGAGACAGAAATACTGTGAAAGGCGGAACAAGCTGCGTAGCAGACATTGGTGACTGGGTCTTGGGCAAATACTTTATGGAGTATCTACTACATGCTACTGGGAGTACGGAGCAGAATAGGACCTCTCTCTGTCTCAAGGAAGAGGGAAGGAGGCTGATGGATCGTATCAATTATGGCAGTAATGTGCTAAATGGTCCCACACGGTTATGACGGGGGCACGGAGAGAGGAGCCAACTGAACAGGGAGTGAAACTGATCACCGTTTTTCATTAATTAGTTGCTGTTTCAGTAGCTTAATTATATGGAAGCAGAAAAGCAGCATCCATGTTCATGCCGGTTAAAAGGTAATCAGTAGAGCTTGTATGGCACTATTTTGAATATTTTCCTTCTGTTTTCTCCAACCTCATCTCCTCGGATTTGTCAAACCAATACAGTCTGTTGAGTGTATGTGTGTGTTTAAATCTTAAATTTTTCTGATGCTGTCTGTGGGAGTGCTGACAACACTGAGTCCATCTTCGGCCCTCCTTCTTGCCCAAGTCCGTGGAGTAACCTCCCCAGGGCTCCGTGTTCCAGGCTCCATGGAGGTTAATGTATGCCCTGACTGGAATTCAAGAAGGCTTATTCTGATCTTCCCCCAAATTTGCACCCGGAAGGCTCTCTCCTTTAGATAAGTAGTAGGGATGACGGGTGCATAGCAGGCCCCACTTTAGGTAATTCAGAGAAGTGACTGGCACAAAGATCCAGTTTATTTTATTTATTTTTAAGATTTTATGTATTTATTTGAGAGAGAGAGAGCACGAGAGCAAGAGCAAGCATGAGCAGGAGGAGGGGCAGAGGGAGAAAGAGTCCCCGCTGAGCAGGGACCCTGACCTGGGACTCAATCCAAGGACCTTGGGATCATGACCTGATCTGAAGGCAGACACTTACCTGACTGAGCCACCCCGGTATCTCAAAGGTCCACTTTAGAGAACTGCCCTGTGATCCCTCCACTATGCCCCTCATTCCATAAAAGCTTGGATTCAGGTCTGGACTGGGTAGAGAATAGCCATGAAGAGTGGGAGCAGAGAATGGGTGTGTAGTGCCTGGATCCTGTGTCTTGATCCTCCCTATTGGTAAGTTACCCTAATGGTAAGTTACCCTAAAATAAAGCTGGTGTAAATGGCATGGAGTGGCTTGTTTTGTTTTTGGGTCTCAAAGTGACTTCTCTGCCTGGAAGACATTCTCCTGGCCCTCCTCTGCCTTCTAACACTATTAAATTCAACACTATATAATTCGCTCAAAGAAGTAATTATAAATGTATTTTGTTGAGTGTTGCCTTTTTGTATTCTAATAATAGGATATTTCATATTTCCTGAGTTATCTTAGTACATATAATGTGCCAGGGATATTTTTACAAAAGTATTCCAATATTTGTTCTAATTTATTAACTTAGGCTAAAATATTTGCTTTGTACTTTCCTAGATTCTGGGGAAATATAAATTGAATAAGACATGATGGGGTAGACACGTGGTTGCTGACACATCAGCCATTCTACTGCTCTTTCTTTGCCAACAGAACCTGGATTTTTGTCCAGGTGTTTGGGGAGCAGTAGGCTTAGCCCAGGAGCAAAGTCGTGAAAGGTTTAAGACAATTAGAGTAATCCTGTTCCCCCTTACTAATAGTTTGGGGAGAGGGGTTCTGCTATGGGGTTTTGGGAAACACTTTCTTTCCTGATAAAATGTCCTATTGGACATTGCTGTCAGAGGAAAGGATATTTGGAGTTATGACAGCTGTCTGAAAACATGAAGAGGAGAGCCCCAAAATTCAGGGATGCCACCTAGAGTCCCCTTGTTATTGACCTACTAAATGAATCACCCTGGACCAGCGTAATTTGCTACTTATTTTTGAGATAATAACATCTTAATGTTTAAGCATTTTTAGCGGGATTCTGTTTTAGATGAAACCAAAGTAATCCTAAATAATGAACATGGCTTTTGTCTCACACAGATCTTTAGTGTTTTCCAAAGGGTTCTAGAAGTGAAGTAGCATTTTGTTGCATATATATTATTCTAAGCAGGCAAGTGGAAGTCTCAGGGAATAAATATCTTCTAAAAACTACCAATAGAGTATCTTGTCAATAAGGGACTTTCTTTCTCTCTTTTTTTCATGATTTCCATTTTTTTTCTTTTAATTCTCAAGTGAATGAGACTTGGATCTGGGAAACCACCTGGAGTTCTCCACGGACTCCATCTCCACCCCCACAAAGCTGTAATTCCATGTTGAGTTTTATTTTTATGAAATCATCCATTTGCCTTTATTTAACTGCTGCCAAGGAAAAACAAACAATCAAAACAAAACAAAACCCGTGTGCTTGTTACCTTGTTCTTTTTTATTTTTCTGCTGCTTTATTCTTAAGTCAAACCAAGCTCATTACAGGGTGAAGAGTGAATAGACGAAATATTCAATGAAAACTATGAAGCTACTCTACAAATATGGAAATAGTGGAAATATGGAAAAATGTGGAATAGTGGAAATACATTTGTGATTCATATTCTGGAGAACAAATAACTGGTGCAAATCAATTCTCCATGTGACAGTGGCAGCTCCTAGGGACCCTCTCTCTCTTAAAGGGAATCATCTCCATGGACATCCACTAGATTGGGAACGGTGTCTCTCTACAGCATGTACCTGGCTGTGCGCCGCCTCCCTGCATTTCCTTCTGTCAGAGATCGCCTTGATAAGGAACAGCTGGGCTTCTTCAGAACCACCATCTTGTTCTTGAAAGAGAATTTTTATGGAAGTGTTGATGGTGATTTCTTTCTTGCCATTCACCAGGCATTTTCTGTGAGAGCCAACATTGAGTTAGAGGGTGCTATTTGGAAGGGTTTCTCTGGGGCAGAGGTCTGGGTCTCCACAGAGGGTATGTGGTTGGTACCACTTGCTTGTCAGGGAAGATGCTCCCTGGGTATCTCTGATCGGAAATGATCATAATAACCTTTCAATTTTGTCATTCACTCAGTATCTCCCCTGCCTCTCCTGTCATCGTGGAGATAAGCTTGGTGCAGTTTATTTGTTGTGGGTTCTGTGCCATCATGATAATCACCCCTCTCTCCCCCAAACAATCCCACACATCATTCAGTGCTCATCGTGATAAGTGTACTTTTAATCACCTCTGTTTTGATCATTTCTTCACCCAGCTCCCTTATAGAAACCACCAGTTTGTTCTCTGTATTTGAGTCTGTTCATCTCTTTTTCTGTTCATTTGTCTTGTTTGTTTAAATTCCACATATTTGTGAAATCGTGTAGTATTTGTTTTTCCCTGTCTGACTTATTCCACTTCACTTTATACCTTCTAAGTCCATCTCTGTTGTGGTAAATGGCAGGATCTCATTCTTTTCATGGCTGAGTAATATTCCACTCACTGTGTGTGTGTGCACTAACAGTTCTTTATCCATTCATCCATTGATGGACACTTAGGTTGCTTTTAAAAAAATCAAGAAACTTAAAAATATGGCAATAATACCCAGTACTTGCAAGAGTTGGTGAGACAGACTATCTCAAGTGTTGCTTGAGGATAAATATCTATATATATAATTGTATTATTATTATATTATTATATATTTTAGAAATATGTATTAAATTCTCAAAAATATTCTTACATTTCAGTTCAGCTAGCCCACTTCTAAATTATTTTATTCTACTTCTATTGATCCTAAAGAAATAATTCTTAATGTAAAAAAAAAGTGTATAAAACTATTTTTTGCAGCAGTATTCATAAATAGCAAACAGAAAATAACCTAATCATTTGAAACTAGAGAAAGTAAATATATTTTGGTACAACCACATAATGGATGCAAATATAAAAGTCATGCAATATAGAAATTATGGCTGTACACTTTTACATGCTGAGTTAAAGGCTATTGTTTTAATGTTAACAGAAGGAAGCTAAAATTTTTGTATAATACATAAAATTATATCTTTAATATGAAAAAGCCCTTTATAAAATGGGAGAAAACATGACAAAAAATTTAACAGCAGTTTCCTCTGAACACGAATGGTTAATATTTTTGTCGGGTACACTTGTGTATTCTCTGAATTTTCTACAATGAGCCTATATTACTTTCATAATCAAGAAAGAAATCTACAATTTAAGAAAAAGCTAAAGTAGACACTTTCCTTATAAGAATGACTTAGCTTCTGTTCTTTAAAGATTTTCCAACTGCTTTTAGTCCTCATCTTTAGAAAACATCAAGCAGCTACAGTGTACAGGTTTTTTAGGACTCTGGATAGCAAAGGTACAATGAACCACCAAGGAATTGGGTCCAATTTCATCCTTTTTCCGATCGTCATCATGACAATGCAGTTATAACAGGCAATTTTCTCTTGTCTGGAAAACTAGATGCATCACGTTAGAAACAGATTTCTTTCGGGTGTCTCAGAACATTCTCTGCTGTTCAGACAAGGGTGCTGTATCGGCACCTCTCCTTTTGATACGTTTTCCCTTTTTATAGTCTGATTTTATTATTTCTTGTAGAATCTGCACTTCTGCTGAGGGCTGGGTGTATTTGGATGCCTGTGGTGCGGCAGGTGAACAGCGAGGGGGGAGTAGACTGAAAACAGTGCCAGGAGGAGGGGAGCATGCACTTGGCCTCGTTGTGCCTTTGAAGACTGCCTGTGAGCCTGGGGGCCGCATCTCTGAATAATCACAAGGTAATGGTGTACAGCACCTCATGCACGCACCTCACACGCACAGGCAAGTGTAATTTAGTGCCCTGGTTGCCTTCCAGGTTTGTGTGTGTATATACATGTTTTTAATCTTATTTATTTTTCTGTTTGTTGAAATAATATGTACATTCTCATTATTCAACACATGAACGTGTATTAGTGTCCCGTGGCTACAAATCACCACAAATTTAACAGCGTAAAACAACACAAACATACTATTTAATTTAATTTAATTTTTAATTTAATTTTTTAATCTATGTTTATTGAAGTTCGATTTGCCGACATACAGTAGAACACCCAATGCGCATCCCATCCAACGCACTATTTTAAATCCTGGAGGTCGGAGCTCCTAGACTCCCTCCTTTTGGAACGCTCCAGCGCAGAACCTGTTTTCTTGCCTTTTCCAGCTTCTAACCTGCAGTAGCCTTCGTGCATCGTCCCCTTCCTCCTCGCCCCACCAGCTGTGGCCTCTTGAGTGCTTCTTACATGGCATCACTCTGCCTCTGACTCTCCTGCTTCTCTAGTCCACGGTTAAGGACTCATGTCTATACTGGATCCACCCAGATTATCCAGGAGAATCTCTCTATTAAGGACCAACTATTAGCCACCTACATTCCATCTGAAACCTTAATTCCTCTTTTCTCTGTAATCCAATATATTTATTGATTCTGCATATAAGGACATAGGCATCTTTCTTTGCAGGGTGGGGAGGAGGAGTACCCTGCTTACCATGAGAGGGTTCCAGAAAAGTAAAAATATGTAAATAAAGTCCTTCATTCAATCACCCAAAGACAACTACTGTTAAAATTCTGGAAAATATTCTCTGTACAATTTTGTGAAATAATAAATGTAACTGACAAATGTGTAATGGGGACTTTAAACATTATTTGACTAGATAATATATATTCACATAATTCAAATATATAAAATGTATTTGCTAAAAGGTGCATTTCCCCGGGGCACCTGGGTGGCTCAGTTGGTTACTTATCTGCCTTTGGCTCAAGTCATAGTCCCAGGGTTCTGGGGTCGAGCCCTGTGTCAAGGCTCCTCGCTCGGTGGGGTGGGAGCATGCTTCTCCCTCTCCCTCTGCGTCTCCCCCTACTTGTGCTTGCAGGTAGCTGTCCCACGCTACCTTTGATGCCCTCCTATCCAGTATGCAGACTTTCTCTCTCTTTCTCTTCCAGGTGTTCAACGTAAACTCATGTGTGGTCACATGGTTGTTCCTTGTCCCACCTTTGGCCCTGACCTTATTCTGTAGTGGAAATGGCATAGGGAATTTACTGTGCACCAGGTAGTGCACCAAGCACAATACATTTAGTCTTAACACCCTGAACGTGGGTACAATTTACTATCTTTATTAAGATGGAAAACCTGAGACAAGAAAAGTGATTCACCTGTGGTCATATACCTGGTAAATTATAAGGTGGGGCTGGAGCCCGGAGCATCTGATTTCAGAGCCCTCCCACCTGATTACGATTCTCTATTCCCCATCCTACATGGCTTGCTAATTGTCATCTTAGAAGCCCCATGTGTAGTAGTGGCCACAGCTGTGTGTTTGCCTCACCATGAAGGTCACTGTTTCCGGGGAGTTTGGCTGGACGCTCTTGACCAGCTGTGCAAGACCTCCCCCTGACAGCCTACGGTCTGCTCTCTCTTGCTGGCACCCACGCCCCGGCTGACAAAGCAGGAGCATCCTTCCAAAGCCTCCACGGATCGAGGAGTGGCTACGTGGTTCAGTTCTGGCCCAAGGGGCTACGAGAATTTCTGAGCTACTTCTGAGAAATGTGCCCTTCCCGATGGTATGACCAGGTCAGCCTGGAGCCTCTGTCACCCCTCCTACTCCTTGCGCTCCCAGGGACATGGCCAGCAGAGAAACATTCAGCTAAGGCGGTGCTTTTGCCACCACGTAGGGGTTGGTAAGAGAATTTCAGAGATTGTGAAATGACTCCTGGCAACAGGAGTTGCCGGACTGAGATGCCCGGCTGTCCCCAGGCATCTAGCCAGACTATTGCCGTCTGCTTCTCAGTCCCCGACCGTCAGATTTTCTGTTACTCGTAGTGAGATGCAGCCTGACCAATACAGAGCTCAACAGCACCGCTAGGAGAAAGGGTGGGGACAGGTAGTGAAGTCACCAGCCTGGCTTTTCAGGGGGACGTGCACAAGCCCTAATGTAACGAGAGATCGGCCTATGTGCAAGGGGTTTTGAGACCTTGTTTCAGGAGGTGGGAGGGATTGTCCTGAAAAGGGTGACGGACGGGGGACATTGTACCGCAGACACTCATCCGACTGAGCCCCCCAGGCGCCCTCTCCTTTTCTTCTTATAGGATTTATGTCTTATGTGATTAAAGCCCCACCAACCTCCAGTATGACCTCACTTTAACTTCACTAATTACATTGACAATAACATTATTTCCACAGAAAGTCACGCTGTGCGATTCCGGGTAGGACGTGAATCTTAGTGGGGACACCATCCAACCCAGTATACTTGTGTGATTTGCTTTGGCCAAAAAGATATCAGCAACCACGCTACATCAGAGGCTGGAAAAGCATGGATCTTACTTACCTTGAAATTAACTAATGAAGAAGCCCATGGTGCCAGGCCCCTCAGCAGAGGTCGCATCTAGAACCAGCAGCCTGGTAACCGCCAGTTGTTTGGATCAGGCCATTCTCAACCATCCTGCCCCAGCCCGACTGGGAGAGTGACCCAGCTGACCCTCAAAATCTGGGAAATAATAGGTGTTTATTTGGGATGACTTATTCCTTAGCAAATGCTACCTAATAAGGGTCTGATGTCGAAAGGAGATTTGATTTGTTTGTGGAGATTCTAGAGAACAGATAGTCCAGATTCTCGCCGACTTTGAAGAACTTTGTTTTTTAGGATTGATTTTCTGATCATCACCTGAAAGTCACAGAATAGCAGATTTCCGCTGAACGTAGCTATGGATTTTCTACAAACTGGATCTGAAATTATGTATCTGACTGGCACTTGAAGGGAGTGTTCTAAAGGTTGATGTTATTGGGAGACTGAATTAGAACCTCTAATGTCTGTTTCAAATTTAAGACCAAGGGAAAAAAGGTTTGGATGTTGGAGTTTTAGAAATGAGAAAAAGAATCATTGATGGTTTAATAGTCTTTGAATGCACTGTTTATGCCAGAAATTGTGGAAAAGCCAAACATTACTCAGCAAGCTCTGTAAAATTCCCAAAGCCTACTAGCAAGATAGCACATATTTTTCCTAAATTGAATCTTGTACCAAGAGTTGGAAGTGAGCCTTCGACTTTGAGTTTCTACATTTTATCACTTGTAGTTCCCAGAGCTAGAAACACATTGTTTTTTGTTTTTTGTTTTGTTTTGTTTTGTTTGCCAACTGGTGAATCAGTATGGAACTAACCTGGGATTGGGACAGGAATAAAAAGGGTAGTGCCAGGATACAGCCAGAGATAGGGCCACCAGGCAACACTTTAGAATGATGCCACCATCCTTTGACATAACACCGAAAGTAGGATAATGGAAAAAGCCAGAGTGAAATGAAGAAGCTGACATAGTAGGAAGCTCAGGATAGCTTGTAAGAAACGCAGGCATCTGGGATGGAACATTCTTGGGATATGCTACACTGAGTATAGGTAAACTGACTAAAACAAAAGAAGGTTTAATTCATAAATGTGCTAGTTTAGTTTTGTTGGTCGGTATTAGAAGTTTGTCTGACTTTAGCTATGATAAGATTTTCTATACTATTTAGTATAGATTTCAAGCAAATCAAAAACTTCTTTAAACTTCACTTTCTTTGGGGCACCAAACTGGGTGGCTCAGTAAGTTAAACATCTGCCTTCAGCTCAGGTCATGGTCCCAGGGTCCTGAGATCGAGCCCCACGTAGGGCTCCTTGCTCAGCGGGGAGCCTACTTCTCCCTCTCCCTCTCCTGCCCACCCCCCCCTTCTTGCGCACACATACTTGCTCTCTCTGTCAAACAAATCCATTAAATCTTAAGAAAACAAAAGAACCCACTTAAGTTTCTTGGAGGAATTATTCTTAAATTCTCTCTAAACTTTTATCTAAGGGTGAAATTCGATTACTACTGATAGGCAGATATCAAAGTGAGGCTTAAAAAGGCCTTTAATTCATTTATATTTCATTCACAATGTTGAGATTATAATTGAATTTTTCCTGAATGCCTGGCGCAGAGAAAGGAACTTGGAATTTGTTACCATCTGTATTCAACACAATGACCATACTGTATAAATAAAACACCTGAGGCTCAAGATGATCACAAGACTAGTAAATAGATTCCTGGTTTTCAGTTTTCTCATCTTTAAAACAGATGTTTATCCTAGTTAAATGTAACAATTTTGCATGTATTAACAATTATTGGGAATGAATGCATAGAACACAACACCCTAATATTTTATAGTCTATAATTTACTTACCTGAAATTATTTCAGGATAAACAGGGTTATTTGGATACATATTACAAGTAAAGACTGTATACTAGGGACTGCATCTGAAAGACCCTAAGAAGAATCAACAAGCATCTAGAGGTAATTACTTCATGTCTCAGTTAGTTTGGGCGATTACAATGAAATACCATAGATTGAGTGGCTTATATAACATTTATTTCTCATGGTTCCAAAAGCTGAGACGTCAAAACTCAAGTGCTAGCACATTCTTTGTCTGGCTAGGATGCTCTTCCTGTTTGCAATGGCCTGCCTTCTTACCATGTTCTCATATGGCAGAGATAGAACCCTGATTTCTTCCTCTTTTTATAAGGGCACTAATCCTACCATGGATTAGGGCTGTATTCTTATGACCTCATCTTTACCTCAAGGTTCCACTTCCAAACATCAACACATTGAGGATTAAGGATTCTGTTTATAATTTTTTTTTGTGGGGGACACAATAATGGAATCCATAGCACTTAGCAATTTAAATATCATTATCAAAATTTGTACCCGAATGTTACCTCCATTATGGAACACAGTATACAGGTTTCTAAATAAATAAATAAACAAACAAACAAACCAAAACTACCATATGATCCAGCACTCTCACTTCTTGGCATATATCCAAAGGAAACAAAATCGGTATCTGGAAGAGATGTCTGCATCCCCAGATTTACTGCAGCCCTATTCACAATAGACAAGATATGGACACAACCTAGGTGTCATCTGTCACATGTAGTTCAAAGGGAACAAACTTGAAGTTATAAGATAAATAAGTTCTATGGTTCTAATATACAGCATGGGGACTGTAGTTAATAATACTGCATTATACACCTGAATTTACGGAGAAGAGATCTCACATGTTCTTAATGCACACCCAAGAAAGGGTCTAACTATGAGGTGATGGATGTATCAATTAACTCGACTGTGATAATCCCCTCACAATGTGATCATCACATGTACACTTCAACACATGCCATTTTATGTCAATTATTCCACAATAAAGCTGGAAAAAAGTTATACTAGAGTTCATAAATTGGCATAAGGATAGTAGAAATAATTTTTCCTTGATGAGTGAGTGGCATTCAACACATTTGCATGAGTGCCGTTCCCCTCGGATGAGCTCAGCTGTGTGGCCACACCTTCAGTAGTGGAGGGCGAGGTCCTGGCCTCTCACTTGCTGTGTGTCCCTCCAGTTCATGGAAGATTTGGTCCTCTTACCCAATCTCAAGGCTGAACAATTGTGCCTTTAGCATATCATTATACTGGGTGCAGACCAAAATTTTCATTCAAGGAATGAGTCAGTGTGCTACTTGGAGAGAATGAGATAAACCAAATAGAACAAGGTTATAAATTTGCTCCGTTGCCCTCCATTGTGACAAATGTCCTATTTCTTTATTTTTCCAAATCAGTTTTAATTGATATGGTCCCCACCCAATAGAGTTTGGGGGGGGGGAACCACCTTCAATGATTTTAAGAAATCCTCCCTACTTTATTTTTTTAAAAGATTTTATGTATTTATTCATGAGAGATACTGAGAGAGAGAGAGAGACAGAGAGAGAGAGAGGCAGAGACACAGGCAGAGGGAGAAGCAGGCTCCATGCAGGGAGCCTGATGTGGGACTTGATCCCAGGTCTCCAGGATCATGCCCTGGGCCAAAGGCAGGTGCTAAACCACTGAGGCACCCAGGGATCCCAATCCTCCCTACTTTAAGAATCACATTTGAAGATTACCTCTGGTCTTAGTTTCATGGTCCCTAGCTGAGTTGCCTTTTTATCTCCTTAAGTGTCGGGGGATCCATTACCCACAGTCCCAAAGTCTTTTGTTGTTCCAGTCTTGCCCATCAGGGCATCTTTCTCAGTGTCCAAGATGTCTATGCACGCCAAACTCGAGGGGGTCCTGCGACACCCAGGGATACTGGTGAAACACGAGAAGCTCTGCCCTATGTTGTTCACAGAGTGAAACTTCTTCTCAATCCCTTCCCTCTTTGTGAACCAATTCTTCCTAAGTTGTACCCTCTCTTTCTACATAACCATCTGACCCCCTCCTTCTCAGATAATCAGATCGGCCTTTGTACCTAGACTTTTAAAACAAAGCCTCGCTAATTTTTCTCTGGTGCAAAAGACGTCTAGTCCTGTAGAATTCCTGAGCGAGGTGGGTTTTGCAGAAAAGGTAGGGGGATGTATTGGGAGGAAAACTTTTCTTATTTTCAAGTTTCTTACAGCATGATTTATAGGAATTGCTCCCTCAAGAAAGTATCTAACCATACATGTCATGCCATCCAAAGGCAAATTTACATAGTTTTTGGCTTATTTGATATTTGGTGTGATTCATGTTCCCATTCATTAGAGCAGGTGAGGCTGCCTAAAACCAAACCAAATCAAACCAAACCAACATAGACTCTCTATATTCTGCTTGGAAGGTGTCAGTGATTCTTTCTGGACAATAAGAAAAGTCCCAAATTCCCGAGTTCCACTTTTCAACCCACCTAATAATCTAATTAGACCCTTGTCTTTGGCCTCCTCATTACTTTCTTTATGTCCTCACTTGGAAAGGTAACTCTCTTGAGCTGGCCTTTCTCGACTGTATTCTTCTAACTATAAAGAGACTTAATATAACTGCATATTAAATCTCTTTTTTCTTTTCTTTTTTTTTACTTTTTTTTTTTTTTTTACACCATGCCCAGTATGGTGCCCAATATGGGGCTTGAACTCAGGACCCTGAGATCAAGACCTTTTTTGAAAAAAAAAAATATTTTCTTTATTTTTCATGAGAGACACAGAAAGAGAGGCAGAGACACAGGCAGAGGGAGGAGAAGCAGGCTCTGTGCAGGGAGCCTCATGCAGGACTCCTTCCTGGGACTCTGGGATCAGACCCTGAGCCAAAGGCAGTTGCTCAACCACTGAGATGTCCCCCTGAGATCAAGACCTTAGCTGAGACCAAGAGTCAAATGTTTAACTGACTGAGCCATTCAGGTGACTCATTAAATCTTTTCTTTTTTATGTAAATAATGCCGCTTCTTCGAGTTCTAACCCATGCCCCTTCTCCTGTGACGAGGTCTGCTATTGCTCCCACCTGCAGAGGTTTCCCTCAGTAATACTGTGATGTCTAGCACTCATTTTGACATTTAATTGTGTGCCATCCTGCACGGTGATTTAATTACTCTTTCACAGATACATGTCTTACCTTCCCAAATAGATTTTTATCTTCCAGGCAAGGAGGCATAGAATTAGGCACTGTATATCATCTGTCTCTTATATTTTTAGAAGTGTCATCCCATTGTTGCACACGTAACGAAACGAATGTGTAATTGAGAATTAATGCTACTCATCCCTCTCCACATGCACACCACATGTGGGAACAGGCAATAACCCCACACTTCAGTATTTGCCAATCCTGAAAGTCAGGGGCAACCATTTCTTTCTTGGTAGTTGTGTTACTATTACCTCTGAGCATGATAGATCTTGTTAACTGACAAATTTTTAAAAAGAGATTTAATTATGGTGGGATATGCGAGGTCACAACTGACGTGAGTGGCAAATAAAAATCATTCAGTGTAAAGTTGTGAAAGATAGGCTATTGTATGCTTGAATATTTTTATAATCTAAATTCTCATCCTTTAGTTCTAACCACACAGACTCTAGGTCTGTGCTCATGTCCATTTATCATGAGATAAATAAACGTGCATCTGTACCCTTTCCATAGTCTCTTATCCTTGCTTTAGTGATTCTGTAGAAGATGGGTGTGCAGGGCTTAGTGAGCAAATAAGTGGATAAATCTGTTTCCAAACCATGAGTGGCACTCTCTTCCTATTATACTGTCGATTCTAGAATAGTCACTGCTATGGTGAGCTGTTTTTAAGGTTAGAAATGGGTCTATTCCTCACTCCCTTCAGGGTGGACAAAACATTGTAAATTGTTGTAGCTTATTCTTCAAGACACAATTTGTATGCTTCCACTGTAGAATCTTCCTAACCCTTCGTCCCTTTCCTCTTGCTTATCTACCTCCTCCAATACATGGTCATTTCCCTCTCTGCCCCACCCCTATGAACTTTTGCTCATCTTGTGGAACTTATAATTTGTGGTTTTTGATTATGGTTTTCCAAAATTATTTTTCCATTTTGCAGTTACTGATAAAGGCATCTCTTGAGTGGCTGGACTAGAAGAACAGTTTAAGGTCTCTGTTAGAGTGGCTGAGGGCCCTGTGTTTTCAGGTTTTTGTAACTTCGGTTGTGTCTAACACAAGACACCCCTCCACACATTGTTTCAGGTTGAACAACTACAGCACAACAATGAGATTGGTTCTCATCCTCCCTTACTTGAGAAGGGGTTAGAGGGAAAATCCCTGACAGATGTCGGGATCTGCAGTCTGAAATGTCTGGCAGAAAGAAGCCTGTGCATGTTAATTGAGGGAAAGCAGGGGGCTGACTTGGTCAAGCTGTGTCTGCACTAGACTGCTTTTCTGTTTGTTTAGCAAAGTGCTTCCTATAACATTTCTAACAGGATCAGTGTGGTCAGAGAACCTCTCCCTGGGGGGCGGAGCTACCCTGGAGAGAGAGATCAGTGTTCACCTTTTAGGAATCTAATTGGACAGACTGCATGCCCAGCTACGTCTCTGCCCACTCCATGTCAACAAAGAAACTCACTTGTTTAAAGTTCACATAGACACTTAACCTCACAACAAAACAGTTTACTGTTCAATTGCAAAGTTCTAATAATGGCCAGCTTTTGTGTTTGGTATGTGCCAGGCATGGTTCCAAACAGACTACAGGTGTTAGCTATTTAATCTGCACAAAATTCCATTAAGCAAGCACTGTTGTCACTACCACTTTGTTCAAGGCGCAAGTGAAATACAAAAAGGTCAAATGGTTTGCTCAAGGTCACATAGCTAATAAGTGCCAGAAGTGAGATTTGTACCCAGATATCTAGCCCAGAGTCTGTTCACCACACTGTTGAACAGATGATCTCCCTGGTGCAGAAAGCTGGGTGAAGATACACTACAGGGTTGTTCTGGATATTTCCTCTAAATACTGGGTATTTCCAATCTTTTCGTGGTGATTTATATGGTCTTTTTTCCTACTCATTAGCAAAACTAATTAAAAGACATATCAGAGACCTTCCTGGGGCTCCAAATCATCAGGAGATACTAAAATCTGACTAGAATGAATGGGAAATATGGTGTTCATTAAGTTACAGTTCCATAAATAATGCCTTAAACAACCAGAAAAAGACACACTGTTCTTGCTCTCTATCTCTGAATATACAGGGCCAACAGATGGAAAATTTTAAGAGGTTTCTCTTAGGTGTCCTTTTGTCTCCATCAATGTTTGGGATACACGGTTACATTGGATTGTGCCACCCACTCGGAAACCTGTAGTCAGCAGTCCCAGCTGGAAGTCTAGTAATAGTACTATGTGATGAGAATGAGTGATTTATTTTTTAATCTAGATTTTGCACCTTTAAGTATACCTCCCAAGGCTTTATCTAGTTTGAAAATTGCAAAAGAAAACTGAGAACAGATCAAGAACTACAGAAATATAGAAATTATTTTGTCAGAAAAAAAAAACGCTTTCAAATATCTGTCAAACAATCATCTGTAACCACAGTTTTGTAACCTTCCTTGATCCTTAGTGAGTCTGAATTATTAACAGTAATTCAGGTATGAATGACAGAAAACTGTGAATGGGGAGAATTTCCCAAATAGAAGTAAATGTTATTTTAGATTTGATGCCTGATTCTGAAATGAAAAAAATATACAATTTTAATAGGATATCAGTTTCTTTCCACTGATGCTAAAATAAATGTTCAATGAGAATTTGAAGCATTGTTAGTCTGTGCAGTGCATAAAACATGAGTCACGTTGTTCCTGATGAAGCGTGGACTCCTTTATCCTTTACTGTACCTATATGTTATTGCTATTTATTCATTGTTTTCTTGAATGCGCGCACGAATGAGTTACTGAAATGAAACAGATCTATACAACTTCGATATGTAGAGTTCCTCCTTCTATTTTTTTTCCTGCCTTGTGTATGCCCTAGATGATGGAGTATGTACACCACATGAGCAAATTATCTTAATTCCTGTTATTCATTGAGTTGTTTACCCCCAAAACTCAATGTTGAAATCCTAATCTCTCATGCCATGGGAGGTGATCTTATTGGAAATTGGGATCATTGCAGATGTAATTAGTTAGATGAGTCATACTGGTGTGGAGTGGGAATCCATCCTGACTTGTGTCCAAAAAGGGGGAGATTTGGGCACAGGAATGTACACACAGATGAAATGCCACATGCCTTCCACATGGAATGTACACACACATGGAATGCCTTCATGAAGATGAAGGCAGAGGTCAGGTGATGCTTCTCCAAGCCAATGAATGCCACAGATGGCTAGCAACCCTTCAGAAGCTGGGGGTAGGGATGGGAGGGTACATGGAGCAGATTCTTCTTCTTACCAACAGGAAGAACCAACCTTGTTGATACCCTGATGTTGGGCTTTTAGCCTCTAGAATTGCAAGACAACTCATTCCTATTGTTTATGCCACTAAGTGTGTGGCACTTTATTACTGCAGCCCAGGAGACTACGATTCCCATCATTTAATGAAAGGAGAGTAGATTCATGTGGTTCAGGTAGACTGGGATTTTCTCTTCATTTTGTCTGGGACATCATGTGATAAGAGAACTACATTCAAACTACTGTGGGTTTTAAGAATTGAAGCAAAGTGGTATATACAGTTGGGCAGACTGAGTGCTACTGATAAATTTTGAGGTTGAGCATTTAAAGATACATTTTTAGGGCCACTTGGGCGGCTCAGTTGGTTAGGCTCCTGACTCTTGATCTCAACTCATGTCTTGATCTCAGAGTTGTGAGCTCGAGCCTCATGATGGGCTCCACACTGGGCATGGAGTCTACTTAAAAGTAAATAAATAAAAATAAAATAAAGATACATTTTTATTTTCAATGTACCAGTTGTTCCAAAATTGCTTAGTATCATGTATTTTTTTAAGAAAGTGTGTATAAAGCCTAGATGCCTTGAAGTCTATAGTGATTTATATTATGATTATTTAATCTGCTAAAAATAGGAATGTTGGCTGTTGATTTGCTTTCATCTTCTTAGAAATCTAGTATTTCAAAAATGTTAATCCAGACGAATGATTTTATGGACTGTAAAATTTAACAGTGCAAATGATTTGAGCTTGAAATGTATTTGTAGCATGCATGGTCAAGGGACTGGGAGCCTGAAGAACATAGTACACCACAAACCAGTTTTTGAAAATACCATAAGAACACTTTGTTTTCTGAGGGTTATGGCTAGTGAGCCTAGATCTCTCACAAGGGTTCCTAAAATCTACCCTTTCCATTATACTTTGAAAACAGTAGAAGGATGCATAAATTAAAAGACTGTGGTCTGAAAATGTCTAGCCTGCAATGGGTACTCCTCTCACTGATTCATGTTTAAGACCTCAAGATTCAGTATTAAAAAATAATAATAAGTTTCTACATTTTGTGATTTCTGACTCCTCAGCTCTTGTTAGAACTTGTGATCATCTAAATGATGCTTGTGATGGGAGAGTGTTAAGTCACTCCATAGGGAGCATAGCATATTCAAGAATCTTCTAAATAACAATTTTTACTATATTTCATATACTATGCTTATATTTTCCCACTTCCACCTCTACCTCTCTGAGCCCCTTCTGGTCTTTTTGAGGAAGATTCTCAGACATGTCATTTCACCCATGAATATTTCAGCCTGTATCTCAAAAATATAATGAATTACTTAAAAACATAGCCACAGTACCATTCTCAGACCTAAACAATTGGTACTAATTCCTTAATATAAACAAATATCTAGTCAGTGTTCAGATTTCCCAATTGTCTCCGAAATGATTTTTAAAAATCTTGGTTTGTTTGAATCAATTTCCAGTGTTCTCACATTCATTGGGCTCTCATATATCTCTTAAGTCCCCTTTAATCCATAGATTCCCCATCTCTTTTTTCCTTCCCAATACGTTAAACAAATGAAGCAATTTATCTTGTAGAATTTCCTTAATTCGGACTTTGGTGTTGGCTTCCTTGTGGTGTCCTTTAACGTGTACTTTTGACTCCTGTATTTCCTGAAAACTTGCAATTAGATCCACAGGTTTGGCTTAATGGTTTGATCTGATTTAGGTTCTCCACCCTCCTTTTAGGAATACATCATAGATAGTGTCTGTTTGTCTTTCTCTTTTTTGTGTGACATTAGTAGCCATTGTTGAGTCTTGTCTAGATTCATTATTTTATTAGGGTTTGAAAAAACATGATGCTCTACCATTTCTTCACTATTTAATAGCTGGGATATTACACTTTGTACTTTGTACTGCATATGATATTAATAGAACTACACAAAATTCCTTGATAGATCCTGGTGTCTTTTTTCACATTTATATGATATAAATTTTGATCCTTAAAACAGGGCTGAGAAGTGTTTATGCTGAAGAATTACTACCCTCATTTTACAGAGAAGTTAAATCATTTGTTTACAGCTCCACAGCAGAGCTGGAGCATTTGGGACCAGGTTTCCTGCTCTTTCTATGCTGCTTCACTAAGGAGACACAGAGATCATGACCTTCCATTTGAAAGGGAATGAACAGTTCTGTACTTCTGCAGTGCTCAGTATGTGCAGCGTGTGCTCAAAATTACTTATAATTCAACACGTGGAAGGACATACTGTGTATCTTGAGAAAGCTGAAAGAAAATAAGGCAGGCTGACTCTAGAGTCCCTTGATTGCTTTCCCTTCTGCTGCCTTCTGTTGGGGAATGACACAGAAATGGTGGTGGGGGGGAATCAGATCTAAAAGATCCTCTCTGGCCATCCTTCCTCCCTCCACCCTGCCCCAAATATATCCACAAAGTTCTAAAGAGTAACAGAGACCAAAACAGTAAAGACCTGACCATCCCATTGGCTACACAAATCATCCAATCTTTTCTATTTCTTCTACCTAGGCGACACAGAGACCATACAGTTAGTATCATTCATTAAAAATTATAATGTATTTATGCTTCAAAAACTGGAAATAGATTAATTTTAAACTTAAATAAAAAGCTAATGTTAAAAATAATGCAAAGTAAATGGTGATAACATACACATGCACACGTACACACACTCATGCGTACATTGATACATGCATACCTCATATGTCACACGTACAAAATACGGAGGAGAGTAAAAGGGCAAAATGATGGAAAAGAAGAACGCCCGTTCATAAATGTAGAAATAACAGAATTAGAAAGATCATCATTTTGCCCCCCTCTATGTGATACTGATGCTAACGTCACTCCGTGAAAAGCTGAAGAACAGGTTTCAGGGCACCGTCTCGCATATCGGTTTTCATTTAGGAGAGGAAGTGGTTCCTTTATGTTGCAGAGATCTAAGCAGACACCAACTAACTAAATAACCGAATTGTTAATAATCAGGAGCGGCACAAACAGACATCATGTGCTTCCTAACTTGATGCAGCAGGAAGTACACGCGGGAAGCGGGACATTCTTGTAGACAATGAGCCCACACTCCCAAAATGTCAAGGGCATGAAAGCAAACAAGAAGAACAGAGGGACTATTGTAGATAAAGGAGATTAAAAAGATACATGACAGCAAAATGCATTGCATGACTTCTATTGAATCTTCAATCTTCTATTGAAGCCATGAGGGGTGGCGGTGTCCGGGTGGTGCAGTAGATTAAGCATCTGACTCTTGGTTTCAGCTCAGGTCACCATCTCAGGGTGGTGGCATCCAGCCCCTGCTGCGGTGGCCTCTGTGCTCAGCCCACAGTCTGCTCAAGACTCTCTCTCTCCCTCTCCATCGGCCCCGCCCCACTGTGCTCACACATGCGTCCTCGCTCTCTCTTTCACATAAATAAATAAATATTTCATATATTTATTTTTATTTTATATTTATATTTCACATAAATATTTCAAATAAATAAATAAATAAATAAATAAATAAATAAATAAATAAACAAACAAACAATCAAGGACTTTTCTTTAGGGATCCCTGGGTGGCGCAGCGGTTTAGCGCCTGCCTTTGGCCCAGGGCGCGATCCTGGAGACCCGGGATCGAATCGAACGTCGGGCTCCCGGTGCATGGAGCCTGCTTCTCCCTCTGCCTGTGTCTCTGCCTCTCTCTCTCTCTCTCTGTGACTATCATAAATAAATAAAAATTTTAAAAAAAGGACTTTTCTTTAATAATTGAAGAAATTAGAATATGGACTGTATATTTGATTATATTACTGAGCAATGTTGACTCCATGTGGTGTACTAGTAGTATCCTGTACGAAAAGTTCTTCTTGGAGACGCATGCTAAATAATTTAGAGGCGAATTGTTGCAACATTTGCAGCTTATTTTCACATAGGTAGGTCAGAAGAATGTGTGTGGGATACACAAACATATATATATATGTTTATATATATTATATATAAATATAGGGGGATACATATAGGCAGGAAGAGAGAGATGAAGTACATGTAGAAAAATATTAACTGGTGACTCTAGCAGAGAATGTAGTGTTGCTTATTGGACTATTCTTTTAACGTTCATGGCATTGAGAAGTCTCAAACTGTGGAAGAAAAGGAGCTAAAGGGAAAAGGAAGGAAAGTTAATCGATCTGGACATGTGTCCAGATAATTCCATATAGAAGGTAGTTCCTATTATATCATTTCAATGCTATGCTAGAGGCAGCATCAATATATATTATGATGTGTTATTATATGATACATAATATGAAAGTATAATCACCTCAGAAGAAAATGTTCACACAGATTAGCTTGAAAATTAAATTCAGTTAACCATTAAAACTACCTGGAAGCAGCACGGCCCCTAAATTCTACAATCACATAACAGTGAATTTTATTCTCAGTTCTATTTACTAGATGGGCATGATACCCAGCCTTAACCGGACATTTCTTGGATTTCTTTTCTGTAAAACAAAGATAATAATGCTTAACCCATAGGGCTACTCCGACAATGAAATGTTGTGATGCTGCAGGGCAGTGGGTCTCAAAGGTGAGTAGAACCAGTCACCTGGATCTATAAGGCCTGTCCCCCCTCCAAGTTCTAATTTAGCAGATCCGGACGGAGCCCCAGAAGGTGCATTTACAACAAGTTCCCAGGTGATTCTGGTGCTGCTGGTCTGAAGACCACACTTTGGGAATCACGGCCAGTAGGTATTCAATCGAAGAATGTGCCAAGTCCATAAGCAACAATACAGAGAGAACGCTGGCCCCCCACCCCTCAGAGTGGCATTTATGGCCTCGGAGGTGCTCCTTCACTGCCTAGGACTTGCATTTTTTTTTCTTCAGTTGGAAGATCCTTACCATTCCCATCCCTGCCTTGATCCGGAACATACACAAACCTCCCACTTGCCAAGCACCGAACGTAGCACATAAACTGCACAGACTTAGTGTCCACCTCTGTGTCTTCTCTGGAAGCAGATGTCAAGTGTAAAACAAAACAAGAAACACACACACATTTAAAGGGGGGGGAGGACAAATACAAATGCACACAGAAAATAAACTTGGACTGAGAAAGAGAAGTAATTCCATAGAATCCCAAAACCCTGTTATCCTGCTCCAGTAGGGACGTGAGGTGGGCTTCCCTCCGCCTCTGACTCTCCCAATAGCCTCGACTCACACACTCCCTTTTGCCTCAACCTTCTCTAGATTCCAGTCCCAAGGGAGCACCTGGAGGCCAATGAGCTCTGGAACTCATGCCTGTGTAGGGGATGCTCAGAGTGACTGCACCTTGCGGCAGTGAACCTCCAGCCTAAATCCCAGAGCCAGGTCACCCGCTGGACGTCGGCCCCGATTCCTAATTTTCACCTGTTTCTTGCCGAACAAAAAGTACAGCTGTGACTGTCAGCCTGTTTATACTGGGTTCTCCTTGCCCCACGCCTGGGGCATGGCCTCAGGGACGGTCAGACAAATCAAAGTCCTTAGTACTGGACTTAGAAAACTCATTGCCATAGGCCCCATGTGCCCAGCTTAGGTTCCTTTTTCTTTTTTCTTTTCAGTTTTTTTTTTTCTAGATTAATTTAAATCTAATCTGCCAACATATGGTTGGCAGTGCTCATCACATCTTGTGCCCTCCTTAAGGCCCATCACCCAGGTACCCCTTCCCCCCAACAACCAAGACCCTCCTTTTTCATACCACTGTCCAGATCAAATCCAAGCTTACTCTGCTCTCTGATTTGAGTTCTGGGGCCCCGACCCCTCGTGGATGCTAATCACAGGAATAGAATAATGGACTATAAAAAGTATGGCTCCAGAGACTCAAAGAATCCTAGCATGACCACCAGCTGGGAGACTCCTGAGGTCACTTGAGCCTCAGTTTGCTAATCTGTGCAATGGGAAAAACATAACTTGATTCATAAGATTAAAGGAGATGATGTACACAAAACACTGAGCTCAGTATCTGACTATGGTAAGCATAAAAAATGTTAGGTTTAAAAAAAAATCAGACTGATGATGAAGAGGACAATGACAATGGATAAAGGCAGGGGAAATAAAAACATACGTGTTGGGGAAATGAAACGTTTTGCAATTTCCTGGCCAGTTTCTGCTCTACATTTATCCCTCTACCTTAAACTCCCATCATAGCCCAGTAATAGGATTTCGAATACTAATTCCAATGGCTGTCTTAAATCTTAACATCAATGAATGGTCATTCTGTCCTTCCACTGGTAAGGAAGGATTTTTTAAAAGGTAATGGGAACAACTACTAGGCTTCATGGAATTTCTTAATGGTGGAGATGCTTCTAAGGACCTCTTCCTGGAGGACCCTGAGTGTGGAGCTTGGAAACACTGCCCCAAATGAAGCTAGAACTCAGTGCTCTCTTCTGCAATCTCATGAGATGGGACCTTGAGTGAGAGACAATATGCAGTCGACGACACAGCAAGGGACTGGGTTGGCACAGCGGGGTTTCAGTCAGAGGTGCTCACCAACAATCATTTGTATGGCCTTGGACATTATTTGAGAGTCCTCACTTTCCCCAGGAGTCAAATAAATACTCATTCTGTGGGATCTCGTCTAACTTTCACAAATGATGGTTCTCTCTGTTTAAACTCTGGCTCTGAGTTAGAAGGAGCCTTCCTCTGGAAGGAGAATCATAGGATTGACGTATAGGTTTGTTCAACTCATGAAAGTCCACAAGCTGGCATCAAGACGAGGCCGTGATTGTAATGAACCACCTTGAATAGAGAACAGAAGAAAATCAGGCTTCATTAAACTAAGTTTTATGGAAAGGTAGTCAAAAACCACATGGATATAATGTTGACATTTCTGTAGCTCCATTTACGCCCTAAAGAATGAAAATAAATGCTTTTAACCTTTAAAAAAAAGCTATAATCAGGTAACAAAACAGGTTGAACAGCATGATTTGATTTTTAAAGACTATAGAGTTGTACACACCTAGGTAATAATGAATGGTATTTATTACTCAGTCACAGTTAAAGATCTTTAAATTTGTTTCCTTTCCTTTGATTGTTAATATTTTCTAATTTTCTACCATATGCACGAATTGCTTTTGTAATAGCGAGCAATACATAATATTCTGGACCCTGCTTCTCTCTCTGCCTTGCATTCTTTTACAGTTTCTCTGCCTGGAAAATAATTCAGAATACTATATTTCTAATATTTTCATGAAAAAAAAAACATTCATAGTTCCATAGCATGTCTCCCAGAGAGAACAATTTTTTTTTCATTAAACTGTACCTCCAATCTTTAAAAAAAAATCCCTTTTGGAGTCCTTTGGGTTAATATCCTCAATTGTGACTGCTTCTCATAAAAAATAAGTATGCGTTCAGCCTGCCATAAAAAGGTGTTGCAGGTTTCAGAGCTCAGATTCACCTGCTTTTCCTAAAACTAGTTATGGGGGTTTTTACATTGAGTTCCCTCAACACCTTGAAGGTAGAAAAGCAGCGTTGACAACAGCCATGCAAATTCTACTCTGGATTGAATTGTGACTCTGCTATCCTCAGGCTGTGCAGCCTAGAGCTTTTCACTCACCCTCTTGTACCTTTTCTCATCTGTAAAACGAGCCGTGTTGCTAGGACTAAATGAAATCCTCCTTGTAAATACGAGGCAGAGTCCAGAACCTGAAAAATAACCAGTGCTTATTGGAGCATTTGATAGCTCAACAAATTCAACTATAATTAATTCCACTATAAAAATTATGCTCCTTTTCAAATAACTACAGACACTAAGCTTCCACAATCCAGTCCCAAATCCGGTCCCATTTGCCAGCTTTTCCCTATTTCTCAGAGAAATATATATACACTTGAATAATATCCTGGGCAATTTTTCGGCTCTGATTTTAACATATAAAGACTCTCCCTCCTGTTTCTCAATTTGGAGATCTTTTAAATGCGCAAATGAGCAATTTCTATTTCTTATTTAAAAGATTACTATTTCTCAGGAGTAGAATTAGTATCTAATCAATCTAACTATACGAACACAGAATTTTTTGAGCAAGACAATTTAGATGTAGGCATGTTTTTTTCATTCAGACAGATGCCTGTGACTGTAAACTCATGTTTACATATTCAGAAAAATTAGTTTTTAAGTGCCTAACGCTGAAACAAACAAAAAAAAAAGACTGTTAAATAGAATATTCAAAGGACAGGGCAGAGAGTCTGTTAGTAGCACATAAGTATACTCTTCCTACAAACAACATAGCTAGCGACTGATGGAGCAGCCCACTATACAACGAGAGTGGAGGGATGTTGGAAGAACCATTTCCATCACCTTAAATATTTCGTTGATTTACATACGAACTCATTTTCACAGATTCAAGGATTCTAGTGGTTACTCTTGCTAGTAAGGCACTGGCCTTGCTACGTGAATAGGGAACGTACTCAGCCCATCTTGAAAAGTGATTTATAATAATACCTACTGTGAGAATTTGATGAGAAAATATACATAAAGAATTTAGCAGACTCCAAATATAGTCCGTGCTTGTTAAATGTTATGCAATATTAGTATCATTATTTTTATTGTTGAGAAAATGTAAGCCCTGGAGGAGTTGATTCCTCAAGGTTTTTTAAAAGAGGACTGTATCAGAATAATTTCCCACGAAAATAATGACGTATCCTGGTCTATTTTCAAACTTCATTTCTTAACAAATGATTCCTCTTGCTACTTCCTTTGGCCAAAAAATTAAAGAAAAAACCTCTTTAATTCCTTCACTGGATGTTACCCGTATGGGAGTTACACTCACCTGGTGAACTCAGCCCTTCACAGCAGGTAATTAGAAATCCTTTTTCTTTTTAACCATGAAACCATGTAAACATATAAGAATATGAAAGACACTACGAAAGAAACCTGTAAATGAAAGGATGCTAAAATACTAACATATTAACATATGTTAATACTTTGCTTTCTTTACTTCAATTCTCTCATTTTGCTTTCCAAAAAGTGAAATGCTATAGGTTCATCTGCATCCTCAACCTGTCATTTTCTTCCCCAGCATTAACTGTTACCCAAAAGTTGGTGCGTATTAGTGTCATGATGTTTCTCTACTTTTATTATGTATGTTGAGTCCATAACTAGTGCTATTTCTAAATTTTACATAAATTAAACTTCAAGTATCCCTTACAACTGATTTTTTTTTTAACTCAGCTTTGCATTTTTTGAAATGAACTGTCTACTCATGAAAGCCTGGACCATTCATTATAAATCTTGCATACTAATGATTTAAATAAACCATGGTTTATATATTTATTCACTGTTCAGTGGCCTGTATCCTGTATTACAAACTTCCTCAAAGAATCGCCCTGCGCACAAGTGCCTGGGTTGTTCTAGGGTAGAGAAGTATCTTGTGAGGGAGATGCATCTTCAACTTTATAAAGTATTCCCAAATTGCTCTCCAAAGTCATCAAACCAATTTACACGTCACCCACCATGTATGTGATTTCATCTTCCCCACGCCCTTGCTACTCTTTGGTATTATTATATGCATTGATTTTTTCCAATTTGCTACTGATACATATTTTCACATCTGTCTGAATTACTTGCCAATGTAATCGTTCACCAGGAATCTCATAATGGCATTACCTGGAAAAACTATGATATGAGAAAAAGAAAGCCTGAAAGCATGATTCTAACAATTCATTCACGAAAGAAACCTTTTTCAATGAAACAAACCAAATCAAGGAAGGAAGGGGATAGATCAACTTCTGAAAGCATAAATATGAATCAAAAAGCATGTTCTTCTTACAGGGTACGGCAACACAAAAGAAATCTTAAAGTTTAATTCCTATTCTGCAGTTTAGGACCAACCAGATTATAGTCATTCCTTAAGAAACCACAAAAGCTGTAATTTCCTCTTTGTATCTTTCAGAAGCAGCGTGGAAGGATAGAAAGCCCAATGTAAAAATTACTAAATATCGCCTGATGAGATCTCATATTCCATTTAGTAGGCAAATCAACATTAGTTGGATCACTTATACATCAGCTGAGGATGCGTTAATGAGCTCTGTGCACTAGGTTGCTTTTACTAAAGGGAATTGAATATAAATCTCGCATGTTACGGATGTGCTTGCTACTTACTCAGCCTTCATTAAAAAAAACCCACAGTGGTCCTATGAATATGAATGCCAATATTTTTATACAAAGGAATATTAAACATGACAATAAACTGTTGTGTACTCTAGCCTACCGGTATTTCACTCATCTCCAGGAAAAATGATGAGTAACTCTTCCCTTGATAAATGTAATTCTTAATTTGTTTTTTTTGTTTGTTTGTTTGTTTGTTTGTTTTAAGATTTTATTTATTTATCCATGAGAGAGACAGAGACACAGGCAGAGGGAGAAGCAGGCTCCAGGCAGGGAGCCCAACTCGGGACTGGATCCCAGGACCCCCAGGGTCATGCCCTGAGCCAAAGGCAGACGCTCAACCCCTGAGCCACCCAGGTGCTTATGGTTGTTCTATTTTCATTTATACTTTTTTTCCACTGAAAAATGTTGATATACAGCTGTGTAGACTGTGTCTTTATGTGATCGAGTCATTGGGATGTAGTCTAAGTAATCTTACCACAAGGAAGTAGAAACTTCTAGAAATAAAGTCTTCACAGACTTTATGGGAAAATAAAGCAGATGCGTGGAACCGGCACATCACACACTAAGGAGCCCTGAAGCTGCTTTGTAGACTCTCAGTAGAATATTAAAAATAATTTTCTAGTGACTTATTAATTTCACATTAGACAAGAGCACATTGCATGTCCTTCCACTTTCATGACTTGTTTCAAGGAGGAGTAGGAAAAAGACGGCTTTGATATAACGGTCTTTTAAAACCGACAGTGTTTGATTACTTGGTGTTCAATAGAGTCAATAATTTAACTAAAATTATATTTTTAAGTGTAATCATTCACTAAGAAATTATCTTTTTTAAAAAGCCATAATGTGCATATCATTAACAAGGCAGTGCAGTGATTTTAGGTTTTCATTTTGAAAACAATGTTGTCTGGGGATCCCTGGGTGGCTCAGTGGTTTAGCACCACCTTCAGCCCAGGGTGTGATCCTGGGGTCCCGGGATCGAGTCCCACATCGGGCTTCCTGCATGGAGCCTGCTTCTCCCTCTGCCTGTGTCTCTGCCTCTCTCTCTCTGTGTCTCTTGTAAATAAATGAATAAAATCTTTAAAAAGAAAACAATATTGTTTTATTTCTCTTGTAAATGCTATTTATGAAAAAAATCACACACAAAATTGCTATTACGTTTGTCTTAGGTGAAATTGTATAACTAGTAAGAGATAATAGAATCAATACCATAAATGATACTTCTGAGTGCATGCAGCTCACACAGTAACTAAACAGCATGGTGTGCTTCCGAGTACTGTGGAACACATTCTGTGTTTAAAGAAAGGAAATAAAAACAAAAATTTTCCGTAGTCTTATATTTAGCTATGAAATTATTCTATTCTCAATTCCTTTAAAAAATCCATCATTTGCATCCTGGAATAAACCCCACTTGATCATGCAGTATAATTCTTTTTATATTTTGATGGATTCAATCGGCTAATATTTTGTGGAGGATTTCTGCATGTATATTCATGAAGACTATTGTATACGGTTTCCTTTTTTTTATGATCTTTGTCTGATTTTGGTATCTGGGTAATACTAGCTTCATAACGAATTGAGAAGCGTTCCCTCTCTTCTATTTTCTAGAAGAGATGACGTAAAATTCGTATTAATTCTACTTTAAATAGTTAGTAGAATTCTCCAGCGCAACCATTGGGGCCTCAAGATTTCTTTGGAGGGAATGTCGTTCATTACAAATTCAATTTATTTAACAGCGATAAGACTATTCAAATTATTTCATAGTGGATGAGTGTGGTGGGTTGTGTTGGTCCATTTCATCTAAATTGTCAAGTTTATGTGTGTACAATTGTTTATTCTATTATCATTTTGATGTCTGCTTGGTCTGTAGTGATATTCTCTGTTTATTTCCTGATATTGCTCATTCACGTCCTCTCGGTTTAACTTTGACAGTCTTGCTGGAAGGTTAACAGTTTTATTGATCTTTTCAAAGCTGAAGCTCTTTGTTTCATTGATTTTCTTTAATTGTCTTTCCTTTGGGGGGCGCAGGGGGAGGGCAGAGGGAGAGGAAGAGAGAAAATCTTAAACCAGCTCCACGGGTCAGCACTGTATCCCCCTTGGGACTGGATTTCATAATCCTGAGATGAGGGCCCGGTCGGAAATCAAGAATCAACCGCTTAACCAGCCAAGCCACCCAGGTGCCCCATCTTTGTCTATTTACAATTTCATTTCATAGTTTTCTGCTTTCTGTTTGATTTGGGTTTATTTTGCTCTTCTTTTCCTAGGTTCCTAAGGTGGAGATTAGATTATTGAGACTTCTCCTCGCTTCCAACATGTGCCATCAGTGCTATAAATCTCCCTCTGAGTAGCTGTGCCCCACACATTTTGATATATTGCACCTTCACTTGCCTTCAGCTCAATGCACTTTTGTCATTTCCTTTGTGATATCCTTTATGATTATCTAGAAGCGCGTTGCTTCATTAGCATGAGTTGCTTAGTGCCCAAGTGTTTTGAGAAATTCCTGTGCAAAGGTCCTTTTTCTTATAGGGATACCAGTCAAATTGTACTCAGGGCCCACTCCAATACAGTATAATCTCATTTTATTTATTTCTTTTATATAACCTCATTTTAACTTGATTAAATCTGCAAAGACCCTATTTCCAAATAAGGTTACATTCACAAAGCCAGGGATTAGGATACCTTTGGGGGGCATCATTCAACCTACCACAGGGATTTTGTTTTTTGTTTTTTGTTTGTTTGTTTGTTTGTTTGTTTGTTTTCACATGGACTTTCTTTTAACTTTAAAACAAAGCATTGGGAAAAGGATCATCCTCCTTTTTGACAAATCACAAACAATCTCAGAAAACATGCAGCACCTTTTACTCACAGTTGTATAGAAGATTATGATGGGCGGAGTTAGAGATTAGAGGCAATAATCCGATAACTGCCAGAATTTAACTATAAAGTGTTTTCTTTGATTAATTTGATGATGAATATAGAAAATTCTAAATAACACACAAGTTTTAACTATCTTTTATAGCAAGATCAAATTTTGTCATGATACATGTATGTAATTCTTATTTTATTTTTTAAAATTTTTATTTATTTATGATAGTCACACAGAGAGAGAGAGAGAGAGGCAGAGACCCAGGCAGAGGGAGAAGCAGGCTCCATGCAACGGGAGCCCGATGTGGGATTCGATCCCGGGTCTCCAGGATCACGCCCTGGGCCAAAGGCAGGCGCCAAACCGCTGCGCCACCCAGGGATCCCTAATTCTTATTTTAAAGCATGTCTTTCTCAGTAGAGATTAATCTTCAGAGCAGGGCTCTTGCCCTGCACGCCTGAATCCTCAAGGCCTAGCCTAGTGCCTAATACACGCCCGGCACTCAAGACATAGGTGTTCAGCAGATAGAATAAACGAAAGCATACAGGTTGATGGTAGTGTTTGCATGAACTCCTTTTACAGGACCAACGATGAAATCCTCAGCCAGGAACACCTCTGGCAACGCTTCCATCCTGACCCTGGTCCAGATCCTCTGCTCTCATTATCTAACTGTCCAATCGCAGATCCCACTCTGATCCATGGTGGTCCAGCCTTTCTAATATAAATGCCGACATGATACGTGCAGGGTACTCCACATTTTTTTGTGTGAGTATCCTAAAAGATTTAGTCCCCAAAATGAAAAATCTTCTCCAATTGCAGAGTCATCATTTTCTTTTTTTTTTATATACTTTTATTTTGTGAAATTCTGAAAACACAAAAATACAATGAGTGAGATAGCTCCAGCAATTCATGGGTGTAACCCAGTCTTCTGAAAAGGAAATTCGTCCAGACATAACCAAAGTTCACTTTAACTTCTCCAGGTCCATTTTACTCTCCTGCCCATACTCCATCTCTTCATTATCATGATCTTGGGCTGTATATTTACAGTTCTTTCTAAAAGCACATCTACATTTAGATCTTCTATTCATCTTCACTCTTTCTTAGAGAGTTTGAGTAGAGAAACATTTTAATTTTTAAATATGGAAAGCCAATTGTTTATCCTTCACATTGATTTGTAATGTTACACTTTTTATTTTTTTATTTAATATTTATTTAAGTAATCTCTCCACCCAACATGGGGCTTGAACTCATGGACCCTGAGATCAAGAGTCACATGCTCTTCTGCATCCCTACATTTTTTAGATATAAGTTTCCATTTATGTTAGTGTCTCCTGAATTCTCTCTTCTATACACTGGCCTCTTAGTTTATCCCTGGCCAATAGCACACTGTTTAACTCCCATAGTGTTATAAGGAATATTGATACCTAGTAAGGCAATTTCCCCAGTTTTGTTCGTCTTGGTTATTCTTGCATCTTTACTATTCTGGGTAAGTTTTCAGATCAGTTTATCAAATTTCATGTTAAGAAAATAAGAATAGAAAAACAAGCTTAATTGGTATTTTACCTGAAAATAAATTAATTTATAATTTTACTTAGAGGATTTTACATCATTATGATATGGGATTCTTTGAATCCATCAACATAGCATGTCTCCATTTTCAGGTCTTATTTTTAATATATAAAATATCTAATATTTTTTAATGTTTTATAATATTCTACATAAAGATCTTTAACATATGTCAGCCATCTAATAGCTTTTACCAGCATCAAGAGCTGTGTTCTCAAGATGTTTTCTATGATTATTGGGATAATACTAGCTAGTGTTTATTGAGTGCTTATTAGGCCAGGCTCTGTTCTAAGGATTTTACCTATATTAACTAATCTAAACTTCATAACTACTGTGAGGGATAAATTATATTCTTAGCTCTCATTTTACAAGAAAAGAAACTGAGACACAGAGAGACTAAGTATCTTGCCTCGAGTCACAATGTATAAATATACATAGTTAGGATAGTGTGTGTGTGTGTGTGTGTGTGTGTGTGTATCTAAAATCATAAAAGAATCATGATGCCCTGCCATCAGGCTGTCAGTAGGGTGCCTCATGGAAGGCCTTAAGTGAAGCACAAAATAGGTAAATATCCCCTTAAGAGTTCTGCTGTTCTAGAATATTAAATCATTTTGTAGCTGCCTGGCCATCTAACAAGAACTGAAAAAATAGGAAAATGATGTTTGGAAAGTACAAAGCATTCCAAGGTTTTATAGGTACATACTAATGGGAAAGGACACATCTTCTACTAAATACACCAACGCAGATCTTTACGGAAGTCACACAGACTGCTACCGCAAACCACTGATGATGGAAAAAAACCATCTCTTTATGAGGCAAAAATTAATTATTGTTTGTTCTGTCTTGAGTGATAGCTGGATGCCACATGCCTATTTTTCTCGAGTTGATGTCTCCAAAATAAACAAACATCCTTTATTATCCTTATAATTTTGCTCAGATAGGTCTACCGGATTTATTCACGTTCTATTTACCTAGGTCTAGTCATTTGTAAATGTCTTTTAAAAGTTTTCTTCTAGAGCGCCTTCTTTGCATTTTTTTTTAAGCCAGCAAGTCCTTATGGTTGTGAGGTTGCCAGATTCCACTCATCATAACAAACCCCTAAAGCTCATGAGCTCCTGCAAAGGAACAAACCCGAGGATTGAGATCAAATTTCTCAGCAACAGTCTGCGAAAATTAAGAATCATCTCGTACCATCACCTCAAATGTAAACATTAAGTAGGAAGTCCCCCGAGTCCCCTTTCATGCTTTACAGCTCCTGCTTTTCAGATATGTGGGTGAATGCACCTGCCTCGGAGTGGAATTATTCTCCAAAGGGCTCATGTTATTCAAAGGTAATGAAAGGAAGTCCTCTGTATGGGCTGCTTCATAGCATATCTTTGATATTATTTTAAAAACAAAACTCCTTTTTTAATTAGAGATTTCTCTCCCTTGGGCTGGAGTTCATCATCCTGTATTATTCCTATGATTATATAACATTCGTTTCCCAATTAAATTAACTTGTCCAAATAGAAACTAGTTTTGGTTCCTGGTATATCAGAGTATCAGAAGATCCAAAGTCTCTCTAAGGACCATTCTCCCCTAAGCCAGTCCAAGAATCCTTCCATCAGGCCCAGGAAGCCAGTCGTACCTCAGTGGTAGACACTGCCAGTTGCTATACCAGCACCTCCTCTCCTTCCTTCTAACAGAACCTTGATTTGATTAATTGCTCTCCATGTAGCTATTTCTTTTGGGGAAGATCTCCCTCCCTAGCAGGTGACTCCCGACTGACTGGAGCCAATCATAGTTGTTTTATCCCCCTTGGCAAACATTTATTTGGTTTGTCATAGCACATGACCTAAAGAGACATGGAGAGAAGCCTGCTGAGGGACTTTACGGAAGCGTTTTCCTTTTCTGGAAAAGAGACCCAAGATAAAAGGATTTCTTTTTTCCCTTCCTCTTGATATTGATGTGAAAGTACGTGATGTCTTGCACTGTTGCAGTCATAAAGCAACCATGAGGTAGTCTGCTCTCATGCGGGGAAGAGGAGAACAGAAAAGATGAGCTTCTGATGACATTTTTGAGCCACTGAATTAACCACCTAGAAGAGTCCTACCTTACAGAATTCTGATGATATGAGAAAATCAACTAAGGAATCTATTCAGTTGAAAGTAACAGAAATCTCAATGTATAGGGGTTTAAACAAATAAATTTTATTTTTCTCTTTCAATATGAGTCCAAAGCTTGGAAGATGACTGCCATCCATCAATGTAGAAAGGGCCTATGTTAAAGGTGTTTAGCAATCAAGAAATTTAAATATGGGTTTATAATATGAAAAGTAAATGTGAGGAAACATGAATTACCCGGAACATAAGTATGGTCTAAAGTGATGACTATTGTTAAGGTTGTGTTTACCTCAGTTTGGCAGTTTACTAACCAGCCAAAAAAGCAATGCAAAAGATAAACATGAGGTCAGAGAACAAGTGAGTCAACATTGCTCCCTATTATGACCCGATTTCTCACAAAAGTGCACCCAGTTATCTGTACTTTAACAGAGTGAGGGACCCATCACTTTGGAGGAGGCCAGACTTGTCAGCTTCCTGTCTCTTAGTCCGTGAAGCTAAGGAGAAGCAGCCCAGGAATCAAGGATCTACTACTATGTGGTCAATGAATGAATGAATGAATGAATGAATAAATGAATAAATAAATAGATAAATCATAAAGTTCTACCAAGAAAAAAATCTTGCTCAACCTAATTCAGTGACCATTCCATGTCTCACACAGGATTCGAACTATATGGATAAAAGATATAAACTAGACTCAAAGAAGCAGATAAAAAACAAAAAAAGGTAGATACAAAAATACCAGGTCGTTGGAAGGAGAAGACTCTTGAGTTGAGGAGTCTGAAAACCCAAGTCAATGGTGTGCTGGGTTGCACTACGCGGTATCAGAGATTATCCTCTGATGGGTGTGAAGCCCTCAGCCTGGAGGGGAAAAAAGTGGCACGTGATGGAAATTTTAAATCTATTAAGCTTAGTTACTCATCGCTTTTCTTACATTAAAATAAAAAGAAGCACTATGCGAAGATGTAAGTCAAGCTCCTAGCAGTGTTGATGGAAGCCTCCAAATGGCAGCTGCTGCCCTAACATCCACACATTCAAAACCACAGGAGATGAGCAGGTTAGAGCTCTAAAACAGCTTAATGTGCGTATAATAGGGTTTGGGAGCAAAAGAACACGGGGATGGCGTCGAGTGGCAGCTAACAGTAATGAGACAAACAAAAATAATAATCAGAATTAAAAATCGTCTGGAGTCATTCCATGTAGGACCGCATCCCTGGGCCTGCAGCAGCAACAGCACCCAGCAACCCAGCACCCAGTTCTCAGCCTACACCAGCACTACTGAATGCGAACCTCTGGGGTGGGAGGCCAGCCATCTACGGGGTGTTCTCACACAAGGCCTCAGGGGTTCCAATGCCCGCTCAAGTTCAAGAACCCCCCACGTGGGGACGAGAAGACCCAGCCACGGGCGGTGTGGTGAGGTGGCCCAGCACACCAACTCTGAAGTCACGCCGCCTCTGGATTTACATCTTGAATCTTCACCTCTGGTGGCGTGAACCTGGGCAAGTCCTTGAATCTCCTCCACCTATTTATGAGGGAGGGTGCTTATCTTAGAGGTTTACTGTAGGGATTACCATGAACATCCATGAAGGCTGCTCATTGAACAGTATTAGTTCACCATCTACATCATCATAGCAAGACCTGAAGGCATCACTATGCTCTTTCTCTGGGTCAGAAGGCACCAAGTACTCAAGGTTCCATTATTTTATAAAATTAAAACAAGAAGGGGGGTACAATTACATAGCAAGATTTGCATACGAATGCTGGAGTTAATAATAACTCTTCTAGGACTCAACGTACTTAGCACTGCTTTCAATGCTTTAGGTATATTAATGCATCTAATGCTCTTTGATTCTCACAATGACTTTACAGAGTCTGGGGCTCCTGGGTGTTCAGTCGGTTGAGCACCTGACTCTCAGGGCTCGGGGCTCCCCGTGAAGTCGGCTTGAGATTCCTGCCCTTTCCCTCTCTGCCAACCCTGCCCCTCTCGCCCATTGGCACAGGCACTCGCTCGCTCTCTCTCTCTCTAAAATAATAAAAAAGGGAACAATATATTTATTGTACAGGAGCTATTATTACCCTCACTTTACAGATAAGGTAACTGAGGCAAAAGTGGGTGAGTACGGTGCCAAAGGTTATAAAGCTCGAAAGTGGTAGGGTTAGGACTTAAATACAGATAATGTCCCCATGGGACACAGGGGCGGGAGGGCTGGGGGGACATGGGCCCGGCAGGTGGAGGACATGGGCACCCTGACCTCAGGGCGGCAGTCCCCATAGGGCACAGGGCCGGGAGGGGCAGGGGACATGTGCCCAGCAGGTGGAGCAGGGTCGGGCTCAAGGGCCTGGGCTGTGCTGCTCCAGGTCCGCTCAGCGCATGCAGGACAGCAACAGCCCCTGGGCCTCAGTGGCCCGACCCCATCGGGACCTGCCAGGCAGTGCCTAACAGCAGGCTGCAGCCTCTGAAGCCTGGTTGGGTGGCCGAGGCCATCTGGGGTCGGATCTGCCCGAGGACCAACCTTCCCCCACCCCTCCCAGCCCCCCGATTTCAGGCCTGGCCAGGAAACCAGGCCCCAGAGCTCCCTCCGGTGTCTGAGCTCTCGTGGTTCCAAGACACTGTGTCTGGATAAGAAAAAAAAAACAAAACCAAGACTCCGTCTTTATTGCCCAACGCCGGGAAACACTCTAAATGGACTTGAGAGAACGCGAGATGGGCTTTTCCTCCTATTATTTAGAATGAAACATCACTGGAGCAGGCTTTTGGCAAAATGGAAATTTCGCTGAGCTCGCCCTACTCCCTTTCATTACCTACCGCTCTCCGAAAGTGGCATCTCCTTTCTCACATACACGTCTCCTGAGTGTCTTATCTCGGCTGTTATGGAAATAGACACCGAAAAGGAAACACTCCTGTCTTACCCTCTACATTTTCCCACAAACTAATCTGTAAGGGAAAACCCCAAGCAACAGAGGATTTGGTAGGTCAGAGTAAAATGCTTCCTCTCCCCAGGACTGGTGGTTATGCTAACATTGGGGGTTTTCTACAATGAGAACACTCTCCCTAGCTTCATGTTCAACGGATAAGAGTGGCTGAAAGTGAAAGAATTCTGAGCTTTTACTGGATGTGCAATAATGTTAACACACTAGTATTCATTTTTAGGTGTGATAGTCACACTTTTAAAGTTCAGTGACCTCAAAAAATAAATAAATAAATAAAGTTCAGTGACCTCGATCTCGTGCAGGAACTAAGCTTCCTACATAACAGAAAAGGAGGAACACATAAGGTCCACAGAAGAAAAAAATTGCCTGCGTCTTTTGTAAGAAAGGTATCCAGGAAATCACTCAGCAGAAAAAACTTCCTGAAATGCCATCGAGTGAGAAATATCCTCTTATTTTCCATTTTATATAACCCCTTTCAGAAACTCCCAAAATGCTCAACAAAGTATATTTCATGTTGTTTTCACAGTTGTGTCCTGCGAACCGAACAGCGGGGGAGTGACGGAATTGTGGATTTTCCCTTCTCCCCCTCGACACCAGGCCCAGACCAGAGACGTAAGGGTGGCACCGGGGACACGGCAGAGAGCCAGCGAGTGGACAGCTAAGAGTAGATCTAGGGAAAAAGAGAAAGAAACAAAACTCCTTTTCCGAAAGAGGAGAATCACACTCTACCATGAATTAAAAACGTTTTCAAAAAGTGTAAAACTAGTCTCGCCCACAGAACTACTGATTACAAAAGGAGGACGCATCCCCTTACAGGGGTGTCTCCACTGCAACCACGGGGTCAAAGTCACCATGGACAGCACTGGGGTGTCCATGTGGGGGGCCTTCTGAGAAGATGCCCTGAGGAGGAGAACACAGCTCCCCCCCCAAACTCCCAGGAGGCATCAGACGCACCCAGGCAGCTGCAAAACTGGCCTGTACCCTTCAGAAATGTCAAGGTCACAAAATACAAAGAAAGGCGAAAGAACTGGTCCAGATTACGGGAGGCAGGAGGGACACGACAACTGAATGCCACACTCTATCCGGAGAACAGTATCGGGACAGTCGTTCTAATCTGAATAAGGCCTAGAGATCAGAGGCTTGTACCATTTTCATATTAAACACCTGACTTCAATCACCATGTTGTGGACACGCTCACTTTCCGAAGCGACACACGGAATTATTTAGGCGTCAGGGATATCACGTCCACAAATTACTCTCAAACTATTCAGAAAAACAGTACAGAACATAAAGCAAATATGGTAAAATTGTTCTATTTTAACAGCGCCCTATAAGTCTCAAACATCAAAATTATGTTGCAAATTTGTAATATAAGACATGAAGATAAATATGGTCCCATAGTCCCAGGGGAAAGGGAAAAAAAATAGCTTAATCCGTGCACAGGGAATCTCTTTGAGGGAATGCTGTAGTTTCTAGACTTGCTTCCCTGTCGGGCTGTCCCTTCTTTTTTTTTTCACAAATGCTTACACCTTCAGTGCCAACTTCCATTTCTACTTAAGAAAACCCCCATTCTCTGGAAGCCAGGGCACTATATTGGACTCACTAGCCCATTTTCCAAATGCTAAATAACTCCGTCTGGAATGAAATGAACAGTGAGTGTTGTAGATGGATGAATAATGGTACTTTAAGGTATTGCCCAATAGGACATCCTTCCATCGATGGAAGGCAACAGTCCTCCTCCTTCCTGCTCCTTTAAAAAATAAAAACTGTATCAAACTTGTGCATCTCTCTTTTTCTCACACGCACACTCCCTGAGAACAAGGAGTGACTTTCTGAGACAAGCTGAAATAGGTTCATATAGAAAAAGAAAGAGTTCCCTAAAAATTGAATAACCTTCACACTGTCCCTCTTTTGGCAAGAAGATGGCCCTAGTCCCTATTAATGTGCATTCCAACTACTACTCTCGTGTTCATCTTCCAATTTCCTAAACATAGAAAAGAGCTTGCTGGTGAGAAAGAAAAATCCATTGTGTCAAACACAAATCCATTGTGTCAAAGTTATCTGTCCTTGCTTGCCAAACTATGGCTACCAGAGGACCCAAGAGAAACTTTGGGATTACAGCTTTTCCATACCCTCATCTAGATAAGTCTAGTTATGAGTTCTCATAAGGGTCAGTAGGACCACAAGAGCTGCAGGGGATGGAGTGAGGAGGATTTGGCACTGCTGGTCTCCACCTTACTTCTTGGGTCTTTGTTCAATGTTTCCTCTTCTAATCTTCCTTCACCCCCTAATCTCAACGTGTCCCCTCTATTCTCCTCGTGTGACATCTCTCCATTCCTCCCTTTGCTCCCATTCCAGTTGCCACCACCACCCTCATTCAGATTCCCTCGACTGGAAGCTTAGACCTTAAAATTAAATGGAACCAATTAGAAAAAAAACATGGAATATAAATAAAACCCAATCCAACGTCATTAAGAACTATACGCGTTAGTACTATCAGCAAAGAATATGAAAATAATTTGAAGTAGAAAAATACATAGTAGATGAGCTGAAGCCAATCAAATGGACGAAATGTAAACTTGCGTACATGAAGAGAAGTATGAGGTAACAGAGGACTTGAATCTCAAGGACTGCGGCCCATTGACAGCCAAAGATGTGAGACGAATTTCAAGGGTATCTGTAGTTCCAGAGCTCAGATGTCCTAGATGACAGCTTTGGTTAATATTCAGCTTCAGCTAATCTAAAATGTAACCTCCATAAGTACTTGTAGTGCCAACCCTAAAATTATTTAAATGGCATAATCGACTGTTTCCAAGAGAATTAGTAGTTTTACATTTGGAAAATTAAATATAAATAAATATAAATATAAATATGTGTGTGTGTGTGAGAGAGAGAGATTAAGTCAAACCTATAAGTACTAATATCTTTTAGTAAAGTCTACAAATAATCAATAATCAAGAAAATCTGACCCATTACACATCATGCCTGTGATTCCAAATTAAGCTGACTGGAAAACTGATTGATACCAAAGATTTTATGCTGAAATCCATCAGTTTTAGAAATTTGAAGAAAGCCTAAGACTTATTTTTATAGGTTAAACGTATCCTATTAGAATGGCTACTTAAATACTGGAAAGACTCTTACAAATGACTAAGCTACTTAAAAAGAAAATAAAATTCAACTTCGTTAAGTGTAGTTTAAAATCTTTAAGGGAGTTTTAGTTTATGAATGGGATCAAACATTAATCAACCACGTCCTTAAAAAGTGATTCTTAAAATGTGCTAGCTCTTTAAATAGAAGAAAACTATCATACTGAATTTAAAGCTTAAGGAAGAACTATATTCTTACATATGTATTTAGTACATTAAGTATTAATTTTAAAAAATAAGGTTTCCTCCCAATGATCATTTTGGGATCCAAAAGGCCATCGTCAGGAACACAGAAAACTCCTATTGACATGGTGTGGGCTTCTTCCCCCAAAGTACAGTCCATGCACAACTGACGGATTGGTGCTCCCAAAATGCCATTATGTAACAATTCTCTTGAGAAACCTCTAATTTGTTGATCTTTCCCTTTTCTGTTTTAAACACAGAAAAAAACCGAAATAGAAATCTTTCTATGTTTCTACTTTATCCATTGTTTTTTCTCTTTTTCACCTCTAAGATTCTATTAGTTTTTAACCAGGAAGTCACATTAATAACTAAGCTACTACCTCATTAAATTAATTTCCCTCTCTGACTTCTAAAGCACTCAATTCAATATTCTTTTCAATTAGCATTTAATACATTTTCTGTATTTTCAGTAGAAACCCATTTCACCAAGCCTATTTCTAAAAATGAAGCAAACGCTTTTTCTCCTTTCTTATAAATGTTTCAAAACACAATTTGAACAAGACATAGTTTCACTGTGATGTCCATGAAGAACTCCAGGGTTTTAATAATGTAACCTAAAGAATGATTTCTGAGATTTAATTGTAAGTGTGGCATTTTTCAAAGAAAGTGGCAAAGGCAATCTCCCCTCTTTGAATGTCAGAAACTGAGTCAATAAGAAATTGATTCAACATCTAAAAAGTTCAAATGTAGCCAGTAACTATAACTATACAGAGAAGATGATCTATTTTTCTCAGATAAACATGTCCTTTGTTCTTCACAGTTCCATCAGTATTACTAAAACGTGCCATGTTGATTTTTTAAAAATCACCCTTTCCTCTGCTAATGGAACAGATCTTCGTCATCTCAAACTTGGTGTCCCTGCTTCTACTTCATGCTCCGCATTCATTATCGCAAGAAAACACAATTTTATCCTGTCCCAGAGCCTACACTGCCTCCTATTCACTTTGTGCATGTTCCATCACCTTTGCTGGTTTGCATAGTCCTCCCTAATTTGGTTCCTCTACTTATTCAAACTTATTTTTTAGTATTTCCCAACCTAGAGGTCTCCCTTTGCCTCTCGCACTGTCATGGTACAAGAACCAGCCAGACGCAATCAGGAAACCCTTAAATGGCTGAATTTTCTTTTACATAAATTAACTTTCTGTAAAGTGGATGGGGAAAAAAGTTAAGTAGGGCTTAGCGGCCTTGTCAATTGAAAACTGAGGGGCGAAACAGGCAATAGATTGGAGCAGCCTCAGTTAGAGGGGGCTTGGCCTTCTGAAAGCATGGGAGCCAAGTGGAGTCGGAACAGCATGGGTTCAGGAACAGAGGGAAAGAGGTTCCAATTAACAGGCTGAGGTCGGATTTAAGAGAAAAACCAAAAAAAAAAAAAAAAAAAAAAAAGACAAGACAATACATGTAGGGAAGAGGAGCCCACATTCGAAGCCTGGCATAAGCAAGCCCTCCTGCACAAAAGGCCCAAGTGTCTGCTCTCCCGGTGGCACAGCTCACCGTAGTCCTACCTCCAATGACTCCAGTGCCCACAAATCTTGAATCTGTAGTGTTTACTTTCTTCATTTCGTTTCTTTATAGTGTTTCCCCTCTCTTCTTTCCTTTGGGGGATTACTAAAATGTAATCCCGGATTGATTCACTTTCTCCATTTAGTGGATTTCCTCAGGGTTCAAAGTTGGCAAGAGTCTACAGTGATAAATAATTCCTCTTTCCAGCAGATGTTGTTTCTGGTTTTTGGGATCAGAGGGAAAAAAGAAAAACATTGTGATTTTCCAGTAAATCTGCTAAATGCTGCAGTGAATTATGAACTTGAGCAGAGGATACACCATCCAAGAGGCCAAAATACAACTGGCAAATATTTCATATTTGAAAGTCATGGCTTATTTCAGTTAACCAGGAAACCATTTTTTTTTAAGCTCGGCATTCTTTCTTAATTAAAAGTCATGGAATCGCAAAATTATATTTGATAATTATACTTATTCATCTTATTTACTGTTACACTTAATTTTTAATGAAAATTCTGAGATTTTCATCTCTTTCAATACATTTTTCCTCAGTATCATCATCTTTCCTCCCTCAAACAGCCCCTAATTGACATGGCAAGAAAAAAAGGGAGACTTACTTGGGTGTTTCTTTTTGTTTCCAATATTGCTTTCTGGACAATACCAAAGAAATGGATTATAATAAAATCTCCTGCCTTCACTGGTTATCTTTTCCACATAACAAATATCATACTTTTTTCAAGATAAAAGCCATGGCATCCAGTACAAACAAAATGTTAACATACATCTTTAGATCTATGACAAAGGCACATATAAGCAAATTGAAGAGTTCCAGATATAATGTGAAAGCCCAGAAATACTTTGTAGTGCAATCAATACATCCAGGTGCAAACTATCTTTCCTTAGAGTATGATGTACAGTTCTGATTTTATACTTATTTACATAATTATTTGGTCAATGTCATAAGTTCTGCCTGGAACGTATTTGTTTTAACTGAACCTCCAATACTCCGCTCAGTATCTAGACTATGGTAGACACTCAATAAATTGTATTGCGTGTGCATGGAGAAAAAGCATCTCAAGCTATACATAATAATCATACCCAGGGGCAAGAGAAAACTTTTGAAGGTAATAGGTATACGTTCATTATCTTGAATGTGCATACATATGTTCAACCTTGTCAAATTCAATACTTGAAAATACTTTCGATTTAAATACTATCAAATTTCAATATTTTCAATTCAACATATGAAGCTTGACATATTGTATGTCAATTATACCTCAATAAAGCTGCTTTTTAGAATGTCAAAATCCATGACAATATCATGTTAAATGTATTATCTGTAAAGTTCATGGATTATATTACAATGATATTTTCCACAGGATCAGCATTATGGAACGTTCTTTGCTAACTTTTCAATTAACAAGAATCACGCCTCGGATAAACCTCATTGGCTATGATACTGCCACTGCGCAAAGCTGTTTGCTAACTTTTGGGGGAAAAACAGCACTTCTGATTAACTACTAATTACAATTCCTGTGTCTGATAGAAAAGAAACTTTTAAAGTAAAAATCTTACCATTTAATTAATCTCTTTTCAGCTTGAAATTAAGAGGTATGAATTTAAGATCTCAACACTAGGACTGTTTACCCTCAAATGTCCATTTACTTTTTGAGTAAAATATCCAGTAACGTTTTTCCTAAAAGATTGTATGTGCACTGAATGCTATTTTAAACATAATGGACGATAGTTTTTAGAATCGCTATTAAAAGTCCTTTCATATAATACAAATCCACGTTTTAAAATTCTAGTTTCATTTAAACATGAGTAGAAGATTTTTCAATTACAGTGAAGAAAAAACATCATTGTGCTTTTTCTGTCAGAAATTACCAGTATATGAAAAAGATGATAATGTTTAAAGACATTATAATTTTGAATTAAACCCTTGCTCAGGTGTTTGGAAAGAGAATGATGATACAGTCATGAGAAATGAATCACGGGCATGAGAGAAATTATTGATTTTATCATTATGAGAAAGAACAAGTGCCTGAATTATTTAATGACAATGGGTTTAGAGCTTTTAGTTGAAATTGGTTTGTTTTTAAAATTTTATCACTTAATTTTGACAAAAGCCAATATGGTATTCACAAGATTTTCCAGATCTTAAATACTTCGTGGCAAGTATGCTGTAAATTAGTTCATGTAAATGATTGTGACAAAGTAATATATTCTCGCATATATGTTTATGAAGGGTATACCTCATGATCTCTTTATTTTTAAAATTTTTAAATTTTTTAAAAATTTATTCATGATAGAGAGAGAGAGAGAGAGGCAGAGACACAGGCAGAGGGAGAAGCAGGCTCCATGCCGGGAGCCCGACATGGGACTCGATCCCGGGACTCCAGGATCGCGCCCTGGGCCAAAGGCAGGTGCCAAACCACTGGCCACCCAGGGATCATGATCTCTTCAAATAGAACGCCACCTCTTCTTCTACTGACTCCCAGTTTCCAATCTTAGGGAACCAGATCATTCAAGGTACACATACTCTTCAGTTCACTCATTCATTCTACAAATGTTTATTGATACTGTGCCATACGACATAGTCGTATGGCACAAATTGGAATAAGACAAATGCAGCAAGACTTATTTCTCCTAAACAGGTAAACAAGCAACTATGAAAACTTCAGATAGAGATAAGTGCTTTGAGAAGAACGGAACAAGACAATGTGGTGGGTGGCCCTGGGGTAGGTGGGGCAATGTAAGCTGAGCGGGGGTGGAACAATCTGAGCCCAGGGACCAAATGAGGGAGCAAAAGGAGAGGAGTCCGAGAAGCAGGCAAGGAGAAAAATCACAAAGGGCTTGAGTTTCCTTCTAAGTGCTATGGGAAGCCACTGAAGAGTCCTGAGAAATAACATACGCAGATTTGTTTATTTATTTATTTATTTATTTATTTATTTATTTATTTATTTATTTATTTCCGATTTGTGTTTTAAAATAATAACCATGGCTTCTAGAAGATGAACGGGCGACAAGAATAAGGGCAGACAGATCCCGTTTGGAGGTTACGATAGGTCAGAGATCGTGGTGACTTGTATGACGACGGTGGCAACGATGAAGGGAAGCAGATAGAACTGAGATATATTTTGGAAACGGAGCCTAAAGAATTTGCTGGTTCACCGGAGGGTTGTGAATGTAAGGGATGGTGACAGAAAGGGAGCAAGCGAGATGGGAAGACTTGGGAAACACGCCTTACAAATCTAATAATATAGTATCTTAACCCTACACTATCTGTTGAATCAGCAGAACACCGACATGCTCCAAAGTTAATAAGCATCTTTTGTTTTACAATCACCAGAGAGCTTTGCAATTTTAAGTCATATTTTAAGCTCAATTTTAAGCTAAAGGATGGAATTATCTACAATTTAAGATTAATTTATCCGGTTATTTTGTGTATCTGCAAAAGAATTTAGAGTATAATGGCCCACACTATGCAGCATTTGTATTTTACGGGAGTCTGGAAATCGACTTTCCACACCTTGGTCCTAAATGGGGTTCGCAGGCATGTCTCCACCTTGTAGAGGCCGCAAGTTCACAGAAAATCAGTAAATGCGTGAGCATTCCTCTCTCATCTGTACGACTATGAGTTCCTCCCGAAGGAGACCAAATTCTTAATGCCTGGTGGCCCCAAACAACAACCAACTCAGGCAAACATCAGGTAAGTGAAAACCCACCATATCCTCCGACATCTCTTTTTGACTTTCTGGATTTGGTCATTTTCTGGCTGACAACTCTGGAGACATTTTTTTTTTAACCTTTATTAAGCTATAACTCCCATAGCATACAACTCACCCATTTAAAGGATAGAGATTCTCAAGGAAAATCTTTGTCATATATTGATCTCTCTGTTCCTGCAAGGATATAACGCTTTTCCACCATTCCATTTACCGTAAACATCGGCGAAACAATCATCGTTGAGTATTTACTATATGCCAAGCATTCCTTCCTGAAATGTCTCCTTTTCATTTCCACAGCCTTACCTCCAACTTTAAGACCCAACTTAATCATGTTGATCATCTCCACTCTTGGCCTCTCTCCTCCTCTCAACGTCTGTAGTCTACTGGACATTAAGCCTCAGCGATTTGGCTACACTGTTGGTTAACTTCCGCATGTGCGTGGTCCTTGTCACCCAGCACTCTGGCTTGGCGTCTCACACACTTTATGCATTTACTATAGATCTTGTAGAGGATGATAAAACCTGTCCTTGGAGAAGCTATCCTTGAATAACCCTCTTGCTCCTAAATCCGCCAGGAGTGTAGTCATGGGATCCTAACGCTTTAAAGTGGTCTTGCTGACATCCGAATCGTACTACAGATTCTGCAACAAGGTCGCGTTGCTAGAACCAGAGTTCCCTGCCAGGGACTGGGCACTGCACTCTGCTCATCAATGGAAGATGAAACTATTCTGAGAAGGCTTTGAAATCAAGCAGATGCAGATGAGTGTCATATTCTAAGTCCACCAGGTTTCTGTCCCAATAAAAAAGCATGTGATTTCTAGCAATCAGGAAGGAGTGGTTTTTCAGAATTGAGTTAGTTTGGATACTCTTACCATTATGGGCACATGATAGAATAATCTGGGAGAGGACGCGCAGTGAGCTACAGACCACACCGTGCAACGATCCCTGCATGAAAGGCAGTTGTCATTTCCTGTATGAGCGGCAAGCATTGTCCGTTTTGCTGATGGGTTTGTTAATGGGACACACACACACACACACACACACACACGCCCAGAAACATAAAATGCATCGCTCTATGGAAAACAGAGGTAATCTCTGGAACTCCCTTCAGTTAATTATTATTTGTAAATAAGCAGAATTGAGCTTCATTTGAGGGCTTGTTAGGAATTGCAGAGGTGATTGTTCATAAATCAAAAACTGGCATGCCTGTGTGCACTGATTTTGATTAAAAACTGGCTCTGGCTTTATATAAAATTACTCCCGAAAATGTTAATCATAAAAACACAGCATTATCTCTGGTTTCTGGCCACTTTTAAAGGTGTTTTTTGTTGTTGATGGTGGTGGGTTGTTTTTTGTTTGTTTGTTTGGTTTTTTGTGTTTATTTTTACTGTCTCCACGTTGTACTTACCTTTTTCATTTTGCTCCAGACTCATGTTCATCAAGCCGGAGGACACCTGCTTTATACAGGAGGTTCTGGACCTGGATGAATTAAAAATGGCTAGTGGAAACTGTCCTAACAGGACTGTGTGCTCATTTCTTACTTTCGGAAGAACATCCTTGCAAATCCTGGCCATCACCAGAGCACCCTCATCTTGAGCCCCGCTCTACCCTCGCTGGTGTTTCATGACTACTGGGAGTACATTTTCTTTGTTCTAATCCCAGCCTCTGAATCAAGGCCAGGTGGAGTGGGCTCTTCATAAATATGCATTGACCGCCTGCCGGGAGTATTAATATGGGGCAGGCCCTGATGAGCTAACTTACCTGCGGAGGCAAAGGAAATGCCGCAAATGGGGAGAGGATGCTATTAGGAGATTTCAATTTTTTTTTGAGGCTTGGGAATAATCACTTATCCCTGTGGTCAAACCTCCAGAGATCTTTCCCTTCAGGATCTGCAAGCGATTCACATAAAAGGCCTCCGTGTAGGTAAGGCCTCCCTGCCACTGGGTGCTGGAGGAAGAGCAAAGGTGAGGGGAGAGGCTGAGCGCTTCTGATTTGTTCCTTCTTGCCATTTCAGCAGCTCCAGAACGCACATAAAACCTCACATCCTAACTCGACGATAAAACCAGTTACAGGAGAAAAAAAAAAAGTCCTTGCTTCAATGACTCGTTAGCGTAGCCCTCAGTATGTAAAGTACAAGGCAGTGAGGTCACAGTGATCGCTAGGATAGGAAGCACGTTGAGATGTACTATTCTTGGGTTTCCTAGCAGGACACTCACCCCTTCGGGTCCCCACTGCCTGCAGGTTGGACTGAAGTAAAAACCCCAAACAACAAAATAGTGATTTTTGAATCATCTGGCCCAATAGTTGAATTTGTTGCACCTCCCGAGCTTCCTGGGGCGGCACAGAGCGCAGCGGGGAGTAGGAGGGAGGAGCGTCAGGTCAGCTCCGTGGGGGTGGAGATAGGGAGAGAGTGGGGGTGAGGGTGGGGGTGCAGGTGAGAGTGGGAGTGGTGGGGGTGGGGGTGAGGGGGTGGTGGGGTGGAGGTGGGGAGAGGGTAGGGGTGGAAGTGAGGGAGGGGGTGGTAAGGGTGGGGGTGATGGTGGTGGGGATGACAGTGGGAGTGATGGTGTTGGGGGTGGAGGTTGAGGTGGGAGAGGGTGAGGGTGGGGTTGCAGGTGGTGGCGGTGAGGCTGAGAAGGTGGTGAGGGTAGAGGTGACTGGGGGTGGGGGTGCAGGTGGTGGGGGTGGGGTGAGGGAGTGGGGGTGAGGGAGTGGGGGTGCAGGTGGTGGGGGGTGTTGAGGGGGTGGTGGGGGTGGGGGTGCAGGTGGTTGGTGGTGGTGAGGGCGGCAGGGGATGATGGAGGTCGGGGTGCAGGTGGGGTTAGCGGTGAGGACGGTGGGGGCGGGGGTGCAAGTGGTGGTGGTGGGGGTGCCGGTGCAGGCGGGGGTGCGTGTGGGGGTGGGGGTGAGGTCGGCTGGGGCCCGGTGGGGGTGCAGGTGGGAGTGGGGGTGAGGTCGGCGGGGGCCTGGGGGGGGTGCAAGTGCAGGCGGGGGTGCAGGTGGGGTGGGGAGTCCGTCCTCAGAGCCCGTCGCTGGGCCCGGGACCGGGGCGGGGGGCGGCCACCTCGCGGCTCCTCCCCGGCGCGCGGCGGGGACCTGAGCAGGCGTCGCCCCCGCTCCCCCCCGGGGTCGGGCCCGCCGAGTGGAAGCGCGCAGGGAGCCGGGGCGGGGCTCCCCCGCAGGATGGTACGGTCCGCGGGGGGGGGGGGGGGGCGGGCCTCCGGGGCCTCGGGGCCTCCCGCCCTCCGCGCCCCGCCCTCCCCGCGCGGCCGCCGGAGCCGAGAGCGCGCGCGGCGGCCCCTCCTCCCCGCGGCGGCCCCTCCCCCTCGCTTCCCTCCTCCCCTCCCCCCGCCCCTGCGCCGCTGCGGGCCGGGCCGCCTCTCCCGCTGAGCGCTCGCCGGCCGCCGAGTGCCTGGTGCCCGCAGGGGGACGCGGAGCCGGCAGGTGCGGGGCCCGGGGGGCCGCGATGCCCACCATGCGGAGGACCGTGTCGGAGATCCGCTCGCGCGCCGAGGGTGAGTGCCGCCGCCGCAGCGGGGGTGCCGGGGGCCGGGGGGATGCGCGGGGGCTGCGGGGGGCTGCGTCCCCTCGGGCCCGGGCCCGCCGAGCGCGCGCTCTGCCCACCCGGCTCCCCGGCCGCCACAGGCCTCCCGTCCCCCAGCGGGCTGCCTCGCCCCGCGGATCCCCGGCGCCCCCTCCCGCACCCGCACCCGCACCCGGCTGCTCGCAGCCCGGCTGCAGGCCCCGGGTGCGGACCCCCTGCAGCCGCTCGCCCCTAGGGCGCAGGACCCCCCCGCAGCCGCTGGTCCCTTGAGGCGCAGGACCCCCCCGCAGCCTCTCAACCCCCGGGGGCGCAGGACCCCCCCCGCAGCCGCCCGCCCCCGGGGCGCAGGACCCCCCCGCAGCCGCTGGTCCCTTGAGGCGCAGAACCCCCCGCAGCCTCTCAACCCCCCGGGGGCGCAGGACCCCCCCGCAGCCCCCCGCCCCTGGGACGCAGGACCCCCCCCGCGCTGGTCCCCCCGCGAGCTCCGCGCTGCACCCTCCGCAGCTCCCTCCCGCAGCCCGCAGCCTCCACCTGCTGCCCTCCCGACCGGCCGCGCCCCCGCCTCCCGCAGGTGGGAGCTGGGCCTTCCCCGCCAGCTGTGGGACGGCTGCACCTGTCAGCGCCGCGCAACAGATGTCCGGGTGCAGCGGCGGCTTCGGGGCCGAGACACCCCGGCCGCTCCTCCGAGGGCCCCTCGGAAAGCTTTCCCGGTTTTGCTGAGGGCACAGCCAAGGCTGTACGAATCCAGAGTTTTGTGTTCTTGGTTTTCTGTCCCATAAAGCAGTAGCCGAACCCGCAGAGGCTGGAACGGCACACCTGTGTCTGAGAACTGGTCTACCTTGGTCCCACCCCCCCATCCCCCCTTTCATATGAGGCAGGTGGTAAAGTGGATTTTAGAAAAAAAAAAAAAAAAAAAAAAAAAGGTACAGCAGGAGACTAGGACTCCAGGGCTTGAGACAAGCCATTTTACTGTTTTTTCCCTCCTTAGAACCTTCGCATCAAAATATGGGGGCCTTGAGTTCTAATAGGTATGGTTCACGGATCACAGTGCTTAGGAGATGCTAAATGAACATGCCCTGAGTGGGTGGCCACGCAGGAATCACACCTGACCTGTGTTCCTGCACTGCAATTTAGTACATACCTCTTGCTTTTGTGCTGTAATGAAAAAGGTATACAAGACGTTACAGCTTTAGACACAAGAGTGAACAAATGATAGTGTTATTTTTAAAAAGTACACAGGACACAATTTAGTCTCTTCTGTTTCATGCCTCTGAGTGAAATGCGTCAATATTGCTAATCGCTGTCCCAGTAAACCATATAGATAATGAACATACAGCGGTGATAATTGGGATTTTTTTTTTTCCCCCAAACAGCAGCCATTGATGAATCATCTATTGTGGGAAATGAGAAAAAAGAGAAAGGACCAGAAAACAATGCAAAACCTGTGGCATGTGAGAGGATTTTATTAGTATTAAAAGGCTGCAGTATGGTTTTTGATTGTTCTGTGTATTTCTCAAAGCATTTTTTTATTTTTTTTTTTCCCTCTGGGGTTGTCTAGTGGAATCTTACGACCCTCCTGGAGGTGAGTGAAGGTGGTCTCATGAGATAGTTGAAGAAACTGTGGCCCAGGTGGTGGAGGCACTTGCCCAAGGTCAAGTAGCTTAGTTCAGTGACACATTTGGGTCTAGAGACCTGGAAAACTAAGGACTGTGTTTTTATTCTCGTCTTTGTATTCGCTGTACGACCAGCACGGTGTCAGGGGCATAGCGGAGCTCGGTGAATGACCCTTCCCTCCCATAGTGGTTGGTTTCAGTTTATTATGTGCTCCCGATTTTGCCCAGGACTTTGTGAGGACAGCGTAGATAATGACACTGTGGGCTGGAGATGTGGCTCACTGCCCGCCCTGCCCACACTTTTCTTTCCTAGGGAATATTCTCCTTTGGCAGCTCCTGCTGCCTGAAGGGCCTTGTGCTGAACTGCAAGCCCTTTGGCCCAGCCGGTTGGACTGGGATGGGCTCATGACTCATGACTCCAGGGCAGACAATCCATAGGTGGCGCAGACACTTGTAACCTTGTTGTTTGGCTCAAAAAGATTCTTTGTGGTTATTGTTTCTCTTGTGGGAAGAGTTAAGCCTCTCGATGGAGGGGGAAAATTGAAACAGAAAGGGGCAGAGGTGACTAGGCTAGTAGAGGAGAGGACGGCAGCTCTAGTGGGTCATGTGAATTCTGCTGACCGGAGGACGCAGGAACCACGGTGAACAGAGGAAAAATAGGAGAGAGAAAGGATTGAATGGAGAGAATGGGGCCGACACGCAGATGCTGAGAAGGGATAGCCCGACCCTGGAAATCCTTCCTCCCGGAGTTTTCTAGTCCCTGTTCCCAAGTACTGTTAGAATAAGCTCTTTTTTTCCCTTCAAGTGACTTGAATGGGCTTCTGTTACCTGCAACCAGAAGGGCCACACGCGTGGCCGTCCTCTGTGCAAGTTATTTACATCCAGATTGGGGCGGAAGAACTTACGTGAAATAAAGAATAAATAGTCTAAGGGGGGCTGTTATTAGTAGAACATTGTGCTTGCCGTGGGTGACATCGGTCCCACTGGAGGTCAGGATATGGAGCGTGAAGCCTGCCCAGTGCAAGCTTCATTGAGGAATAATTGGAGATGAGCGCTTTCCAAACTTTAAAGTGCACACGAATCATCTGGGGATCTTGTTAGGTACAGATCCTAAATCAGTAGGTCTGGGGTGGGGCTGCAGTTGTTGCATTTCTGACAAACAGATAATGCTCCATGGCCCTGCCTTCAGGTCTGAGTAGCAGGATTCCAAAGGAGTTTGCTTTTTTTTTTTTTTTTTTTTTTTTCCCCTATACTTGGGAGGGTATTGAAGGTAGAGAGTAACCGATTGAAAAAAAATGGTGAACAACAACGTGGCTTGAGAGATCTTAAGGAAATTGGCCAGGGGCGGAGGGACACTTGGAAGGAGTAGGATATAAATTTGGATAGGTAAGTTCCTGCTAGATAATGGGGCATTTCAAATGCCAAAAGGTGCCTTTTGGATACAGAATCAAGTATTTGAAGATCTTAGAGTTTATCTAACCTATTTCTCATTCGAGCATGATGCCCGCGCATGCTATCTAACAGGGCCAGTTAGGAGCCGAATCATCACAGGAGAATGACATCCCTAAACAAGTGTCTTAGAGGGATACTCTGGAAGCATGTCGGGTGGTTTGGACAGAATGGCACTGTAGACAGCCTCTATTGTTCAAAGAAAAGAAAAGAAAAGAAAAGTCTAGTAATGACAAAGGCCAGGAGTAGTTTTGCAGTGGAGCTGGAGCAGTGCGAACGGGAAGGGAAGAATCGAAGATATTTCTAAGTAAAACAAACTCGTTCAGCAGATCTCTGTTGACCTCCTAGAAGTACTGTTCCTGGCACTTGGGATACATCAGTGAGCAGAATAGGGGAAAAGCCCTTCCCTGGAAGTACTTACATTGTAGTGAGGCAAGAGACCAGATACACACGATACGTAGTAAGTACCCTGGGAAATAGAACCAGCAGGTAAGATGCGTAAAGTTGGAGAATGGATTGTGATTTTAAATAGGTTGCTGGGATCCCTGGGTGGCGCAGCGGTTTAGCACCTGCCTTTGGCTCAGGGCGTGATCCTGGAGACCCGGGATCGAATCCCACGTTGGGCTCCCGGTGCATGGAGCCTGCTTCTCCCTCTGCCTATGTCTCTGCCTCTCTCTCTCTCTCTCTGTGTGACTATCATAAATAAAAATAAAAAAATTTAAATAGGTTGCTTAGGTGGGCCTTCACTGAAAAGATGACATGGAGGAAATGAAGGAGTTAGCCTTGTGGAGATCCAGGTAAAGAGTGTTCCAGGCAGAGGGAACAGTCACAGCAGAGGTCTCCGAGGCAGGAGGGGCAGGAGGGTAAAAGGAATCCTATGGGGGAGGAGGTCGTAGGAATGGTAGGAAAGGAGGTCGCAAAGGTCACATCGTAAGACACGGCAATACAGGGCAGGAGAGAAATGGATTAAAGTGAAAGGAAATTCTCAAGTGGTAATTTTGAATTTTAATGTTTATGAGATCTCAGATATGTCATTAAAACTGCAATTTCCTGGGTTACGCATGAAGATTTTCTTCAGCAGATCTGTAATACAACTGAGAATCTGCGTGCTTCCTGAACTCGCAAGGATGTTCTGATGTAGGCAAAACGCACCTTGAGGAACTCTGCTTTAGTCTTAAGCCGGATGGGAGAAAAAGAATCTATTAGAAAAATAAGGAAATTGAGAAGGAGGGTCAATACTAAAAGAAGCAGTAACTGTGCGATACACAAAGGGACGTGTTTTGAAGATACTTAGAACTAGTGGTTAGATGTGGGCAAAATCAAAGGGGGCGATCTTGAGTTCAAGGGTAATAGTGAAAACCCAGATAGTAGATAAATTTTCCAGAAAGCAAAACAGAATAAAGCAGAAAGCTAAGACTTTCTTAAGGATTTCTGCACTTTTACCTCCAGTTAAATCAAATGGGTCTCTGAATACAACATCAGGAGCGATAGAAACAGGGACTGAAGTTATGGTGGTTTCCACAAAATTTTCTCACTCTTGTACAACTAATATGGAGGTAGGTGGTGCAGGTCAGCTCGGGGGGACCTGGAGTCAGGAGCGGCGTGTTCTTTATGCCTTTCGGCCTCACCATCTTCCATGAAGTCATAGCATAATTGCTGGGGTTCCAGCCATCGTGGAAAAGTTTCAGGTAGGGATGGGGAAAACAAAACAAAACAAAACAAAACAAAAAAAACAACAGAAAGATGAAAGACCAAAAGATTTTCCTTGAAGTGCCACACAAAGACTTCTGATTTTACTTTGGCTTCCATCTGCAAGGGAAGCTGGAAGCATAGTTTTCTGGCTGGGCCTGTCACTCAGGGTTTTAGCACTAAAGGGAAAAAGGAGGAATAGCTGGGCAGCTAACAGGTCCAGTCACCTTCAGGTATTCAGATTGTGCAAGGCTCCGGCTTGAAATGAAGGAATGTTCTAGAGCTTACAGTTTACTAAATGATTCACAAAATCATTACAATATTCAAAACTAAGGAAGTATATACATACACACGTGTGTGTCCAATAGTTTGCATTTCCTTCTGCTGAATGTGATCGTGCTAAAACGTAAGACATTTCATTTGGTTGTATAAATCATGTGCTAACTGACAAATCTGGTTGCTTTAGGCATTGTTTTCCCAAACCAGTCTGCGTAGATGACAATTTTAAAACATTTGCGATTTTATAGAATGTCGTGTTTTATTTACTTAAAAGGTAACAAAAGGAGCATTTAAGTAGTTTCTGTAAGAATTGTTAAAGGGAAATTTGGGGGAGGAAGTTTCATTTGTCAAGATGAAGGATGACTACGGTTATTTGTTCCCTTGAACAGGCGTGTGTTGTTTGCCTGCTGCGTGCCAGCTGGTTGGGTGATGGGACGCAAAGGTGTGAAGGAGGAAGATCCCAAAGGAGTGAATGAGGGAGATCCCAAAAGAGTGAAGGAAGGAGATCCCAAAGGAATGAAGGAAGGAGATCCCAAAGGAAGCCTGGGGATGGGTTAGAGATTGAGAACTGGCCCGGCATCGGGAGAGAGAGGGTGCGCGGGTGTAGGTAGTGATGCCTCGCGGGATCCAGATCTGAGCATCCCCAATCCACATCTGCTTGGTGTGATTGTGGAGATACCTAGTGGGGCACCACCAGAGGGTTTCAGGGTTCTCTCATCTGTAGCCTATCACGTTTTCATTTGTATTATTTCAAAAGCGGAATTGAATCACGGGCCTACTTTACGACCGAGGGAACGGTTGCACGCTCAGAGTATACTTCTGCAGTTGGTGAGATGTTTGCTGCCTGCGTTTGTCTCCACTGCGTTTCATGAGAACGTAGATGTTGTAGAGGCAACGTTTCACTCTTCACGACTCGCCGGAGCCCACGGCTTCCAAAGCTGCTCCTCCGTGGATTGTGAGCTCCCCAAACTAGAGGCAGGGAGTTTTGTCTATTTTGTTTGCTGATACGTGGCTGGCACGGAGAACGGAGAACGTTTCCCGGGGTGTAGTAGCAGCTCAGATGCTGTTGAGGGGATAAAGGAATCTTGTGATCCGGACGTAAGATGATCCAGAGATGCCTGAGTCCGGCCTACTTGACACCCTCCTCCTTGGGCCCAAGCACCACGGCGGGAGTGGTTTACAAAAACAAAAACAGACGGTGTGCGCTGAGTGATCTGTGGCCCTCCATGGTTGTTTGTCACACGAATGATAACTCTGAACTTTGTTTTTAATGGAAGAGCTTAGTGTTGTTCTCTTGATCGTAGAAGCGTAACACTTGCTCGTTGGAAAAAACGCACACGGCACCAGGTGTCAAGAAGACAGTAAAAAATCACCCCAAACTATGCCACCCAAATATGACTACTGTCATATTTAGCGTATATCCTTTCCAGTTATTTTCCAGGATAGGAGAAATAAGTGTGTTAAGAGAGATGAGATCATACTTGACATTATTTTTTATCTTTTTTTTTTTTTTTTTCATCCTTGGCTATCAAATAGTAAACTGCATGAAGGATAGAATTTTTACCTATTGTCACCATTTATATCCTCTAGAACTGAGCCTGGAACTTAGAAGGGGCACTCGGTACTGTTTGTTGAATCCATATATAGATCATTAATTTTATGAAAGCTTGGCATTTCTTCTGTGACATTTAGGGTGTTTAGGTCATTTCCAGTTTCTTTTTTTTTTTTAAGATTTTATTTATTAATGAGAGACACACACACACACAGAGGGGCAGAAACACAGGCAGGGGAGAAGCAGGCCCCATGCAGGGAGCCTGATATGGGACTCGATCCCGGGACTCCAGGAGCATGCCCTGGGCCGAAGGCAGGCGCTAAAATCCCATGAGTTTAAAACTTTCAATCCTATAAAACATCTATTTTATGTAATATAATACTCATTAATTTAAAAAAAAGTTGTTTTGACACATGGTTGACACACAGCAAGTGTCACAGTAGTTTCAGGTGGCATCGCAGTGTTGCAGCTTCTCTCTACGTTATGCTCTGCTGGCCGTGAGCGTGGCTGCCGCCTGCCTCCATACGATTCCGTTACAACACAGTTGACCGTATTCTCTAGGCTGTGCGCTTCATCTCTGTGATTTATTTATTCCATAACTGGAAGCCTGAATCTCCCACTCCCCTTCACCCATTTTGCCCATTCTCCCCCTCCCCCTCCCCATCCCCTGTTCTCTGTACCTGCGAGTCTGTTTCTGTTTTTTGTTTCTAATTTGTTTATTAGATTCCACATATAAGTGAAATTGTATGTTATTTGTCTTTCTCTCTCTCTCTTTTTTACTTAGCATAATACCCCATAGGTCCATCCATATTGTCTCAAATGGCAAGATCGCATCCTTCTTTTTTTATTTTATTTTATTTTATTTTATTTTATTTTATTTTATTTTATTTTATTTTATTTTATTTTATTATTTTATTTTACTTATTTATTTTATTTTATTTATTTATTTTATTTTATTATTTTATTTTTTATTTTATTTTATTTTTTGCATCCTTCTTTATGGCTGAGTAATATCCCGTGTGTGGGTGTACGCGTGTGTATGTATGTGCACTCATGCACACGTGTCACATCTTCTTTATCCATTAATCTATCAGTGGGTGCCTGGGCTCTTTCTAGATCTTGGTTATTGTAAACAATGCTGCAATAAACATAGGGGTGGGGGATCCCTGGGTGGCTCAGCGGTTTAGCACCTGCCTTTGGCCCAGGGCGTGATCCTGGAGTCCCGGGATCGAGTCCCATGTTGGGCTCCCTGCATGGAGCCTGCTTCTCCCTCTGCCTGTGTCTCTGCCTCTCTCTCTCTCTGTATCTGTCTCTCATGAATAAATAAAATCTTAAAAATAAATTAAAAATAAATAAACATAGGGGTGCATGCATATTTTCAAATTAGTGTTTTCTTTGGGTAAGTACCCAGTAGTAATATTACTGAGTCACAGGGTATTTCTATTTTTAATTTTTTTTTTTTTTTTAGAAACCTCCATATTGTTTTCCACAGTGGCTACACTGATTTACAGTCTCTGTAATAGTTCATGAGGGTTCCTTTTTCTTCACATCCTCACCAATCCTTGCTGCTTCTTGTCTTTTCAAGAATAGTCATTCTGACAGGTGTCAGGTGATAGTGCATGGTGGTTTGATTTGCATTATCCTGATGATTAGTGATTTTCAGCTACTCTCATTGCATCTCTTGGTCTTCTGTATGTCGTCTTTGGAAAAATATCTATTCAGGTCCTCTGCTCATTTTTAATCGGGTTATTTGTTTTCTTAGTATGGTGTTGTGTAAGTTCTTTATATATGTTGGATATTAACCCCAGTCGGATATGTCATTTGCAAATATCTTCTCCCATTCACTAGGTTTCCTTTTCATTTTGTTGATGGCTTTCTTCGCTGTGCAAATCTTTTTATTTTGGTGTTTTCCCAGCAGCTTATTTTTGCTTTTACTTCTCTTGCCTCAGGAGACATAGCTAGAAAAAAGTTGCGAAGGCTGATGTCCAGGAGATTACCACCTATATTTTCTTTAAGGAGTTCTCACACATATTTATTGTTTCAAATCTAGTTTTAGTTTATTTTTGCTTCTGATGTAAGAAAGTGGTCTAGTTTCATTCTTTTGCATGTGGCTGTCTCGTTTCCCAGCACCATTTATTGAAAAGGCTGTATTTTCCCCACTTATATTCTTGCCCCTTATGTTGTAGATCAATTAATCATACAAGCGTGGGCTTATTTCTAGGCTCTCCACCCTGTTCCATTGATCTCTGTATTTTTGTGCCGGTGCCATGCTGTTTTGATTACTATACCTTAGTACTATGGCTTGAAGTCTAGGATTGTGATACCTCCTGCTTTATTCTTCTTTTCAAGATTACTGTGGCCTTCAGAGTCCTTTATGGTTCCAAAGCATTGCATTGAAAATGTAGATTGCTTTGAGTCGTATGGGCCTTTTAAAAATATTCTTCCGATTGAGAAGCATAGTATATCTTTCCATATGTGGCATCTTCAATTTCTTTCATCGAAATTTTAGTGTTCAGAGTACAGATCTTTTACTTCCTTACATTTATTTCTAGGTATTTGGGGAGAGGCTCCATCGCAAATAGAACTGTTTTAATTTCTCTTTCTGTTACTTTATTAGTGTATAGAAATGCAACAGATTTCTGTGTATTTTGTATCCTACAATCCTACAACTTTACTCGTTTCATTTATTCCAGTAGTTTCTTGGTGGTCTTTAGGGTGTTTGTGTGTAGCATGTGTGTGAGCATGTGCATATATACTACATATATGCATATGTCTGTGTATATATATATGTATATAGTATCATATAGTCTGCAAATAGTTTTACTTTTTACCAATTTGGATGCCTTTTATTTAATTTTCTTGTGTGATTGCCATGACCAGGACTTCCAGTAGTCTATTGAGTAAAAGTGACAAGAGTGGACATACTTGTCTTGTTTCTGATCTGAGAGGAAGAGCTTTCAGCTTTTCCCTATGGAGATGTTAGCTGTGGATTTGTCATACATGACTTTTATGATGTTTCTTCTAAATCCACTTTGCTAGGAGTTTTTATCACGAATGGATGTTGAATTTTGTCAGATGCTTTTTCTGCATCTATTGAGATGATAATATGGGTTTTATCCTTTCCTTCATTTTGTTAATGGGATGCATCATGTTGAATGATTTATGGATATTGAGCTGTTCTTGCATCCCTGAGATAAATATCACTTGATCACGGTAAACGATTCTTTTAATGTATTGTTGAATGTGGCTTGCAAACATTTTGTCGAGGATATTTGCATCTATGTTCATCAGAGATGTGGACCTGAAGTTTTCATCTTTTTGTAGTGTCTTTGTCTGGTTTGGGTATAAAGGTAATGCTGGCCTTGGAGAATGAATTTGGAAGCTTTTCTTTCTCTTCTATTTTTTGTTTGTTTGTTTGTTTTTGGAATAGTTTGAGAATAGGTGTTGATTCTCCTTTAAGTGTTTGGTAGAATTTGCCTGTGAATCCTTTAGGTCCTAGATTTTTGTTTGTCAGGAGATTTTTGATTACCAGTTCAATTTCATTATTAGTAATAAGTGTGTTCAGATTTTCTGTTTCTTCCTGATTCAGTTTTGGAAGATTACATGTTTTTAGGAATTCCCCATTTCTTCTAGGTTGTCCAATTTGTTGGCATGTAACTTTTTGTAGTAGTCTCTTATTTGTATTTCTGTGATGTTGGTTATTTTCTTTCATTTCTGATATTATTTGAGTCCTCTCTTGATGAGTCTGGCTAAAGATTTATCAATTTCGTGTATCTTTTCAAAGAACCATCTCAGTTTCATTGAAGTAGGAGACCCAAAAAATAAGGAAAAACTCATTTATTTTTCACTCTGATCTTTATTATTTCCTTTCTTCTAACTTTGGGTTTTATTTGTTTTTTTGTTTGTTTGTTTTTTCTGATTTCTTTAGGTATACAGTTAGATTGCGTATTTGAGGTTTTTCTTATTTCTTGAAGTAAGCATGTAACATTTTAAACTTCCCTCTTAAAACTGCTTTTGCTGACTTCCAAAGTTTGGGGACTATTGCATTTTCACTTTCATTTGTCTCCGTGTATTTTTTTTTTTTCTCTTTGATTCCTTCACTGACATATTGGTTATTTAGTAACCTATTATTTATCCTTCTCTCATTTGCATTTTTTCCCCAACTTTTTTCTTGTAATTGATTTCTGGTTTCATGCTGTTGTGGTCAGAAAAGATGCTTGATCTGATTTCAGTGTCTTGGAGAACGTTCCACGTGCACTTGAAAAGAATGTATATTCTGTTTGTGAATGGAATGTTCTGTGTCTATCTGTTAAGTCCATCTGGTTTAATGTGTCATTCAAAGCCGTGGTTTCCTTATTGATTTTCTGTCTGGATGATATATCCATTGATGTAAATGCGGTGTTAAACTCCCCTACGATTATTGTATGATAATCGTCAATCTCTCCCTTTATGCTTGTCAGTATTTGCTTTATGTATTAAGCTGTTCTTATATTGGGTGCATAGATGCTTACAAGTGTTATATCCTCCTGTTTGTTTCCTTTATCATTATGTATGCCCTTCTTTGTCTCTTGTTAGTCTTTGTTTTAATGTCTATCTTGTCTCCCATAAGTATTGCTACCCTGGCTTTGTTTTTTTTGTTCTTTTGTTTTTTGTTTTTGTTTTTTCCTTCCAATTGCATGAACTATCCCTTCCCTTTAGTCCTTTAGTCTGTTTGTGTTTTAGGCCTGAAGTGAATCTTTTGTATGTAGTGTATTTGTTGGTCTTTTTTTTTTTTTTTTTTTTTTTATCCATTCCACCACCCTTTTTCTTTTGATTGAAGCATATAGACCATTTACACTTAAAGTAATTATTGTTAGGTGTGTACATATTGCCATTTTATTAATTGTTTTCTGGTTATCTTTATAGTTTTTTCTCTGTTCCTTTCTTCTCTTGCTGTCTTCTCCTTGTGGTTGATGACTTTCTTTAGTGTTATGTTTAGCTTCCTTTTTCTCTTTTTGTGTGCGTGTATCGGTTATAGGTTTTCGGTTTCAGTTACCATGGGGTTCATATGTAACATTCAAAGTAGATAGCAGAGTATATTAAGTTGGTGGTTACTCACATGTGAACATATTCTGAAAGAACTTCACTTTTTTACTACTCTCTCCATGTTTTATATATATGTTGTCATATTTTACCTCTTTTTTAAATTTTTTGAGTCCCCTTAACTAATCTTTCAGTTATAATCAAGTTTACTACTTTTGCCTTCTAACCTTCATTCTGGCCTTAAAAGTGATTGTTTTACTACCTTTACTGTGTCTTTGGTTTTCCCTGCAAAATATTTTCCCTCTCATAATTTTCTTTAAATTACGGCCTTCACTTTTTCACTTAAAGAAGTAAGTCCCTTTAACATGTCTAATAAGGTCAGGTTAGTGGTGATGACCTTTAACTTTGCTTAGTCTGGGAAACTCTTTATCTCTCCTTCAATTCTGAATGATAACCTTGCCGTGTAGAGTATTCTTGGTTGTAGGTTTTTTCTTGTTAGCATTATGAATACATCATGCTGCTCTCTTCTGGCCTGCAAAGTTTCTGCTACCAAAAACAAACAAACAAACAAAAAAAACCGATTGCCTAATGGGGTTTCCCTTTTACCTAGTTGGCTCTCTCTTGCTTCTTTTAAGATTCTCTGGTAGGATAACTGGAGCTGAAGTGGGTGTGGGCCAGGCTGGTCTAAGGGTTCTTTGAGCAGAGGGCACCCTGTCAGGATGGCTAGAGCCCAAGGCAGGGCTGGGAGGTCTCCGGGTACTCTGCATAGGGAGGGCCCTAGTGGCACAACTAGAGCTGAAGTGGGTGTTGGGTTGAAAGGTCCTGCAGGGCTCCATGTAGCTGGTGCCCTAGTGAGGAGCTGGAGCTGGAGCTGTGTAGGCCTCAAGTGTTCTGGGACGCTTTGCCCCTTTGTGTGTCCTTGGCAAGATGGCTAGAGTCGTAATGGGTGCTGTGCAGGGGTGTCCCAGCGTGTACCACATTGGGGCCCACTTTGGTGGGATGGCTTGGGGCTGGGGTCACCTAAGGGCCCATATCACTGAGGCAGCAGGCCGGCCAGGGTGCCCAGACCCTGATCTTGTCTGCCTTATCAAGATGGAGGGGAAACATGAACAGGGCTGGTGGCTGCCAGCCCCCCTACCTAGACAGAGTTCCAGCAGACCCTGCAGTGAGTGCTGGGTGGATCTAGTTGCTCTCTTCTCTGTGTCCCAGGACAGATGCATCTGCGTACAGTCCCTCAGTACTATAGTTGTGGTGTTGGAGGTAGGGGTTCCTGGTTGTCACCATGTCCTGCCTCTCCTGCCACCTCCCTATAGTTTATCTTTTATTGTGCAGAAGCTGTTCAGTCTCTCAGTTCCTCAGGAGGAATTGTTCCCATATGTAGATGTAGATTCACCGTGTCCACAGAGGAGGTGAGTTCAGTGTCTTCCTACATTGCCCTCTAGGACCCTTCTCTGTAGCCAAGTTAATTTTTATTATGTATAACCTTCCATTTTTTTTTTGCCATTAAAATTTCTGCTTCTGTGTCATATTTCTCATTTCTAGATAATGATGATTTATCACTTACATTTTTCTTCTAGTATTTTTAGGGTTCAATTTAAACCTGGTTACGTGGGCGATTTCTGCGGGGTTTATTTTGCTGTGAGATGTGAGGTAGGGATCCAGTTTTATTTTCTCCTGAAATTATAATCCACCTGAAATAATCATCATATACTTAACACTATATTCTTCTCATATTGCTTTGAGGTTATTTCTTTTAAATAGTAAATTGACCTCTATAGTTGAGTCATTTCTGGAAGCAGTTTCTCCTCCCCCTTACTGCCACCCCCCTCCCCCCGCCACCTCTATTTTGGTCTGTCTTTTTTAGCCCTTAGTATCAAATGCCGTTACTGCAATTAAGAACTATCCTCATAGCTATCCAACTCTCACTACTCTTTTATCTAATTTTTTCTGTTAATTTTTCATCTTTATTTTTCCTAGTTGAACCAGTGAAGCATCACTCAATTAATTTAAAAATGTATTGGGATGTTTCTTGCGATTACATTACGCTTATGAATTTGAGAGAATTGACATCTTTCATATGTTGAGTCTTTATTTTTTTTAAAAGGTTTTATTTATTTATTCATGGGAGACACAGAGAGGCAGAGACACAGGCAGAGGGAGAAGCAGCCTCCATGCGGGGAAGCCTGATGCAGGATTCGATCCCGGGACCGCAGGAGCACACCCTGGTCTGAAGGCAGATGCCCAACCACTGAACCACCCAGGCATCCCTCATATGTTGAGTCTTTAAAGCTTAGTTTCTTTTCTCTATTTATTGCCATTTCTTTCCTGTGCTGGGTTGAGCTTTCTTAAAATAAATCCTTTCTACTTTAATAATTTGTTCATAGATGATTTAAATTTTAGGAAGATACTGTGGCTAGAATCCTTTCTATATTACTGTCAGCACATGTGAGGTGTTTGATTTTGGGCGTTGACTGTCCGTCTGCATTCTTCCCTTTTAAATAGTTATTCAGTTGATTTTCATCTTTATAAATTTTTAAATTGTGTGTCGTGCAACAGAGTATTTTTAAATGAGGTTTTCAATGCATTAGACTTGACCGGGTATATTTTGGTCATACTATTTTTTTTCAGCAAGATTGGTTCATTTTTATCTGCTGAAGTATTGTGGACTCTGGTTCCAACATACTACTTTTAAGGTTACATATAGGAAGCCTTAAAACATAGCTGAGATATTACTCATGTGTTAGGAGCATAGACCAGAATTTAGACCTATTTAGACCAGTTAACTCTTTAGATGTAACTAAAGATTCCATGGACTCAGTTTACATCAAATTGCCTCAGATATTGCGATATCTGAGGGCAATACTAGGAGAACCAGAATGTGAGCTGCAAATGCTAGACACGCAGATAGTTTTAAATTTTCTGGGAGCCACATTACAAAAATGAACAGAAACTGGTGAAAGTAATTTTAGCAATATATTTTCTTTCAACATATCCAAAGTACTATTTTATCAGATTCCTGGTATAAAAACTCAGAATGAGACCGCTTGCATGCAGTTTGGGGCAGTGCGTTTCCGACGGCCGCAGGTCCTGCATCCCCAGCACCTCTGGGTCAGGCCGGGTCTCGCCTTGTGTCGTCGGCTGCCACCTGCGGCTGGTGCCTGCCGCTCCGGGCCGCGCGGGGCCGATGACCCTCCACCGCGTGCTGACGCGTTCTTCAGGATAAAACTTGATGATGGAAGTCGTGGCTCGAAGTAACATTTCAAGGCTGTACGTGTGGCTCTGCCCTTGCCTTGGGGCCTCGGCCTTCCTCCCCGCCGCCGCGGTCGCCCTCGTGGAACCTGGCGAGGCCCACCGAGTGCTGCCTGGCACTTCAGGGCTTCACGTAGGTTCATCATCATGGCATGTTTGGGGGCTACGGTTTTGTTTTTCTTTTTTCTTAGGTTCTCCTTTTAGTGCGACTTGACAAGCAGAAGCCCTCCCGCCCTGGCCCCCGCCAGTCCCCACGCGGCCGGTGGGCTGACGCGGGCGCCTCGGTAGCGGCCCTGAGCCGCGGGCCCTGGGATGCCACTTGCCGTCGCCTGTGCGGGGCCGAGGGGGCAGTGGGGCTCGGCTTGCTGGTCTTCACACCCCGACTGGCGCCCGGAGCGCTGTTGTGGAAGGAGGCCCCGCTGGGTGTCTTCCGGGAGCCATCCTCGAGGATGGCCGTGTCCTGAGCCGGGCCGGCCGGGGGGCGTTGAGGCAGGGACTGTCCCCGAGGAGGCCGGAGCCCCCTTTGCCTGGACCCGGCAGCCGCCGTGGTGGCCAGACCTACTAGAACATGGGACTGGCCTCGCCGGGGGAGCGGGCAAGCGGGGAGGCCAGGCCGGCCGGAGGGTGCTTTAGGGACAGCGACCTCGAGCAGCGCCGGCCGCGGTGCCTCGGCCCCGGGGGCCCCACAGCCCGGTGCGCGGGCGGCCCCCTTGCTGCCGCTGCGGCCCATCTCTTCCCCGGCGCCCCCCCATAGGAGATGACCTCACCCCCTGGGGCCGCGGTGGGAGTCACCCGTCGCTGCTTCCCGGGGCCCGAGTGCCTGTCACAGGGCCTCGGAGCCCCTGAGCTGCGGCCCGGCCTCGCTCCCGAAGAGGACACGCTCCTCCCGGCCACAGCTTGCACCGGCGGGCTCTGCACTGGGGCACCGCGGACGCCGGGCCAGGCCCCGGGCACCCTGAGGACCGCGCTTCCACCCTCCCCACCGTTGCTCTTGGCCAGCTGTCCGGACCCGCGTGTTGCTCCCCGCTGCAGCTCTGCTTCTGGGTGTACCTGTTGTCCGCGACCGGTTGTCCCGGGTCCTTTGCTCTGCCACCAGATTGTCCTCCCGATGTCTGTGACTGGTTGAGCCCTTCCAGTCCCCTTCCAGTGTTAGGTTTTTTAAGCCCAGGCCGTGGCCTACCCCCGACCAAAGAAGTAAAATAGATCTCTGTGGATAGATTTTGCCCAATTTGGATACGGGCTCTCCACCCTAAGTCCATCCCACCATCGATGCCAGGTGGTTGTCATAAATGTGCTCAGGTGGACTTACTCAACTTTTATGACTTTATTTTCGCAGTTACGAGTAACCGTCAGGGAGACGACATGAAGAAGGAGAACTGATTCTGGCTGCTGTCTTTCCTGTAAAGCATGTCCAGTGTGGTCAGGCAGGGGGAGCCTTGTGGTTTTAGGGCCACGTTGTGTACCTCTGGGGTGCTCAGCCCGGGTTGCACAGCGGATCAAATTGGGAACTCCTACGTGGTACTGATACCTAGACCTATCCCAGACCCGTGCAGTCAGTCTGCCCCACTGGGCCTAGGGACCAAGCTTGGACACGTGGTATCTCCGGGGTAACGCTGAAGGGCAGCAACACTGCAAGACACTGGTGTCGATCTTTGGATTTTCTTACTCCGCAGAAAGGATGGGGAATGGAGCGTGTAAAGCCGTGTATAGGTTGCCAGCCGGGAACGAAGTGCATGTGGATATTTCAGTGAATCTTTGTACATTGCTCAGTTTACCTCATGGGTCTCCTTATGCTCCTGTCGCCTTCCCTGCTCAGAAATGGTAAAGTTTCTGGGCTGATACTCGATTATTAGATTTGGAAGGCTTTCTTTAAAATTCAAACACTTAAGTCAGTATAACCAGACTAGTAAACACACTTAGTTTATTTTTAGCTGGTGTTATATCCACTCTGGGAGCGTGATGAATTTGAGCCTTTCTGCAGTGTCATGACTAGTCTTTTTTGCTAGCCTATGTACTTTTAGTACGCGCTCGTAATTAAATCTCTTTGTTCATCCTATATTTGTAGCCTTCATATGTAATCATTTGCATTTATAGGAAATACCTCAATGATTTGGTAAGTTTGAAACTCTGGGGCAACTTTATGTTAAGGGGATTATTTTCTCCAGTTTATAATATTTTTTAATGTTTTTATTTAAATTTCTATCAGTAAACATACAATGTAATATTAGTTTCAGGTATAAAATACAGTGACTCAACACCTCCATGCAGCTCCTGGCACGACAAGTGCCCTCCTTAATCCCCATCACCTAACTCACCCATCCCCCATGCCACCTGCCCTGTGGTGTGACCCCCAGTGTGTTCTCCAGAGTTAAGAGTCTGTTTCTTGGTTTGCCCCCTTTCTTTTTCCCTTCACTGGTTGGTTTTGTTTCTTAAATCCCACGTCTGAGTGAGATCTTACGGTATTTGTCTTTCTCTGACTTACTTCACTCAGCCTAACATTCTCTAGCTCCATCCGTGTCGTTGCAAATGGCAAGATGTCATTCTTTGCACGGCCAAATAGTGTTCCATTGTGCACACGTACCACGTCTTCCTAATGCATCTTCAGTGGGTGGACACTTGGGCTGTTTCCACAATTTAGCTATTGTTGATAACGCAGCTAAAGCAGCGGGGCAACCCTTCGGATTAGTATTTCTGTATTCTTGGATTTATCCTATCATGATGTGAAGTCTTTGACAGGGTAATGTACAGGAAATGCAAACTCCCCACAAGTCCTAATTTACCTGCTTTTCTCTGGTTGCTAAAGTGAAACCCATCTTCGAGACTTAATGTAGCCCACGGGCTTTTCTCTGTGGCCGCGTGCATGGGTGCTGAGGGCTGGCTTCGGGATGTGATTATTTCAAACTCTGAGCTTTAGCAGACAAGCTCCACAGTGCCTTGGAGCCTGTGCTTTGTGTCTGACCATTGTGCGATTGGTTTTGTTTGTGTTTTTTTTTTCTTTTTTATATATAGTTCCCTGCTAACCTTATTGTTTCTACATTTAGACTTGAGGGTTTTTTTAAGGTGATAATGTGACTTTTCCTCTACAGATGGAAATCTTTTTTAAAAGCCAGAGTGTAACCTAGGAGGGGAGAGGAAGTTCTGAATTGTTGGCTCAATTTAACCCCAGATGGCTACTTATTCTTGTCTTTTTGTTTAAAGTTCAGTGAAGGAATCATTACGTGAACTGGCCTTTTGTTGACTTCTTTATTGAATGCAATTAGGAAAGAAGGGGGAAAAAAAATCTCAATTTTCTCAAATGCCAAGTTGCATCTTCCTTGATCTTATTAAGTGACTTTCCCCTGTGGAATGTATCCTTATGGTTGGTGGACTACACCCTTACATGTTTTAATTTTAACGAAGTCTGAATACCAAGATCTTAGTCTGCATAATATTTTTCTTTATAAGATATCAGACATTTTTCCATATGTTCAGCTGGAATTGTCCGGTTTTAAAAATTCCATGGACTCGGGCAGTCCGGGTGGCCCAGCGGTTGAGCACCCACCTTCAGTCCAGGGCGTGACCCCGGGTCCTGGGATCGAGTCCTGCATCGGGCTCCCTGCATGGAGCCTGCTTCTCCCTCTGCCTGGGTCTCTGCCTCTCTCTCTTTCTCTCTCTCTGTGTTTCTATAAATAAATAAATCTTTAAAAAAATAAATAAAAATTCCATGGACTCAAACTAGAATCGCCATCTTTACTGCTTATACTTCGTGTGTTTTTAGTCTATTTGGTACCAGACTATTTGACAAGGGAGCTACTTAAAAAGTAGAGTGCGTTTGGTTTTGGTGGCCCAACCACAGAATTGGAGACTATAACTTTCTTAGCGCTGTCCCTACTCTTCTCAGCGTCTTAAGCTATTACCTTACAACAGTTGACTTAAGAGAAAATGAGATGCGGCATCTGGGCTCCCAGTAAGCCTGGAGTGATAACTGACGTCTGGCTCTTCCAACCTGAGGCCCCATTTTCCTTTGGCAGGGCGGTAAATAACACCTACCTGTAAATCAGCTCCTGCCTGGGGGGTGGGCTGGAGAGTAGACTGGCGCCACACTGGACTCCCCCCCCCCCCAAGGAGCTTTCAACACCCTGGTGCCCGGGTCCCACCCCCAGGGATTCTGACTTCAGCTGGGACATAGGAGATGAAACAGGGAGCAGTGATAATGGTGTGGACTGCTAGGCAGCCGGGGAGGTGACAGGAAGAGGGCAGATTGAGGATGGTCTGAAGGTAGATCCAATGCTCCGCCGTCCTTCACGGGGAGGATGGTGGAGCATTAAAGAAAAAGCAGAGTGGAGAATGAATAAAAGTTTGGGCCCTGAGCCCAAAATGATGGTGCCATTGCCTGAGATAGAAAACACTGGCATGAAGGCCTAAGAGCATCCCTGCGTGTAAGAACAGAATGGGAAGATCCACTAATATGTGACTAATATGTATGTTTCTGTGCTTTTTTTTTGTTTTTTTCTTAGATATCACATTTATTCTAAAATCAGGATTTCCATCTTCCACTTCTTTCATCTTCTTTGAATATTTTTTAGAGTTTCGGTGCACATAACTAGTAGTGTCTTATCCATCACAGTGGCCTCTGGCAACTGTACGGATTGAATCTGTTTGGGGTTGATATTTCTATTGGTAGAACTTTTCACTCCGTAACCAGAGTTAATGAGAACTTTCATGTCATCATCATGTTCTTTTGGCTCTTGAGGTGTTCCAGGCTGCAGGGACATCCTTCAGAGCGGAGAAATGAACGGGAAGCACTTGCTATAAAGTAGGTGCTAAGCAAATGTTACTTGAATCTGTGTCTGGTGAGTGACTGGGATGAGCTCAAGCTGTTCAGATTTTGGAATCTGGGGTTTCAACAGTGGTTTTAAAATCTCACGGAGTTTTCTCCACATCGCTCAACAATGGCCAAGGTATCCCAGCAGATCTGAAGGGCTGATTTTGTGATTCTAATTAGTGGTGGTAACATGTGGAGGCACACATGTTGAATTAAGAGGCTCCCTCTGCAGTGGGTGATTTTTATTTAGGGTGTGAGAAGGTTCTGGAAGCATCTGTTCAACCCATCCTTGCATCATTTTTGTTCCACCTGTGAATTGGGTAGGGCTGATGGCAATCTCACACATGTGTAGGTGTCATTGCTTTAATGTCATCCAGCTCGGTGCTGGGTCTTCTGTGCCTTTGCAGCCCACCAGCTGTCATTCACACATCCTAGTTTAATCTGCTCGGCGGAGGTTTCTGTCTTCTTCTTTAGCCACATCCTGACATACGAAAGGAAGCCAGCCATGCCTTACTGGTTTTTGTGCAAGTGACTCCTAGATCTCTGAGCCTGTCTTGTCTAACGAGTCTTGGTGGATTCTTTAATACCGCCCAGAGTGCTTATGGCAGACAAGCCATCCCCAAGCCACGTCCTTCCTAAGGTCATGTTGGTATGTGGTGAGTTCTTGGGTGCTCCTCTATGGATTTCCCATTTTTCTAGCCTTGTTCAATGGTCTCATGAGATATTTTACATGTCAGATTGTGCCACTGCTTGTCTTCAGTGGGCAGATGAGCATGTACATCCCCCCTTTTCTCACCCTGAGCAGTGTTCTCTAGAGTAAAATGCTCTTGCTTACGGGCAGTTTATGTTGCTGTGTGCACTGCACTGACTTCTCCGCCAAAGTCATAATTAGCAGGTAGGCTTTAGGTTCCTCGCTAGGTGTTTCTGATGGTTGAGACCTTGTTAAGAAACAAAGGAGAATTATTATTTCTCTCTTGCAAAGTCACAATGGAAGTAAGAAGCAGGTGCCTGTCAAACTCCTCTGACTCACCCTGAGAATAATACAGCAGCAAAATGATGTTACTTGACTGTTTCTGCTTCCTTAAATAAAATGAGAACTAGTCTGTTGGAAACTGTCATGTGTTCACCTATTTTTACATCATAAAATGCTATTTGCTCTAAAAATGAAACTTGAAATAATTCAGATAATTTTCATGGTGGTTTATTTGTATTTTTCCCCCTCGTGTATTTTGAGGGCCGGCTCATTTACAATGATATTTCGGTTGTATCTTCCTATGAATGCATTGCTCCTGAAGTCCATAGGGTTAACTGGCCTGCAAGGATTTTCATCAAATCAGTAACGCTTTTCTCCATGTCTAAAGTGATTAAAGCTTGGCTGCACATTGGTACTGCATTTGTGGTTCTCTGATGACCTCGTAATTTCCTTTTTTAAAAAATCTTTTTAAAAAGATAGCCTTGTGGGATTTGTAGGGTTGGAGGAAACCTGGCGATCATAAAGTACAACACAGTCCCTGGCGCTGCCTGCCTAGCCTTTGGTTACGCAGCCCCTGCTTGAATACCTCCCAGTGATGGGAATCGTGCCCCCTTGTAAAATAGCTCATTCCGTTCTCAGCCAAGTCGAATTCCTAGCAAGTGCTTTCTTGCTAAGAAAGCAATAAAAGCAAGAAAGCTTTTATTTGCTCCACGTTTTGCTGGGCCAAATGTCCCCCATCTTGTATTTGCACAGTTGGTGGTTTTGTTTAGGTCTTAGTAGAGGACCTTCAATTCATCCAAGCTCCCTAAACCTCGAATTCTGATGCTTTAATGCCTTTAGTACATTTATTAGTGATGCCTTGAGTGTCCTTATCCTGTCATTGGAATCCAGGCAGTCTGGCCCTCTAGAAGTTACTTACTCATTTCATCTGTCCAGGGGATCCTTCTGTATCACAGCAGAGAATCATGGGACTCAGTCTTTGGGGGTCACTCACTCTGTACACTATTGTCCTGTTTGTTTTGTTGTTTTCCTCACTTCATTTCCTACTTCATACCTTTGGCCCCCTCCAGCCTCACTGTCTGTGAAGGTCCCTCCTCAATGCTGGGTCTGCCTGCCTATGTCTCAGGACCGCAAGCCCCACAATTCCTAGAAGGGAATCAGATTGGCCTAGCTGGTCAGGTGCCCCGTGTTAACCGTGACACCCCAGGCTGAGGTTATAGGTCAGGAGAGGATTAGAGGGGCAGGAGCCAAGGTGTCTCAGGGTAAGCTCTTCAGAAGGACTTGCAGGCAGGTAGGGGTGGGCAGGTGAAGGAAACCTCTCCTGCGAGCCCTGTCTGTGGATGTTAATCAACTAGTTAAGAACCCACGCCGTTACATTATTGTGGAATCAGGTGCCTCTGTCTAAAAGAATAGGGCTTAGCTGAAAGCCTTGTTGGAATTCAATGCTAAAGGCTCTATTTTATTTTATTTTTTAAAGATTTTATCTGAGAGAGAGAGAGAGCACGCATGTGCACGCACACAGGCACAAGTAAGGGAGAGGGAGAGGACAAAGTAGATTCCCTGCTGAGCCGGGAGCCCAGTGCAGGGCTTGATCCCAGGACCCTGCAGCCGAAGGCTTAACCAGCCGAACCACCCAGACACCCTGAAAGGCTCTATTTCCAAAAAAGGCAAGTCTTTGGAGGCTTGCTGGTCCCTGACGATCACCTCCTTTCTTTAAACCACTCTCTCTTTTTTTTTTTTAATCTCTGACTTTATATCCTGCGTTATGAGAAACACCACTTTTAAAATAGTGAAGGTCCTATTCAATGTTAACCGAATCCTCAATACTCAAGGGAGTGTTGTTTTTGACTTTGAGTTATTTTCAGGTTTTTACCGTAAATCCTTTAGAAATTGTAGTTCCCATTATATAAGTCTGTGAGCTCTGAAAACACTTCTGTAGACTATGTTCATTCACAGTTTCTAATGCACAGGATTCCTTTTCTTTCCTCTTAGAGCGCCGGGACAGTAGTTTCTTGCCTCCAACCTTTGGAACCCCTCTCACTCACGATGGTTCTTCTGAGATTAGTGACAATTCACTTCATGATTCTGCAGGTTCTCACAGTTCTGTAGGTTTGAAGATATATGTGTGTGTGTGTCTGTGTGTAGATCCAGACATGGGTATGCTACACGATACAAGTCCATTTAGAGCAGTTAGGTGCGAGCCCCTACTTTCATTCATGCTTTAGTTCCTCCAACAAATGTTTGTTCTAACTTTTCTAAGAAAGTCTTTTTTTTTAAGATAGATTTATTTATTTATTTACTTACTTACTTACTTACTTATTTACTATAGAGAGAGAGAGAGAGGCAGAGACACAGGAGGAGGGAGAAGCAGGCTCTATGCTGGGAGCCTGATGATGTGGGACTCGATCCCGGGACTCCAGGATCACGCCCTGGGCCAAAGGCAGGCGATAAACTGCTGAGCCACCCAGGGATCCCTTGTCTAAGAAAGTCTTAAGTCAATTACCCTAGATAAAGAATGGAGTGGAGTTGAGACGTTCTGTTTTTATTTTATTATCTGTTACATTATACCATCAGTTGCAGGCAGCAGACCTATCCCAGCGATTCCTTGTGCTCCAAATGGAAAGAAGAGAACACTTCCGTAATCTCTAATGTTGTGTAAAACATCTTTCCTTCCTTCTCAGATGTGCGTGCATCTGTTATTATTTGCTCTCAAACCTGTGAGCCAATTTCCAGCCTTTTGCATTATCTTGTTTGTCATCTTTTATGTGTGCAGGAGCACTGGTCTCTATGAAGACGCCTCTCTTGTCCCCTCATCAGGACCTTTCACAGTTGGTCAGCATGGTGCTGTTTTTTTTTTAGGATTTTATTTATTTATTTATTTATTTATTTATTTATTTATTTGAGAGTGAGCAAGAGGGGAGGGCAGAGGGAGAGGGGGAAGCAGACTGCCCCTGAGCAGGGAGCCCTACTTGGGGCTCAGTCTCAGAACCCTCAAATCACAATTTGAGCTGAAGGCAGATGCCTAACCGACTGAGCCACCCAGGAGCCCCAGCTCGTTGCTTTAGACAGCCTTCTGGACTCCTGCCCTTTCTAGGTCTTGATAACAACTTGAAGGTGTGTCCTTCCAAATTCTAGAACCCATGTGTGGCTTAGTGTGGTATTCCCCTTTTGCCCGTCAGAAGCTCTCTGATACAGTTGTGTTTTCTACAAATTTGTGTGCACTTTATCCCTTTCACATTGATTAGGGTCCAGTCCAGTCCATGGTAGCAATTCCTCATCTGTTTCCTGCATCTTCTCAGAGATGAATTTGATGCCAAGTCAGTGGTGCTTTTAGCTAATTGAGACTTTGAGGAGATGCCTGGTAGATGTCTGGCAGTTGAAACCCCTCATTGCTAATGCAGTCTGTTTCTGGGCCAATTTTTAAATCTATATTGGGAACATACAATTTCTTTCTTTTATCTGACCGAATGATCTGTGGGCTCTTCCCGGGGAGATGTCATTAGATTCCTTCCATCTTTTATTGTTCTTCTTCCTTTCCTGTTGAACATGATTTGGCATTAATCAAAATTTCTATTATTATTTCTAGCAATTAAGCATGCCCAAGATGATTATTTTTTCTAGGTTAATATCCAAGGCTGGCAGCCAAGGAAATTGAGTGCTTACCATGTGTGAGGTTCAACACCAGGCATGCCATCGATTTTCGTGTGATACTGTTGAAGGATAGCCTTTCTTCCTAATGTCAGGAATACTTTTTTTTTTTTTTTTTTAGTGTCCACCATTACAGTTCATAGTACTAGTTTTGGAGCTTGCTGCAGTTCAGCATGAGTTCAGGAAGTATTAAGCCATTTTTTTCCTGTTCTAGATAAGAAATACTGTCTGTGTGGTTTCGTACTTGTTTATTTTTAGATCAGTTCCCACAAAGACACTTAAAGGAAAATACCGTTTATCATGTATTGTATGACAGGTCCTGATAGAATGTATTAGTGGGTATCAGGGTAGGCACAGAACTTCTGGGAGTTTTTGGATGCCTGATATTAAAATAGAAAATGTAGAGAACATTTATTACATGCAGGAGACTTTCCTGAAATGTTCTTTGTCACTTCCCCATATTAGAGTAACATACCTGACCTGTGCCCGTATGCCTGTCCTGTCTCAGTGCGTAAGTTCGGTATATCTCTAACACCTATGATTATTCTTAGTTCCTATGTGCAAGTGTATAGATCAAAAGATTAGTATCAGAGTGGTCAAAAGACCACTATATATTGAAAACTTTTGTAGGTGACACTTCAAATAAGAATGGTCAGCGAGAGTGCTTTAACATCTAAGTAGCATCTAACAAGGCCATGAGGGTAGGAGACGTTTATGGGTGGAAAACCTATTAAGCCCAGTAGAGAAAAAATAGAGTTAGAAGTTAGGTCAAGCTTAATTGTTGCATGAACGAATGCATTCATCAGTGTTGGAGCTAGGTTGGTCCTTAGTCAGTGTCCATTGTCTTAGCTATGGTACTCACTGGCTCTCTGACCACGAGCAGTTCTCCACGAGACAGAATTTCCTTATCTTCATCATTTGAGAAGAATTCTTTAAAAAAAGAAGTGAACCCTTCTGTAAGATGAAAACAACCAATTTGTTTTGAAGCAGGTAACCATGTTTTAAATCACTGGGGTAAGTGGATGTCCTTTGTTACAACATTTTGTTATCAGTTATCACTCAGTTGGTCTTGAGGGTCATGAGCTACCTTCCCATTTGCATGAACAAGAAAGTGAAGGAGAGGAAGCTAGGGATGTGGAAAGCTTTTGGCCGTTGTGCTGATTCCTTAGGCTGAAACACATCGTTAGTTCAGAATGTGCTGGACTCAGGGCTTGGTTAGGGCAGCTGTTAACATCAGAGGAGATCTGGTCTAGCAAGTAGGGCCAGTTGGGGAAGGTTCTAGGCAGTCTGCTGATTTTGTGGGGCAGGGTGGTTGCATTATGGTTCCAGGTCCTCGTTCCATGCAGAGAAGAGCAGGGAAGTTAGCTAGTGATTGGTGGCCTGGACCAGGTATGGTGTCGATATCCTACATTAGATGGGCATTGGGGGAGAACTTCCAGCAAAGGACAGAAGTGCCTCTGCTAAAATTCCCTAATATAACAAAATAACCAAAAAATAAAAAATAAATAAATAAATAAATAAATAAATAAATAAATAAATAAAATAAAATAAAATAAAATAAAATAAAATAAAATAAAATAAAATTCCCTAATATGGAAGCTGAGCATATTCTTTAGGGAGAGTAGTTCCTAGAATCAAAACGAGAAGCTTTACAGGAAGATCAAAGATGATCCAGGACAGCTTGACTAATAGGCGATTAGTTCAGGCCAGTCTTATCTGTGCTCCTATGTCCAGGCTGCAGATCGACTGTGATTAGTTTACCGTGGATCCTGTCCCCCAGCTTTAAGTCAAAAATCAGAATAGTGTCTTGATCCTTCAGTCCCTGAGGGCTGCCTGCAGTTGGGGAAGGCGAGTTCTCCAAAGAAAAGCACAGGATTTTTCGGGAGAAGCAGATGCTGAGCTGAAATGAGCAGCAGATGTCCACTGCGCTGAGCCTAAATCAACACCCTGCATAGGAAGGCACAGTGATGCAATTGAAAATTTAATTTCCCTTCTGGCTGTTGTAGTCACGGGCTAGAAATTTGAGATACTAAATAGTTTCTGTTTAATTTCCATACTTTCAAAGTTGTTTGATTTCTTCAATGCCTTCTTTGAAAACGTAGTGTGAGTCTTAACCCTTAAAGCACCCAGTTCATTGTTTTCCAGAGTGGTGGTTTCTTCCTTTTGTGCCCTCTCTAAGCAGCTGCTGTCAAGCTCACAATTGAACATTTGAAATCACTGTCCTGCTCTGACAATGCAGGATACGGGATTGCAAATCTCTCTTGCAGCTCTGGTAACTGCCTCGATATATATATATTTTTTTGCCTCGATATTTCTAATGAAATAAACTATGTGGTAAGATACCAGTGAAAACAAAATAAATACAGACCTATAAATTATGCTTAGCTAAAGATTGCTTTGTTCCAGAAACTTGAGCTAAGACAAAAACAAAAACCCTGTTACATGAGGCCTTCTAATTGTTATTTTAATCAGAACACAGAAACAGTGAAATTTTGGAAAGGATGATGCTTATGATTTCTTAATAAGAGCCCCTCACTTTAATCACACCGAGTTCTCACTTTGTGCCTCTGAAGTCTCTGGCTAGTTTTCCAGTTAATCTTTTATTAGATTCCATGACTGTTGCAAGCACGACTGTTTGCCTGATGACCTCATTCTGTGTCAAAAACCATGAGCAATGACTGTGACCTCTTTAATGTCTAATATTGGAGACCACTGAGCAAAAGGACACACAATTGGACTCTCCCGAATATGTTAGGAGGTAATGTAATAGATACGCTGATTCCTGCTTTAGCCTTGCTTATAATTGCAATAAAGTTGGGTCTGCAGAAACTCAGTGGTTCTGTAACCGTATTACCAGGCAACAGAATGACTTTGTATTTTGTTCTCTTCTCCCTCCCACCTACCCACCCCTGCTTTTTTGTTGCATAACCCCCCACACAGATGACAATTTGAGGGAAAACATTTAGTGATTTAATATTGATTTATAAAAATCATAAGGGAAAATCCATCATTTTACTGTCTAGATCTAGTCACCGGTCACAACCTTAATTAAATATTTTCCAAACATTTTACAAATATTAATACCTGCATCAGTGTCTTGAAGACTTGTTTTCGTCATCTCGAGTATTTTGAAGGGGAGATTAGCGTATCTGGATAGAGGGCAGGCTGACGGGAACTGTATGAACGACAAGTATTGTGCTACATTGCTCACCTAATGTCATTTGATCCTTTTAATCATTGTTTTATGCATGAGGACACTGAGGCTCAGAACATAAAATAATTTGCACAGTGTCATGTGCAAATATGTATACAGACCTGACCATAAAGCCTGTTCCTTTCCCCACTGTCTCCCCTTCTGCTTACAGTAATGAAAATAATAGCTAGAGTTTTTATAGGTGCAGGAGGAGCCGGGCTCTGTCCCAAGTACTTTGTGCACCTGCATTATTTCATTTAATCCCCACAAAAACCTGTGAAACAAGGTCGGCAGCTCGAGTTAAGTAACCTGCCTGAGGCAACCGTAGCTCCCAACTGGCGTGTCTCACTCCGCAGTTGAGAGACCTTTCTAGAACGCCTTCCTTGACTACACCTTGAGTTTGCATTATTATTGATTGGGATGTTACAAAAAGAAAAAGATGCGTGGTTTTTAAGGATAGGATTGGCTGACTGGAAAGAGAATTCCATTAAGTGGTTAATTATCTGTTGCATTTAAAATCCCGAATTTCCCTCAAGCCTTGGCTGTGGCTCAGAGCAGCACCAGTCCGTGGGGGTGCGTGGCGTCGCACAGCGGTGGCCTGGTAGCGCTGGGCACGGAGAGGCTGTAGGGTCAGAGCAGCTCCCCCTCCCCACCCAAAAAAAGCCCATCGTGTGGACATCCATTTCGACTCCATCCCCACTGGCTCACCAGGGCCATTATCACAGGAGCCTCGAAGTGCTCTTCCCGCCTAGAACTCGGCGGTGGATTCCGGCCGCATAAAGGGTGTCAATCCAAGTTTCTTCTTGTTTTCCTGATGTGGCCCTGCCCTTCCTTATTGGATGCACCCCAATAAGGTCACAGCACTGATCCTCGTGCGCTTGCAAATGGCAGCCGGAGGGCTCTGTCCCGCTCGTCCCCCGCCGGGTTTGCACCGTCCCTTCTGGAATTCCTCCCTGAGGTCCCCACTCGGCGTGTCCTCGCGGCGGCCTTGCCCGGGCGCGGGCGGCCACAGTGGGGACAGGCGGCCTGCAGGGAGCCCCGACCCTGTGCCGGGCCCCGTGTGCCACATTCACTAACTCGCGGGGCCTCGTGCCCCCCGTTAGGGGCAGACGCGGCTGTCGTCTCCGTCGTAGAGCTGGTGAGACTGAGGCACAGGGACCTCTCTGTCCGGCTTCCGGTCCCCCGCGTGTTTCGGTTTCCTCGCACTTGCCGGGGTCTGTGACTGTCTTGTCTGCCGGTCCTCGGGGTTTTTCTTACAAAAGCCTGGGACACAGGAGGCACTTCCTGTTGAAAGGTGTTGACTGCCCCAAAGTCATTGCATTTTATTCTTTCAGGAAACCTAAATGAGGAGCGCCCTATGATGAATGAGGGACTGATTGTCAAAGGAACCGATGAGGTCTCTGGGCACTCTTTGCGTTCAGAGCCCCCGATACTGACAGCGGCGAGCCTCGAATTCATGCCCTCACGCGCTTAGCAAGTATCTCCCGTGTCTCCTGTGCACGTGGCAGGAAGTGCTCCGGGGACATGGGTCTGCGTAAGACGCGACTCGTGCCCTAAGAGAAGTTACGAGGTGGCTGTGCTAAGTCTCGAAATATGATGTCAGCATAAAAAAAAAGTTTGAATTGTTTGTAATACTGTGTGTCTTAAAGGATCAGAGCTTCAGAACTGCAGAAAATTCATTACAGAAAAGCGAAAAAAAAAAGGGGGTGTTGACTGAATGAATGAAGGAAGGAAGGAACGGTTGGCCAGAGTAGGTCGTGATATTCGTGACGAGCAAAAGAAGAATTTGGAAGATGATGCTTGGGCTGTAACGGTGTGAAAAGGCCTCGAAGTCCTCACGTCAGTAATTGTTGAGCGTCTTGTCTAAGGCGCGTGAGCACGCGTGTGACGGGGAGGGTGGCTCGGCTCGCTTGCGGGCCGCTGGTGGGTCCAGGTGGCTGCCGGGGTCAGGGGACAGTTGCCGCTTCCCTCGTCACGCGCGGAGCGCCGGGCCGCTGCAGGTCACAGGAGGCGGCCGTCGCCGTGTCGCAGCCACTGGCACCAGTCGGGAGATCTCAATTGTCTTTGATTTGGTTGTTGCTCTGCACGAGTGCTGCGCCACCGCCCTCCTCCTGGCGCCGGCAGGCAGCGGCGCCTCGGGGTTTGGGAGCTGCCCGGGAAGGCCGGGGCCCTGTGCGCCCGCCTGGTGCGTCGCGAGGGCCGAGCACAGCGTGGGCGGCGAGGCCTTGGGCAGCGGGAGCGCCCGGCCCGCCCCAGCCCCGCAGCTTCACGCTGCACCGAGTCGGGGTGGAGGAGCCAGTGGGCCCCTCGGCCCCTCCGAAGTCCAGAAGCAGCATCGGGCCCTCGGCCGCGGGGACGCAGGGCTGCAGAGCTCGGCCCGGGGGGAGCCCGGCCTCGCCCGCGCTCGGACTCCGCTCAGCAGCAGCTCTGAGCACCCTCCTCATCAGGCGCAGCGGGGACAGCGGTGCTCGGGGGACAGGTGCTCGGGGGACAGGTGCTCGGGGAACAGCGGTGCTTGGGGGACAGGTGCTCGGGGGACAGAGGTGCTCGGGGGACAGGTGCTCGGGGGACTGCAGTGCTCGGGGGACAGGTGCTCGGGGGACAGTGGTGCTTGGAGACAGGTGCTTGGGGGACTGCGGTGCTCGGGGGACCGGTGCTCGGGGGACCGGTGCTCGGGGGACAGCGGTGCTCGGGGGACAGGTGCTTGGGGGAGAGGTGCTCGGGGGACAGTGGTGCTCGGGGGACAGGTGCTCGGGGGAGAGGTGCTCGGGACAGCGGTGCTCGGGGGACAGGTGCTCGGGGGACAGGTGCTCGGGGGACAGAGGTGCTCGGGGGACAGCAGTGCCCGGGGGACAGGTGCTCGGGGGACAGGTGCTCGGGGAACAGCGGTGCTCGGGGGACAGGTGCTTGGGGGACAGGTGCTCGGGGAACAGCGGTGCTCGGGGGACAGGTGCTCGGGGGACAGGTGCTCGGGGGACAGATGCTCGGGGGACAGGTGCTCGGGGGACAGCGGTGCTCGGGGGACAGGTGCTTGGGGGACAGGTGCTCGGGGAACAGCGGTGCTCAGGGGACAGGTGCTTGGGAGACAGGTGCTTCCCTGCGGGGGGTGGTGACTGAGCAGACGGCGTCTTCGCGGCACCTGCCATCCCGAGCTGCCCGTCGCTGTCTGTCCTGTCGCACAAAGGACAAAGGGTCTTCTCCTCATTCACGTCAAGAAAACCGCGCAGAGCAGTGGATTTCAGGAGATGGGGCTGCTGCCGGCTGCTTCCACCACTTGGCAGACGCCGGAGAGACGAGCAGGGTGGCTCCGGCTCCGTCCCCTGCACCGCCGAGCCGCCGAGCCACCGCGCCACCGCGTCCTCGGCCCCTCCAGCCTGTCACACTGACAGGTGAGGCGAGCGGGGCCGCCGCCGCGGGGTCAGACGGCCGAGTGGGCGCCGGGGCGAACGCTTGACTGGTTCTCCCGGAGAACCCAGAATGAAGGGGTGGGCCGGGGGTGTCTGTCACGGCGCTGCAGGTCGCCACCCGGGGCCACGTTGGGGTGCCCCGCCAGAACTTGGGGGGCAGCGGGAGACGGGCTGGCTTTCTGCCTCCTCCGGAAGCCCAAGCCACGGGGAGCGCCGAGCGCCGTCCTGCTCCGGGCCTGCGGGGTTGAGGGCGAGGCCCTGTTGGCAGATCAGTTCTGGGCGTCACCTTGGAGACGGCTCGCTCGGGAGGGCGGTCGGGGTCGAGCCCTGGTGGCCCCCTTCTCTGCGCCTGCAGCGTAGACACCCCCCCCCCCGCCCCATCCAGTGTCCCACCCGGCCCCGGCATCCCGCCGCCTGAGCCCCAGGGGTTCAGCTCCGTGTACACAGCTGCACATGTGCCAGCTTGCCAACACGCTGGTCTCTAGTACCCGAACGCCCCAGGCCTGTGGCATCTGCACTGTCCCGTGCTCAGCGCCGTCCAGCCCCCCTACTGGACAAGACAGGGTCACCAGTCTAGACTTTCCCCCTAATTTTTTTTTCTTTCGAGGCTCTTTATGTTCAGACCTGGGTTAGGGCCCTACTGGTCTATTAGGATTGTTTTAATGACTCTCCCATTTAAGGCGGGGGAGGGGGGGTCGATTCTAACCCCTTTGTCTCAGGAGATTCCTTTGCTTCATAGATATTCTTTTTTTTTTTTTAAAGACTTTATTCATTTATTCATGAGAAACACAGAGAGAGAGGCAGAGACCCAGGCAGAGGGAGAGGCAGGCTCCCTGCAGGGAGCCCGATGCGGGACTCGATCCCGGGACCCCAGGATCACACCCTGGGCCGAAGGCAGGGGCCAAACCACTGAGCCACCCAGGAATCCCCCCCCCTTTTTTTTTTTTCTAAAGATTTTATATAGATATTCTTGAATACACGTTAGGATGTGAGGGGGAGGTGTGATGTCAGGTGCCACCTGGCAGCATTGGAGACCCCAGTGTGACTCTTCAGCTAAGAACCAAAGGCCAGGCCCTCAAAAGTCCAGCCACATCAACTAAATACAATGTGACGGGCATCAGTTCAGAGCAGAGAACTATTTCTTTCCTAAGGATCTCTGTCCAGTCGAGATGCCAGAAACAGTATATGATGAATTTTGTGCTGTCACTAAGGAAAATCTCATAAAAGATTTTTAAGAAATTACGGGCAGCCTGGGTGGCTCAGCAGTTTAGCGCCTGCCTTTGGCCCAGGGCATGACCCCGGGGTCCCGGGATCGAGTCCCAGTTGGGCTCCCTGCATGGAGCCTGCCTCTCCCTCTGCCTGTGTCTCTGCCTCTATCTTTCTGTATCTCTCATGAATAAATAAATGAATTAAAAAAAAAAAGATTTTTAAGAAATTAAAAAAAAAGAAATTTATATCCCTCTATGTGGTGTCCCATGTCTTAGTCCATTGGGGCAGCTGTCGCAGAGTTCCGTAGACTGGGTGGGCCACAAACAACAGGGATGCATCCCTCACAGCTCTGGAACCTGGGAAGTCCAAGAGCAAGGCACCAGCAGACCCACTCTCCCCTGAGGGCCCACGTCCATCTCACCGTGTCCTCACCTGGTGGAAGGGACAGGGGACCTCTAAGGTCTCTTCTATAATAAGGACACTAATCCCATTTATGAGGGTTCCACCTTCATGACCTAATCAGCCCCCAAATACCCCACCTCCGAACACCCCCAGCTTGGGAACTACACGTTTATGCATGAATTTGGGGAAGCCACGAACGTCCAGTCTGTGACAGTCCATACATAGAATTCTGATGATGTAAAACTAGGGGAGAGGGAAGTTTGTAAGAGTAAAAGATAATCATTAACCGTGTGACCACAGGCATCACTGCCAGTGGGTCTGTAACTGCAGAGCGGATAGGCCAGGGCTCCAGAGTGACGCCACCAAGCCGAGGGCTGTCCCAGACTTCTGCACGCGCCCAAGAGGTCTCCCCAGGTCCAGCCGGGCTGCTCAGCACAGCACCCCTCTCCCCCTCCTCCACCTTACGGGGCCTGCCCTCACCTGCCCAGGACAGGGCTGCACTGTCCCCACCTCTAGGCCTAAGGGACTAACTGGTTTCAGCAGGCGAAACCCCCCAGGTGGTGACCAGCCCTTGGCTGTCACTAGTGTCCTTATTGTTGGGTGGGGAGGAATTTACTTGCCTTCGGGAAAAGAAAAACCCCCCCGACTGAATAGCCACTCCTTTGTCACTTGATTTTTACTCAGTAAACGTTTCCTGGGTCCCTGCTGCTCCTTGGTGCAGGTATTGGGAAGGTGGGGAAGGGGGGTCCCCCGTGGCCTCGGGAGCCCCGCTTTGCGGCACCTGCACCAAGCGTTTACTGGGGAGGAGAGGAGGTGCAGGGGGCTGTGGGCCCCCTGGGGACCCCGACTGAGCCCCCCAGGGTGTTCCAGAGGAGCTGTCAGGGGTGCGCAGCCCCTGGGGGAGGTGTTGGCTTGGCTGGATAAGAAGAAAAGTGAGCATCTCATAGGGGGTCCTGTTGGTGGCCCTTCAAGGAAAGGGCTAGGGACGGATTTAATCTGGTCTCACTTAATTCTCACTGGACAGTATAATAAGCAGTTCACTTTTTCTTTTTTTTCTTTTCCCCCCGTTCTTCTGGAACTCGTATTTTTAAAAAGCGTTATCCACACGGGGACAAGAGGTTACCCCATGGAAGTTGCCAGAATCTGCTGCGTTGTTAGAATGATCTTGAGATGGCCTCAGGAAATTTAAAATTCATTGTAAACATAAATCGTAATTAGCAGAAAGATTAATAGGATCGTGGGCTGTGGTCACAGCGCAGCGTGGCAGTGGCCTATGTAAACCTTAACGTTTACCGGTCTTTCTCGGTCTTCGCGCGAGAAGGAAAACAAAACCAAACACTAGAGAGGTGTTACATGTGTAAACTTAAGTTTTAAAAATATATTTTAAATTACCCCTGTCTTATCAACCTCCTCTGCCACGCAAGAGGCTGCAACGCAACCTCCTCTTCCATTGCAGGAACTGCAGTGGCAACTGGTTCACAATTGTTTGTTGCTTTCGGATATAGCCTCGCAGAACGGAGGGAAGTTGGTGGAACATTTATGGGCAAACGATGAGAAAAATTGCAAAAGGAAGGATGTTACTGTTTGTGAAATGGTTGGTTCTACATGACTATTAAATGCTGCCTTTCAGATTTAGTAGAAATACCAGATGTGGGGCTTTTCCTTTTTTTTTTTTTTTTTTGTTATAAAAGAAACACCCCAATCGAGGTGGGCGGGGGTGGGAGGAAGCATATAGCTTTTAACGTATTGACGGGCACTGAGGGTTATTCTGTATGTTAGTAAATTGAACACCAATTAAAAATAAATTAAAAAAAAGAATCCCAAGTAGTTGCGAAGTGTGTTTTTATAGTGGTTTCTTATTGAATAAGGAGACTGTCTGTCTTTCAGGTTATGAGAAGACCGATGATGTCTCTGAGAAGACCTCGCTGGCCGACCAGGAGGAAGTACGGACGATACTCATCAACCAGCCCCAGCTGACAAAATTCTGCAATAATCACGTCAGGTAGGCGTTTCATTGCATCTGTATCTTTGGGGTAAATGCAACGAAATGCCGGGACACCTGCACCCCGATGTTTCTAGCAGCAATGTCCACAAGAGCCAAACTGTGGAAGGAGCCTCGGTGTCCATCGAAAGATGATGGATAAAGAAGACGTGGTTTATGTATACAATGGAATATTCCTCAGCCATTAGAAATGACAAATACCCACCATTTGCTTCAACATGGATGGAACTGGAGGGTATGATGCTGAGTGAAGTAAGTCAATCAGAGAAGGACAAACATTATATGGTCTCACTCATTTGGGGAATATAAATAATAGTGAAAGGGAATAGAAGGGAAGGGAGAAGAAATGTGTGGGAAATATCAGAAAGGGAGACAGAACATAAGGACTCCTAACTCTGGGAAATGAACTAGGGGTGGTGGAAGGGGAGGAGGGCGGGGGGTGGGAGTGAATGGGTGACGGGCACTGAGGGGGGCACTTGACAGGATGAGCACTGGCTGTTATTCTGTATGTTGGCAAATTGAACACCAATAAAAAATAAATTTATTATTAAAAAAATCACATCAGGTAGGGACTGGGGGAGACCCCACGGGAGCAGCATCACAGCAGCACCCCGTGGCCCATCTCACCTCTCCGGCCAGGACAGAAATGATTACGGAGAGCTTTCAGTGAAGTCTGTTAACATTGGAGAGCTTCCTGGGGGCAATCTGAATCTGCTGTTTTCTTCATTTTCTATCCAATGACAAAATGTTCATAAGAATCTGGAAGCTGGGAGGAGCAGAAAGGATACTACTCTCCCAACTCTCTCTCTCTCCCTCTCCATCTATAGTGTCTGAATAGTGAAAGCTGCTCATGGATAAATGCCTTTGTCTCACACCTGTTAACAGAGTGATGAATTAGTGGTTTTGGCCAACAAGGTTTGACATTTTAGAAGAGGTCTTTGCAGTTCTTCACCAAGAACTCCTCTTTTTGTTAAATAGTCTTCAAATATTGGCTTTTGAAAGTCGTAAGATCGAGTATGGTGTCGAGGGATGGAGGGCTGTGAGAATTACTCCACTGTTTCCACGAGCCTCCCTGCCATAAGCCCTGTTGGCGAAGTGGCCCCTGGACTGGAGTGAGCGTGAACACCCCACCCCGTCCCCCCTGACGCTAGCCCAGGGTTCCTCCTGCGGGGGAATTCCTGGATTTGAGACTGCCCATTTAAAATTAATATTTGCAATTTCAAATTCTAGAGTAGCTTTCTCAGTTTGGGGATTGTGGTATGTGATCCTGTAAACTCCTATTTTTAAAATTTTTTGAAGCTTTTTATTGTGGAAAATATTAAACGTAAGAGTAAATGGCACAATGACCCGCCTTGTCCCCATCATCCAGCATCACAGTGATCAACTCATATAATCTCCTTTCTATTTAAATAACAAGAGGAAGGTTGGATGTTTTCGAGGCCTAAGTGTTGATTTCTGACTGTGGATATCGCGGGTGTGTTCAGTGTGGAGTCCTAGCCCCGTTCCTAGAGGGACCATGAAGAAAATTTTAACAGAACCCTAGAACACTTCCCATTTTTCTGAAATTATCCAGTGAAGACGTCTCTATTGAAAGTTACTGGTCTTGCTCAAATTTGATTCTTTTGTGAGTTTTTTTTTTTTACTAATGTATTATACACTCTCCTAATTTAAGTTGCTTCTTTGTAGGCTACTTTTAGTATGTTAAAAAAAAAAAAAAGATGATTGGCCAAAGAGAACAAGATATTGTGCAGAAAATTGAACTCTTAGGATTTGACATTTCCTTTTACTCATTTTCATGTAGGTTAATGACCATTTGCAATATTTTCCTGGTTTGAAACAGAGGGCAAGTGTTTATCTGATTTTTTATATGATGATAATACAGTTTTGTATTGTGCTAATTGTGGGTGCTAATTATGGAGTAATTAAGTTTTATGCTACTTTTCGTTTTGTTTTCTAGCACTGCAAAATACAACATAATCACATTCCTTCCAAGATTTCTCTACTCTCAGTTCAGAAGAGCTGCTAACTCATTTTTTCTCTTTATTGCACTGCTTCAGGTAAAGTCATGTCATAAAACCTTAGTTCAAAGTCAAATGTTTGGATGTTAATAAATGTTTTTGTTAAGCCCATGACCAATCTTCTGAAGCTTATCTAAACATAGAGAGACAAGCTGGTTTGGGTGGACATTTCCAGCTCCTGCTGCAAGCAATGTCAGAGTTTCACTGACATTTGATTCATTTTTATCAGCCTATTTTAAACATTCTGTAAATTTGATATGGCAGGGATGAAATTTGATGATAAAGGGAGATGGACTTTTCCTTCAAATATTAATTAAATATTAATTTATTTTGGTAACAGTACTGTCAGTTCTGAACCTTAGAATATAAGGATTTCCATTTTAAAGCTTGTATTTGAGTTAATAATCAGGGGAAAATTTTTCATTTTATTAAAAACCATACATTCAAAAAAAAACAAAAAATCATACGTTCATTGTAAAAATAATTAGAAAACACAACAAAGCCTAAAGAAAAAAAAATTAAAACTATTATTTTTCCTCAGAAGCAACTACTCGTAAAATCGGGCTGTGTATCCTTCTGGTCTTCCATTGCCCCCACTCCAAGTATTGTTTATTGATTTAGCGTACAAGAAGACGATCACGGAATGCAAATGTTTTATATTCCGCTTTAACCGTGTAATGCTATGTGGATGTTTTCCCATGTGACTTGGTGTGTTTTTAGAATATCGTGTTTAATGGTTTATATGGTATTGAACGGAGTCCCCTTTCTCTAGGTGTCAGGAAGCTGGCAACACTCTCTGCCAGCCACTTACTAGATCAGAGCAAATGCCTCACGCACTGTTAGCTTGCCTCAGTGGTAAGATCACGGAGGCGTATTTTAAGAGGCACTAAGACTCAGTTGTTTTTAAACGTGTTATAAGCTTGCAAAGTTCTCACTGGATTTCTTTTTTTTTTCCCCCTCAAATAGCAAATACCTGATGTATCACCAACAGGTCGCTACACAACACTGGTTCCTCTCTTATTTATTTTAGCTGTGGCAGCTATCAAAGAGATAATAGAAGATATTGTAAGTATTTAATTTTTTCATAAATAAATGTGACTTGTTACCGGATATACATATTTTTGAAATATTAGTTTCTCTTTCATTCTTGACACGGGCTGGTTAAAATGCCCATCCAAAAAAAAAAAAATGCCCATCCAACTCAAAAATATATAAAATGTGCTCTCGAGTTCATTCCTCTTAGTTTCTACAGGTTTGCTGTTACAGAATACTTGTTAGAGTGTTCTCTGTGTTTATAGTTGAGGAATGAAAGACGTTAACTTAAATGTAATAATTGGCTTGGAGAGAAAACTATTTCAACATTATTTTTAGTGTGCCCAATTTTCAATTTGAACATTATTTCAAGTTAAACACAATAACCTCCAAATTATCTAAATGTAAAGGGTCTCTTAATGTATGTTTTTAATTGGTATGCACCATTTTCATTTTACTAGATGCCTTCGATTTCTCTTCATCTTTAGTAGTTCTAAGCTTCCCTTTATTTTATTGAAAGTAAGGACATTCACTACTTTTATTATTCTGTAGTAGCTAAGAAAAGGGGAGGTCAGTTTACAGTTTATAAAATAAGTTCCCCAAAATAAATTCAGATGTTTCTTTTCCTCTATTTTACTGCTATTTTAGCTACCTTAGTTGAGGAAGGCTATTTTTTTTTCCTGTGCTCTTTAGATACTTGGCCTATCTGAAATGACCTTCTGTTGAACCTGAGGCAATCAGATGGTAAGGTGAGGAAAGCCTGAGACATTCTTCAGGAAGCTCCAAATTAAAGTTTCACAACCATTTATATTATTTCTGGAGAGAATCAAAGTGAAATGGGTCAAGTGGCCATTTAGATCATCCAGTCTCAGAAACATCCAAGTGTCTAAGAGTACAGACAGAGGTCGTATGGCTGCGTGTGTGAAACATCATGGTCCTCTGGATAGGAAATGACCTGCTTGATGGGGACCACACGCTGGAAATTGAGGAGACCCTCTCTTCACCTAGACTGTTCCACACAGACTTACCATCCTTTCGATTGTGCTTGCATCTAGCAATCCATAAGGATTGATCTTTAATTTGTCTCTTTCTTTGCCTTCTATGCTCCCTTTTCTTTCTTTGATATAATTTCGATTGAGCATATGCTGTTTATTAGATGTCGTGCTGTTACTTTTGCAAATGTTATTCCCATTTGATTTCTTCCATACTTTACAAGTTGGATATTAATCCCATTTTAAAGGTAAGGAAGCTGGGGCTCATAGAGATCCTGTGACCTGTCCAAGACATGGTTGAGACCAGAATCTATCTCATCCAGTGCTCTTTTTCTGTATTATGACAAGTCACCAACAATAGTGTTAATCACATCTATTGAGCTTCTGGGATCCATGTACTTGTTTTATGTCCTTTACATTTATTAAGTCTTATAAACACTCCTTAAAGGGTTACTGGAATTATCCTCATTTGACAGATAAGGGGGTGATGGCACAGAGGAGCAAGGTAACTTGCCCAGGGTCACACAGTTAATAACTGGGGCTGTCAGAATTCAAAATTAGGCAATTTGGTTCCAGAGTTCTGTGTTACTATCACTGCTCTAAGCTGCCTGTCCTGTCTTTTTTTCTTTTTCCCTAACAAAACTATAAGTTCTCAGCTATGGTTTTTAGTACCCTTCTCTATGAAAGTAAATGGTAAATAAATTATATCTAAGAGGTTTTTGTTTGGTTTTGTTTTCAAAAAAGAACTCTTATTGGCACAAGGCAATAATTGGGTACTTTCAGAAAGCAGCTTATCAAGCAATTCCTGGAAGATGTAATAATAGCTGTGTGAGGTAATAGTATATTATGTGGGGTACTTTTCCAATAAAATTATCAAGAAATTGACAAAATAGTTACTTAAGAGAGGTTTAACAAGACGTTTGTATCAACTTATAGGTGTTAGAAATTTTTTAAAAATTACTCCCTAGAAAAGGAAAAATATCAAGTAGTTTAGATGATTGCCCAAAGAGTATCTTTATCAGTAATTATAAGGACTGCATATATTTGTCCATTCATTCAACATAATCTATGAAGCAGTGTTTAGGTGCCAAGAATTCATTAAGATACGTATTAGGATGTGTTCATCTTTTGCCACAGTATTATTATCATATCCCAAATGTCAGTGGCTTAAACCTAAGTTTGTTTTTCACATACTCAAAGACACGGCAGGTTTTTGTCTGGGAGGAAGCCAGAGCAGCAGGCACTATTACTCACGCAGTCGCTCAGGTATGCAGCTGAAAGGAGGGTCCATTGGGTGGGATATTGGTGGTCACCAGAGCAGAGGAGGAGAGAATGGAGGTCCAGAAATTTGTGGCCCAGAAATGGTGCACATCACTTCTGCTGACAGGTTAATATTAGAACTAGTGACAAGACAAAAAGGAAGTTCATCTCGGTGTCCACAAAAATAGAAGAAAGTTAGATGTTGGTGAAAACTGGTAATGTCTACCACTACAAGGCCAGTGAATAAAACACAGTTGACATTACAGTCAGTCATCTTTTCTATTATACTGACCATGTACAATAAAAGAGTAAGAATTCTCTCTGGGTAAGACACCTAAGACTTACCCCCACCCAGTGCATTTTAACTCTTGATGCTTTGTATAGCTTAACATAATATGATTTCCTGTTTTTTAACATGCAAGTAGCAAATGACAAATACTTACTTGAAAATACTCTAAAATTGGTGGAGAGCTTTGAATTAAAAAAAAAAAAAAAGGCTGCCTCTTGTCACATGCCAACTCTTACAGTAAGGGTCAAGATTGGTTGTTAAATTGATAATATTCACCATAAGAAACATGCCTTCTTTGCTATCCACTTGTTAACTGAAACTCTGATAAACATTACTCATTATAAAACAGATAGTTTTTCTACAGTCGACAGTGTTTAGAGACCAAATGCTAAGAAGAGGTTAGTGAGTAAAAGTAGCCACGAGGGAGTGGCAGCCCAGTAGAGGAGATGGACGTTAATCAAGTAACCATGACGACTTTTATAAGAATTAAGTGATGCACTGAAGTCCTTAGAACAATACCTCGTAATAGTAAGTGATGGATAAACGTTGACTGTATTATCATGATCCAACTATCCTTTTGACTAAAACTTAGAAAATGGGATTGGGAGGACACAGGAATTGGGTACACTAGTAAGAAGTATAGTCTAGTAACTGGTATAAAAAAATGAAGAGATCTTAGACCAGGTGGCATTGTAGATAAAGTAATATAGAAAAATGAATTCAGTATCTGTTTAGGAGTAGAATTGACAAGACTTTTCACCATCCAACATGCTACATACCATACTTATTTTGTTCATATTCTCTCTCCAACCACTAGGAGGTAAGTTCCACGAAGAGTAAGGGTTTTGTCTCTTATTCATTGCTGTATCCTCACCAGCAGTAACAGGGCCTGGCTCAGGGTGTTTTGAAAACATTATTGCATAAAGAAGGTTTGGATGGGAGTAAGAGGGAGAAGAAGATGCTAAGGATGACTCTCAAGCTCCTGGTTTGTGCAAGTGGATGATATATGGTTCCATGTCTGAAAACAAGGATCAAGTCTTGGGGGTTAAAAGTCCTAGTTTGCCTTTTGGACACAACTTGAGGTGGCTTTGAGACTGCCAGAGGGGGATATCAAGGGGGCCACTGGGTATAACTGTCTGGAGCTCAGATGAGAGTCTTGGCTGGTATATATTTATGTATCAGCTATAATCGAAACTGCAGGTATGGGTGAGCTGAGCTGGGGAGAGAGTATAGAGTGAGAAGCAAAGAGGGCCAGGGAGTAAGCCCGGAGGAATTCCATGGCTCTGTAACAAGACCAGAGACCAAGAAGGGACCAAGGTACAGGTGGAACCACCTGGGCAAAGATGTGATAAGAAATGCTCAGGAAGCAGGGGGAGGGTTCCCAGGAGGCAGTGGTCAGCATTACATACTTAAGTACCCTAAAGTTCATGGCGCCATTTGTACAGTACAGTTCATTGGTGCACTGTCAATTAAATATTGATAATATTCAGTAGTTTACCAGCCCTCAGTGAAATGAAATGAATTCTCATTCCAGGACAGTGGAGGCATTTCAACTCCTAGAATAACTGTATTAATGTTTTCTGAACTGTTCATTTTAGAAGGAATAATAATGTGCTTGGGATCCAGAGATGCTTTCTTTTCATAGTCATAAGATTAGGATCTGCCTAGCTGGGTGGATCCCTATGTATACTCAACACAATTATTTCTTGACAAGCAACCTAATTCATTCTATGGCGGGAAGGCCAAGGAAAGAGATGCTCCTGCACAAGAATTCTCTGTAGATGGAAAGTAATGTTCAGGATCTCCTTAGGTTTCACTAAGATTAAATTTCCTGTTTAAGTGGAATGTTTCATTAATTAGCTTTTATTTGTCTCCTTCAGTTGGAAGTCTAACTATTGCCTATCATAGATGTGCGTTGTTTTGGAAATATTTGCACCTCCTTCAAATATCTAAATTTGCCTTGGACCATTATTTTGGACCAAAATTTATTTGGGGTTATTTCTAATTTTCTTAAGATCTTTATTAACAATAAAAAAGAGGAAGTATTTCTGAGTCTCATCAATTATAAAATACTCTCTACTTGCTGCTCCGAATTTAAACCTAAAAAATTCACTTAAGAGCATTTTCTGGCAAATTGTAAGCTTACTTTTGGAAGCAGTAATTTGCCTGATGAAAGTCTACATTTTTACAGTTTTATTAATGAGTGTTTTGTTCTGAGAAAGAATTGTAGCATGTTCTTGCATATGGATGTGGCAAGAATTATTTTCTACAAGCCTTCCACAGAGGCATTTTGAATGCTCTATTTGCATTTTGTACAGTTCAGTGGCTCATTGTTTGTATGAACTGAGTTCACGCTGCCAGCCACTATGCCACTCCTCCTGAGTGTCGCTGTGTTTTGGAGGAGTGCTAATCCACAACTCTGGCCTCTTCTCTTGGAGGGTATTATCATATGTGCACTATGATGCTAAAAACCATATTTTTTCTCAAATGGAAAAATTAGGAACTCTTTTTTTTTTTGTCTATTCATTCCAATCCACCTTATAGTCGGGTATATGCAGCTAAATCTGATCTTGAGCTCTAATGATAGGATTTTTGAACACAGTCAGTACTTTTTTGTAACATCAACAGAGGCTGATGTGCTACACTTGATGCTGTAAGTTTAGACAGAAGCCATGGAAAACCTGTAGTTGAACTGTAGACAGGAGAGCTTCTCCTGGCCGCTCAAATTCTCACCTTTCCTCCGACCTATCGTTTCATTTACTCTCTGTCCAAAACCTTGGCTTATGTGACTTCTTCAAACTCACCCACCCAGACTTAGGCTAACTCATCTATTTAGTATTTAATTTTTTTCGTGTTTTTGGGAGGAAGGAGAATAGGTTCGTGTGATTTAGTGATTTATAACGGGGAGAAGGGACCAATGAGAAGCAGTGGATGGAAGAGGCTTTATGCAAATGGTATATGTGTTTGGTTCTACTCATTGACAGACATCAGCATGTCATTAAATTATGGAAGATGTACTCAGCCTAATTAGATAATGAATTTTACAAGAAGCTGAAAATATCTCAGTACCACTATTAAATGGTAGTTATTATAGATAATTCTCTTGGGCAATCTTCTTTTTTAAGTGAATTATTTAAGCAAAAAGCTAAATGAGCCTTTTCTATTACATTAAAATTTTAATCTTACCTGTATAATAATGTACAATCCTTCTGAGGACCACACAGCTGTGCTCCCACAAGAGGAGTACTGTAGGAAGATGCTATAGATTGTGTTTTCAATTTTAAAATTCCCACAGACCCTCTGATTTTTCTAATCACCACACCCCAGCATACCTATAAAATTGATATGGGTATAAAAGGATAAAAGCCTTGAGAAACATAAGTTGAAAGAAGTCTTTTTTGTTGTAGGTGCTACTTTGTTTTATTAGTCTCATCCACTTTTTCACAGTTTTTGTTTCTGCTTTTAAACTTTAGAAACGACATAAAGCTGATAATGCAGTGAACAAGAAACAGACACAAGGTAGGAATTTTACATTTTATTTCTCATATCTGTCAAATATGTTCATAGTAATATATACAAATCACTTCAATTAAATGTAATTCAATTGAACATACTGTCTGCGTCTTAAGTTTTTGTTCCAGCATAGAGCTTCTCGTAACATTTATTAGCATGACACTTAAATTCACATTAGAATGATTTACAGTGGTAATACTTTTGAAAGATAACATTTTTAATACATTTAGATGCCTCATAGCAATGTATTCCAAAATACTGTCCATGAAATCAGCAGTTGTTTTGACATGTTCATGCTGCAAGGTGTCTATATTTTGTTGGTGATCAATAGATGTTACTTTAGGTAAGACTTAGAGAAAATAATCAGATGTGATGTTACTTGTTAAAAGGCATGTTGGAAGCACTTTATGTTATACTGTACACACCAATGATCTATGTCCAGAAATAAATAAAACAGAAACCAGGCCAACTTCTGGAAAGCACATGGCACTTTAAAACATGGTTCTTTTGTTGTGGGTCTGTCTCATTTTGATACAGCAAAACCCAAAATGACCTTTAGCATAAGACCATAAATAGACCATAATGCTCTTAGATTTTTTGAAAAAAAAAAAAAATTGAAAAAAAAAAAACCAGGAACATGTAAAACAGACATCTTATCCCACCCCTGAGCTTGCCCAATTAGTCAAAAACAGTATTTTTATACTGCTGTGATTTTTATGGGACCCTGTCAAATACCCTACTTGTCTTCCAAAGGGATCATCTGCTTATAGCTTCCTCTAGAAGGATTATCTGCTGGTTTTTGACACATTTGAGGAAGGTACATTTATTAAAGTATCACTGAATAAATTAAAAAAATATTTACTGAGATTATATTATTACAGGACATGTGAGAAAACATGAGATGGGAACTATATAAAAGCACAAGATACGATCTTGTATGGATCAAAATGAATTGGATTACATGATCTCAATGTCTCTCTAGATTTTTGTGGCAAATAATGGTCCCTATGTCAAATCCTATATGGATCTAAGAGAAGGAGAGAAAATTGTGGGGTAATTGGAGGTAGATCTTGAATCTTGGGGAACACTTTGAGCAGAGGCATCCAAGTGGGAATACATTACGCGTGTGTTTCATGAGAAAGAAGGAAGAAGAGAAGTCATCCTGAACAGGGATGAAGAAGGCTGCTGCATTGCTTTGTTGAAAGGAGATTCATGTCAAAGGGAAGCAGACACACAATTAAAAAGGAAGGCCAAGGTCAAAGTTTCCAGGCCCTGAATGCCAAGCCAAGGAGATTCCAATTTTTCTTGACTAGACTGAGTAGCTGTTGAAGATTTACAAGCCAAAAAGAGGATGACCATCCAGATTAAAGTTGGAGAAAGAGTGGAATGGAATAGAAGGCTATAGAAGCCAGGAGACAGAGGACATCTAAGAATTGGATGGGAAGAGACAGCCATAGGAATTGAAAGGGGAAAAAATCCAAATGCTATCAGTACTGGTATTTTGGACAATATGCAAAAATACGTTTGTGTTTGTTGCCGTGTTGCTTAGAATACTCAATAACCGCTTTTGAGCCAAAAGTATGTTTTTCCAATACATAATGTGTCTCATAGCTATCTACAATTGCTATCTTCAGGGACTAGCAGTCATTTATCTTCAAGTCTTGGCCCAAGAAATCAATATTGTACGATTAAAGAGCAACCACCATCGCTATGATGATTTTAGGCTGCTCTACCTTGTACTGATGGGTTCTCCCATTTTCCAGGTGCTTACCTACCTCAAAAAATACTCACTTTTGTCTCCTATTTAGAGAAAATGTTCTTTCTTGGTTCATCAGTTTATCTGGGATTTAACAAGATTAACTCTATGACTAAAAATGAAGAACAGGCAAGAGAGAGGGAAAGCTTCAATAGTACATAAAACTAATGTCAAAAATAAAATACTGGAGCTTAATAGCTATCAAAACCATTTTAAATGAGCACAGAACTTGAGAATTCTATATCCAAGAAATTCTTTTAGTTTGATAATTAACATTTATTTTCTGAGGGAATAGTATTTTTTTTCTTTGCCTCACTGAATGTTGGTTGTCTTTTGTTTTGCAGTTAATAGGAGATAACAGAAATGTTTGAGTAGGATACTGTTTGCTGTCAGATAACTCGAATTGCTTAATATGAAAGCCATCTGTTGTCATTAGACCAGAATGAAATTGAATTTGCTTCCCTGAATTGAGGAAAGAATGGGTGTAGGAGTGGAAAGGGGGGTATTTTTGACAGATAATTAATTTTTGACAGACCTTTGAAATATTTGACATAAATTTTCATTTTATAAATGTTTACCAAGACCACGTAATATGTAAGAGGACACCTTTCTGTCAGATTCAAATATTAATCGTCTTTTCTTACAGAAATGAATATTTTGTGTCTCCTTATTTTTCATTGAAGCACCAGAGTGACTTTTTCCTGTCATTCCCTAATGACTTCAAAAATATAAATTCAGGGCAGCCTGGGTGGCTCAGCAGTTTAGTGCCACCTTCAGTCCAGGGCCTGATCCTGGAGTCCCGGGATCGAGTCCCACGTCGGGCTCCCTGCATGGAGCCTGCTTCTCCCTCTGCCTGTGTCTCTGCCCATCTCTCTCTCTTTCTCATGAATAAATAAAATCTTTAAAATATATATATATATAAATTCATAATTTCATTTACAAAACTGTTTTCAGCCATTGGACAATAGACTGACTGTCCAATGCCTCATTTTCATGAACTAATGAATCCAATCAGGATTAAATCATGGATTTGGGCCCTAACTCCCAATTTCATAAACTTTACATCTTGAGCCTATCATTGATACTTATGGCAACAAGCCATGTCTTGTCCTGCGGATATAGGAGGTGCTTAGGTAGATGGTACAGTGGGCTGGCAAACGCAGAATTGTATATTGCTCTCTAAAGACCTAGTTGCTGAGGGAGAGCAGAGTAAACTGATGGTCAGAAGTCCAGAGAGTATGAGTTTTCTAGTATTGTGGTTCACTCCTCCCCATAAATTGGAATTCCTTCTCTTGGCTCCCGTGTTTTTCTTGTATGATGGTTTGTGTGGACTTGGTAGGTGCGCCCTCTTACTCATCTTTGTGTTCCCCATTCCTCTTCGCCCAGAGGGTGGAATGGGTGAATGCACCACTCTCCATAGAGATCCTCGAGTACAGACAAAAGAGCAAGAAAAGACCAGAAATGAAAGGAGACTTCTTGAAAATTCATTATCTGGGGTATGAGCAAGAAAGGCAGTGTTTCCAAAACACTGTGTCCCGGACTGTTGCTGATAAAATACTGATATGATGGAAGCTCTTCTGTCTCTTTACCTTCTCTGTGAGGTCATCATATCATCCCTTGGCCTGCTGTGGCCATGGTACTGTGTCCACCTATCACTTGCCTTCCCCGAAGCACCAGAACACTGCCAAATTCAGGATGCCCTGATTCTCTTTGCATCTGAACTTACCTTCATTTCCTCTGATTTCTTCCTCAAGATTTGAACTCGGGGTCTTTGATACACCTCTCTCCGTGTGTCTGCACACACACTGGGGGCAGTCTCTCACTGCTTTCCCTCATTTGGGTGGTGTTGCAGGCATTTGTAAATTGTAGCTTCATTATTATCATTATAATATGTAAATTGAAGGCAGTCTCTGTATGATTTTATTATAGTGGCTGAACTAGTTCTCTCTCTTTTTTTTTTAAGATTTATTTATTTATTTATTCATGATAGATGTAGAAAGAGAAAGGGAGAGGTAGAGACACAGGCAGAGGGAGAAGCAGGCTCCATGCCGGGAGCCCAACGTGGGACTCGATCCCGGGACTCCAGGATCGCGCCCTGGGCCAAAGGCAGACGCCAAATGGCTGAGCCCCCCAGGGATCCCCTAGTTCTCTTTTTAAATCGTAAACATATATTTCTTTACATGAGTGTGCTATTATGGCTCACGTGCCAGTATTTCACACGGAATGGTAGTTTCCCTTCAAATCACAATACGGGAGTCTGGGAAAAGATGGGGTTCATGTGAAGACTAAGAAAAATATTTAAGATCTTAAAAATTAAAATTAAAAATTCCCGCCTAATGGAATAGATTTAAAAAAAAAAATCCCAGGTTTGAATCTATTTCCTGAAGGATGGAGTGTATACATTCCACCAGTGAAAATAGATGGGGTTACCTGTGGCATGGAAGTCCATCGTCACCTGATTTGATGCCGTAGTTGAACAAGGGTCACCATCAATCACTAGATTGTTTCACACCTTGCTTTACTGTGTAGCAAACACAAGATTAGAGCTTTTAATCCAGCTGGTTTTCTCGGTTTCAATCTAGAAAAGGACAACAGCAACTAGGTATGTGGCTAAAAATACCAGATCTCATCTTTAGCTGTATCTCCCTTCCCGGGAGCGACATCAGCCTTTTCGGGAATGGAGTTGAGTTGGTGGTAACCCATAGTCACTAAGGAGGCTGCGTCCCTGCAGGGCAGTGACCTCTCTCCCACTGGAAACCATTTCACCTCTAAAACCCTTTATGAGAAAGGGGTAGAGTCGCCCGGGGTGGAATACGTTTTCGAGATTTTAAGCCTGAAATGGCCTACTAACAGGCTGAGCCCATCTGGATGCGTTCATGCCCCGTGAAGGGACGTAGGACAGCACCAGTTTCCTGCTTATTGAAAAAGCCAGTACGCCGACTGCCTTCTTGTCTCCCTGGAGGTGTCTGCGCGTCAGACCCACCCAGTAGGCCTGAACATATGCTCCGCCGCATGTGCATCGTCTTACCAAAGATAGTTCTTGGGAAGCATCGTTTCCATGATCTCCAATGTCGGGCTTGGAAACTGAGCACACGAATGGCCTAGATAATGTTTTCAGACCCATGTTAAGATTGTTCATATTTTCAAATCATTGCCAAGATCTTAGGGTCGTGTGAATTGAACTGGCCAGGTATTTTCACCTGTACCTCCGGGTGGAGAGCAGGTTTCTATTTGAGGGGAAATACAACCCCAGGTTATCTTTCGTTTGTCCCATGTATAAAAGCGGAAACCCTCTAAGGAGACTTGGGGCCACGGTTACGTCAGAGAGGGAAAACCAGGGAGTCAGAGTTGGAGCATCACCTGTCTCACGCTCGCAGCTGAGAACTGAGCATCTCCCTTGCGCAGGACCCGGTGCAGAAAACACAGAAAGAAACTTCCCCCAGGAAGTGGTGGTGGTGTGGCCGAGAGATGGGATGCTCACCAGTGCCGTGCTGCAGGATGGAACCAGCAGGGGCCAAACGAGAGAGCTGAGAATGCCGAAATGCGTTTCCAGGCCTCGTAGAGACGAGGGCCTCGGAGACGGCAGCAGCCGGTGGTCCAGGAGGAGGTGGGAAGGTGTCAGCTGTGTCCTGGGAAAAGCAGATAGTCCTCTCTGGCCGGACCAGAGAATACCCGTCAGGGACACTGCAGGCAGGCCTAGCAAGGTGGGGGGGGCGGGGCAGGGGGGAGCTTTTTTGGAGGTTTTGGAAACCAGAGTGGGGAAGTTGGAAAGAATCAGTGAAGAGTGTGGCTGGGTTCCCAGTTTGTGCTTTTGAAAGAGGAATTTGACAGCTGTATGGAGATGGGGAGGTGGGAAGAGCAGAGAGATTGACTTTCTGTTTTCTTTTGCTTTTGAGGGGGCCGGGGGGGAGATTGACTTTTGATTAACTAGGGAGCTGGACTAGGGTGGTGAGGATGGGAAGGCAACTTAAAATGCACAGCACGTAGACCCAGCTGGACACGACAAAGGATGGAGAAGCTTGTCAAGTGCCAAATGCTGCCCAGCTAGGCCGTGACACCCACCACGTCCAGCGTTGGAGGAGGCACCCTGCTTCAGGGCGCTCCGCTCCAAGCTGCAGAGCTGCAAGGCCAGGCCCGCTGCACGCCCGCCCGGACGGTCGGTGGCCGAGGCGGGGGAGGGAGACCTCTCTTTCAAGGAACTGTCTGATTAAGTGCAGGAAAGAGCGAACGAGGCACGACGGTGAGCAGGACTGAGGAGAACCAGGGGAAGGAAAGGGGATCGCTGACCCTTGTGCTCTGAGCTCGTCATCTCACCCGTGCTTTTGTTTTTATGAGTCACCAGTTGGCACACAGCTTTCAGGATGCGCCTGTGGAGCTCCTGTAGGCCTCCCCAGCATTTCCTTCTTTCCCTGTTTCTTAAAGATTTTATGCATTTATTTGAGAGAGAGCAGTAGAAGGGCTGGAGGCAGAGGGGGAAGAGAGGCAGCTTCCCGTTGAGCAGGCGGCCCTTTGCAGGGCTTGATCCCGAGGCCCCAGGGCTGGACCCCAGGGAAGGTAGACACCTATGGCCTGAGCCCGTCCAGCACCTTAGCTCTCCATGAGGCTGACGCCCCCAGAGAGGCTGCTCCCCCTGCTTGTGTGCGTTCTCTCTCTCTCTCTCTCTCTGTCAAATAAATAAATAAAATATTTAAAAAGAATGGGTCATCTCTACATCTTGTCCTGGAAGCATCTGTGACGTATTAAGTAGAAACCCAAGCGGCAGAGAACTAAATTTTCGGAGGAAAGAAAGCAAAAGTCCATATGTTCATGTTTGTCTAGAAAAAGGTTCGTGAGGATGCATCAGTGAGTATTCCTTATGTTGAGAACGTGGCATGAGGGGCGCCGGGGTGGCTTGGTCAGTTGAACATCTGACTTCAGCTCACATCATGATCTCGGGGTCCCGGGATCGAGCCCCTCGTTGGGTTCTCCACTCAGCGGGAAGTCTGCTTCTCCCTTTCCCCTTGCTCATGCTCTCGCTGTCTTTCAAATAAATAAATAAAATCTTTTTTAAAAAAGTGGTGTGAGATGAGAGCGTGTCCATTTTCCTGTTATATAGCTCTGTTCGGTTGGTTCCAAACATGCATTGATGTTGTATTTGATTAAAAAAAAAATTGTCCACTGAATATGTATTTAGAAATTTCTTAGGGGTGTCTGAGTGGTTCAGTTAAGGGTCAGTGTCTTGATTTCAGCTTAGGTCAAGATCTCAGAGTCATGAGATTGAGCCCTGCCTCTGGCTCAGGGTTCATTGTGGAGTCTGTTGGAGCTTCTTTCTCTCCCTCTCGCCCTGCTCACACATGCATTCTCTAAATAAATAGTAAATAAATATTTTTTAAGATTTATTTATTTATTTATTTATTTATTTATTTATTTATTTATTTATGATAGACATAGAGGGGGCGGGCGGGCAGAGACACAGGAGGAGGGAGAAGCAGGCTCCATGCCAGAAGCCCGATGTGGGACTCCATCCCGGGACTCCAGGATCGCGCCCTGGGCCAAAGGCAGGCGCCAAACCGCTGAGCCACCCAGGGATCCCCGTAAATAAATCTTTTAAAAAAATAACAAAAAATAAATGTTTCTTTGACAAGTAGATATCTGCAGCAAGCCACATTTCCCGCATTCTCTTCAATGATGAATTTTCAGGAAATGTGTGGGTGGGGACAGAGAGTCCCAGTAGTGGGAGGACAGGTGAATTGAGAGACAGGCAAGTAAGAGCAGAAAGACCGGTTAGGGGAAGGAGGTCGATAGGTTCGAATGTGCAGAAAGAAGCAATGGGAGCAAGGTTGAGGGAAAATGGAGACGGGAAGCAAATTTGGCGGATTGTTTTCCATGGTTCTGGGAAAATACCACAGGTCTCCACCCTCGTTAGTGGAGGGAAGACTCCCCGGTGAGGTCTGCTGAGTTTGGGAGGCCTGTCATGACACGTCATCCTCTACAGGGGACCCCGTGGCGTGGTTCAAGCTATTTCTAGATGTAAACTACCAAACATTGGCCAAGTAGCAGCATCTCAAGGAGGGCTTGTTTCTTCTTTATTTTTTTTAAGATTGATTTATTTTAGAGAGCCTAAGTGAAGGGAGGGGCAGAGGGAGAGAGAGAATCCTCAGGCAGATGCCCCGGCTGAACACAGACCATGGGGGAGGGTAGGGGGGTTCTCGATGCCAGGACCCTGAGATCATGACCTGAGCTGAGAACAGGAGTCCAGTGTTTAACCAACTGAACCCCAGGTGCCCCAGGGAGGGCACAGATCACAGATCACAGATCTGGAAGGGGTGGCCTGGAGCAGACTTCCAAGGACACTCACGTTGGTGCATCCGATGGTTATATAAACATTTCCAACGGCCCCCACTGGGATCCTTTTAGGAACTTACAAAAGTGAGAAGTCTATTTTAAGCAAATGTTTAAGTAGTTCATTGGCATCTTTCATGTAGCTGTTTTTTATTGAGTTATAATTCACATGCCCGAAATTCATTATTTTCAAGTATACATTTCAGTGTTTTTTTCTTGTATTTGCAAAGTTATATACCCATCACCCCCAATTCCAGAATATCTTTGTCAACCCGGAAAGAGACGCATCTGTGTAAGCCGTCAATCCCCACCGACATCCATTAGTCCACGTTCTGTATCTATGGATTTGTCTACTCTCACATTTAATACAAGTGGGATCACACACTATGTGGCCTTTGTGTCTAGATTTGTTCATGGTGTAGCACGTGTCAGCATTTCATCCCTCTTTATGACTGAATAATCTTTCATCATTTGGATGTACCCCATTTTATGTAACCATTCATTAATTGATGGACACTTGGGTGGTTTCTACTTTTTGGCTACTATGAATAATGCTACGATAAACATTTGTGTACAAGTTCTCTTGGGAACATACGTTTTTAGTTCTCTTGGAGATACTCAGGTGGAATTTCTGGGTCCCGGTAGTTCTGCGCTTAGCTTTTTGAGGAATTTCCAATGTGTTTTTCTATAGGTAGTCTTTTAAACCTTGTGTGTGTGTTGTTTTTAACATGAGACTTACTGGGAGGCAGGGTTATATCTTCAGTAGATCTATGTAACTCTTACCGTGGCTTCATATGGTCCAAACACACCAGTGGATCCGGCTTTCCATCCAGCAGGTATTCACTGAGCACCTTTGTGTCATTGATGTAATACTGGGAATTGAGCAGTGAGCAGAATAGAGAATGTTCCCATTGTCACAGATCTTACGGTCCAGGCCTGGAGACGGCCCTTACATAAATCATTTCTCAACTAAATATGTAGTAAAACTGAAAGAAAAGTGCCAGAAACTTATGTAGACTTGAGGGTAGTGGGCATCACGAAAGTCCCCAGAAAGCTGAAGATCTGGAATTTATGTAGGTACCATCTAGGTGAGGATTGGGGGGATAATGTTTGAATTATGGAAACGTGCCAAGGATTTGAGGCAGGAAAGAGCATGTTGCTTTTGCACAGAGGGCATGAGGAGGGGGCATAGAGAGGGCATGGGGAGGGGGCATAGAGAGGGCATAGGGAGGGGGCGTAGGGCATGGGGACGGCATGGGAAGGGGCATGGAAGGGGACATAGGGCATGGGGAGGGGGCATAAAGGGCATGGGGAGGGGGCATAGAGAGGGCATAGGGAGGGGGCATAGGGCATGGGAAGGGGCATGGAAGGGGACATAGGACATGTGGAGGGGGCATAGAGAGGGCATGGGGAGGGGGCATGGAAGGGGACATAGGGCATGGGGAGGGGGCATGGAAGGGGACATAGGGCATAGGGAGGGGGCATAGGGCATAGGGAGGGCATGGGGAGGGGACATAGAGAGGGCATGGAGAGGGGGCATAGAGAGGGCATGGGGAGGGGGCATAGAGTAGGCATAGGGAGGGCATGGGGAGGGGGCATGGGGAGTAGTCAGGCACTGCTCATCAAAGGCCTTCTAGACATTTGAACTTATTTTATGAGCCAGGAGGAGCCAGTTGAAGAGTTTTGAGCAAGGGGTGACCTAATATCATATATGTGTATATTAATATATGGGTAAGGATATATGGATTCATGCACAATAATCCATAGTTGTGCATATAAGTAAGATCACTATATATAATCACTGTAGCTGTGCTGTAGAAACTAAATTTGAAAGAGATCAAGAGGGAATGTGGGAAACTAGTGTTCGGGCCAGCTGGAACATAATGGTGGCTTGAGGTAGGGGTGCTGGTGTTGGTGATGGTGGAGGACATATAATTTGGTGGAATTTGAAATGCTTAGGGCATAAAATCTACGGGACATTTTTAGCTCTAAGAATTATTCCTGATTTTTAAAGAGTAGTTTTTGGATATGAGCAGAAGAGTTTAAAACATGAGAGGAATGGTGAGGCACAGGAGTATAATAAAATCACCCCAAATCATAATACGGCTTTGTTAACGAGAAGAATTTAAGTGTCTTAGGAAGTATTGCTACAAAAACAACAAGGAGAAAACCCCACCCAAATGAATAAATGGGTTTAACAAAATTTTAAGATGGCAAGGCCATTGTAGGAAAGTTTAATTCAGTTTCTGTATACTACCAGGGACCAGTGGGGAATGGAGTAAAAACAGCCTTTACAATATAAAAAAAACGTATCAACTATCAGTGAATAAATCTAATGAAAGACCCATGCACTGTAAACTACAAAAACATATTAGAGGGAAATGAATGAAGATGCAAATAAATGTAGAGATATGACTTGTCCATGAATTGAAAGGCTTACCTCAGATGAAAATCCCAGGAATCCCCAAGTCCCCCCAAATTAATGATTTGATTCTAAAATGTATATGGAAATGCAAAGAGCTTAGAATAGCCAAAACAGTATTTAAAAAGAATAAAATAGAGGACTTACCTAATTTCAAAACTTATGCAAAGATTACAATAATCAAGATGGTGCATATTGATGCGAAGATACACAAATTGATCAAAGACATGAATACAGAGTTTCTGTACTATAGCACCGTGTTAGTTTAATTGGGAAAAAAAGGTTGCTTTTTTTTTTTTTTAATTTTCCCTTTAAGGAGAGATACATGTATTTTTTCCCCTCACATCTTTATTTAAAGTCCAGTTAGTTAACATATGTGTAATATCAGTTTCAGGTGTAGAATCTAGTGACTCCTCACTTACCCCGGACCGAGTGGCGGGTGCGTCCGGTGCGCCTGTGGTGACAGGTGGACGTGTGCCTCTGGACGTGGGGGAATGCGCTGTGAGGAGCGACAGGAACCCTTCTGGGGTTTCCTGGCTTGTTAGAAGTGGCGGATTCGCTCTCACGGGACAGTCGCTTGCAGCGACGCTCTGGCCACATCCGTGAGCCATGGAAGACCTTGCGGGCGAGAGCGCTGGCCCCGGCGACAGGTGGCAGGTGGCCACCCATTCCACTCCCCAGGGGAGCCCAAGCCTTTGTTTTCATACCAGATCTTGGCTGTACAAAGATTGGACACTGATTTAAAAAAAACAAAAAACAAAAAACCTAAGTATTGCTGGGGCGCCCTGGGGCTCAACGGTGCATCACCTGTCTCTGCCCAGGCCATGACCCCGGGTCCCGGGATCGAGTCCTGCGGGGAGCCTGCGTCTCCCTCTGCCTGTGTCTCTGCCTCTCTCTGGGTCACTCATGAATAAATAAATAAAATCTTAAAACACAACAACCCTAAGCATCGCAGTCGGGGGAGGAAGGATTAACCTGAGACTGCATCGGAAGAAAGTCGGCGGCGGTGAAGGGCTCCGGCTCCTACTGAGCTGCACTGTCCTGGCTCCAGGTCCTGCACGGTGTAGCCCGACTCGGGCGTCGGCGCGGCGACGTTGACCGGGCACCTGCCGCTGTCCCCCCCCCGCCCCGAGCCTGCTCTGCAGGAGCCCCGGGCAAGCCGGCCGCCGGCGGGGCACTCGCCTTCACTCTCAACGAGGCCCACTTTGAGGAGGACGCTGCTCAGCAGATGACCCAGCCCCGAGCTGCTTCCTCTTTCCGCACGTCCCGACCCTCTCCTGCTCCCGGAGCAACATCAAGGGCAGGTGTACTCCTGGGGTCAGTTTGGCTAACCCCGCAGGCCTTAGGGTTCGGGTAGGAGACGACGGATGGCTTCTGGACGCCTGCAGCTGGGATCCTCGACCCTAGGATGTGAGGCTGTAAAGATCGGAGCTTGAACTAGTGCAGCTCAAGATGCTGTACTGGAAACACTTTCCTGTTAGTGCTTCAGCTTGGAATTATTGTTTTTTTAACCTAATGAAGCTGATTCCCCGAAACGCACCACAGGATGTTCATTAGTGCACTTCGCTCATTTGGATGACAAGCATCGCAGTGTCTTCTGCGGTGGGAGGTTTTATGGAGAGATGAATAAGGCACAGCGCTGTGCTCAGGGAATTTGGAAACACAAAGAAGATTGCATTCATGTTAAAATAATGTATCCTGTGATACTGCAAGGCCAGTTGGTGCGAAATTAATGTTAGATTTGCTATTTGGTATTTTGGAGATTATTATTATGATGATTTACTTGAGGGCTCAGGCTTCATGTTTTCTGATATCAAAAAAAAATGAATCTGATGTTTTACACCTATAAATTAGTCATCCTGCAAAGATTTACTGAATCGCTGCTTGGTGCCAGGGACCGTGCTGTTTCCAGGGAATATTGTATTAAACGGAGCAAATACTAGCTTTGCCCTCATGAAATTTGCTGTCAGGACAATTTGTCAACCAACATCAACTTACTCCTTTTCTTAAGTACTAAGTGCTGTGCTTTCTACCTCATGTTATTGCCTATATTGCTTTTTTTTCTTTTTTTTTTTTTTTTATCTTTTAGTGTCTAGTGGTGTATTCAGTATTATGCCCCAGACAACTGGTAGGGAAGGAAAAAAGGTGTACCGAGCAACTCTTCAGCTGTGACGAAGAAATACAGCACCAAAGACCCCTCTAGAATAATTTAATAATAGGTTCTTTCATTTCTTCTTGGTAAACCAAATATGGAAACATCTGCATTTTGTATTGTTCTGAAACTAAAGGTTGCAGATTCTTTATCTGTGTATGTGTTCAATTCTTACCAGCCAATTTGAAATCTGTTTCTCCAGTGATTGTAAATCCTTTTTTTTTGTTGTTGTTGTTTTTTAACATTGCTACTATTAGGGCTTCTGAGATGTTTTTTGAACTTGTCACTCCCTTTCACATCATTTTATGGCTTTCTTCTCCTCCAGCCATGGCCTATAATTCTTTTGTGTAGTGAAGAAAGCCTTTGTAGTGCCAGTGAGATGGCCCTCTGCTAGTAATGTAATAATTTATTGTGGGATCCAAAATGTGCATTGGTCATTTCTAATTCTTTGTATAATTTCGTACATCTTTGCTGTCATAATTAATTTTTAGACCTGTAAAAATTGCTGCTACTCAGTGTTTTTGAGGCTATCCATTTAAAATGATTGTTTCTTCAGAAGCAGGCTTTTGGTAAGTAGTAAAAATGTTGTTTAAAATGTCACCTTTTTTCTTTCCAGTTTTGAGAAATGGTGCTTGGGAAATTGTGCACTGGGAAAAGGTATGCATTGATTTTTCTTTTGTTCCAGAAGGGCATAGATATGTACTCTAGTAGATGTAATTTTTGTATATAATATAAACAAATATCAAGAATTCTAATATGAAAGCTATTTAGTAATTAATGTTGTAAACATACATGGAGACTTCAGTTATTCACTTCCATTTAATAGTTCTGCATTATACCAGAAAGACTTGAAAAGTAGTATTTAGAACTCTTTGTTTTTTCATAGTATATTTTGAGTACTATTTTCATAGATTTCATTTAACCATGGACTGTTTTCTGTTGAAACTTTTTACTTTAATCATCTACTGTCCAAGTAAAAATAAAAATCAGAATTCTGATATTTCTTTTGCAAATTGGATTTCAAATTCATATATTATGACTACACTGCTAATTCCTTAAAAAAAAGAAAAAGCTTACTAACTAAACATCATTTTCTAATGAGCTGGAAGTCAGTTTCATAATATCAAGAGGTTAATTCGCTCACAGAACACGTAACGTGACACTCAGTGAGCCGAGTCGTAATTTAACAAGTGTTATCTAAGTGCTTTTCAGACCTCAGTTTCAAAAGGTAAGCGGTTGGTACTAGTTCTCCCTCAGTCCTGGAAGACCGTGACCTCTGGTCATTCACACCTGAATATTTGTGACTTGGTGAGACTTTGGGAGACAAGGCCACTCTACCCAAGGGGTTTTGTTTTCGGAGATTGCCGGGAACAGCAGAGGTGTGGCGCAGTCAGCGTACCTCCCTCCAGGATTTCCTCGCAGGTTAAAGGCCATGCCCCTAGTTCAGCCCTGAGATGTCCGTAGTTACCTTGGGTCCCCGCAGGCGTAGGATTCCCTCTCCGGTAATTGCATTTTTGTTGATTTTAAATCAGTGGCCAGAACAAGAGATTGACATCTCCTTTTCTAGATGTTTGGAAACTCACTACTCTCTCTCTCTCTCTCTCTCTGGTCTTGGACATAAAAGTAACAAAGAGGAAAATACCTCGAGCGTGCTCTCTTTATTCCCGTGACAGTCACCTCTCAGAGAAGCAAGCTAAAAAATGAGAATGCTCAAAGAACTGTTCCAAAAGAAATTTCTTCACTTACTGGGTTTGTCAGGATAATTAGCATAAACACATATCCTAATAAACTGATGATAGCGATTTCTTACCATCTTACCCAGAGTGCTTGTTCAAAAAATAAGCAGTCATAAAGTCAGGAGATAAGGATCGACAACTTCACTCTGAAGGTAACCTGTTAGAGTGGCTTATTTTCCTAAATTCATATACATATTTTATGAGTGGCTTACTGTAACTTTATTTCATTATTTCAAGATTGAGGGGATTACTGTAACTTTTCCAATTTTTCACAGACAAAAAGTTACCAGCTCGTGATTACTCCTAATGCTGGCGGTTTTCGTTGTCTAGGAGATGAGGCCGCACCTTACCTGCGCATCCCGCTTTGAGAGACTCGGGGATAAAAATGAAAGTGTTGACAAAAGTCACCCGGCCAAAAAGAGCTGATGTTACTTAATAATATGAATTAGATACTTAGAATTAATACTAGATGCTAGAATTAATAATTAGGTACTAAACTTAATAAAAATTGGTTCAATGATGAATTTAAGATAAATATTCAAAAATTGGGATCCCTGGGTGGCGCAGCGGTTTAGCACCTGCCTTTGGCCCAGGGCATGATCCTGGAGACCTGGGATCGAATCCCACGTCGGGCTCCCGGTGCATGGAGCCTGCTTCTCCCTCTGCCTGTGTCTCTGCCTCTCTCTCTCTCTCTGTGTGTGACTATCATAAATAAATAAAAAAAAATTAAAAAAATATTCAAAAATTTAACAGCATTCTTTTATCAAATTAGAAAAATACAGTGAAAGGTCTCATTCCTTGCGGCATGAGAGGTACTTATAAATGAATTTAAAATATGTATATGACCTTCATAAAGAAAACATCAAAACTTTAGGTGTTCAAGATTCATAAAAAATGGCAAATATGTCATATTCCTAGAAACTAAAAATACCAGTTGTTCCAAAGTATTGATATAATCCCAGGGAAATTATTATCTTTTTCCTCAGAGTTGACTAAATTTTTCATCCTAATTTCAAAAATAAACAGTTGAGAAGATAGAATATTTTGGTAAACAGTTGAGAAAATAGAATATTTTGGGAAAATGAACGGTGTGCAAGGATGCATAAAATGGAGAGCAAAAGTTACTAAAATTGGTGTGGATCTGTTGCAAAAGTAGGCATCGACAGAGTAAAAATAGAAAGGAAGAAAAGGGGCTAGGGCACCCTGAAATAAAGCTCATTTAATGTGTGATAAAAGAGAGAAAATCATTAATAAAAGAATTATTTAATAAGCAATGTTAGGATGACAGATTTGCAGTTCCAAGAAATAGTGCAGTTGATAAAGTCACATCCCATGCTAAAATAAATTCCAACTGGCTTAAAGTCAAATGTTAAAACATTGGTTTTGAAAAACCTACAAATAGAATAAAGACTTTAATAACTATTTGGAGGAGAGCAAGATTTCAAGCTCTCTGGAATTTGATCATATAAAATTTAAGAGAATTACAGAACAAAAACTATCACAAATAAGTAGGCACCATATGGAAGATCATAGTTGTACCAAATATGACAAAAGATTGAAAATGTTATATAAATAGGAAATAAAAGTTGGGAGTAAGCAAGGAGATATAAAATAAGCAACCAGACTCAGTATAACCTAGTAATGAAAGTGGCAGATTTAAACCGTAGTGACGTCTCATTTGCTATACTTTACTTCCACATCAGAATTTTTGTTTTTATGGACTATTTCATTCATGTACTGTCATGGATTAGCAGTTTGGGTCTTCATGTTGAGAACCATAAAAGGGGGATTCTGGGAATTTATCCCAAGAAAATAATCATGAGGTGGGGGAAAATATTTGCACATGTATTAAAATGTTTACTATGACATTATTCATAGTAATGAAAAGTTAGACTATGTAGATATTCAACAACAGGGAAAGCATTTTTTTAAATTATGGCATTTTCCATTCTGGCACATTTTGTGATGTATAAAAGCTGTGATTTCAAATACTGCGGCATCACAGAGAAATTCTATACCATTCATTCAGCAAATATTTATGGAGTGCGTGTGCCAAGCACTGAGCTCACTGCAGCAAGCAAGACCTACGAAGGCTCCTGTGTCACAAAGTCTACACATAAGTGGAAAGAACAGAGCCCTGTTCACCTAGACCTCAGCCAAGTACACCTGGGTTTCTGGAACGCTGAACAGGCAGGCCTGTTGGGTTTGCCAGATTGTAGGGATTTTTTTTTTTAAGTCTAACTATTCAAAATACGACAAAATAGCCTTTGTCGTATTTTGTGCAATCCAAAATAAGATCGATAAACGGAAACCAAAAGTCTGATCCTCATGCCAAGGTAATATGATCAACCTTAGTGCAAGTGGGCCTTCGTTCAGGGCCCGCCTTCTTTGTTTTCCTGAATGTGCGGCTACTGCGGCTGCCTTTTAATGGTCCTCAGAGGACCTACAAATTTGCACAGCCGACATCCAGTTATTCACAGACGGGCAGACTTCAGCTCTCAGACATAATAGCTCATCCCTCCGGTGTTGCCCGAAGCCTTTGCTCTGTTGGTTAAGGTTAAATTGCCAGTGTCTGGTTTTCAAAGAAAGTACTGTGATTGCAAAGCCCCATACGAGGCACTGCATCTCTACTCTTGACATGTGAGCTACTGTCTTCACTGCCCTTACCACAAAGTCCGATTCTTCATATTGAGATGCAGCTCAGACTGTTCCCAGGCTTTGGAGATAGTAGCAGGTGGAGAACTTAGAAGGAATCATAGAGTCCACCCAATGTCCTTGGTTTTATAGAGAAGCCTAGTAGAGTGGCGAGCTCTATGCAGGTGTACCAGTCACTCTCTAACGTCGCTTTAATGCATGAAATTTCCACCATGAAATGTATTTCTTTGGATTAAGAATTTATATCTTTAAAAATTCCTTATTAAAAATGTAAATATGTCAGGGCCTACAACTGGACAAATATTTTTAAATCAGCCTATTATACTTTGATAATCCTCAGTTGTAGGTACTAGTGTCAGTGATTTGAGAAGGCTCAAGGTAGAAGCCTAAAGCCCTAAATAGTTCCTTAATGCCAATATTTGGGTAACTAAAACTCCTCTGTAGTGATGTTCCTAAAATGAGAACATGTGGTCGAGGAGTTTTTGCCATCTTGATCTTCTCTTCTGTTACTCTTACGTGCAAACCAGGCTGGAAGGGGTGAATGCCACAGAAGGAGCTCAGAACCAAAAAAAGAAAGAGAGGCGCTTGGATATATTTCAAAAGTGATCTAAAACATGCGAATCCTACGCAGGGAGTGAGTAGGTTCCCTGCTCTCCTCCTACCACTGCAAGAACTACCTTAGCTCTCAGTGAGCCCTTGGTTTTCCCAGGCCATTGAAACAAGTAGGTGATACCTTCTAAGGTGCTAATAGTTGTTTTAGTCTTCAGTTTAATGACTGCAGGCCTTGCTTTTGTCTTAACAATGAATAAAGATGTGGGAAAGCAGTAGGATCAATTTAGGGATTTTTTTTTAAGTCTAACTATTCATCTCTGACGCTATCATGTAGACAAATATCTCAATTTTCTGAAGTATCTAGTCTAATTGGAGAACAAACATTAACACACAAGAGAAGATGAAAGAACATTTAAATGGTAGTCGCACTCTCTAAATGCCCCAGTGGCCTTACGCTTCTTGATCTTGGGTGCTGTCAGAGGAATGTGACAACACGTGAAGGGGCCACATCACACCTATACTTGCTGGGTTGGTTGGTTGTTTTTTAATTTTCCAATTTGTCCTTTTTTGAGGAGGGGATGTTTGATGCCAAGGTCCTTCGAAATTTGTCAATTTCAAACCATCCAGATTTCAGCTAGCATCTCTTTTGAATCAGAGCTTCCCTACCTGGGTAACCAGCATATATACCATAAATTAGAAGACTCCCTCCAACCTTCCCTAATGGTTCCTCCCCCAGGTATATAAAGCAGACTACAGTGGGCTGTCTCTGAAATAATTTTCTTTTGTGGTTATGATTCCCACTGAAGACACCAGTGCTCTCCTTCCTCCCAATAAAATGTTATGTTAGGGTTCGGGGAACAGTAGGAAGAGGAAAGAATAAAAAGACTCTAACAACAAAGAAGCCTTCTCTCGATTAAGGATTGAAATGAATTCGTAGGTTTATCTGGCTGCTAAGAGCGAGGGCACTTTCCTGATTTAATGGGAGTGGTTATCAGTGTAATTTGGTCAAGTCCTTACTTAGTTGGGGTTATATCATTTGCTGAAAGTTCTGTGACAAGCCTGTCACTTGAATCCCTTCTAAAGGGTTTCTGGCCTTATCGTATCTTTAATTTGTCTTTAGGCCTTGCTCACAAAAATGCTACGGGATAGTAAAACCAGGAAAGGGTTAAGCTCTTTTGGCTTTTTTTTTTTTTTTAAATACAAGGGGTCATTTTAGTATAGTTACTTATGCAAAATCAGGCTTTGCAGAAAGTTAGGTAGAGGTTTGAGTGTAAGTAAGCTCTTCCTCCTACCATGATCTTAGGCAAATAAATTAGAAGCTGAGAATCATTTCTTCCTCTCCAAATTGTGAATTGTATATCACACCTATTTCATACAGTCATTGTGAAGAGTATTGATCAAATGTATAAAAGTTGTTTTTTCCAGATGCATTGAGATTTCCTTAAACAAGGAAAAAATCTCATTGGGTAAATTCCTCCTTTTTATTTTTATGTCACAGAGAGAGAATATGAGAAGTTGAGATGTCCATTAAGTGGATAAAATGGATGAATTTATTAAGATAAGTCCTATAGTTGATAAAAACAAAGATACAGTGTTCATATTTTAAAGGACTGCCCCATCCTTGGCCTCACTCCTAGATAATTTTATGCCATGTTGTGAAGATAAGTGGTTCTTGTTTGCCAGTGACCATTTTTTACTGTATTCTATGCTTAAATACAGTGGGTTGTATATTTGTAACTATATTTCAATGCAGATAATTAACCGATTCCCAGTTTTCTTTCAGGTAAATGTTGGAGATATAGTTATAATAAAAGGCAAAGAGTATATACCTGCTGACACTGTACTTCTCTCATCAAGGTAGAGATACCTACTGATGCTCAAACAGTGTAGAGGATGGTTTCTCTACCCTGCATTGACCTTGTGATTTCTCCAAGGAAATAAGGAATAAACGAAGAATTTTAAACCTCTCTAATGATTTTGAATTAAACATTAAAAAAATATGATTGGACTTAATGGACTCTTTCATGCTTGCCATGTAGAATAAGTGATAGGTACTATACCGTGTAATTCAAAAATTATAATTACAGTTAGGAGTCTACTCTCTCCCTCTGGATATGTCCAGATTGTTTTCTGTGGACCACTAACTCCTAAGATTTCCTGTCATTTATTTTATATAATACATGGATTGAGTTCTATTGATTTTACCTTGCAATCCTTGTTCATGATAAATCCTTTATGATGCATTCGTATATCCCTTCAAAGTTTCTTGATCTTTATGGTGCATTAGTACAAGAGAATGGATGAATGATTTTTTTTTTGTCGTCATACCTTTTGAAATGCCATACTCTTCCAACAAAAAAATTAATTGCTCTCTTAAGTTCTTTCTACGACTGAATTTTAGATAATTTTTGTCTTATTCATATTTAAGATAGTCATGAATTAGTATTCAGAACATATGGCACTGTTACCCTTTAAAGAATGTGATTTTCAAATGGTTTGGGGTTTAAAAACTGTAAAACTAGTCCTAATATAAATTAAGAAAAATGTTTTTTAAGATCTTAGAGGTTGTTTATCATCATTTCCTTGGACAGTTTTATTTGTAAAATCCACATATAATTATGGACAGTGTCCTTTTTTCAAAATCTGTTTAATCAGGTCGTTATTTAAAGTGATTGGATATATAACAAGTTAGTGAAACTTAACAGAGCAAGAAAGAGTTATCCAGATATTTATAGAAGTAAGCCTATGGGTAGTTGAGTAACTGTGGGTAGCTTTGCTTTCATATTTTATAGTTGGGAGCTTTTTGTGTCACTTACCTATAGGTGTTGTTTTCAGAAAAATTAAAATTAATATGTTTTTAAATCAACCTTTCTGTTATTAGTTTTCTTTGCTTACATCTTTGATCAGGGTAAGTTCTAAAACTGAAGTAGACATACTGGTCCACACGTGGCTGGGTGAGAACAAGTTCAACAGTGAACTTACTGTCATTGTCTCACATCAGATACTAGAGAAAGCTTTTCTCAGGAGAAGACATTAAGCCAGGGTTCTTACCCATCCTGGTGTCATGATTTTGAACAGAATAGTAACCTCTCAGGCCTTGATTTCACATCTTTTAAAGTGAGGAAGATGGAATAAATGACCAAACTCTACTATCTTCTGATTCTCTTTTTTATTTAAATTCAGTAATCTTTTATTTAAGTTTTAAGAATGTCTAGCCAGCAGACCGATGTGCACTTACTTGGTGGTACTCAGTAAAAGTTTGATAAGTGTAGCAGATGACTGACCATCTGAATGTCATCTGATGAAGTTCAAAATGGTAGTAAAGCATTCTAGCAATTTAAGAAAGTAATGATGTTTTCCTGATTAATCTTATCATAGAGACCTAATTTATCATAGAGAGTATCATATATGCGAACCATGAATTACAGTATTTATTTTTTATATGCTCAAAAGTGTGAAGACAGTTGATATATTGCCCTGACTTTATACTTAATTATGGATGGAAAGTTTTAAAAATATTTTTCATCTGTCTCTGTCCAACCTCAAGGTCTCCCAGAAAGCTTGATGCTCAAATTTCTTAAAGTTTAGAGCACTTTTCCAGGAGTTCTCAACATTAAAAAGATTCAGTGGTGACTTTTAGATATTGTAGTGTAGCTATACATATGGTCGATCAAAACAGTGTCTACATATTTTTCTTTTTCAAGGTTTTATTTTTAAATAATCTCTACATCCAGTGTGGGGCTCAAATTCACAATCCAGAGATCAAGAGTCACACACCATCCACTGAGCCAGCTGGGTGCCCCAGTAGTTTCTGTATCTTAATATAGCATCCACAGAGATGAACTGGCTCCAAAGATGATTATCTTTAAAAACATTATCTGATTTCATTGCATTTAACTACTTAGTAGAATTCAAAGTAAAGTATACAGTTTCTACAGTTACATATTTCTATCCCAGTGGCAAAATACCACTTTTCAGGGTGGTTTTCCCCGCCCCCCTCAAAAAGTTTTGCCTTACTCTTGTGAACCTACATTAGCCTTAAGAAACAGAGGTAGAAGTTTTGGGATGCTTGGGTGGCTCAGTCGGTTAAGTGTCCAAGATCTCAGCTCAGGTCTTAGGGTTGTGATTTTGAACCCCACGTTGGGCCCCATGCTGGGCATGGAGCCTACTTAACAAAAACAAACAGACAAACAAAAAAGAAATAGAAGTTTTTGTCATCATTTAACAGAAAGCAGAATCTTGACTTTAAGTTTTATTTTTTGCCATTTAACTTGAGCTAACGCTAGGTCAGCATTGAGATCCTTAAGCCCTCATCTAATACCTTCAGTATGCCACACTGTCAAAATAAGAACATGGTGACTTTTGCCTGTAGGTGAGCACCTTTAACAGTAAGCATAAACAACAGTTTGTAATATTTTAATTTCCATATATTTTTCTATTATTAATTACTAAGAGTGCACCCTCTTTGAAGTAGTCTGAAATTAAAGCATGAACATTATTGAAATTTAGTGTCTGATTGGTTATCACTTTGATGTGAAGAAACTGAGGTTTTAGCGTATGACAAACAAATACATACATATATGAGTTGAGAAAGAATAAAATAGAGCTAAATGTCTCAGGTTGTTAATCCGAGTCCACACAGGTTCCTGGAACGCCTGTTTCACACCCTCTGAGAAACTTTCCCTGAGTTCAAAGGCTTACCCTTTGAAGACCAGGCATCACCAGGTCTCCAAGACTTTTGTTAATTATTGAACAACTCAAAAGGCTGCAATTATGCCTTCTAACATCTTAAGATCCGTATCCTTATAGCTTTGCATTAAAGTTAATGATATGTATGCAGTTAACTTTGAAAATATTTTGGAATCAGAAAGTTTCTAATACTTTTTTTTTCTTTTCTTGTATTGGCTGGGGCGGAGGGGGGGGCACCCAGAGGACTAGTATAGTTTGCTTGGTTTTTCAAAAGCCTAAAACATGGTTTCCATAATTCTTTCCTTCTTGGCTGGGAGTAAACAGACAGTAGATGGCATGAGAGTGAGGAATTGGAGAAAGGAAAATTTATCAGATAAAGTAGCTCTCTCTTTAAAATTGTTTTTATTTGATAAGAGAGTCTTGTGACAAATCAAAAGTTTCCATGTTAAAAATTGAAAATTGGACTTAAAAGCAAATAATCCTTCACATTTTCTTGTGCCTTTAGACCTGATCAAAATAAATTTTGAAAAAATTGGCATTAGACATTTTTATTAACACGTATTATTTTCTATAATAATTTCAAACTTTCTGTCTCTTTTGTCCATTTGTTTGGTTTTTTCTTTTTTCTGTTTTTCATTTTTTTTTTTCCGTTTTAATTATTTTAAACTGGGACCTGTAGGTGGCAGTAGGGGAAATAGTGAAAGTGACCAATGGGGAACATCTCCCAGCAGATCTCATCAGCCTGTCCTCAAGGTTAGAACCACTGAGTCGTACAGGATGTGTGTATGTGGATCCTCACCCTACAACAGAGAACAATTATACCCAAAGATGGTTGAGTTCAACATCTCTTCCTTTAAAACACAAAAATTTTTATACTTCTTGGAGATAGACATTTTACTGATGTTTTAAAGGCCTTTTATGAATACAGTGTTGGATGCTGTTTGTCCCTCAAGTGGGCAGATTCAGATCCTATTGTTATCAATAGGAGTCTGTGAGGCATGACTGTAAAGGCAGATTTTAATTTCCTCTACATCATTAACATATATTCGTATTGAACAACATGCCTAAATACGAAGGCGGAATCCAATACCTCTCCAGGATGCTCTTTTGAATGAACAGTGTGAAGCTTTTCTTGAAATGAAGTAATTGAGAAATTTCGTCTTATTCTTATATTCAAAATTTTCTATAAGTTCTGTAGAATCCCTTCAGCAATTATGACTCTAATTTGGGTTTATATAGGGTTTACAGAGGACCCCCTGCACCAAGCTGGATGTTGTACATTTTGTACTGCATGCTTTGGAATCGGTTTTTATCCCACTTATAACTCGTGACAAAGTGCATGTTACTGTAATAAAGTTCAGCTGTCCACTAGTGTCTGTATTGTGATGTGCATCTTGTTTCATTTTTCCACTTACTAATCAAAACGCCTGCTTTGCCTCTCTGTGGTTTGCATTTTGGATGTCACTGTAATTTGCTGAAATATTTATTATCCAGCATGATTCCCCATGTAAGACTTCTTGCTGCTTTTTCGTGCACTATTAAGCACTGCTTCAGTAACAGCTGTCTTAAGGGATTGAGAATGTTCTGAATTTGGATGCCTTTTATTTGCCCCGCTTCAAGTAGAAGTCAGCCATTTGACTTTTTAACTTCCCAGCCATTTAAAGTCCTAGAAAAATTGCTTTGTCGGAAAAAAACAAAAACAGAATGTTATTCTTATTTTAATGTGAGAATGGCTTTGGATATATTGATCACTAATATTTTAATGCATTTTACTGCCAAAATACAGAATCATTCAGTTAGCATTTGCTTCTCATTGTGCTTCTATATTCAGAAGATATGTTTTATAATTTCATAAACCATTTATGTTTCAAAGGTATACATAACTTACAAATTAGCAGCAGTTACCAGGGCCAAATTACTACTGTGACAGTAATAAAAAGCCAAATGTTGAATAAGTGATAGCATGAAAACATAAATATTGAAAAAATTCTCCAGTTGGGATAAAAGCATCAGCCTTTATGGGAGGGAAAACAGAAAATCCATACAGTAAACTGAAGAACTTGCAAAGTTACTTTAAAAAAGAATCTGTAAAAAAATTAAAAATAAGAAAATAAAAAGAATCTGTAAAATATTTGATCAGTGACCATGTTTCAGCCTTTTTCACAAACCTCCAGGCCACAAAACTAAGCTACTGGCCCATTTCTGAAACTTTGAATAGTGTGTTTTGCACATGTACAAATTGAAAGTTGATTAGAAGATTCCAGATGTTTGTAATGACACATTTTTTTCCTAACTGTGAATACATATGTTAATCTGAGATTACGTTCAGAGTTATGTGATATTAATTAGGCTTATTGTACAGCCAAGTGTTAATGAAATCGATATAACTTGAGAACACTTTTCCTTATACTTGAAGATCCTATTATACAAGTAGAAGGCAAATTCTCCTGTCTATCATTGTTGGGCATGTCAAGTCAGTTTATGAAGGGAAAGGATATGAACAGCCCAGGGTGTGGCACCTGTGATAAAACTGGAGCACACCGACCCCTTCACCGGCCACTGCACACTGGACTTCCCAAAACCACTCTGGTGGGGACCCATGCAGTGGATCTCCTGGGTTTAGGTTAAGGGGTAGGATGGCCAACTTGGCTGGTTTTAGTGTTAGTGTTTTCTACCAGGAGAATCTCTCCAAGGACCTCAAGAAATAGAACAGAAACAGAAAAACAAAACAAAACAAAACAAAACAAAAAATAGGAGGAGAAAAGTGGATATCCTCTTTCATTGTAAAATCTGTTCATATGTTTTTTTTAAAGTAGCCTTCAAATGTAAATATTATGACTCATATGATCCTATTCATCTTTTCTTAAAAGGTAGTAAATGCAAGTTTGCACAAGCGGCAATCTGGAGTCCTCTAATCAAACACTTTCCTTAATCAATTTATACATGGGCTACAAGCATGAAATCTCACTTGATATTTTTGAGCTGGAGACAAATCTGGACACAAACTGCTTTACATTTCCGATGCCGTCTGTGTTGTGTCTGTATGGATGAGCAAATTTAGTATCCTATGACAAATCTAATCATTTTCATTATCCTGAAGATCAGTACTGATTGTGGTCAGGAAATTGCTTTTGGGTCCTTCTAGCTGAAAAGCGGATTCATGGGTTGTCCTACATGAGCAATTAGATCGAAAATCAAACTAGAGAGCTAGAGCTTTGTTTAGAACAAAAGGCTTCAGGGAATCTAGGCATTTAAATAAGTTATTATTATGCTTCCTTCCCCCACTAAATCTTTCTGCTTTTCAATTTTAAACAACAGTGAGCCCCAGGCCATGTGCTACATTGAGACTTCCAATTTAGATGGTGAAACAAACCTGAAAATTAGGCAGGTAAGATCTAATTCGGGTTTATATGATGTTTGCTGATTTGTTACATGAAATCAGGAGCTTTATTTCTGTTACTGTCTTGAAGTAATTCTATCTAATTGCAAATGCCTTCTCAATGAGCCACTATGAAGAGGTATCCTCAAGTATAATGGAAGACTCAGATTTATTTGCCTGATGAAATATGGTCCATCATCTAGATACTCCTTGTAATATTTTTAGTATTTTATGTAGTAGTAGCCAACAATCTGATAATAATAGTACTAATAGTTCTAAGTGCCTTGACATGGGTTCACCTGTTTATTGCCCCTATTTCCCTGGGCCAAATTATGATTTGGCTTTGCCGTATTGAAAAGACAGAGTTAAAAAAAAATAAAATATGAAAAATGAAAAGAAAAGACAGAGTTTTTTGCATTGCTTGTTCTTAAAAGCTCACTAATCTCAGGGAATAGTTTTAGATTTCTCTGTTTGCTTCACCTACCGTCCCTGACAGAAAGCAACGATCGTTTAAAGGGACTTCAAAAAAAATAAAAAAATAAAGGGACTTCACAAAACGTACTCTCTTGGGTTCTAGGTAAATGATGGAAATGACACGTGGGAAGGTTGGATGTGGGGGAAGCAGGTCACCCTAGCACTCAGACTCCGCGTGCCCGGGGAAGCAGGGGCCTGTCCACTTCCAGCTGGTCGAATCTATTTGGCCAGAGGGAAGAACTATTTTTGAGTTTTCCTTCTCTGTGGATTAGAAGAACAGAAGCATAATGACTCTTCTTTGGACGCAGATTCTATTTGTTTCGCATTCTCTTTTTTGAGATTCAGCAGACAGACTGTATAGTGCTAAATATTAATTCTATTTTTGGAAGCAAAAATAAAAGAAGACTTCAAAATAATTTTTGAAGACTTCAAAATATCTTTGCGGAAAAGTTTATAGTCTCAAATATGTGTTCAGACTTTCACAAAAGCTGCACTATGCTCAAGCAGAGAGGAAGGTATCCCCTTAAATATGATTTGGCAAAGAGTATTGTATAAGGGGGGAGCTTTGCTTATAAAATAGTGGGATCTCTTACAGCTTCAGGCCTAGGTGAATTCAGAATCCCCCGTTCTTCCCTCCTTCCCTCCCACACGCAATTCATTTAATATACTCTTTTGCGTATTTAAAATTTTCTAAACAGGGCTTACCAGCAACATCAGATATAAAAGACATTGACAGTTTGATGAGACTTTCTGGCAGAATTGAATGTGAAAGTCCAAACAGACATCTGTACGATTTTGTGGGAAACATCAGGCTTGATGGACACAGGTACGTAAAAGTGGTCTTCATAAAAACACAGTGTCCCGGTGTACTGGTTAAGCGTTTTCCAAGCCTGAGAACTTATTATTTTCTCATGCTCTAAGTGTGAATGCTCAAAACCTCTTTCTTAAGCAGCTCTATATTGCTTTCCACCAAGAGTCTTTTTGCAGAAACGTTAGCTCTCGATGCTACGCATGTGGTACAGCTGACAGCTTCCTTGGGATTCCTGACAAACGGACAATTAGATGTTTCCAGGGACATGCCAGGCTTCCAGGGACATGCCAGGCTTCTGGCACATTGTGTAGTGGCTTATTCTTTGGCCAGAATACTTATGTTGTAGGCCTGTCTGCAATCTCCGTGGCACGGGTCCTTACCTGTGACCTATAGGTACTTCAAAGAGTTTAAACTACCCCCAAGGGGTTCATTGTACTTGTACAAGACAAATTTCTTGTCTTCTTCTCTATATCGTTTCATATACTCTTTTCTAGGCCATGTTATCATCTGTAGTTATTTTTGCCATTACCTGCTTCCTGCTCTTCTTCCCTTCCCACTTCTCTTTTCCTACCTTTTCCCTCTTTGATTCAACCAGTATTGAGCACCGAGTGGCCTAAGCTAGTTACAGGTGTTAAGGAGACTCCAATGAACAAAAGAGATAAATATACCTGCCCCGGTGAGCTTATTTTCTTGCAGTAAGAGAAAGGCAAATCGACAATAAAACGATAAATAAGAAAATTTTATACTGTTTGAAAATGATAAATGCTTTGGAAAAAGTAGCCCAGGAAAGGCAGACTGGGAGTCCTTGGGAGGGAATCACTTTGAGTTAGGATCCTTACAGTCTCATTCAGCAGGTAATAATTGAACAAGGTGAGTGGGAAGTGAGGACGTTAGCCATTTATATGTCTAGAGGGAGAGGATTCCAGACAGAAGGAATAGTCATTACAATTATTAGTTGTATTATTATTACATCATCTTAAAGTGGGGAAGAAGCACCTGGAGTAGTTACAGAATTTCAGGGAGGCCAGTATGGTTGGAGTGGAATCTCACCAAGACAGAGTAATAAAAGAAAGACCATGCAAGGCTTTGAAGGCCATTGTGTAGGGTGTTACTCTGAGTGGAATGGGGATCCTTTCAGGGGTTGGGGAGGGGGGGATACCAGCAGTACAGTTTTGAACTTATAAATTTGTGTCAGGGAGCCAGGTAAATATATAAGCCTGGAGTTTGGGATAGAGGTCTGGATCATGAGATAAATTTGGGGATAGTTGGCATAGATAATTAAAGCCATGGACGTGGAAGAAATCACTGAGGATGAAAGGGGATGGATAGAAAGGTGAGGAGTCCCAAGGACTGTCCTAGGACTGCAACATTAAGGCTGGGAAAAGAGGAGGGACCAGCAAATGAAACCCAAACTGGGTTGGTCTGGAAGGAAGCTGAGATAGGGTGAAGAAACTCTACCAAGGCGGAGGAAGTGACTAAAGTGGGTCAGATGTTGCTGCTGGTCAAGTGCAATGAGGCTGAGAATAAACAGTTGGATTTAGCAAAGTAGAAATCCTTGAGTTTGGTTAGAACAGGTGGAGCCTGATGGAGTGGATCTGAGATAGTGGAAGGAGTTGAAAATACGGGGTGTAGACAGATTGTCCAGGGAGCTTTGTTGCAAAAGGGAGCAGAAATGGAGCAGAACCTGGCAGGAAGGGTGGGGTCTTTCCTATTCTCCCTCTTCTTCCTCTTGTGCTCCCTTCCCTTCTCCCTATCTCCCCTGCCTCACCCTAGAGGCCTGCTCAGTACACTAGATCATCCCACCAGCCTGAGGGAGATGATCAGCGGTCTCATTGTTTTGTAATTGCCTTACTCCAGTATTTGAAATCTAAAGGACATTTGAAAGAGACCCTAAACTGTCATCCTCCGTTCAGATCCACCGAAAGCTTTCCTGTAATTTGTGAAGTAATTATATATTGTTCTAAAATTTGCACAGAGTGACCTCACAGAGTGAACATATGGTTGTAGACTAATAATAGAGTTGGCCATGTATATAAGTAGTGTTTCTGTAGTCTGACATTCCTAACTGGCCAGCTTCCATCTCTTATCGGTTCCCCATCAAAATCAATGCCAAGCAAATCCATGCAAAGAGAAGCTTTGTATTATAGCGCCAAGATTTAGGGTACAGGGTACAGGTAGAATGTATATAATATGCTTTAAAATATACGAAAGGTGGAAACAGATACCTTTGTATTTGTAGCACATTTAACTTTTACAGTGATTACCCAGAGCTCTTGGAGCCCCTTGGTTTGGAATGAGAGGACTTTGATTCCGTTATTAAGGATGAGAGTCATTGTCTAATGCCAGAAGCTTTGGGATTCCAACTCTGATGATATCTAATAGCTAACTCTTGTTGAGTCTTTGTAATTGAAAGGGGGTTTTTTGGTTTTTTGTTTTTGTTTTTTGTTTTTTGTTTTTGTTTGTTTTTTTTTTTTTTTGCTTTTGATGAGCCTGTATCTAATTCCAATCTATCCACACCACAAATGCTGAGATGACAGTTGTCCTACCCTGTTGTATATGTGAGGAACACTTGGCCCATGTGTACCCCAGAGCATAGTCTAGCAGCTTCCCAAGAATTTCTTGGAAATGTGTTTTAGGCCTCAGGTCCTCTCCCAGCTCTGAAGTGCACAGCAAATCTTGAGGTATACACAAGAGGGGTTCCTCTCCAGATGGGTCTGAAAGGCATCCCGTTGTGCAGAAAGAATAAGAATTATAGGATTATAGACACTGTGTTCTTTTTCTAAGTTGGCATACACCATTTCCAGAGGGCTTAAGTGGAGGCCTTCAGGTGCTGTTATGACCCACACATCTGAATTGATTTCACCTGAGCCAGTTGACATTCGTGTACTTCCTGAAAGAAGATCTGAGGTCCAAGCCTCTGCTAGCTCTAGACACCTACCAGACCTAAACGCCCATCAGAAATGAAAGATTCAACCTCACCTTGCCTCAACGGCCAAAAAGTTCTGAAAACTTTTCTTAGGAGAACAGTTTCCTTCTTTTTACAGAAGTTTTTTTTTTTTTTTTAATATATTTTTCTTTATACTTGACATTTCTTTATTGCCTTTTTTTTTTTCACTAAAGTAAAGACATACTAATAGGAATCCTTGAGCCATTACATTTTGTGTAGTACATTTCCGTCAAGAATCTCGCTATGTCTGTGATAGCTTGTACCTTTCAGATGTTTCTGCATGAAGCTGTGTCAACCGACAGCCTACCGTAATGGTAGTTTTACCAAGAACCCACAAAAGACCCAACTTGGCCTTTATTCTTGAAAAAAAATGTGGTTTAAAGGATTTGAGGATTATATGGAATAGATAATCCTCAATCTGCTGTCATTTCTGAGGAATAGTTAAGATTTGTTAGATGCTTACCATTTACTGGATACTTACATTTCTTGGAGAATTGATATCCAAATACAATAAATTCCCCTACAGATTTTAAATACAGGGACTTATCTCTGTGGGGCAGGGATGGCAACAGGAATGTATGATGAGATCTGTGTATTTACCTTGCCTTGTCTATATTTTGAACCTTTATCATGCACCAAGCTATTTTTAATTAGCTGTGGGAGGGGGAGCATATCCCTTAATCTTACCACTTCCAAACATCTCAGAAACCTAAACAGACTAAATCAGGAAAAGTCTTAAATAGGTTTGACAATTAGCCTCTGAATTCCAAAACATTGCCTACTATCTTGGATAGTGAAGTTGTAGGAAATGGCTGATTTGGTGCTAAGGAGAAGCAACTGAAATGCTTCCTTCCAGCTGTCCTCATGTTAGAAAATTCTTTACTGGTTAGGAAAATTTCTTCTTTTCTAAAAATAAAGTAAATGTGAGAAGGGCTATTTTAATAGCAGAACCTCCGTTGGAAACTATGTAGTAGCTATAGAATTCTTAAGCGTTTTAAAAAATGTTGTTTCTAATGTCAACATCATCTGCCATAGCACTGTCCCCCTGGGAGCAGATCAGATTCTTCTTCGAGGCGCCCAGTTGAGAAATACACAGTGGGTTCATGGAATAGTTGTCTACACTGGACATGACACCAAACTGATGCAGGTGGGATTTTTATCTATGAAAACCTTTTGGACCTATTCTCTTGAAAATGTGCTATTTGTAGCTCTCTGTGCAATAATCCCAAACATAGCAGACCATCTGTCACAGATTCCTGAGCCCCACTCTGTACATTCAGAATCTCGTTCTTCGGCGTGTGGGGCTATACAGTGGCTCATGCACACGGGAATACTGGGGAGTTCATCAGAGATCAGCGGTGCATGAACTCTTCCTGATTTTATGTATCGGTTCTCCGGCAGCGTTTAGTAGCTGTTGAAGCGATTGGTACTAGCTGTCTACGTACTGATGAGTGCTCTGCATTAAAGTACTTGTCTTATAATTTTACTCTAATGCAGTGATCAAGTTTTATGACTATTTTCCTTTTTTTTCATAAAATTAAGAATTTGTGAGTCAATGTTGACCCTTTTTTGGTATCCTTGTTATGTTAAGCTATTTTCAATCAGCTTTGGCCCTTGTAATGTTTACACGTGGCCTGTGGATGCTTCTTCTCTCGGTTATAACATCGTTGAGTGTTCAGTGGGTAGATGCACAGGCGAAGAACTATTTTAAGATACTATAGGAAAATCTGTTTCAAGGTCTGATAACTTTGTAAACTGTAAAGCCGCAGAGACGTTATCAACAGGCAATCCTTTTAAGGATTCCACCCTAACCATGATGCTTCCACCCGTCACCATTCTATAAATTTTGTAAACCATTATTTTATACCTGAGGAAACTTACTTCTGTTGTTCTTTATAACCAAGACTACTTAGATTGTTGCTACGTTCGGTAGAACAGTCAGGGATGCCACCAGAAATCTGGAAACCAGACATCCTTTCACTGTGGCCTTCCTGCTTTGGAACGTTCCGGTCTCTGGTTCTGGGCACATCGGCCACCATCTCTGGCTTTCTTCCTGAGCTGAGATGCTCAGTGCCTCTAGTCTACCCTACTTGCTAAAGTAGTGATGCACACTGTTCATCTGCCCTGCCGTGATGCAGAAGTTATGTCTGTAAGAGGAATATTATTTCCTCCTCTTAGAAAAAGGCCTTGGTGGTATAGTGGCCTTGAGGGAAAAAAAAGATGATTAACATTTGACAGCTTATTAAGTCTGTGGAATTTTTTTCTCTGTATAATTTTTAGGCATCTACCCATGTCTAAATAGATTTTGAGCTGTAACTTACTTTGTCATCTTCACCAAAATACCGAATATACATTACTAAAACCAATTTGTACACATTTTTTATTGCTCATCTTGTTTCTTTTTACAGAATTCAACAAGTCCACCACTTAAACTCTCAAACGTGGAACGGATTACAAATGTACAAATTTTGATTTTATTTTGTATCTTAATTGCCATGTCTCTCATCTGTTCTGTGGGCTCAGCCATTTGGAATCGGAGGCATTCTGGAAAGGACTGGTATCTCAACCTAAACTGTAAGTATTAAAGTGCCTGTTATATTTATTTTTTCTTTCGTTAAACCACATTTTTGTTTCACGGCTGATGGGATTTCCTATAATTCCTAAAAAGAAAACCTTGTTGCCAAGATAAATGGGCATTTAATTTTTATTTTTCAGTGCAATTTCCAGTAAAAGTAAACTGTTAGAGTCTCTAAAATTTCAGGATCCTTAAAAATACAACGATCACTCTATAGTAGTAGAAAATGTTTATTGATTTTATTCTTATGAATGTTATTCGTTCTTTTTTATTGTTTTTTTTTAATGTTATTCATTCTTTAAAAATATTTTAACACAGGTGGTTAGATAGCTACCTGGTAAAGAAAGCAGATTGATTACAGTAAAAGCACCAGAAGTAGAGCACATGCTTGTAAAATGTATAAGTTGAATGTACTGTCATTTGAACTCACAAATGCAGTACATGTTAATGGTCATCTTGTCTTAGGGAAAGTCCTATTAAATAAGTCCTTTTTTGGATCATCTGTCCTTTTATGATTATAAGATTAATGCACTGTCCCTGAATATTTCTGGAAAATAAGTCTGCACTGCCTTTTGATGAGTACTTAACCAGTAAATACTTAATTTCCAAAGGCATAAAAACAAATTCTAGTAAACCTTGTAGCAGGATTGATTTTTCTTCAGTTTTTATCACATCGATTTAGTTTTGTGGCCATTCCAACTTTTTTTTTTTTTTTTTGGCATTGATTTACTAGTTCAACATTAGAACTGTTATGACCACCATCAATTTGCTTCTTCACATACTTTACAGCACGTCTGGGATAGCTGTTCTATTTTCATTATTGGAGAGAAAGGGTGTCATTGCCTGGGATACAGCCACCTTGTTTTTTGCTATTTGGGTTAGTTTTGCTGCTGCTGTTTTGTTTGCTTGCTTGTAAGGCATGCTTCAAATTGGAAGTGCTTTTTAAGAATTTAGGTAAAAGTGATTTTACCCAATTGAGATTTTACATGTGTAAACCCACAGTCCTGTCTCTGATAGCTCTAAACTTCCTGTTTAGAAACAGGAAGTTTCTAAACTTCCTGTTTAGGATTTGAAATACTTGGTAGTACTTTCATTCTTTAGTACCATTATGAAGTTCTTAATAGGACCAGCAACATACTGAACACACACAAAAAGTGCTGTTCCATCTTGAATGTATTGAGAATAAGGTTATGCTCTCAGTACAGTGTTCCCCCCATCTATCTAGATATGTTGTGTAATATGGAAAAGTTTTGTTACGCTAAAGTTCTGATCAATACAAATGGAATATGTAAGACTATAAATGACTTTCTTCCTACCTCTCCCAACAGATGGTGGTGCTAATAATTTTGGACTGAATTTCTTGACCTTCATCATCCTTTTCAACAATCTCATTCCTATCAGCTTGTTGGTTACATTAGAAGTGGTGAAATTTACCCAGGCATACTTTATAAATTGGGTAAATATAAATTATTATTGTTTTTCATCATTCTAAATAAATGTTTTGTCTTTTTATCAGTAGGGTTTTTTGAAGACTTTTTTTTTTTAAGTAATCTCTACACCCAGCGTGGAGCTCGAACTCACGACCCCATGTTGAAGAGTTGCACACTCCACCATTTGAACCAGCCAGGCAACCCCCTGATCGGGTACTTTGATCTCTCAGAAACAAAATCTTAATGATACCTTATCTCTTATTGACTACAAGGCGACATTTCAAAATATTTTTGACTCTAATATAATTGTAACAAATTCATTGGACATGTAAAAATTATAGTAAAAACTCTTATCTCAGAATCATACAAGTTTACAGACCAGACATTCTGGGGAAGTAGGTCCCCAATTAAGGAAACGTATTTTGGGTTACACAGTGGTCCTGGGGAAAAGGAGCACCATGGGGTTTGCTGTAAAAATATCTGATTTATAGTTGTAGTTCTATATTTACTTGCTGTGTGAACTTTGCCAAGCCACCTGACTTCTTTGAAACTTATTTTCTTGGAACTTTACAGAGGAATGATAAAACATGGTTTACCAGCATCTCATGATGGTAATATATAGCAAAGGAGCATCGCAAGCAGCCTCCTAAAGAGTGGAGTGCTGTACAAATAATACTGTACTCACTGCTTATAACAACCAAAGCTGTCGGTCATGTTTTATACACCTGTGTAGTTTATTTTTCCACACTGTAAACAAATTCAGCTGTGCTTGAATTTTTCTTAATTTTTTTCTTCTCAGACTTTTTTTTAAGTCTTGGAAAAATGTGCTGGACATCTGTTTCATAAATATTTTGTTTATAAAATGCGTTGTTCTTAGTTTTATTTTACCAAAGCTAAAATTAATGAATTTATGTAAATTAAATAAACCTTCAGACTTACTCTGCCAAAAAATTTAATTTTCTTTTCTTTTGAGAAAATTTGGTATTGTTTTTTGATGCTATCTTTTAAAATTATTTTAAAGTCTTTCAAATGAACAATATTAGCATTTTAAAAAATATAACTGATGATCCTTTTGCCTTTGTTCATTATCTTCCCATGGTAAATGGTCTACCTCGCAGCTGTCAAATTGCCTAATTCATTGGTAGGTGACCAGTATAATTTAGAAATCTAAAATGAGCTGCAGATGTGGTTTATTTCATACAGGAAATATGTTGCTGAAAAATTATGTAATAAAATTTGTGTAACTACAATTAAAACTTATCAAGGTTTCCCACTTTACAATAAGAAATGATAAGATGACTCATTATGAAAATCAAATAACTAGTCACTTTATTATTGTTTACTTGGATTTTCGATAATAATATTTGCTTCAAATAATGGCATAATTTTAGTGTTGGAGCAACCCAGCAGGCTTATGCTTTTCAACCACCTTTCTATTATACAGAGATTTTATAACATTCCTGACAGTTCTCCTCCTCCCAGGCAGCTTTTCTGTGTGTGGAAATGAGATTAATAACCACCACCCCCCTTTGATACTGGCTCTACCTGAACTTTTGTGAAAATGTCTATTGTTGTTTCTGGACAATACCCTTGCAGAATATTAGAACTCAGCAGGGGACCTGGGTGGCTCAGTCGGTTAAGCATCTCACTCCTGGTTTTGGCCCAGGTCACGATCTCATGATCTCATGGTCATATGATCGAGCCCCTCATCAGGCTCCATGCTCTGTGCAGAGTCTGCTTGAGACTTCTCCCCCCTCCCCCTTTTGCACATGTGCTCTCTTTCTCTCTCTCTCTCTCTCTCTAAACAAATACATATTTTAAAAAAAAACAAAAACAAAACTAGGCTACTATGTTCTGTTCTTCTATCACATCTTCCCCGTCTCCTTCTGTTCCTTATTAGACTTGATTTCCAGCCTACTCCCCATTTCATTCATTCCTCTCTGAACATTGCTCAGTTGTTTAATATCCTTCTTAAAACATGACACCTATAAGTCAACAGCCTGCTTCAGAACTGATACTGATCAGTCTGAAATGCAAATGTGGGAAAGCAAATTCGTCCTTTTCCTTTGACATGTGAAAATCATTAAACCCTAACTTGCTAATCAAATGGTATATTATAGAAAATACTAATTCTTACAGGGTTAATAGCCAAGCATCATAATGTATGGGTACAAAACAAGTACAAATTAGTACAAAAGCTGTACATTTTTGTTTGGATTTTGACAAGTGCACTCATTTTGCTTTCGAGTATATACTGTAGAAGGAACTTGAGTCAAGAAAGTATATATAACCAGATAGGATCTCTTGGGTAATTTTTCTAGGGGTTTAAAATCTTAGTTATTTGAGCAATGTTCAGTTGCTGTTATTTAGCTACATTAAGTACTTATATTATGTCAGACACCTTAGGAAGCGCTTCACATACATTATCTTATTTCATCCTTACCATAGGTCGCATATCTAGAAAAGATAGAATTATAGAAAATCGGGATCCCTGGGTGGCGCAGCAGTTTAGCGCCTGCCTTTGGCCCAGGGCGCAATCCTGGAGACCCGGGATCGAATCCCACGTCGGACTCCCGGTGCATGGAGCCTGCTTCTCCCTCTGCCTATGTCTCTGCCTCTCTGCCTATGTCTCTGCCTCTCTCTCTCTCTCTCTCTCTCTCTGTGTGTGACTATCATAAATAAATAAAAATTTAAAACAATTAAAAAAAAAGAATTATAGAAAATCAAGATTGCCTGATTGCAGAGATATGCTCTAAGTTTCATGCTGTCCTGCCTTTACTGTGAAATATAATATTCTATACCAAGTACTTTTCAGGGAAATCAATTGAAATGGCATAGGGATGGCAATAGATGAGAGTGGTTGCATATACAGCTGACTAGCTAAATAAAATTTCAGTCAATCTCTTGTTACCAGTTGCATTTAGTAATTTCTTTTATTTTTTTTCCAAAAAAAAAAAAATAGGATCTCGACATGCACTATGAACCCACAGACACTGCTGCTATGGCTCGAACATCTAATCTGAACGAGGAACTTGGCCAGGTAAACTGAATTTCTAGGTGATATGTTAAACTGGAGGTCAGATTTGTTGTAATTTCTGCCATATTTGCATATGAATTGCTAGCTCCTAATTTCCCATTACTTGAGCAATCAGCATAAATACATGATAGTACATAATTATCAATTTTAATTTTTAGTTAATGAAGTTTTAAAAACATTATTTAAAACCTATTTTGCCCTCAGAATAAGGTATTGTGTTAAGGGATTTCCCTCTGTATATAACCTGGTTAGTAATAAAGTACTGGCTATTTTTGAGTTATAAACTCTTAGCATTAAAATTGCTCATAGCTTTTGACCAGAAAGAGAGAAAAAGTTAAATTGATCAATGAGGCTGTGTAAGTCAATGTATGAAAGTAATCAAACCAGAGTTTTAGATGTATAATTCATACTGTTTTCACACATATGTGTGTGTTACACACACATGTGTGTATTTATAATCCATATTTACATACTAGCTGAGGAGCAGTTCTTATTCTGTATTTTTGCCGTTTGCTAACTCATACTTTTCAAATAGCATTTTGGCCAGAATTATCCTTTTTCTTACCAATTCAGATGTATGAAGTTAATTGCACAAGCCACTACCAATTCTGTCATTGTTTTTTTGAGAAATACTGGTAGATGTTTTAGGACACCACAAATGTTAAATAGCCATAGTGTCACTTTCTAGTGGAAATTGAGACCATATCAAGGCATATTTCTGTATGGCTGCAGTTTCCCTAATATCTTGATAGTGTTCGCTATTCATATTTGAAATTATTCATTGCTAAAACACTAAAAAAAAAAAGTTGAACATATTCCTTAATGAATGTGAAGAAATTCATCAGTTAATAGCATCCGTTGTGTCCATAACATAACAAGATTGAAGAAAAGTAATTGCGCAAGGGGTATTTTCCCCCTTTGTGAGAGATTGGCATAAAAAGAATTCTGAAATTTTAATGGGAAATTTTAAACTTTTTTTTTAGGTAAAATACATATTTTCTGACAAAACCGGTACTCTCACCTGCAATGTAATGCAGTTTAAGAAGTGCACCATAGCTGGAGTTGCTTATGGGTAAGTTTTTTCTCCTTTAATTAGAATATGACATGCACGTTTAATTAGTGCTAAAAGCTTGGTATGTTTTGAGAGTTCTTATAGGGGAAATTTTTAAACTATAAAAAGCCCCTGTTCTGACTTCAACATACATGTATATCTTGTGTGTTACAGTTTGGAATTGGTTTTCATTGGGAATTACCTACAAGGTGGTAGTATTTCCATGTTTTAAGAGTTGCTAAAGGTCTCCATCTGGCTCTGGTCATGGAGTACAAACACAGTTCCCTCTACATTGCCATGAAGTTAGAGTACAGCGTCGTAATAACATGCAGAATGTCCTTGGGCACTTTTCAAGTTAAAATATCATTTTTCTCTGATAGTTATCCCTTCAATTTGTTTTTTCTTATATTGTCTCACCTCTTTGCTGTCACAGAGCAATCTAAATTTCTGATGGTGGGAAGGAGGTAGGACATGAAACTCTTAAATCCAGTATGTAATGGCTACCATCAGAAACTTTTATCACTGACTTCTACCTCTGAAACTAATAACACATGTTAATTGAATTAAAATTTTTTTAAAAGAGACTTTTATTAGGCTTCTAATGTCCTTTAGAATATGCTTGTTAAAAACCCATTTCTTTCTTTCTTTTTGAAATACTTCGGAAGGTAATGTGAGAAAATTAATCTGTACGTTTCCTAAAAGGACATGATCTCCTTGGTTAGACGGACCTTGACCATGACTTATTACCAAATTTTCCAACTGACTTTATCTAACAAGTGAGACTGGGAAATACTGATCTCTTAGCCATTCAAGTAAGGCCACTTGCATTTGGGTTTTGTGGCTTATACCCACTCTTCCCCACTCAACACTCTGTCTCCAAGCAGTAAGCTAGTATAAAAATAATGAATTTTGAAAATGCCTCAGTTAAAATTATAAATAAATAACCATTCGGTCAAGAATTGTAAAAGCAACTGGTTGCTCATATACAAAGGTCTACAAAGAGAAGTAGATGGGGGCAGATATCCTTATTCTTTGGGTTAGCAGAGAATGTGACTAAAATGACTTCAAACCGCGTGTGTAAATGAAGCTGAAAAGACATTTGATTGAATGGCTCTTTCACACTTGCAGAGACAGGATGTTAATTTATGAAGCATACTTACTGTTTCCAGGGCTGGATGCCATTTTGCATCTTTCATCTATCTATTTTATCCCCTAGAAAAGGCTGTCCTTACTCCTCCCTCCCCACCAGTTGCTTCTGGCCTTGTAATTTGGTTAGCTGCTTTTGTGGGACAGATGCATCCACACCTTTTGACATCCTGCATATTTGACCCACAATGACCCCGGGCAAGAGAAGGAAAGGCCTATTATTACTTCCTGACAGATTTATGGAGGTTGTTTTTACAAAAATTCTGCTTTTATAGGTGAATTTACTTTTGGAGTGGTCTGATAATTGACATCCTTTTTTTTTTTTTTAATCTTGCAAATTTCTAACTGAATAAGCAAGTTCTTCAAATTAGTAGTTACTGATGGTGAACTCACCAGAACAGAAAACTAGAATGAGATCTAGTCTCTCTCCTGCATTTTATCAAGTTTTTTTCTTATTCTTGCAACAAGTTCCTTAAACACTTCGAGGCAGTAGTTCTAAAGAGCAGTGTTCTTTCTGGATCTATTGCTGATATCATCAGATAGGGTGAGTCTGAGACTGGTAAATATTAAAGTAGTATTAAGAGTTAAGAAGAGTCATCATTTAGATTAAGTTTCCATTAAGACAAATTTCCTCTTGGGCAAATAACATAATTTCTATTGAGGTGCAGCCATGAGACTAGTCCTAGCTTTGTCACTAATTCACCATGTAACTATCAATAATTCCTTTCAAATATTCCAAACTCCTTAAAATGAGGATAGTGAGATAAGATGATCTCTGAAGTTCTTTTCCAGATATAAAATTCTGGATATAAAAAAATATAATACCTTGTTTTATTAGAAATAAAAGGAAAGGTGTTCCTTTGTTTGTAAATTTAACTATGTAAACAGAAATACATCCCTTTCCCCGGTGATATGTCATGTTTTTGAGAATACCAGAAGCCTTGCTGAGTGAAGCTGGTTGTTAAACTGCTTCCAGTAATCGTGCAGTGTTGTGTATGTGCGTTTACGATCCTTAATCCTGATTTTTTCATCAACGTCCCCTCCCCCAGACATCCTGATGGACAACTGGAGTTGTCAGCATTGTAGAGAGTGGTGATAAATGTCTTTGATAAAGGAAACTTCAGATGCTTAGGTCTTTACAGTAAAAGACACACCACTGTCCCTTAATTCCACCAAACTCAGCAAGAAAAGTCATTACTGCCAGCCATCTTTCTGTGGAATTTCCTCTGGCCACTTTTGGGTTATCAGAACCCAGGCCGAGAAATTACATGGTTTTGCAATCCTTTTGCATTATAGCAGCGTTAACACTTGATTAATATGGGCAACTATGACATATCCGTACCTTTTAACTCCAGCAGAAGAAAGCATGGTGTTTATCCCCCCAGGACTAGCAAAACAAAGGAGAGCACCACACATCATCATATACTAACAAATGCTTTTGGGGTTACAACTTCAGAACTGATCCTTCTTCAGCATTTTTAAGAAGTAACAGAAAGCCTGGTTTTACCCTAGGTAGAGTCAGGGCTGAAATCTGTTGGCTCTTATGAGTTCGAAGAACAAGACTTGTCTTCATTTTTGCCTTGTATTTTCTTAGATTTGTAAGACACTACTGTTTATTTATTTATTTATTTATTTATTTATTTATTTATTTATTTATTAATGAGAGACACAGAGAGAGAGGCAGAGACACAGGCAGAGGGGGAAGCAGGCTCCATGCAGGGAGCCTGATGTGGGACTCTATCCCAGGACTCCAGGATCATGCCCTGGGCCAAAGGCAGATGCTCAACCACTGAGCCCCCCAGGGATCCCCAAGACGCTAATATTAACACTTAAAACAATGCTTCCAAATTTAATGTTGGCAATTTTTGTCTCATTTCACATAACCACGGCCAAATTGGATTTGTGATGGGCAACACAATAAAGATTTGTCCGTCACTTCGTAGTGATGATTATTTTGTCAAGTTCAACTTTATCCATGAGGCTACTATGTTTAAACTTACTAGATTGTTTCATTAGATCTTTCTTTGATTAAGTGTAAATTGATGTCATTTGTAAATTTAACTTATTAGACACTAGAAATTCTACTGTTAAACATTTGTTAAAGTATCATTTCAGCGAATTCCTTCCTATAGGAAGTGGGTTGGTTTTATCAAAGTAACTGGAATACCAGGAAGGAGTAAGGAGGCAAAATTTTATGTTTCAGTGGCTAGGACTCTCAAAACAGTGACTATAAGAGGCTCTTATCCTAAGTATAATCTTTGTCAGTAATTTAGACCTTACTATTAGAATGAGCTGATGAGCTGGGCAAAGCTTAACACAGTACAAAGCTCTAAAGTTTAAAAAAAAAATCTAGTAAGCCAACTAAATAGTGATTTTTATTGGGTTAGTCATTTAATCAACGTCAAAAACATTTCATTGACATGTTCCCTTTGAGTAAAAACATGAAATTTCCTTAAAAACAATCCTTATGTATATATGAATACAATATGCGAATGGCTTAACACGACAATATTTTGTTTACCAGTATGTTTGCTAAAAGGATCCATGCTTCACACTGAGAAGGGATTCACCACAAGAAACCTCACAATCAAAAAAAAAAAAAAAAAAAGAAAGAAAGAAAAGAAACCTCACAATCACAGGGCTAATAAAACTTAGCCCTGAGGCCTAGATGCTAACCAACACATTTATCTTACTGCCCACCTGGGCTAGAGCTGGGGAGACACCTCTCGTTTGTTTATTTACATACTTCCACAAATATTTTTATCTCCTTCTGTACGTGGCACCTTGTTAGATAATAGGGTTGTAATAACTGGCGAAAGCTCCTATGGCTCCTGCTCTCCTGAAGTTGGTGGTTGATTGGAGGTAAATGGGTGTTAATAAGTAATCGAGGCTAACAGGCTGCACGGAGGGGGAGGGCCGGGTGAGTGTGTGATGGGGGGGATGCGAGCCCATCATGCAGGCCGGGGACCCCTCCAGGAGAAGCAGAGGCTTGAGCGGCGCTAGAAGAAGGGGTTTGATTAAGTGAAGAGCTCCACGGGCAGAGACCGGGGTCCCGACACGCTCACAAACGCCAGCGACCCCCAGCACCTGCACCAGAGCTGCTGGAGCCGCGCTGGCGGGGAAAGGTGCACAGGTTCAGGAGCAGGTGCGCGGGGCCCCTGCGGCTCCCCAGGTGCGAATAGCGCCCAGCCCTGCCAGGCCCGCGCGTGCCCAGGAGAAGGGCCCCCGAGCCCTGTGGGACCTCCTGCACGGCCAGAACCCGGGCACCGTGGTCCCCGGCCGGCCCGACCGATCAGCGTGATGCCCCACGCGCGGGCCTGCAGCCCAGGGCGGCGTCTTTGTCTGGGAGCCCACCCCCGGGAGGCTAGGCTCGCCTCCCCCTGGAGCATCAACAAGCCACCTGGTAGAAGGGAGACTAGTGGGTAGAGGGCACCGCCGTCATTGTGGCTGGACGTGGTGGGCGCTGCCCGGGAGGCGACTCGGTGCGTTGGAGGAGGTGGCGCGGTGAGGCCTGCGCCCGGCCAGTTGCTGGAGGGTGAAGACAGTGCGTGGACGGTGGCGGCCGGAGGGACTCCACGAGTTTTCAGGGAGGGTTATATTTGTCAGAAGCAATGAATGACTTTATATTTGTACTGAACTCTGCATTTTTTTAGACTCTATTGGTAGCTACTAAATTTAAAAGAAAAAATATTGGGATGCTGGATGCCTGGGCAGCTCAGTAGGTGAAGCACCTTCCCCCGGCTCAGGCCATGATCCTGGCTCCTGGGATGAAGGGGGGCGGTCAGGCTCGCTGCGGCTGCTGCTCCTGCCCCTCTGCACCTCCTGTGCGTGCTCACTCTCTCTCTCTCTCTCTCTCTCAAATTAAGTCAATAAAATCTTAAAAAAAAAAAAAAAGAGGGCAGCCCCAGTGGCTCAGCGGTTTAGTGCCCCTTCAGCCCAGGGCATGACCCCGGGGTCCCGGGATCGAGTCCTGCATCGGGCTCCCCGCATGGAGCCTGCTTCTCCCTCTGCCTGTGTCTCTGCCTCTCTCTCTCTCTGTGTTTCTCATGAATAAATAAAATATTTAAAAATAAATTCTTTAAAAAAAATAAAAAAGAAAAAAAGAAAAGAAAAATTATAGAATGGTCATATATAGTGAAAGAAATGAGAGATAAGATCTGTCCTCGCTGCTGAGAGAGTAGAGGTTAAGTTTTCCCACGACACTCACACGAAATGGTAGTTACGTGACCGATGGCGGTGTTAGCTACGTGGTGGTAGTCCTGTTGCAGCATATACAGAAGTGGATCAGACCATCACGTTGTATCTGAAACTTGAACAGTGTTATCCATCAAGTATATCTCAACAAAGCCGGAGAACATTGGACAATAGGAAGAAAAATTTAATAAATACGTAGAGAAGGAAAAGAAAATCTGCTCAGCCACATATTATGGGCCACTTCGGAGTGAATATGTGACTGGCTGCTTAGAACAAAGGCTGCATGTCAGTCGGACTTGTCCCGGGGCTCAAATGAGCTAAAGGAGGAAATTAAAATTATTGATGAATGGTATTTTCTGAGTGAGATAACAAATGGCTTAATGAGTGAATTATGATTTAAGTGAACAATTTTGAGTATCAGTTAATCTTTTAAAATGCAGTTCCAATTAATTATAGAAATCTAGTTGACTTTTACTCCAGTGTGCCTGTTTAAAGATCCGTTACTTTATGGTAGTCATGTTTATTTTTTTTTTAATTTTTATTTATTTATGATAGAGAGAGAGAGAGAGGCAGAGACATAGGCAGAGGGAGAAGCAGGCTCCATGCACTGAGAGCCCGACGTGGGATTCGATCCCAGGTCTCCAAGATCGCGCCCTGGGCCAAAGGCAGGCGCCAAACCGCTGCGCCACCCAGGGATCCCTGGTCGTCACGTTTATTTCTGATGTGTATCTGGTAGATTTCATCAATGTGATAGTTTGTCCCTAGGTATTAGTTATGTTTGTTTCATTAGAACATTTATATATATATACAATATAATATATAATATGTAATTTTGTGACTGTTATATATGACATATATAATATGTAATTTTATGATTATATATGTAATTTTATAATTACATATATAATTATATAATATGTAACTTTCCATCGGTTTAAGCATTTCCAGGTTAAAACATTTGTTGGTGAATACTGAATTCTTTGAATAAAATGAATCAGTTCCTCAGTGAGAGGCAAGTGAGCTGTCCTGTTACAGAATAATTTTGTAGACGTGCTTAGTTTACCATAAATCATGTCCTACTTACTACACCAACTGCCATTCTTTCAGAATCAACTAAAAGTTCCTTTTCTTAACATTTTCAAGATCCGTCTTTCAGTCCTTCCGTTATTCATGCTCCTCTGTTTCCGGCCTGTCTGTGATGATGATTTTTTTTCCCTCTCTTCCCCCTCCTCTTGCTTTCTGAAGCCATGTCCCCGAACCTGAGGATTATGGTTGCTCTCCTGATGAATGGTAAGCTGCATGGACCTTTCTGCCTCATTGATTCCTTTACAAGGCTTGCATTTCACTGTTTTTTGATAAATACAATTCACTACTTTTGAGGGGAGGGGGGGAAAGCATTATTGTCCAGGTCGGGTAACAGTACTTTATAAAGAGCTTATTTCTTGAAACCCATTGAATATCTTTGATTTCTTATCGCAGGACGTTTGGTCATTTTACAGACATTTAGTTTAATGGTTAGGCTTGCTAGAGCTCTACATTATGTATCGATGACAGAGTCTGTAATGATCACTTTGGGGTCCCTGAGCAGTGAACCAGCTAAGATTTGTTAAAGCCCAAGGTTTATGTTTTCTAGCTCAGCACTGCCACCTTCTGCTGCTATTCATGTTCTCTACAGAGCCACCAAAAGAGGCTCCTGAAACCTACCCAAGGACTGGAAATTTCCATTATATCTCTTTTCATTAGTCTAGTAAATCTATTTAGGGGCTAGAAAAATGAAAATTAAAAAAAAATAAATGTCTGGAACAAATGTTGGAATACTGTGCTTCCCCAGACTACATTTACCTAGAATATAATTAATTTTAGAATTATTAAAGATGCCATTCTGTCATTTTAATTTCTGTACTTTTGAGGGGTTTTGTTTGTTTTCTCTTAAAATCCCCCCTCCGTGGATTTATATTTTCATTTAGAACAAGATAAGTTTATTTTGGTATTTCTGTAGTTCATTATGATTTGGTGGCCAATGAAGCGTCAGAAAACAGGTTTCTTTTAATGCTGGTAACTGTAGAACATGTGATTTCATAAGTGGTTATATTTTTATTTTCGGGTTGTACATGTGTTGTAGGATTTAGCTACATTTCCAATATGCATGGAAGTCCAATATCATCATTCAATATATTCAACTTGAATTTTATTTCAGTAAAGTGGAGATTTGGTAACGATTTGCAGTAAAATTCATACCCATAATAATGACAGAGGCAGCTAATGAGTCATCATATTTAAGCTCATTGCTTGGAGCTCCATCTAGTTTCAACACCTACATGCAACTGAATAATTTTTAGCATTTTTAAAAATATTCCAAAGTTTCTTACTGTTGGTGGATAATTCAAGTTTAATGTGGTAGCTATTCCCTTTTACTTAATCCTTTCAGAAGGTAGTGAAATTTTGGCTACCTCCATTGATTTTCTGTAACGTTAATGTAATGCTATTAATTTATTTACTAGTATAGAATTAATACACATTTTCTAAGAGAACTCATTTACTCCTAAGAGAAGGAAATTACCGTGACCATATTTTCATTGATGGAAACGTAAGAAAAAAAAATTGTTGTGTGTTTACTCAGGTCATTTAAAATATCCTACTTTCATTAGAGGTTATCTTATGACTTTTTTAACTCTTGGAAAGAGAGGATGTTATTATATTATTATATATTATATATATTATATATTATATATATTATTATATTATATTTTTGTAAAACACCCGTTTGGAAAATTTGATATTTGATATTCTAAACTAGATAAATCCAAATAAGAAATGCCAGATTTTTCAATAAATTATACGATTCCACTTAATTATTAGTATTTTTTAAAATACACAGTAGGAAAGGCATTTACCACCTTTATAATAAAGTGAGCTTTACTCTAAATATTTCTTAGACGCCCCATCTATCAGTCACCTGTCAGCCTGCAAAGATGAAGGAACAGACACTCCCTGAGCTGCTCTCTGGTGCTCTGCAGGGGTCGAGGGTACAGACCTGGGGTGCTGACCACCCACGTTCACATCCTGATCCTACCGGTGCCCTGGGAAAAAAGTGACCTAATCTCTCTGCCTACCTGTCCTCATCTGGTAGATTGTGGACGTCATAGGGAGGTTGTGAAGATCGACTGAGTTCTGGTTTATTTATTTATTTATTTATTTATTTAGACTAATTTATTTGGCTGGGAGAGAGTGTGTGTGCATGCGCGTGAGCACGCAGTGAGGGGAGGGCAGAGGGAGAGAGAAAATCAAGCTAGCACATGACCACGCTAGCACAGACCCCAGTGTGGGGCAATCCCCATGACCCCGAAATCGTGACCCGAGCTGAACCCAAGAGTCCGATGCTCAACCAACTGCCCTGAGTGAGTTGTTTTTAAAGCGCTTAGAACAGTCTAGACGTTGTATACTCACAGGGAGTATTAGCCCTGATGTCTCTTACTCAATCCTCATGATATGTTTGAAGAATTGTGATTGACATGATCGTCTTAAAGTTGGTGAAATTTAGGCAAAGAAGCTAATAAGTAACTCCCCCCCCCCCCCCACCAACTACACAACCAGGAAACATGGAAGCCAGCCAGAGTTAAAACCTCACTCAGCCTGGTTATAAAGTGGGCGTTGGTCACTTTATACCCTACAAACCTTAAAGAATTTTAAAGAATATATGCTTTCAGAGCATAAAGTATCCTTACCATTTCAGTCCATTTTTTTCTTTTCTTATTAAGGTAGCAAGACCAGGTACAGTTTTTTTTTTTTTCTTTTTTTTCAGGTACAGTTTAACTGACTTGAGAAAAGTTAGCACAGGGAACAGAAATGTTGCACATTCATAAATCTGGCATCTCCCCCAAAGCCTCCTCCAGTGGATTTCATGTTGCCAAGGAAACCAAGATCAAAAGCGCCATCCAGGAAAAAAAAAAAAAATGTGATCCTAGCTGAATCCTATGCTCCAGGCATCTGACCATATCTTCATGCTACTGCCCTTCGGGGATAAACTTGAGAATATAGATGACTGTATAAATCCAAAATCAAAGTTCATGCCTGTCTTTCAGCAGCTTTACATTTCAATGTGAAGTTCATTGAATTCCATAAAAACCCTGTAACATGTATGTGTGTGTGTGTGTGTGTGTATGTGTGTATATATATATAGTATATATGTGTGTATATATACAATATATATATTATATATTGTATATATATGTGTATATATATAATATAATATATATTTATTACTGCCCCACTTGAACCATATTCACCACAAAAATGTCAAGTTTAAAAAACACTTAATATTTAACACTTAAATGTGTACAGATTATTTTACATTTAGTGGAATTTGAAGGCAAACCTATGATACTCCCTCAAGAGTATTTTCAAACATACTCTTGGCATTAAAGATAATTGGATGATGGCTGTAGCTTTACTCAAATATATTAGTATAAATAGTTTATAGAGATAAGATCATTCCCCAACCAGTAGCCACTTGCTCCAAAATTGGTACAGTCTTCATGTTATTACCAAGTACCCTAGGCTAACATACAACCTTACAGATTAATTCTTTTCTATTAAAAGTCCACCATTGGAAAAAAGATCTGCTTATTCTCAGCATCCGTGCAGCCCTTAAGATATGATTGTTTTCAAGACTGTGTATTTCCATGGCCATTTTTCCTTTTCATAACGTTTACTGTGGAAAATTTCAAGCATAAACCAAAGTAGGCCGATTACTCATTCACTCGCTTCAATAATGTGCCTTCAGGACCAGTGTCATCTATGCCTTTCCCTCACCATTATTTTGAAGCAAAGCCCAGATAATATATTTTTCTTGACTCTTCAATATAGATTCCATACTGCGCTGGTGTGTTTGTTTAAGTTAGTGCTAGTGAGATTATTCTCCAAAAGGGTTTCCTTAATGCATTCCATGCTTAGTCATTTCACTGTGCTGGTTGAGATTATCATAGTAACGGTGGATGGTACTATTTCCTGGTCTTATTCATCTTCTCATTTCATTCTGGCCTATAATTACATATGGAACGAGTGATATTTATTTTTTGTGCAGCAGCCACGAGGCTCACGAAAACCTCCTTCCAGGTGTGACTGTGTAGTAATGAGACCAAACACATCCAAATTAGTGTTAGTCTTCAAAGTAGTCACGTTGACAGGTCATTTACTTATTTCAGTGATGCAGCCGTTTTGTGGAATGTTTTTGGAATTCCTCTTTTGTAATTGCCCTCAGAAGTACTTTGAGCCACAAGGAGAGGCAGGTCTCATTACTGTGGTTAAAACCAACGTCTGACCAAAATACTGAGTATGATCACTTATTTATATTTTCGGACTTGATGGGACATGACTCTGAAAAACAAACTCATTTCTAAAAATTAAATCTCCCTTTAAGGGATTTTGATTTGCAACCAGTAGCATCGTTTAAAAGCAGGAGGTGCAGATCCTTTCCAGAAATGGGGCTTTAGAGTCACCCTACCTTTATCTTCCTGTGTGTGGTGTGTGTAGTGTGTGTATGCATGCATTCAGTTCATGTGTCAGCTGTGTATCTATTTCAGGTGGCTGGCATGGATTTTGTGCTTGCGTTTAATTTTTAATTTAAATTTGATTTTTTTGGGACACCTGGGTGGCTCAGCAGTTTAGCACCTGCCTGTGGCTCAGGGCATGACCCTGGGGTCCTGGGATCGAGTCCCACATCGGGCTCCCTGCATGGAGCCTGCTTCTCCCTCTGCCTGTGTCTCTGCCTCTCTGTGTGTCTCTCATGAATAAATAAATAAAATCTTTAAAATAATTTTGATATTTTTTTAAGTTCGTAAGGTATTAACATTGCAAATTTAGAGGGTGTCAGGAAGTTTTTCTCCCTTCCCTGTCTTGGAACCCTCCATTTCTCCTCCTGGAGGCAGGCAGTGTCAACAGTTTCAGGTGTTTCCTTCCAGATCGGGTCTACACATATACATACGTGTATTTTTTTTCTCTCCTATGTTTATGAAAGCGAGGCATATACCGTATACCGTATGCCCTGTTCTGTACCATCTTTTCTTTTGACAGTGCATCTTTGAGATCTGCCCAAGATCAGCTGAAGAGCTTCCTATTTTTGGTATAGTGTTGGCCATGTGGATGTACCACAATTTTTAAAAGCAGTATTCTTCAAGTTCTTGAGTTATTTCTAATCTTTTGCTATTAAAAAAAAAAAAATGTGCTGCGGAGGCCCCTGGGTGGTTCAGTCAGTGGAGCTTCTGACTCTTGGTTTTGGCTCAAGTCATGATCTCATAGGTGGTGAGATCCAGCCCTGGATGGGCTCCGAGCTCAGCAGGGAGGCTGCTTCAGGGTTCTCTCGCTCCGCCCCTCCCTCGCTCTCCTGAGCAAGCAGGTGCACACACACTCTAGCTCCAGCTCCAGCTCTCAACTAAATAAATCTTCCTAAAACTGTGCTGCAAAGAATGAATTTGTGTGTATGATATTTTGCACTGGGTAGATGGCTAGTATAAATTCCTAGAACCGGAATTCCTGGATCAAAGGGATGATATGTGGCATTTTAAGTTTTGGTAGAAATTACCCCTTTTGGACAATTTTTGATAGAATTGTTCTTTTTAGAACTAGTTACGCCAATTTCATAATCACCAATGGTATGATTTATCTCCTTCCATAACCACAACAGCACAGAGTTGTCAAACTTTATTTCTGCCAAATTGATCCTTTTCATTTTTCTCATTCATTATTGGCTAAACTGGAGTTTGTATTTAAAGGCACTCGTCTGGGTGTTCCTGGGTGGCGCAGCAGTTTGGCACCTGCCTTTGGCCCAGGGCGCGATCCTGGAGACCCGGGATCGAATCCCACGTCGGGTTCCCTGCATGGAGCCTGCTTCTCCCTCTGCCTGTGTCTCTGCCTCTCTCTCTCTCTCTCTCTGTGTGCCTATCATAAATAAATAAAAAAAAAAAAAAAAAAAAAAATTTAAAGGCACTCGTCTTTCCTCGTGGGCTCCTTGTTCTAACCTTCATGATATGAGTTGGAAGCAGTTTTTCCCAGTTTTTTTGTTTGGGCTTTTGATTTTGCTTATGGTAGTTTTTGCTGTGCAGAAATGTTTCAGTTGTTTACAGATTTATCTGTCTTGCTTTCTGGATAATGTTTGATACATAGGCCTTTTCCACTCTTAAGTTATTTAAACATTTTTCCCATATCGTTAGTACTTTTACTAAATTGTTCGTCCATCTGGAGTTTATGTGGTTTAAGGTGAAAAGTATAAATCCAACTATTTTTTCCATTTTTTCCCTAACAATTCTTTTGTTTGGCATGAATTTTGAATTTAAAAATATTTCATAGTCCATATTGTCATATATGAAAATAGGTAATACTGATTAAGCCATACACATTCTAAATGTTAATTTTTATTGCAATGGGGATTCTTCATTTTTTTCTAATTATTTACAGTGTAAATAATTATTTACATTAATTTGGGATCCCTGGGTGGTGCAGCGGTTTGGCGCCTGCCTTTGGCCCAGGGCGCGATCCTGGAGACCCAGGATCGAATCCCACGTCGGGCTCCCTGCATGGAGCCTGCTTCTCCCTCTGCCTGTGTCTCTGCCTCTCTCTCTCTCTCTCTGTGTGTGACTATCATAAATAAAAAATATATATATTTACATTAATTTAAATACTTTTTTAAATCAGCCTGCAAGAAGCTGCCATTTATGTGGCATTGTGGGTGACCTGCTCCTTGTTCTCCTCACCTTAATGTTACCCTCCTTCTCTTATTCCTTCTTGCAAAATACTATGATTTCTTTTGTCTCCTGTGTGCATCGTGCCACTTGAAAATTTCTATGGGAAAATCCAACAAAATGTTGATGTTGGCTTGCATTTGTTTTTGTGAGCAGTTTGCAAATTCATCGTTTTGTCAACTGAGTTTAAATTACCACTTTTATTTAATGCAGTTGGTTCTTATTTTGAAATGACATGAGCATCCTAATTTTATCCGTTTACTTTTACTAAAAGTGAACATTTTTTTGTAAGATTTCAGAGAGGGGTGGTAAGAACTCCACGCCTGAGTTATCTAACCCAGGCTGTGTGGATTAGCAGATGAGTTGTTTATGTTTTTTATGATCTTGGAAAAGAAGCTACTTTCTGAGTGAAGAGTTCTTATTTAGCATTATTTGTGGTAGAAGCTTCATTGGTAAATGGAGGGTGGGATGTGTCCATGTAAAGATTTAAATTGCATATCTAGTGTTATTTGTTATAAATACATTTGAACGTTGTATCAATTATGGTAACTGTGATTTATGAGATAAAAGGGTTTCTGGTGAGATTAATAAGACATCTTCAGATTTGCAAAGGCTTTTAGTCTGGAATTCTTTGGAAAGAAAATAGACCTCCACATGCAAGATGTTACTGTGATTATTCCTTGACATTTCAATTTATGTAACAAATAAGTAGGAATGTATAACTAAGAACCATTAATGAATACACTTTAATAATAGGGAGACTTCATGGAGCCCCAGTAATAAACTATTTTTAAGAAATGATAGCATTTGGAGGAGAAATGTAAGCCAACTTTTTGCGTGCCCATTGATAAGTCACTTAAAAGTTCTTGGACTTTTCCCTCCATCTTTAAAACTAAAGGAAGAAAAAAAAAAAACTAAAGGAAGAGTAATGTGTTTATTCTGCTTCCTAGGGTGGTTTTGAGAATTCTAAACTACTACATGCTAATGAAGACGTACTTTATTATAATTTTCAGAATTCATAGATCAAACTACCACATGTGCATAAGGATGTACCTTATAAACATTCTTGGTTCACGGAAAAAATATATTTCATTGATAATGTGTATGTTTAGTTATTTCAGATTCTTTTATTCATCAGTGATTTCTCCTTCCTTTCGAACTGCTAGCTTTAAAATATGAAGCTCTTGATATTTGGTGCATTGGCATTGATAATTCTGTAACTGTAAATCACATGATGAAAAGCTTTCAGTTACAGTTATTTAGTATTGGATGCATTATTTTTCCTTGGCGAATGAATTCTAGAATTTTCTTCTATGCACGAAAGCCTGAATGTGTATATTTTCACTGAACATTGCAAAATACACTCTTTTGGGTTTGACATTTCCACTTACATGCTCCTTGTTCTTCCTTTTAATCTCAACATTTTGATATTATATTGCATGGCCATGAGATTCATGATAGCCCGACTACAGAGGCAACTCTGACTCCATTTATTTCCTATGAAGCACAGAAGTGTTTGCTCATCTGAAGACAGCCCCAACACAAAAAATCCCAAACGTATTTATGATTTGTCCTCCTTATATACAGAATAAATGTGATATTTACATAAATAGTATCAGATATCTGTTAGTGTTAGATGTTGATGAAATATATTAAAAGCTTATTGCTCATTTTTATATTGAATACGATAATCATGTAATGTTAGTTACTACAAATAAAGATTTCTCATAGGGTAACGTAAAAGAATCAATATTGTTTTTTTATAGTAGCTTTATAATCAAATTCTAAAAACTTGAAGAAATTGTGGAAGTAGAAGGAATAGACCTCTAGGTATTTAGCGGTGTTTTTACTTTTTACAAAAATTTTCTTAAGCTTCGTATAAGTACAATGTAATTCCACTCCAGAAAAACAAACTATAAAATACTATTTTTTATTACACTGCAGAAGTCTATCCCATTTCAGAATGCTTGAAAATGTATGATTTGGTTGTGAAATTGATGGTATCTTGTCTAGAAATGCAGACTAAATTTTATTTAATCTGTTAAGCGTTTGCTTAATAGAATAAATGATTTATTTAATAAGAATAATGATTTATTTAAGAAATAAGTTACAAATAGATCAATGGCTTGTATAAATGAACCAGGTCTGCTCCATTTTCTCCTTCAGGCAGAGCTCACAATTTGGAGACGAAAAAACGTTTAGTGATTCGTCATTGCTGGAAAACCTCCAAAATAATCATGTAAGCAACGTAAAACCATTATCTTTTTGTTAATGAGTGAAAGCTAGTGAGTCTCTTTGTGAATTATCTTCCATGTTTATATATTTTTTTTTGTTTCGTGATCATGTTTAATACTTACCAAAATCTGTTCTTGTTTAATCTTTTTTACTCGGCTCACACAAATTCATGGCTGTTAGGAATTTAATTTTGAAAATCTTGTTAATCAGTATACTATCTTTTCAAAACGTCTAATATTAAATCATCAATAGAATTCTGTGTGTATGAAACAGCTCACTGCTTACCATCTCAGAATATCTGTAGAAATGAATTACCTGCTCAAAATGATAGGCCAGTGCCCAATCTACACAATAAGAACTCTAGAAATTTCCACCCAGTGTGACCATTGTACCTATGAAGTTACTTGACACTTAGTAAAATTCCATCGGATCAGACAGTTTGGCTTCCTGGAGGATAAGCCCTCGAGCCTGCTCTCATCATCACTTCAAGTTCGCTCTATCAGAACTTGAACTCACTACCTCAAAACATGGTCCTTCAGCACTGGTCATCTTACTAACCTGTGCCCCTGGGTGGAGCTCTAGCAAGGTGTCCCTACAGGTATTTTTTTTTTTTTTGTCGCCTTTCTTCTTAAAAGAGATTTTAATAGAATATGGGGTTCAGGACCCACGAGACCTACACCACCTCTTCCCCTCTGTGTTTTCAGGGTCACGTTGCTTCGTCACCTATTTTAATTCTCTTTCTAGGGACTTAAGAGCTGCTTTGGATTCCTCTTCTTCCATCCATCTCCAGCTGCATAGGGTGGCCAAGCCCTTATCAGTAGTGGCTTCTAGAATATACCCTAAATGTCTTCTTGACTTCATTCTCACTTTCCATCCCCTAGTCCAGACGGCCAGCATCCTTGCACCAGTGCACAAGTCCCAGTACAGTTGCCAGTGTCCTTGTACCCTTTTGTTTCCCTCCGATTCTTGTTGTACGTGGCAACTGAAATGATGGACGTGGAAATCAAATCCCATGGCTTCTCTGTTTAAAACCATCCTCTGGCTTCCCGCCTACCTTCCAGAGGTACGTGGTCTGGCCCCTGGCAAGTCACCAACCTCGCCTGGGTCTCTCTTCCTTTCCTTCTCCTCACGCCCGTAATGGCTTTTGTTTTCTCAAACACACTTCATTCTTTCCTTCAGTAGGATCTTTTCAGTCTTATCGGATTGCAAAACTCTTGGCTCAATTCCTCGTGAAGCTAAAACCTCAGTTTTAAGTATCACATTATCTTGAGAATAACCGCAGACTGGCCCAAATCACGTTACATGGTATTTGCACATTCTCTCCCTTGTAGTCCTTTCACACTATGTGTAAATATTTGTGTATTTATCTCCGTTCTCTCATCCCCACAAGTTACACTTTGCACTGCGGGAACCATGTCTGTTTTCTCCGCTGTACTAACCTGAAAACAGATTTTTCGTTGTGATTTGCCTTTCCAATCACTCCCATTTGTTTTTTGTTTTTGTTTTTGTTTTTGTTTTTGTTTTTGTTTTTGTTTTTTGTCCAAGAGCATAGAAGAATCTTTTTATTTGATATTTCTCTTCATTAGCAGCAAGATATTTAATTTAAAAGGTCTGCACCTTCTGGGGCACCTGGGTGGCTCAGTCCATTGGGCATCTGTCTCTTGATCTCAGGGCCATGAGTTTGAGCCCCGTGTTGGGCTCCACACTGGATATGGAGCCTACCTAAAAAAAAAATAAAAAATACAAAATAAAATTTTAAAAAATCTGGCTTCTTTTCTTATATAAACTCCTTGCAGAAAGGATCCACTTCTATGTCTTCCTCAGTCTCTGAGAATCCGTTGTACACAACAATTGCTCAGCCAATTCTTTTTATTTAGTAAAACATGTGTCAGGTTAAGGTCATCACCCCAACACAAAGTGGTGGAACCCCAGTGAGAACAGATGCCAAAAGTTTAAATCTAATCAGGAATTAGATCCAGGTAAATGAGCATTTTAGAATTTCTCCCCTATTTTCTGAGGACAGGGTTTGACCCTATCTGCCTTTTTATCACTGGGCTATTTTCATTTGAACCACCAAGTTGTTTTGTGTAAATGTTTGGAAAATGAGTGAGAGAGAGTGTAAGAGCGAATGATTTTGGTTAAAAATGTATTTTCTTCATAATAGATGTTGACTTCTTTGTTGTCAATAACCTCACACCTCAGTGCTCAACAGCCAGTCTGAATAGACATGAAGTAATGTTGCTGCCATTAGTGTCAAAATGTTTAAGTGAAAGGGTTGAATTGTGTTTATTTCTTACAGCCAACTGCACCTATAATATGTGAATTTCTTACAATGATGGCAGTTTGTCACACAGCAGTGCCAGAGCGAGAAGGTGACAAGATTATTTACCAAGCAGCATCTCCAGGTACAAGGAAGGATTTATAATGTAGTTTTACAGTGGGAATTATTCTGAAATTTGATGTTGTCTAGAGAAAAATCAGTTTAATTTGAAAAAGCAAAATAGCCAACTTGTATGTTTTAGATAATAGCAGTGTGTTTATCAATTAGAATAACCTAGCTTTCAGAATTAAGTATGTATGTGTATAAGGTTATATATTTTTGGCATACGACATAAATTGCATAGAAATTTGAATGAGAAAATTCACACAAATATAAAGTACCTTTTTATACATATAGTAACTATTCTCTTCTTTGAAAATAACAATTTTGCTTTCCTCTTTTGGAAGTAATAATAATCTGTTCCATCTTTTGGAAATGATAATCAAGGAACTTTTGTGTATTTTTTTTGGATGAAGAAAGTTCACCCATTTGAAAGGGATGCCATAAAATGCATATTAGCATGGTTATCAATGTTTAATGTCTCAGCTTGATTTTAAACCTATTTTCAGTGTAAAATTGGACAGTCAATATGATAATTGCAAGATTTTAGGAAAGAAGCAACATACTTTAAAGACCTTTAAATGTTTTAACTGTATTCTAAACCAGCACCCGTGACCTTGCAGAATGTACTAAATTCCTAAGAAGCAGAAAAAAAATTACATCTCATAATCTTAGGATGGACACTATGTGAATGTTCCTAATCCCACACCCTACCCTCAGCAACAAGAAAGTTTGATACAATATGGCAATGAAAGTAATTAATGTATAATAAAATAAACATCGATTCATTTATATCCATTTCTTTTCTTTCCTTGTCTAAGCTCCTTTTTTTTTTTTTGAGTAGTGTTGACACACAGTGTTATCTATGTTAGTTTCAGGTGTATAACCTAGTGCATTTATATCCATTTTTTTAAAGATTTATTTATTTATGATAGACATAGAGAGAGAGAGAGAGGCAGAGACACAGGAGGAGGGAGAAGCAGGCTCCATGCCGGGAGCCCGATGCGGGACTCGATCCCGGGACCCCAGGATCGCGCCCTGGGCCAAAGGCAGGCGCCAAACCACTGAGCTACCTAAATTGAGTCCTCAATTAGTATTTTTCTACATTTAGTGTTTTAGGAGGAAAAGCATAAAATGTAAAACAATCTTGTGCATTTATTTTGAGAAAGGTTTTTTTAGAGAATATTCTGAACCAAGGTGACATTTAAATTTCCTTCTTAGGTGAGTTGACCAACAGTGAAATAGGACTTCCAGTGCCATACATGTCTCAGATCCTTAAAATGACTCTACTCATTCCTTTGGCATTATCATATAATTCTGAAAGAAATGGATTTCAGTAACAGAGGCCAGAATAAACAAAATTTTAATTCTTTTACAATTAAGTAGAAATTATAGTAATGTATTTCGGTTGTAATAGGGATAATTTTTTTATCTCACCATGTATTTGCTTTCACCTGTTTTCCTAAAACAGATGAGGGAGCATTGGTCAGAGCAGCCAAGCAACTGAATTTTGTTTTCACTGGAAGAACGCCGGACTCGGTGATTATAGATTCAGTAAGTTATTTATTTTTAAGTCTCTTTTTCATCAAAATAATAACATATGCATAACTTCAAAGATACAATAATATCAAAGGATGATAAGAAAGTAGAGGTTCCCTACTCCAGTTGCCTTCTCCAGAAGCAACCACTTTCTTTTATCTCTTTCTTCTTCAGGCATTTATGAATCTCATATTTTCAGAAACATGTGATTAATATGTTTTGATTCTTCCATTTGACTATAACTCCTGACTTTCTGTTCTGTTGTGTTAAATGAGAACTTATCTCTCTTGACTCACTATCCCTTCCTGGTATATATTTACTATAATAATATTACAGCTTTTAGTTAAACACATATTCAGACATAATTTTTAAAATAGGCAAAAGACTCAAATGAACATTTCACAGAAGAAGGTATATGATGGAAGGGGAGGTGGGTGGGGGTGACTGGGTGGTGGGCACTGAGGGGGGCACTTGACGGGATGAGCACTGGGTGTTATTCTATATGTCGGCAAATTGAACACCAATAAAAAATTAAAAATTAATTAAAAATAAATTAAAAAAAGAAAGGCCACTAAGCACATTAAAAAAAAAATCATTAGTCATCAAGTGAAATGCAAAATAAAATCACAGTGAAATGCTATATACCCACTAAAATGGCCAAGACTAAAAACATTGGCAGCACCAAATGTTAGTGAGAATACAGAGCTAGTGGAACACCTGTATGTTGTTAGTCATTCCAAAGGCGTGAGCCCTTTGGGAGACCTTGTAGAGCTCCCTAACGCAGGTAAACATGCCGCTGACCCAGTAATTCTACTCATAGTTTCCCAGAAGACATGAAAGTTTCTGTCCACAAACAGATACCTGATGGAATGTTCTTAGCAGCTCTATCCAGAGTAGTCAGACACTGGAAACAACCCAAACATCCATCAATAAGAGAAGGAATCAGCAAATTGTGATATACACATACAATGAAATATCCAAATGGTAAAAAGGAAGGAATTACTGATCCGTCAACAACATGGATGAACCTCAGGAGCATTATGTGGAGCAGAAAAAGCTAGACACCAAGGAGTGCATACTCTCTCCAGATGAGACAGGAATGATGCGGGGATAAAATTCAGAGTGGTGATTGCCTCGGGGTCAGGGAGGAGACAGATTGGAGGAGAGCACAAGGAATTTCCAAGGTGATGGGAATGTTCTACATCTCAATTGGGGTAGTGGTCACACCAGCATTCCACTGTAAATGACACAGTTTACACTAAATTATACACTTAAGGTCTATGTGCTTTTTGTATATAAGTTGCATCTCATTTTAAAAAAATCATTATTTAGTGCTTTTTATGCCTAAACCAATATTCATAGTTGAACATTTTTGTATTCAGCATTTTTTCCCTTTTTTTAATTTTATATATCCTGACATAAATTATTTCCTGAAAATAATTTTTCCTTTGTTTCCTAAAGAAGTAAAGAAGTCCCTTATTTTTTTTTCAATTGACGAATTTTCTTTCTACCTATTCGTGATTGTTCCCATATCTCCCTAGTACACTCCTACAAGTACAGTCGCACCAGGTAGTCTGTCAGATGGCAGTTCCTACCTTGAGACACCCCCATCCCTCTAGAAGTCCACCATTCTTTTTGGTCTATGCCAGTTCTAATACTTCTACAATACTTGGAATCCCTTTGGATTTTCTTCTGTGTAGGATTATTTCCTGAATCTCAAATCTTCTTTCTTAGTGAACTACCTTGTTTGGATGCAACACGTGTCACGTTTGATTCTTTAGGTTAAAAAGTACCTCCCAAAGCAGAGGACATGGTAACGATAGCCCTAAATAGGTCTCGCTCCTGATCTCCAGCTCTGAGATGCACTGGCTGATGGGTCACCATTTTGTTCATGGTTATCATCCTGGGATTGCTTTATCACCTCCCCGAGGACTTTCTTTACTTCTTTCCTGTGTTAGATCTTTCATTCCTAAATCCCATGTCTGCCTTGTTCTTAGTTTACTCTTACTAAAATACATCCTTTAGTGGATTTGGTGGAAATCTACTCTTTATCACAGAGTGGATTTACTCTTACATGGAGAGTAATTTAGTTTGTAGTCCTTTCAAGTCTAAACATTTTCCATCCTACTGTTATATGTAATTGATAGTCTGGATGAATATAGAATTACAGGATTGAAATCATTTTCCTTAGAAATTTTTATTTTTCCACTATTGTCTGGTTTCCAGTATACCTGAGAAATCAGAAGCTATTGTGATTCCACATCTTTTGTGACTTGCCCTACCCACTGCTCCATACTCTGGAAGGTCCTAGGATCTTTGTCCCAAGAGTTTGGGTTTTTCATGACAGTGTGCCTTAGTGGGAATATCTTTAACCCACTGTACTGAGCACTGGTGGGTCCATTTCCATTTGGAAAATTCAGTTCTGGGAAATTTTTCTTGAATAATTCCATTTTCCTTCCCTCTCTTTGCCCTGCTGTCTCTCTTTAGAATTTTTGAACTAATCTTTAACTTTTTACTTCTGCTTTTTGTATCTTTGCCTTTTTGCTCTGCTTTTTGGAAGTTTTCATCAGCTTTGTCGTAGCTTTTTTTTTTTTTTTTTAATTTCTACTCTGTATTTTTGGTTTTGAAAGGCTTTTGTTGTTCTTTCAGTATTTCTTTTTAATAGTATCCTGTTCTTGTTTCATGAAAGTCAAACTTATATTACTTCTCTGAGAGAAATAATAATAGTTTTTTGAAATTTTCATTTAAAAAAATTTTACAAGTGTTTAACAAAGCTTTTAATTACAAAACATTTACAAGGCTTTACTTGAACTATAGTTTTTACCAGAATATAAAATGGTCTCAAACTGTCACTGCAGTGATTTTGGTTTTGGGAAAAGTGTACTTCACCAAAAGTTAAATATCAACTTTCAGATGTTCTTTCCCAAAGTTTCTCATTTTCCACTGAGGAGAACAGAGCAGCATCTAATTACTGTGTCCCTTGCATATGGATGTATAGTAGACTCTACCAGGTTTTTGACACAAATTGCAGAATAATAAGGCCAGTCTCCTCCCATACGACCAAAGAGAAACAACCAGACTGTAAACATTAATCACAAAAACATAAGAATTATTATAAACAACTGTTTCCCACATTTTTTTCATGAGTCCCATTAAAAAGCATATACTGGCTAATGCAGCCAGTATTTCCAAGGGTATGGAACACTGTGAAAAAGTCTTATGCCACCAGAAAGCCACAGTAATCCAGCTAATAGAACAGAAAATGCCACATATGACACAGGTGACAAACTACTTCAGTCTGGTGTTGAAATTAAAGTGAAGAGGCATCCGGGACCTGCTCGCCAACCTCTCCTGCCCATCAGGAAACCCAGACCTGAAACTTCAACAATCTGTAGGAAATTTTGGTTTTGAATTCTTTTTCCTCCAAATTGCTTTTATCCATTGGTTTTGGACATCTCTGTTAGCATTTGTTAATCTCTGGTACTCCTACGGTCAAGACGGGAGACCTTGAAAGCAAGTTTGGCAATTCAGAGCCTGAGGGGGTTATTTGTCTATACTGGGCTTCACTGTAGGGTGGTCTGGTGGGATTAATTTGGGAAGTCGGCGTCTGTACCTCTAAGACTTCCCTTGGCCTCGTTGAATTCCCCAGAGAGTAATCTCTTGATTTCTGCCTGGGAAGGTTTGGCTGAGTAGGTTGGGATATTGGGGCTCGGCATTTAATATGAATGTGGTAACAATGCCATGTCTTCAGCTGTGCCAGTCAACTTCTTGACAAAAGATTCTTCTAGACAAAAGGAAGGGCCAGTGCTGAGAGCTGCTTTTCAAGCGGTGCTTACCAAGTTCTCCCCAATTTAGGCCCCTCTTTTGCTTCACAATTACCTCACAATTCTAGAGCTATCTGCATTTTCACATCCTTAAACCGCTTAAGGATTATGTGGTAACAATCAGGTGGGTTCTCAGCTTTTCCCATGACCACTATAGCATTCAGCTTCTCAGTATCTACTAAGATGCATCCACTCATTAATCTGCGTTCCAAATTTCCAAATTTAGAAAAATTTCCAAATTAGCTTCCAAATTTCTGGTGATATTGTCTCTTTTCTTTTTTTCATGCCATTGTAAGCTGCTTTCTTTTTGAAGTGCTTGCTATAGTTTTAGTGAGGCTTTGAGAAAGACAGAAACTAAACTAAACTAAAGACAGAAACTAAACTAACTATTCAGCCCTCTCTCTTAATCCGAAAGTTAATGAATCCACTTAGAGGATATATTCAGAAGGAACGCTTTGTATTATTTTTTACATTAAAACTTCATGCATGCAGGGTTTATTTCCAAGAAGCCAAAGATACTTCCAACTGGATGTAATCACGTGTTCCTTTCCTTTATAGCTGGGGCAAGAGGAAAGATACGAATTACTCAATGTTCTGGAGTTCACCAGGTAAAGCATCTGCTCTGTGATTTTTATCTGTAAGATAAATTTCTGTATATTTTTGCTTTTTCCTTTTTAAATAACTAAAAGGTATAATTTATTGTATTTTTTAAGTTTATTTATTTATGGAGACACAGAGAGAGAGGCAGAGACACAGGCAGGGGGAGAAGCAGGCTCCCTGTGGGGACCCCGATGTGGGACTTGGTCCCCAGACCGAGGATCACGCCCTGAGCCAAAGGCAGATGCTCAACCACTGAGCCACCCCGGCGTCCCTGTTTTATTTTTTATTTAACTAAATTTATTTAGAAAAGATATTAAGTTAAAATCTGCAGTATAGTTTGTAATTGTCATAGCTGCTGATAAATCATTAACACCTACCTTCAGAATATTACAAGACATGATTCCTGGAGGCAGTGTAAAAATATTTTTGAACGTAGCCGGTCTGCATCACAACTGTGGGGTATAGGACCAGGAGTCTTATGGCTGGTGATCTGGAAACATCATTATACTTAGAGGCTGCAGGATTTATGTGTGCTGTAGCTGAATCAAGAGTTAGGAACCCAGCAGTCTAATTCTGTGCTCATTGTATCTAATTATCTTTGGGATTTCAGAAACCATATCCATCTCTCTGTTAGGTATAAAACCAGTTACCATCTAGTAGGAAAAATCAGAAATCAAGGAGAATATCCTACTTATTTTTTAAGGTCAAATAATACAGACCTTCTAATAATGATCAGTGACATCTCTATGAGTTCGGTTTTTTATTTTTGCTTGACTATATAGTTTCTGAACTAACCTACACTCTAGGTTATGGGCCTAGATAACCTATTAATGGTAAATGGGCCTCAGTTAACAGACAGGATGGCCTTTAAAGATTGCATCACTATTAACAGGACACTTAAAGCCAAGCCACAACCAGGAAGTAACCCTGCTGTTCAAGGAAATAAATGTTCACCTAGAACTTTCTTCTCCATAAGGCAAGCTTGTACATTGACTAGAAAAGGCATTTCTTACAGTGTGGAGGTTCCTCAAAAAGTCAGAAATAGAGCTACCCTAAATTCAGTAATTGCACTACGAGGTATTCACCCAAAGGATACAAAAATACTAATTTAAGAGGACACATGTACCCTGATGTTTATAGCAGCATTATGAACAATAGCCAAATTATGGAAGAAGCCTAAATGTCCATCAACTGATGAATGGATAAAGATGCCCCCCACACACACACATACACAATGGAATAATGCTCAGCCATAAAAAAGAATGAGATCTTGCCACTTGCAGTGACATGAATGGAGCTACAGGATATTATGCTAAGCAAAATAAGTCAGAGAAAGACAAATACCACATGATCTCACTCATATGTGGAATTTAAGAAACAAAGCAAACAATCATAGGGGGAAAAGAGAGAAACTAAGGAACAGAATCTTAACTATAGAGGACAAACTGATGGTCACCGGAGGGGAAGTGGCTGGGGGCACGGGTTAATAAGTAAGATTGCACTAAGGAGGGCACTTGTGAGGAGCACCGGGTGTTGTATGGAAGCGTTGAATCAGTAAATTGTGCACCTGAGACTAATATTACACTGTATGCTAACTAACTAGAATTTACATAAAAACTAAAAGAAAATGATAAAGACATGTAACTTCTTGGAAGGAAAAAAAAAAGGAAAAGGCATTTCCTTTTCTTTTTTCTTTCTTTCTTTCCTTCTTTCTTTCTTTTTTTTTTTTTTTTTTTTGGCATTTTCTTTTCTATGACAACTTTGCTGGCTGTCTTGGTTGGGAGTGACCATGTGCCATTGGTTAATATAAAAAATAATAGGGTCTGTCTAACGTGTTACTTAAACACTGTTTTTCCTCACTTGTATGCACCGAAGGGCTCAAGGGAAAATGCATGAGACATTGATGAGTAAACTGTAATAGAGTATTTCAAAATGTATCCCCCACCCTTTTCTTTTTTTCATGTCAAAGTGGCTGTTTTTCCTAAGTCTACTTGCATTATACCAGCAGATAATTATAAGTAGTATATCAGTTAGCATTTGGGTATGTTTGTTTATCAGCACATACCTTAAAGCACCACGAAGAGAAATAAAAGAAGATTGGGGGTTTAAGATCTTGTTGGGATTCAGTGATGGGAGTAGGTGTGAGGCTGAAAGTGGGGAAAAGTGACTACGGTGGTATTAAAAGAGACTCTGGAAAAAACATTAGTGGTTTAGATGAGGATGATGGTAGCACAAAGAAAGTAAAGTTGATAGAGTCCAGATACCTTTTGGAAGAATGTCAGGGGGCCTTTGGGATGGTTTGGAGGTGAAAGAAGAAAAAAGGGAGGGGTTAGAGTCTCTGATTGAACAGCTGGGTGGGAAGAGGTTCCGTTTATACAGATGGTACTTACAGGAGGAGTAGTGACTAGATGAGGTGCCCGTGAGATACGCAGATGGAGGAGCCACAGGTGGGCCGTGGGAGGTGAAGGCTGGGAGGAAAGGAAAGCCTGTGGCTAAAATATTAACTTGGTAGTTGTTGGCCTGTAAATGGTAATCAAAGCCACAAAAATGAGTTGAATCTCCTGGATATAAAATATAGGAGGTGAGGGGAACAAGAAAATCTGAAGATCGCCCTGTGACTGTGTCCCAGCTTCTAAGAGTTGATTAGGAGGAGAGGAATCGGCAAAAGAGACTGCTTCGTGCTTAGTGATGTAGAAGATAAAGAGAGGGGAACGGTCAGAGAGGAGGATCCTTTTCGAGGTGGCAGTGATCATCCGTGTCAGAGACTACAGCAGGGGTGGTGAGCTGAAGGTGGGCAGTACTTGCTGACCGGAGCCCTTCGGGGGAAGGTCAGGAAAGAAGCCAGGTGGGCCTGACGGTAGCACGCAGGGGATGCAAGGGGAAGCCGCAGGTACAGTGGCCGTGGGGGGTGGACTTGTGAAGGGAAGTGGCTCCATGGGGTGGGCTGTGCGGGCCTGGGTTTCCAGGATGGAGACCCTTACCCCGTTACGTACTGATAAGGGAGACCCAGCTGGAGGGGAAGATGCAGACTGGGAAAGCAGCGTGACTCTGGGAGGGATGTGCCTGAGGAAGAGAGGGGTTCCCAGCACGTAGGAAAGGAAGGCCTCTGAGGGGAAAAGAATTACTTGCTCCATGGTCTGGGAAAAGAGGCGGAGAGGATGGTGCCCAGCAGACAGCTGTGTGAATGTCTAGGTCTTAATGGCAGAAAGAGCAAGAAATTCTTGTCTGGGGCTTCCACCAAGGTGAATTGCAAAAATTTCTAGGGTCCGGAGTAGGTGGGCTTGTCACGGGCATGGAGAGCGGAGAAGGTGCTGCGAGCCCTGCAGACGGTGAGACAAAGCCACCAGAAGGAGGTGGCAAGTTGCAGGCCAGTGGGGAGCATGGTGGCCTTGTGCCCTGGCTTTCCTAAGCTCGGTGGCCCAGCGACTTTTCACCCCACCTGTGTCCATCCTCTGTGATGCCGCAGAAGGGTTCCCATTTACCCAGGATTTGGGAGTTTTGCCTGGAGAAGATGAGAGCAGGAAAGCTGATGAGTTTGGGGCCACCTGTCATTGAAGTTGGGTTAGAGAGAGGCACGCAGGAGGGCTGACATAGAAGGTGGAGTCTGCAGGGCCGTAACGAGAAGGCTCCAATTATACGTCTTCCATAAGCGCAGGAATGCTGATCGGAGGCACTAACGTAGAGGGGAGATGGAGAGAGAGAGGACTGGATGTTTCTGGATGCCTCGGAAAGAAACCCTTGACTGTCCTGGGGCCAGGACTCCCTGTCTAATGTCCTATTTCATACTGGGCTCATCTCCGTTTTTAGGCAGAATGTTGAGGTAAAACAAATAGATACAGACACTTGAGAAGTCCTTTATTGCCCTGATTTCTGGAAAGAATGCCTAAACGCCATTCCTTCCAAGTGAGGCTCGTCCTGTGCGGTGCGGTGCCGGTGGGTTGTTCACCGTTACTTGCTGCCTCGTTGTCACCAGAGATGCCCTACGTGTCACCACCCGGTTCTGTATTGCTGACACGGTATTAAAATGTCTGTGCTCATCAGCTTCACTTTGTCATGCAAATAGATTTTTTTTTTTTTTACGTGATGCCAGGGGTTCGCTAATAATCATTGAAAGATAATAGCGGTGCATGCTTAAGTCAGTTTTTAAGTGCCCACGCTTGCCTTTCTGTGTGATTTGGGTATATGCTCTAGGTGGATCATTATTTCTGTGTATGTTAAAAGCCATAACATATAATTTGCCCTTAGATACCAACCCAAATATTTTTTTAAATCTGAAAACATTGAACCAGAATATTCTTCTGCCCAGGTGGGTACTAACTCCTGCAGTTTCCCAGGATGCATTTTGTAAATGATTCCTCTAGGGCAGCAGCTGGTACCCTGGTGCCTTAAAAAACATAATGTAAGTCTCAAAGGTACCCCACCACACACCCAGGGGATGGCTTGTATATGTGGAAGGACAGGGCTCATAATTTGGTAAAATTTATTTTTCATTGCGAGTATTAAAATATGTGAGGCATGACAAACATACATATGCGTATCCTCGGTACGATGACACATTATGGAAAACCTCTTTCTTTCAGCGCTAGAAAAAGAATGTCCGTGATTGTTCGCACACCATCCGGGAAGTTACGACTTTACTGCAAAGGAGCTGTAAGTTTTTATTTTTGCCTTTTACAGTTTTGATTTATGATGGTTTATAATGTATACGTTCAGCATTCTGCTGTGGAAATGTAACACAGATGTTTAGCATAAAGTTGCTGACATCCACTTTCCTTGGTGTTTTATAGTGATAGTGTTGAGCCTCTTCTGGTGAAATGTGGAATTCCTTCTGGGTAAATTTGGTGCTTTGAAAAAATTTGGCCTAGCTTACTCATATAATTCAATCTTGATACACAATCTTTGAGGTTTATGTTATAAAATATATTAAAAGACAATTAAATCAGAAAATGCCTGGGAATTTTATTAGAAATGTAGGGATCCCTACCAGTTTGAATGTAATTTTTTAAAAACCATAAAAAGGGGGGGGGGGGGAATGGATCATAGTTACTACTGTAATTTCATCATAGGGTTATTACCATTTGTCTTGCATGTTTTAATTATAACGGAATTTCTGACTATTGGTTGGCTTTGGTGTATTGGCAGATTATAGTGACAGAAATAATAAAATGTCATTCAGAGTGAATTTCCTTAGTTAAAATCTGTTTATGCTCTTGGAAAAATGAGGAGTCTACTGACCAGACCTGCCTTTTATTCCTAAAATTAGTATTTTCCTTCTGAATTATCCTTTCCAGGTACCTGGTCTACTTGGAAACTAGTCAGGTAACTTAACCAACTTGGAACTTTCCAATTTTAAATAGAATCAAAAACCTTGATCTAGTAAATGAAACTTGGAAACTGCACTTATTAGGAAACCAAAGCTTATTAACTTAAATTTTTGTTGAAAATGTTTTTCGATGCCTTGGTTTTAAAGCATTAAAATGCCATTTTGGGATGCTGTGGTTTTAAAGCATTTTGGTAGGATTATTTAATGATGTCTCATAAATTTAGTTTTAGAATGCTGTGGTTGTTGATTGAAACAACTAATATTTATTCATTACGTGCAGTTTATCTACCAGACTTGAAACTGGATTTTGGAGAAAGGAAGATAAGACCCAACATTTGTCAGGAACTAAGCCTAGTCACAGAATATATATATATATATATATATATGTAATTTATTATTATATATAATTTATTATTATAAATATATATTATATATGAATTATATATGAATTATAATTTATAATTATATATACATTATAAATTTATTAACTTATAAATTATATTAAATATTATAATTATATATTATATATAATATTTATATATATAAAGAGAAGTTTAGGATACAATATTGAGGTGTATTGTAAAGCTCTTCCATGTTCCAGTGATAGCATTTAGTGATAAGGGAATAAAGAGCCTTAAGACCTTCTCCTTTAAATGATTATGCGCCCGGTTTACACCCAACACACATCCTTTCTTTCTTAGTTTTGAGTAATCTTCCATCTAGAACCTCTGTTTAGGGAGTTAAAAGCATTGAATAAAAAATAAAAACATTGGACTTCCTTTTTGACTAATCATGGAGGTGGTCTGCATACATTAACTTGCTTATTGCATTGTTTCCCCTCCCTCCCAAGTTGGCCATGAAATGTGGTTGACTACTAAAAAGGCTGAAATGTGCAAAGTGGCAAAGTACACTTGAGAACTGCATGTAGTTTGGCAGAGAATAGCAGGCTCAAGGCTGGGAAGGTGGGCGTGTGTTAGGTCCTGGGGGGTTTTTCATGCTCGATAACTTGTACTTTTTTCTGAATTGTTCTGATGCCATTTAGGAAGATGACTGAAGACAGAAAGTTGCATACTGAGTTACCCTTGACGCTAGGGACCACAGTTCGAGAGTTGATAAGGATCTGAACCCAGGCAGTTGCAGAGAGGATTGAGTAGACTGAGATTTAGGACTTAGTCACTAATTACATGTACGTGGTAGGGAAACCATGACCGAGGATTATGACCCGATTTGGACTTGGCCAGGTAGACAAAGTAGTGCCACTTCCCACGGTAGAGGGTTGGGAGCCACATCTGGGCCATGAGGCAGAGATGGCTTGGATTTCACAGGGGAAGGAATCTGGAGTGCGGATGCGGATTTAGAAATTAGCAAGTGTAGCTGGAAGGTGAAAGCAGGGGATGGATGAGACCTTGTAAGAAGGAAATACTACATGGAGAAGAGGAGGGCAAAGGGTGAAGAGTAGAGGATACAGGAAGAGAGATCAGACTTGGAGGAGAGTCTGAGGAGTGTTGATTCCCTGGTAGAGTGAATAATGAACAGTGACGAGTGCCACAGAGACTTTAGTAGAAACGTCCTCTACGGAGTCAGCGATAATACTTTCCAGTCCGGTTGACACAGTCTGTTCAGACTCTGACATATATCCTCTATTCCAAATACATGAGATGGATATAAAGAGGGTTGAGCGGGGTGGGAGTCCCAGGCCCTGGGTCAGAATCAGGGGTTGGTGGTTGGAGTTTGGTTTCTAAGTGTTAGTGGGGGCAAATAGTGCTTTCTGTAAAATGTGGATGAGAGCCAGCCTCCCCTCTTTGATGCCTGAGACAGTGGTGAGCTTCCTAATCATGAGAAGAAGCTGAGAAAAATTCATGCCAACTCTATATAAAACCACTGGATAGGGCTGTGCACAACCAGGCGGCGCAACACGTGGAGACACAAGAGGAAATCTCCTGCCAAAGAGGGAACAAGCACGTAAATAACTGGACGTGGATTCACGCCAGGTGAAATCATGTGTATAGACCTGTCTGACCAAGGATGCTTAGTGCTCAATATGATTTTTCTAAAAAAATCACAACTATTCTTAAGCAGAAATAAATGGGAGGTTTGGGCATATGTGTGAGCTAAATTGGAAATCATAAATTTAAAAGAAAACATCAGATAAATGGAATACAGTCTAAATTAAACAGTGGCAGGGGTGCAGTTAGTGAATCAGAGAACAGTACCGAAGAGTCCATCTAGAACATAACATGGGGAGACTGTGGCTGTGTGTGTGCGGGTATACGGATGATTTGCATTTTTCCCTTTTTTCCAGGGTTTCTGCAGTGAGGTTGCCTTGCTTTATTAATTTTTAAATGAAAAAAAAAAAAAAGGAGAAGTACAGTTTATGTCTGCGATAGTGGCCGATTTAAGAAAAGTCACATTTACACAAACAAAATCGTAATTTGTTGAAGGAAATGAAAACCCTACCCCGATACTTACATAGTGGAGGAGAACTTAGAAACCTGTTACACTTAGTGCATTAGAGAGCTTAAAGAAAACTTCTAATTAAGTGCCCCCTAAATAAAATAATAAAATCCCGTGCCACGGATCAAGGAGGACCACATGCGACGTCAGTTGTGTTCAGCATTTCAGCTCCCGGCCAGCGGCAGAGAGCCGAGAAATCTGAGTGGCACGCACACGCCCAGAGGACGTCTGTCTACACTCACGTGTGGCTGCGGCTGGTGATTTCAGCCGGTGTCCCAGATCACAGGGGCCTCACGCAATGTATCGGCCGTCCCCGTTGACCCGACAGCAGGATCCGATTCCTTGCGGGCACCTGCTTCATCTGTGGCAAGATCACCCAGATAACTTCAGTGTAAAAGGCAGTGCTTAACCGGTTAATTGCGTAAGACCTCTTTTCTTCTCTTGGCTGCCTTCTTACTCCTAACTCTCCTGTTCCGCTGTGCCATCCTCCGTTATTTGGCAATTTGGAATCGTCCGCTCTTCCAGGGATGACCCGGGATGACCTCAGGTGGTGTAGTCACGTAATGCATGTGTTTTGAACACGTGCAGGATGCGGTCGGTGAGGACAGCGCAGCGCGGGAACTGGAGTCTGAGAGATGAATAGGAAAACGACTTTTCAAGTGAAAATTGACCCAACACTAGGACACCGGATACGTGAATCCAGTTAGGATTTTCTGCCAATGTAGACTCAGTAGGTTCTAAATCTGATCTTAGGGGAAATAAGACATATACGCACATGTTAGTTCCTGGGAAAAAAACATTTTTTTTTTCGTCCTAACCATGGGCCAAACACTTGAGGTAGCTCTCTGAATCTGTGAGTGTTAACTCTGGGCAAAAAAGGTTATTTGCACGTATTTATTGCTCACATCTACGCGTGGCCAGCTGTGACGGTCACTTACAAACATACTACCTAATTCCTGCAAAGGGCCGCATTCTGGCCCCTGCTTTCCTGGATACCATAAAGTAGAAAATTCTATTTTGAGCATCGGTTTTTTTGAAAACGTGGCTACATGGCACAATTTCCTCTCCCTTATCACTTCTTGACTTTGATTTTTTTTTTAAGATTTTCATAGTTTTAAAACCCCTGTTTTTAATTTCACTGAAAATGTCATTAGCCTCTGGGAAAAAAAAAATAGCATTCGTAAGTTATACCTCTCATTCCTAGAAAGGGAGCCATGAGGGGAAATTATCATTTCCTTTTGCATTGCCCCCCCCTTCCCCGTTCCACCCCTGAAAAATGAAAAGAAATTCATAATTGGGGCCTGGAATATTCCATCTGTGCTGAGGTCACCAAGTTCTTGTTTCTCTCAAGGGTTCTAAATCATACTCCATTAGTCTGCTTCCAAATCTCAGCCCTGAGACTGGAGACCCCAAAATGGGTAATACCACTGAGAAAGTAATTGCAGGTAAATGATTTATTTTTTCCTAGTCTAATAAAACCGTGGAGGCCAAACACTAAAATCCTGAAAACGTTAAACCCAAGCTGAAGAGTAACGAAAGTAACAATAAGCAGTTTTTTAAAGGGGCAAAACTCAGAGAAAACCTAAGTGGCGCATAACACTCAAGCTGAAAGGGACTGTGAGGATCACCCAGTAATTGAATTTTACAAACTAAGTGAATCGAGGTTTTCGAGGCTAACGTGACAGTCAGAAATATGCAGCTATCGGTCTGTGCTCGGTTTGTTGGAAATTCTCCCTATAATGCCCAGCAGGCCACTCTGTGCATTTGGACCTGTGTTTCTCAGAGTTTGCTGTGCGTGCGCCCCGGTCCCGTACAGATGCCCCAATCTCCAGCTCGGATCCACGTTGCGTGAGCTTGGGGCCTGCACCGTATGGCGCCCCAGAGACCCACTGTGCACGTTAGCATTGTAAAGACTCCAGAAGCGTCGCTGCAGGGCGGGCTTTGTTCAAAGCAGCATTTCCCAAACTTTCTGAGCGCTGGGCCATTCTCCCCTGTGGCACCTGTGTATTCATACGGTGCCTATACCCTGCAGCGTCCTGCAAAACCTTCAGAGGTGGGGGGTGGGATCTTGCACGGTCCGCGAAGTACCAATAGGATGTGAGACGTTGAGCACTGGAGTGACTAAAGATTTATTCAGGAGGGAGAAGGATGGAAATATCGGCCTTGACCCTGGCTTCGTCGTATCATCGGGGAAACAGTCTTACTAGGGGGGAAAAATATTTTGTGCTTTAAAACTAATGCTCAAGGTGATTGGTTGTTTTTTTAATACCGATTTGCCGCCGATACTGTTGCCAACATCAACATTCCTGAACTCAAAATGCTTTATTTTAACTGTATCGTGCCTTCTATTTGTTTTCCAGGACACCGTGATATACGATAGACTGGCGGAGACTTCAAAATACAAAGAAATCACCTTAAAACATTTAGAGCAGTTTGCTACAGAAGGTGAGCGTAATGCGGCAACAAAGTGTGATTACGGCAGAAAGGGGGTCATACCCGCCTCAAGTCTTGCGGGATTGTTGTTATCTTACTTGGAAACCCCTAAAGTAAGATAACAGTGTTGACAACTTAGGTTGTACTCTATGCCGTTCCCATTATTTTCGTTTCGCTTTCCTGTGTTAAAATTTTAGAGAGACTGGGCCCCTGTGTTTTGGGGGTATTGGGTCTATAAATCTGTTTACTTTTTAGAATGGGTACTATTCAAGCTTTAAATACGGTGTATCTCTAGAAGTGTAGAAGGAAAAGAAGTCCAAAAACTGGACAGTTTCTCGGTAAGAAAGAGGATAAGAAATAAATAAGCTGGGGCACCCCAGGGGGCTCCGTCAGTGGAGCGTCCGCCTTCACCTCAGGTCGTGACCCGGGTCCTGGGGTCAGGCCCCAGTCGGGCTCCCTCTGCCTCTGCCCTTCGCCCCCTGCTTGTGCTGGCTCTCTCGTGCACACACTCTTTCTCTCTCTCAAATAAGTAAGTCTTTTAAAAAAAAAAAAAAAAGTAAAAATAAGCTTCTAGAACTATTAAAATAGTTATTCACAGTGTAGGTTCCAACTGACCGCTTCTTAAGCCCCTAGCCCACGCCAGGCTCTGTGCGAGGCCAGGGAGTCGTGCAAAGGCCTGTCTCCATCCTCCTGAAATACGTGCTCTGTGCAGCCCAGCAGGGCACGTAGTCCAGGGGGGTGATCTCCGTTAGATGGGAGGACGCGAGAGTCCTCAAGCAGTACGGCCACTTACTACACAAGTTTGTAGAGTCTTATCTCTGAACTTAACAGAAGTAGCCAGAGCTGTACCTGAATCTTCCATCTCAATTTTCACTGTGCATCAGCCAGGACTGTCGCCAGTAGGCAGCAGGCCTTGACCTCCGACCACGTCCTTTGTTCCTCTTAATCCAGGCTACGAAAAAATAGGATTGTCTTAAAAAGCACGAAGCTTTGAAAAGCAGGGACGTAGGGAACCTTCTCTCCCTTCTCCAAAAATGCAAGAGCATGGAGACACTCGTGTCCATAGAGTTCAGACGCCTGGAGGCACGTCCTCGGCTGGACTTGGCAGGGGCAGCCTAGCTGGCACCCGGCACCGGTTCCATCTCGGGAAGGGGGACGGAAGGAGCATCACCCTCTCCTCTGGCTGTGATAGGAAGACCTTTCGGCTCTTGGGCAGAGCTGATTTGGCTTGGCCTTCACCTCCACCCTTTTATTCCTGGCCCTCGGCTGAACAACAGTCTGACTCTGTGCTACCCCAGAGTCTAAGTCTCCAGCCAAGTTTCCAGAAGAGAAAAACATGTCCTGATGTAGCCCCAAAGGTTTAAGTTCTCTGCTCAGTGCGCTGGCGGTAGGCAAGCCTACCCCTTCCTTCTGGGCCCTTCATGTCCTTGTGTCCCCTGCGGCTCGTTCCTGACATGCCCCCTGGCCACAGTCGATTGACCTGAGGTCCGTAGGCCCCCCCCCCGCCCCCCCCCCCCCCCCCCCCGTTGTTCTGAGAGCTAAGGACCTTGAGTGAGGGTGTTGTCTTCTCAGGAACCTGATTAACTGCGTTTGTCCTGGCTGAGAAACGCTTTTGCTGCTGCTTTGCTCCAGTCCACCTTTTTTTTTTTTTTTTTTTTTCTGGCTGAGGGTAGCTTCCTGGTGAATTATGAAACTGATAGGCATGGAGCACAGGGCGTAGGCCGCCTCAGACAGCAGCTTTGAATGGTTTCCCAGGGTAGTTCTGATGAGTACTTTGTTTAGTCACCATCCCTCAGTGTTTTAAGACTCTTTATACTATAAATTTACAGCGATAAAGAGCTGTAATAAATAGAACCCTGCAGCCCGGGAGGCAGATGGCCTAGCAGGTAGACCCCGTCGGGGTCCCTCTCTTTCTTCATAAGCCGCAGTTATAAGCGAGCCTCTGTGCTCAGCTCTGAAGCTGTAGATCGGAGGAACCCATCCCCTGCAAGAGCGGTACGCTCATCCTGGATGGAGATCCACAGGAAACACAATTGGAAACGCCGTTCACACCATACGAGCATTTTGGGGATCTCTGCCTCTAGGGTCTGAGCGAGGTGAGAATCATCAGAGTGATGATTTTAAGAACTGAGTCTTCACGTAGATGCAAGGCAGATGTGGAGGGAGTTGGAGGGAGTGAGACGGGGAAAAAGTGACCGGCATGTGCCCAGGCCTGGGGAAATAAGAGGAAGATGGCAGAGAAGGGGGTCGAAGGTCCTTGGTGTATGGGGCGAGTGAGCCAGACTTTGGGGTTTGGACTTCATCCTGGGGATGAATGATTGAGAGATCTCCAACAAAAGAATAACCTGATAAGCTTAGGATTTTGGAAAAGTCACAAAGGATGTATTGAGAGAGCTGGGAATCGAAGGCAGAGCTCCAGTCAAAGGTAAGGGGAGCGTTGGCACGCATTTTACGCCAAGTTTACATCCTAACGGAATCGGACCAACATACTGTCTGAATTGAACCAGTCTTTTCAAAATGCGACTTAGTTGTATCCGAGTGGAAGGGTCAGACTTCAAAACGAAACCGTATTTGGTGTTGGGATGTGTGCTGCTTTTTTCAGGGTTAAGAACCTTATGTTTTGCCGTGGCTGAGATCTCGGAGAGCGACTTCCAGGAGTGGCGAGCGGTCTATCAGCGCGCGTCCACATCTGTGCAGAACCGGCTGCTCAAGCTCGAAGAGAGTTACGAGCTAATTGAAAAGGTACGTGAAGGATTACTTTTGCTCATAGGGAAAGTTTGGTTTTCAGATAACTTCAGTCTTTTCAAGGAGCCAATAAATAAAGATCAGAATGTCTGGACGCACCGCTTACTGTCGAGCCTCCCCTGGTCTGAGCGTGAACAAATGTTGGCCGTGGTTAGAGCTTTTGCCGAAAAGTCTGTGGAATTGCTTTATGTGGACCTTCACTCTTTTTTGTGATTTTGGATCCGTGAGGTCAGCCTGTCTTCTTGCTTCTGTGTACTGTTTCTTCTGCGTCACTGAAGAGAAGCATGCTCTCCTCCACACATACCTGCACACAAGCGACGTGTACAGCCGCGTGTGCATGTAGGTAATCGAGGTGTGTAGTGGGGAATACAACAAAATATAACACAAACACAGCTGTGGGGCTCTGTAGCTAATGACAAAGAATATATAAGTGGACGATCCAGTGTATTTGTATACGTACCTACACATCTATGCGCGCGTCCCTCATCTGTGCCACAACTGAAAATACTCCCATTTTACAGACAACCAAGGCTGTTCACCCAAAAAGTGACGGACACGCTGTGAGTGATACTGTATAAATAGCAGGAAGTTGTGCTTCCTTAAAAATAGCAGACGTTTTTATGTGGTGTTCACTGCGTGTCACGTGATGTCTGGAGGATTGACTTTAATCCTCACGGCATCCCTTTGAGGTAGGCACGATTTATTTATTTATTTTTCCAGTTTTACAGATGAAGAAATCAAGGAAACAGGTCAAGTAATTTGGTTGAGATGACACAGTTCGTAAGGGAGTGAGGCACGACCCTCCTTCTGGCTCCAGAACTCATGCCCCTCACCACTTAGGCACCTTCATCCTCCCCTTCCCCTTGTCAGCACATAACTTCCTCCCCACGTGATCCTTAGCCCTATTTGTTGCTTTTCTTAGGCTTCTGAGAACTAAAACAAAGTTTTCTCTTCCAAAGACTATTTGGAAACAACTTTTCTCCTGTCTCCTGACGTACGCGGCCTGAATGTGATGTGGCCTTTACCCTCCGTGGCAGTGTGGTAGGATTAATACACGATGAGTTACCGTCAGGTATTTGAAAATGGATCCTGAACATTAAGTCTTGTGTCTACACGAAGTGCCCTGTAGAAAATTCTGAGGTTGGATGTTAAATGTAGCTGGTTAACATGCTGACTCTGCGTGCCCTGGAGCTTATAGGTTAGATTTTATAGGTTTCACAGTTGTTGTTGTTGTTTTTTTTTGGGGGGGGGTGTTTATAATAATATCTGGTATTAAAAGCCTTGTGATTTCCATCTTTTATTTTAATTTTTTTGTTTGTTTTTTTTATTTCCATCTTTTAAATGAAGCAGATGTTCAGCCTTCCTTCAGCAGGTGGCAGTCGTGAGTCACTGAAATTCTAGTTGCCTGGGGAAGTGGCCTTAGCCACACATGTACTTTGAGCTTACAGATACAGATGCCTCCCTGGGACGGCCTGTTGTCTACACCGAGTGAAAAGAGGGGTGGATAGCTAGTTCCATTTTGCATTCTGATAAGCCATGGTCTCCACGTTTTAATGAAAGATCTAAAAGCCAGAATGATGAAGGGATTGGTTCCCTTGCTCAGCCAGCTTCCAAACAAGGACTGGACTTCTGTGTCCCTCCCGACCCCTGAAACCATAATCTCATTCGGGTATTAGGTTCATTAACGCTACCGGGGCTGCTACTAGATGTTAGGTATCAGGGAAGCTCGAGCACGCCAGCAACGCCCGCTCGCCTGAGACTCTGAGCATCGCCGGCCTAACAAATTTCTGGAGTCAGGAAATCGAAAGGAACCCAGAGTGGTGCCCCCACACACTTGGTCCAACGGAAGATTCCAGGGAAGTGTTGACTTTTGAGGTGAACCCCAGATGATTATTATTTTACCAGTTAAAGGAGATCAGAGGTCTTTTTTTTTTTTTATGCAAAAGATCAGAAATCTTTACAGGGCGGCGGGGGCGGGGGCGGACCAGGCACAAAGATACTGAAGAACTGGCAACAGAGAGCTATTTTTCAGACAAATGCTTGTCCCGTCCCCGATCATTTGAAGACCATAGGGTTTTTCATGTATCTAGAGCCAGGGCAGTATGACCCCTTGTGTGGCCAGAGCTTCCATTGTTTGCTAAAATCATCAAGGGTTAGTGTTACACCAGAACTGGCTGCCCCAAAAACCACCTACTGAGGCAAGTTTGGGCCTGTCCGAGCGCAGATCCTGCAGGTGCCTTGCCCTAGCTTGACAGTTGCTGCCATAGCAGTACGGGTCAACGTCTTGGCCTCTTTGGCTACTTTAGTGAGGCGTGTTGATGATGTAATCTTTTTAATGTGATTGGAATCTGTTTTTTAAGTAGACCACCATGTTGGGCTTAGCATAGAAGATAGTGAATTTTAAACCATGAGAATGGTTTTTAAGTCCTTTTTTTTAAAGAACAGAACACATTTTCCAAACAAAATAATGCCTGAATCATCATTTATATAATAGAGACAAAGCTGCTCTGTTTTAAAGAATGGAGGAGTAGGGAGGGGCCCCACATGGGCTGTCCCCTCAGCCTCAGCACCTTGCCCTCAGCACGGTCTGGGAGGAGCTTTTTGTGATTTGGCGGCTCCACTGAGCACCATTTGAAAACCATATAAATATTCCATCTATTTGTGAAATTTTTAGAAAATGTGCTCCTCAGAATACTATAGATTTTTCAAGACTTTTCGCTTCTTGATGAAAGACCAGATCGTCCTCGCGGTCCTGTATACCAGGTGTTTCTGAGCATATTTGCATCAATGATACAAAATGCCCCTGACATGTTGGTGGTAGTGTCATGCTAAAGACATTTGAAATTTGAAGGATTCGTAGAACCTTTCCTGAAAACAAGAATGTTTTTAATGTTACCAAATAAGTGAAAACTTTATTTTTTTGGGGGGCGGGGGTTTATAAGTGAAAACTTTAAAAGATGAAGAAGGTTGTACTTTTAAACCTTATTCTCGACCGTATCCCTTCATTGTTCAAACAAGTAATTCGGTTTTTGAAATTTGATCCAACGCTTATTCCTTCAGGTATAACGCGCTGTAACCCCCAGCAGAAGCTGCAAAAATATCCAGAGAGACCCAAGAACATCCAAAAAGTTAATGACATTGGTCCCTTGCCACAGTACTTTGTCACTTTTCTTTCCCAGCAGTCTGAGCACTAGAAAGTACTCACTCCACCCTCCAGGACACTCTGACAGTCTCTGTCCGAGAAGAGGATTGAGGACTTCCGCATCCATCTATAAAATAACATCTCTGCCATCGGGCGGGACGGTCTAAGCTCTAACACTTGCATTCAGATGGTCAACCTCTCAAGATTAAAAAAATAATAATAATTCTGATGCTCTGAGTTGTTGCAAGATGTTCCCGAAACATCTTTTTTCTATTACTAAAGATAGGCCAAGAGGCAGCATTTATTCCCAGAGAGACGAAACCATGCAGGAACGAGAAGGTTCTCATAGTTAAAATGCAAAAGGAGTTGTTAGAAGCCTATCAGGCCCTTCAGGTGTCTTGACCTAGTTTAGGAAGAGGATTGTGGCATCGCTTCAGGTTTTATGGAAGGAAATGCCTCTTCATGTCTTCGTCACCACTTCAGAGAACTTAGTTGTCTCCTTTCAGACAATATTCTTGACCTGCTTTACCTGCTTTAACCTTGTTCTTTTGAAAGATAATTGATGTATTTGGACTTGTAATTCTAGGTCATGAAACCACCTATTAGTGTTGGTTTGCATTTTTAAAAATCCGATTTTTAAAATGAAATTTAGAATTAATTTACATGTATTTGGTCGGGAAAATTACAGATAAGTAAGAGAATAATTATGAAGCTTTATGCTTCATTAGCAGTGGTTTCCCTGAAATTTCTCACCTTGTTCTTTGATCTGTCACTTTACATTTATTCTGACGTCTTTCTAAAGCAGATTTTTTTTTTACCTCCTATTCAAACTCTGCTGCTGGGTTCCTTTGAAAATTAATAGAGCGGAGGGCTCTGATCTTATCAGGGAAGATTTTTTATGATTAAATCATTGGTTGAAATAGGAAAGTGTGCCTTTATAGTAAATACAGGGTTTTTTTTTTTAAAACGTTTTATATTTATTTGCTTCAACAGAAGAGTGCAGCTGTATCTTCAGCATTGCACAAACCACCTACTAATCGCATCTCATGTTTATGAAAGCAAATTATTTATCTTGAGCAATAACAGAAAACAGAGTGGGTTATAGCAGGTGTTTAGATTGGGCAGTGATTGAAGCATTTCCCTGATGGTCAAATTGGGTTTTTTCTCTTTTTTTCTTTTTCTTATTATGAGGCAGAGATTATGAACTATGTTTTTAAAAAATGATAACTTATGTGATGCAGTTTTGTAATAGATTTTAAGTCAGAGAGGAGCTTAAGAGTAATCAGAAAACCGTAGCTCTGACAATCTAGCTCTCCTTTGAATCAGGTAAGAGTGTTTTATACACATTTTGTGACTTTTGATTAGTGTTGAGCATCTCCTAGATTGAAGCGTCATGAGGGCAAGGACTGTTTTTCAGGTATTCATCACAGAATTTCCAGCGCCTGCCCATCTAGCCTGTGTTAACTACTGAATAAATACTTGAAAAGGGCAGCCCGGTGGCCCAGCAGTTTAGCGCTGCCTTCAGTCCAGGGCGTGACCCCGGGGTCCTGGGATCGAGTCCCGCCTCGGCCTCCCTGCATGGAGCCTGCTTCTCCCTCTGCCTGGGTCTCTGCCTCTCTCTCTCTGTGTGTCCCTCATGAATAAATAAATAGAATCTTTATTAAATAAATAAATAAATAAATAAATAAATAAATAAATAAAGACAGACAGACTTGACAAAATAATAAATGATTCAATTAAATGGTTTATCCAGAAGCGAAGTTTCTTTGGTGGGTGCTTGCTTAATAAAAGCCTGGCCCCTACTACTAATACAGCCCATGCTTTCTACATGGCGAGGATGTTCGCATCGCATCTGATTACTCTTAAGCTCCTCTCTGACTTCTAATCTATTTAAAAAACTGCATCAGTTATCATTTTTTTAAAAACATAGTTCATAATCTCGGCCTCATAACAAGAAGAAGAAAAAAGAGAAAAAAAAACAATTTGACCATCAGGGAAATGCTTCATGTTTGTCACTGAGGATTAATTTAGGGATGTGTCGGGGGAAAGAGCTAGTAATTTTGAGGAATGCATTCTGTAGAAGTGTAGACGCAGCCACTTTAAAGACGTGTCTTCTAAGTTACGTAATCTATGAACATACGAAGCACGGGGTTGGAAAGATCCAGCAGCACGTGCCCGAGCACGCAGCAGGCTCTGTTCGGGGCCGTGGGGCGCAGCCCGGGACGGAGCCCAGGAACCAGCTCCCTGTCTTCAGTCTTAGTGGGTGGAGATAGGACACTTGGAAACTGAAAAATCTAATTCCCGACAGGACTGAGTGTCCCTGAGACGGGACAGCCAGGGGTCGTGAGCTTTTCTACATTATTTCCTTTACTCTTCCCCCCAAATGGGGTTGACGTTTCCAGGATCTTTTTAAGGACTGCTTTGATGTGGCATCGTATAGATGAGCCATCACACTCCGCGTGACTGAGCACAACAGCTTAGCGCCCTTCGCGGCATGTGGCAGCGAGTGGTGTGGAGGATTCCTAGAAAAATATAAAACTTAATGGAAAACAGGACTTTTCTTGAGCATTTCTGACTGCCAAGTTCACGGTAACCTCTGTGTTAGAATGGAGTGCTTTTTCAGATAAAACCACCACTTTTATTCTTGGTAGCTGCAAATATCACTTTCATTTGTACTGAAAAACGAAATGTACTGGATGAGAATTTACATGGTGTACTAGTGATTTCACGGCTTAAAATTCCAGTAGTTTCCTGTTTTACTGTTTGCTTAAGAATATTTGTAGTCTGTCAGCTTGTCTACTAATAAGACCTGCCGCGTTTTGAGCATTGACCACGTTCCAAGGGTCCTGCTCTTTATCCTGATTATTTAGATCGAGGGCCAATAAAGTGGGCTACAGAAGATGATCCATTGGGGCGAGCAGGAAAATGTTATAGCTTCTGTTTCTATTTACATTTTATCTCCGCTTTTTTTAAAAAATAGTTTTCTGGTTTTGCGTTCTGCAAAGTACAGGATTTATTAATGTAAACAGAACAAACATGTCCTACAAAAATACAGTAACATCCTAGGTAAGAACTCAATGTTTTTCCCTAAAATACTACTCAAAAAAAAAAAAAGAATCTTGAGATGACTGATCTAATTCCATTCTCTGAACTACCCTATTCAGTTTGTGTTTTTAGTCTTCTCTTGCTGATGTAGAAATTCTTAGGAAAGTAGACTTGCTGAAGGACACACTTCCAGTGGTTGGCAGAGCGGGGATTCAAATCCCAGTTCTGTCTTAATTCCAAATCCCGTGTTAATAATCCGTATGTTAAAAAAAATAAATAAAAAAAAAATAATCCGTATGTTATTCTGTGGGTTTGGCTTAGGAGAAAGCAAGACTGTATGCGAAATGCCGTGACCCTGAAAAATAAAATGCCCCCAAGCATGTGGTCGCGTAATCTCCCGATTGGCACCTGAGAGGTAGGCGCGGGGCCAGGACACGTCCCACGAGGCTGCGGGGGTCGCCTCTGTGTATCCTGTCTTCTTTAAAACTTGGAGGCAGACCCTTGTTTTTCATGATTTTCCATCAGCTCATCTTTAGAATCGTATTTAAAGTCCTCTGGTTTCCCTTCGGCCTCCCCGTTCCCACCTGCTCTCCTCTCTGGCCTCGTGGATCCCTTGCTGTGAGCGCTCGCTCCGTGGTCCTCTCGCCACCCGGGGGGGCGGGGGGGAGGGCATTGCTGTCTTCTCTCACAGAGATGGGTAGTGGTTTTGTAGGCTACGCCCAGTCTCCTCTGGGATCCCGATCCCTTGTGGCTGGGTGTGTGAATGCTGACCTTACTGGGCAAGCCCTTGGCTGCGTGAGACTTGGGATAGGATTTCCGTGGTTCAGAAAGCACCAGGGTAAATCTCCTTCTTGGCCTTAGAAAAGCTAAGCGGCCCCCTGGTTTCTCCAGGGGTTCGATGCTCGCAGGCCTAGCATTCTGTAACCCCACGTGAAACCCCACTAAAGGAAAGGAGTACGAGCTTCGCCTTCTTAAAATAACAGCCCACTGTTGCGTGCGCCAAGACGTTGAGAAGAAGAGCCACAGGACGGAGTGCTGACCAGTAGAATGCACCACAGAGGGGAGCCCGCGACCTTTGCAGACGAGCATTGTCAGGTGGCCCAGGATACACACCCACCGGGCGTCCTTCTTCCACTTCCCATATCTTCAAGCTAAATGGGGTGATGACTGCTGTCGCCTCTTACCTGGTCATAAGGCCTCTGTCCCTCCTAACCCGTCCCTGGTTGGCCACCAGTAACCTTTCTGGAACGTAAATCTGATCCCAACCCTCTGCTAAAACCGCCTCCTCAAATAACCTTTGTCTTGGAATCTGCAGACCCTCCCATTTCCAGGCCCTACTGGCTTTCCCAGCCTCATCTTGTTCTCACTGCTCCAGAGTTTGAGATGACTGATCCAATTTCATCCCTGGAGCCGTCCTACTAAATTAGCATTATTTAAATCGCCACCACACCTCGTTCTGTGAATTATTTCCATATTGTCTAAATGGCAACTTCTCAAGCACAATAGGCTCTTGCATACTTCTGCCTTCGCGCGTGAGATTTCTCCTGTTTGCAATGCCTTTGCCCATCCTTTGCACACCACGGCCAAGTCTTAATTCTTCATTTAAGATTTAAGGTCAAGTGTTCACTCGTGTTGGACTGGACTTTTTGGGCCACCCAGACTAAAGAAGAGATCTCTTCCTTGTGTGTCTCTTTGGTTCCCAGAGAGTATGTGTTATTTACTTTTTCTTTTAATTTATTTTTTATTGGTGTTCAATTTACCAACATACAGAATAACCCCCAGTGCCCGTCACCCATTCACTCCCACCCCCCGCCCTCCTCCCCTTCTACCACCCCTAGTTCATTTCCCAGAGTTAGGAGTCTTTACGTTCTGTCTCCCTTTCTGATATTTCCCACACATTTCTTCTCCCTTCCCTTATTTTCCCTTTCACTATTATTTATATTCCCCAAATGTGTTATTTACTTTTAAGATAGTGTATGTGGCATTTGGTAATGTTATCTGGGGAGAACTCTGACGGTAGCCCTGTGTTCCAGGTACGAGATTTTGGCTGTGGTTTGGGATTTCAAGGAGAAAGAAATGGGACCAGAGGATCTGAGACCATGGTGAGGAAGAAGGGTAGGGTTTGGACAAGGAACTATCCAGAGCAGTGAGGCTCAGGCCCAGTGCGGAGACGGGTTGCTCACAGGCGTTATGCACCAGGGGTCTGTGAACCCACACAATGGCCAGAGGCACCCACTGCATAGTTCTGTAAATAATGTTTTATTGGGGGGTTCCTGGGGGGCTCCACAGCTGAGCGTCTGCCTTCAGCTCAGGGTGTGATCTCGGGGTCCTGGGATCGAGTCCTGCATCAGGCTCCCTGCATGGAGCCTGCATCTCCCCCTGCCTGTGTCTCTGCCTCTCTCTCTCTGTCCCTCATGAATAAATAAATAAAATATTTTAAATAAATAAATAAATTTTTATTGGAACACAGCTACACCCACTTGTTTACACACAGTCTGGCTATTTCTGTGCCACGACAGAACAGAGTCATTGCAGCAGAGAATGCACGGCCCTCAAACCCTAAATACAGTATTCACCGCCTGTACCTTCACGGAGAAATGTTGTCAGCCGTGCTCTACGTAGGCAGTTGTCAGGGCTGTAGGGCCTCAAGCCCGTCGCGCTGCTGCCGTCGCACCTGGTCTCACCTCAGGCCTACTCAGTGAGTTCTGGGCTTGGGGCCTAACGATCTGTGGGTAATAGGTTCTCCGGGTGACTCTGAAGACCACCACGGTAGGCTCCCGGCCCATGGCTAATGACTTGGGGTCTCAGGGAAGCAGACACCGGTAACAGGAAGGAGGCGCAGTCCGAAAGCTGTGGGGAATCCGGAGAGGAGTCTCTGCTGGCTCATTCTAAACTACAGATGGCACAGAGGAGAGGACTCGTTGTGTCCCCCCCTTGCCCGGAGCGTATCTGCAGGAGAAGGAGGGCAGGCCTGTGTGCGGGGAGAGGCGCCAGCCCCAAAAGGTGACTGGGAAACAGGGAAATAGGTGCACTTGGCAGGTGTCACTCAGGACCGAGTCTGAAACCGACTCAGAGACGCAGAGTTACTACCAAAGACTGAGAACCGAAACGAAGCTAACGATTTGAATTAAATTCTAACTTTCATTTAATCTCGGTTTTACTCCTTAACTTCTCATTAGCTGCCTTTTGGGTGTTTGTTGATTCCTGGGATTTCTTCTCAACCATCCGCTCAGCTGCACGTCTCTTTGACCTTGGATAATTTACTTCAACCTCCCCAAGGCTATTAACTGAATTAATACATGCAAAGCACTTGGCAGTATCTGATATATTTTCTCTAGTAAGGAAATCTTCCTGGTCCCAATCTTATTTTATATTATTGAAATAGGGAAAAAAAAGAAAAGAAAAGAAATAGGGGTTACCAAATGTTGCTCGTATTTGCCCATATTGACTCTGGTAGGAAGACTTTGCTTACTGACGTTCTTTCTTTATTTGTCTTTAAAGAAACTTCTGCCAAATAGCCCATGTTGTAATCTGAAGCCCAAGTTGATACGAGTTTGATTATTATGCTTTTTATCTTTTAGGAACATTATCACAGGCTTTTAAAAAATACAAAATAATCTAAGTACTAACCAAACATTTGCTCATATGGAAATAAGTCATTTTGAGGTTCTGTTATTTAGCAAAATATACATGTACTGGGAAAAACATAATTTCTAAATCCATCATAATACAATTTACCGTACAGTTTTTAAATATGCTGCATGAAGCCTTTTATCTTTACTCGGGTAGAAACTCCACATTTTTGTGCCTTTTAAAAAATTCTGCATACATTATGAACATCTGAAAGGGAAAATGAGGTTATTGAGGGCTTTACTAGGTGAGTAAATATTATTCCATGATTTTTCAGTGATAATTAAATCTACATTATGTCGAAGAGTCATCAACCTGAAACCTTTATAACTTTCGGCATAGTGACATTTTAAAAGTAAAATTAGTGTTTGAGGTTGTTTTTTTTTTTTTTTAATTCCATAAATGCCATGGGAATTTTATCACGTTTCAACACTTGCAGAATATGTAATTCCCATAGTGCCCATTAGTGGCCATCTGTGTAAGGTAATACATGTTTGGGATGAAATTGATTATGGCTTAAACACTCCTGTGTTATGATCAGGAAAAGCACGCAAAGTTCAAATCTTTTCTTCTAATGGGCCTTATGTAGCTAAAGATATTAATTTCCAGGGCCAACACACCCTATCACTCAAGATCTTAATCTCACAATAAATGACACCGGGGCCAAAGGAAAGGAGGCTGTAGAGCCTTCTACTAAAATTAATAAGTGCTGAACCCAAGGAGTTCTTAGGATAAAAGGAAGATTAACAGGCTTGGGAACACAGTTTTTCCTGTATAGACGTCCAAGTAGACCCACTGCAGTTTTGCTGAATATTCAGAACTGTTTCATTACCCTTTTTAGAAATTCCTGTTAGGATAGTCACCAACACACCGGGGTAGCCTGCTTGTTGGCTTTTTCTCCACATCCACGTCGCTGGCCCTACCTGTTTAGTCCTTAATATTATCTTCACCTGGTTTGAAAAGTGTTTCCTTTTTACTTGTGCAAAACCAGGTACTTTCCTTCTTTCAGAGATGGCTTCAGTGTGATCCCCCCATGCAGTCATGTTATTTTTATTGGATTTGTGCATGATGATACATAGACCTGTATACTTCCTGAGCTCATGACCTTAGCGTTACAAGACCCACAAATATATTTATGTTTTTCTAATGAATATGTTCACATCTTGACTCTCCTATTAGCTAGGTACCCAAGGATTTTGTGAGACATTATAAAAAATCATAATTTTTAGGTTAGAAAATTTTGAAAAAAAAAAGAAAAAAGAAAATTTTGAGAGCTTGTTTTACTGAACTGTCCCCATGTTCATTAAAAAAAAAATCTCATCATGCCTTCTGTGGAATATTTGATATTTGAACACAGCTACATTCTGATCTTCCCCGGGATGGGGGCCAGGATGGTTTAGCTGCAAATGCCCCAAAAGTGGCTGAAAGAATGGATCAAATCATCGTCTAAACTTTGAAATACAGCAATTGTCGTGTTGGCATGGTTGTTGCTGAACTATTCTTCCTTTTCATTCCTGAACTTCTTGATGATAATTATTCATCAGGTTATGATAGATTTCAAATCTGCTTCCCATTAAAGATAATAAAATAATACTATCTCCTTAAGGAAGGGAATTTGCTTCCTGTCTTATGTATTATAAACTAAGAAGTCATGCATCAAGTGAATCTAATAGCTATATAACTTATTTGGAGTATATTGAAAAGAATATGGTCTAGATTGCAACAAACAGTACTTTATAATATTTGGGTTTTGGAACCTCTCTGTCTCTCTCTCTGTCTCTCTCTCTCTCTCTCTTTTTTTTTTTTTTTTTTTTTTTGTCATTCACTCACTTTCACTAATGCACCAAACACTGAATGTTAATGTCAGTATTCTGGAGACGAAGTATAAACATGAACAAGACATGGTCCCTACTCTTGACAAAACTCTCAGTTGTATATTTAAGCACTTAATCTGAGGAGCACCTGGGTGGCTCAGCGGTTGAGCATCTGCCTTCAGCTCAGGGCGTGACCTCGGGGTCCTGGGATTGAGTCCCACATTGGGCTTCCCTTCAGGGATCCTGCTTCTCCCTCTGCCTGTGTCTCTGCCTCTCTCTGTGTGTCTCTCATGAAAAAAAAAAAACAAAAACAAAAACAAAAAATAAATAATCTGAATATGATAAATTAAGATGTGAAGATGAGCAAAGCTCCATCAAGGCACTGCAGAGGGGAAAACTTGTTTTAGAAATAAAACTTCACAGAAGCAGTAACTTTTGAGTTTGGCCAAGCAGGAGGAGCCAAGTCTCTCCAGGCAAAGTAAGGGAGAACGTGTGGTGTGTATCTATAAACATGCACGCACACACAGATACACACGGACAGAATCACCGATGCATGTGCATGCCTATCTGTAAGCGCTGTGGCAAAGACTATTGGCTGGCTAATTTAACGCCCATTCCCATTCCTCTTCTCTCTTGCCATCCCACAGTCAAGGCTGGAAAAGCTAAGTACTAACACTTAAGGATGGCCGTGTAAATATAATTAACCAAATAGGGCGGTATTTGGAAATCTGCTAAGGACTTTTAGGAACGCTTTTACTTTCAAATAAGAGATGGATACAGTGGGCATTATTCCCGGACTCCTGTCTCAGGTTGTGGCTAATGTAATTACAGTCGTAGCAGCCAGCTGGAGGTGTTGAAAGAGACCTGCAGAGGGAGTTGAGCTGTTGGTCTCAGGCCCACAACTGCCTGTCCCAGGACTACTTATGGAAGGAACATCAAATCTTCATTTAAGCCATTGTTAGATTTTTTTTTTCCTGTTACTCCTAGGCAAAAGCATTCCTAACACATACATCCATAAACTCTCTCGTGCTTATTCATGTGTGTTTGCGTATATTTCCAATGCCTATCAAGACTTAGGACTAAGTTTAGACTTACATTTTTGGTAAATAGTAAACAGAACTTAATGTTAGAAGGAAGACAGACTATGGAATGCTTTCTTTGTTGTTACCAATTTGGACACTCCCCTTAGCACTTGATTTCCCTTGTATCTGTACTGTCCTTGTCTGGTGGTTTTTTTTTTTAAGATTTTTATTATTTATTTATTCATAGATACACACACACACACAGAGGCAGAGATACAGGCAGAGGGAGAAGCAGGCTCCATGCAGGGAGCCTGACGTGGGACTCGATCCAGGGTCTCCAGGATCACGCCCTGGGCTGCAGGCAGCGCCAAACCACTGCACCACCGGGGCTGCCCTTGTCTGGTGTTTTAAATAAACAAAACAAAAGTAAAAAGGGAGAAAAAGCCTAAAAAGAAAGATAAACGTTGGGGTGGATCATACTGGTGGTTAGGTTACAGGGGAAATCCAGGAATCGGTCAACTGTGGCTTAGTTGGTCACTGTGCATTCCTGTGTATTTAAGACCAAGAACCATTGCGTCTATTTACATGGTGAGCCAGTTTCCCTAACAACCAAGAAGTTGTTCTCTTTTTTCCTCCGTTTAAGAAGACAAGAGTAGAAACCTTTCTTCTTCTTGGTGAACGATGAGAAGAGCTTTCTGCAGGACATATTGATTGTGGTCGCTCTTGTATGACACACACCACCTAACGAGCAAGCAGTCTTTAACAGACTCTGGCCTCCTATTACACAAGTAGGGAGCAACGTGAGAGGTGCCCAACCTGCTCTTTGCTACAGAGACTGAGGCCGTCCCTTGGATTCATCCTCTCTTCCTCGGCGTTTCTAACTGTATGATGTGTGTATATTTTCTGCGTCAAATTACGATTTAATCATATAAGCTTTTTTTCAAATAGGTCAGCAGGATTGCTTCTTTGCTGGGTTGATCTTCCTTAGTTTTTGTCGTTGGTGTTTGTTATGAGCCACCTGCTCCTCTTTAACTCCCTTTTGATTTCTCCCTGCCATATGGTTTTTTGTTGTGTTTTTTTGTTGTGTTTTGTTTTTATAGGAGTCCATCCCCTGCCTTAGAAAGGAATAAGGTAGTACAGATATCTTCAAGTTCATGCCGAAGTACTGGATTCAAAGTTGGGGATCCTTAAGAGAAAATTCAGTGGGATGGTTGGAATTCACATCAACGTCTCTGTGTTACTGTTTAGTCTCTGATCGAAAGACATATGCACACTTCAATTCTTAAAGAATCTAAACTGGTTTTCCTCTTAAAATTTTTTCCTCTCATCTTCTCCAGAATCTTCAGCTACTTGGAGCTACAGCCATTGAGGATAAATTGCAAGATCAAGTGCCTGAAACTATAGAAACTCTCATGAAAGCAGATATCAAAATCTGGATCCTCACGGGGGACAAGCAGGAAACCGCCATCAACATTGGTAATTCACCTAATTTCAAACTCTAAATTTTGATGCTTAACACGTTGACATATTTTAGAAGACAAATTTGAGATATTTCAAGATCTGAAAGACGTGGTTTTGTAAGATCTCCATTTGTAATAGTATTGGGCTTACCTGTTTACTAATGGCCCCTTTGCATTTAACAAGTCTCCCACAACCACAAAATAACCCTCTCTCACCTTTGTATTTTTACCTACCTCTACCTTCCATCCATAATTGACGCGTGTAGGTAACATCTCTGCAGCTGTCTGTGAAAGTCTGGAGACTGGGTTTATGGCAGGCTTGTATAGTATTGGCACTTGTTCATGTGACCGAAGGAGATTTCTAGGAAGGGAAATAAGAAGGTTGCCAGTTCATCCCACATTCATCCTGCAGTTAATTCATTCTTCAGAAAGAGGTTTTATTAGTCTGCTCATGCTGCCATAACAAAATACCACAGATTGTGCGAGTTAAATAACAGAAATTTATTTTCTCTCAGTTCTAAAAACTGGAAGTCCAAGATCAAGTGTCAGCAGGTTTGGGGTCTTCTGAAGCCTCTCTTCCTGGCTGGCAGTGGCCACCTTCCTCCTTGTCCTCCGTTGACCTCTCCTCTGTATCTACAGAGGATGCACACTCCCGGTGTCGCTTTCATTTCTTAGAAGGGCACCGTTGCTATTAGATTAGGAACCTGCCTTCTGATCTCATTTAGTTCTAACTTCTTAAAGGCAGGTTCTGCAGATATTGTGCGTTAGGGCTTCAGCATGTAAAATGAGGGGGACACAGTTCATAATAGAGGTCTTACTGAGAAGAAGGTGAATATTTGGTGTGAGGCCTATTATACCAGTAATGTGCAGGAAAACGTCACTTTTTTTTTTTTCTTCCACATTCAGTATAGCAGGTGGCCTGCACTCTGTAAACCCTGACATAGATTTTGCCTCTGGATATTAATGATATGAATTACATCCAAAACTCTCCCAAAGTCGAAGAAACTGTTCAGAGGCATTGACAGCATAAAACCACATTTTTAGAAAGTCACCGTCAAATATCATTATTTAAGAAACATTTAGCTAATACTCCTTTTAGAAGTTTTAGTAATCTCAGTATTCCTCATATATAAAACCCCAGATTTATACCAAATGGCTGATAGTAGAGGAAAATTATTTTTTAAAAGACACCAGCTAGTAGAAGTTTAAATCTATAAGCCACGCAAATGGTTAATTTGGGTTATAAAAATTATCACTGGTGTTAGAGACAAATGGAAAGAAAATGTGCAAAGGATATAGAATGCCTTAGAGTTGGGAGACCTGAAAAAGACAAATATGCTGAATTGAAAACATGGCTACAGGTGGAGGGAGACTGTGTGGTGGCAGAGTGATACCTGAGGAAAATAAGTTCAGGGTGTGTAGCCATGATGACAGTTCCTGTGAAGAGTACGGTGGTGGCATCTGGTAACATTTAACTTGTAGAGTCTTGGGCAATAATCTTTGGGGCCTTTTTCCTAGAATAAAGCTGGTGAGACTCATTCATATAGCAAATGGTTACAGTGCGTTGCACAGAAGGATTCAGGTTTAACTGAGAAGGTCAGAAAGAACTCATCGAGATGGTGACATTTGAGAAATGACCTAAGAGAGTTGATAGAGCTTGTCCTTCGGATGATGAGGGAAAGCTGTCTTCTGTGCTGGAAAGAGAAGAAATGCAGAGAGGGAGAGTAGGAGAAAAGGATAGTGTAACCGAGCCCAGATTGGATGGGGCCTCCCAGGCCCCGGGGAGGGAGGGGGGCTTTGTGTTTACTCTGGGGAGATGGGCAACCCCAGGGTGGTTCTGAGCAGAGGAAAGATGGGGACTGGCTTTCCCATGAAAATGACTTTCCACAGTCTGGCCTGTAGGCTGGCTGAGAATGGACTGGAAGGGAAGAAGGGGTAGAAGCAGGGAGACCAGAGAAGAGGCTGTTCCGTTAATCCAGGTGAGGCACAGTGGTGACTGGGACCTGGGTGGTAACAGTGAAGGTGATGAGAAATGGCCAGAATATTATTTTAAAGGATTGACTAATAGATTGGATGTGTCGGGTATGAGAGAAACACGGACTCAGGCATAACTCCGAGGAATTTTAGCCATCGTGACTGAAGGATGGGGTGGTCGTTAACCAAAATGGGGAAGACTGAGGAGAAGCAGGTGCTCTGGGAGGACATCAAGAATCTAGGTTTTGGATATGTTAAGTTTGAGATGCCCGTTTTGCACCTCAGCGTCTGCTGTTAACACAGACACTGGGATGTGAGAGTCTGGGGTTCAGGAAAGAGCTCTAAGTGGGAGATGTGAGTCCCAGAATGATCAAGGTGTATGTGGTATTTAAAATGTAGGTGGTATTTAAAACCATTGTATCTGGGGCACCTGGGTGGCTGGGTGGCTCCGTGGTTGAGCGTCTGCCTTCAGCACAGGTCGTGACTCCAGCGTCCTGGGATCAAGTCCCACATCGGGCTCCCCGAAGGGAGCCTGCTTCTCCCTCTGCCTGGGTCTCTGCCTTTCTGTGTGTGTCTCTCATGAATAAATAAAATCTTTAAAAATAAACAAACAAGCCATTGTATCAAACGAGCTCACAAAAGGAGCAAGTATAGGTGATATTATTTTATGTGCGATGGTCCTATTTTAAACACCAGTCAGCAGGGTGGCTTGTTTGGCTCCAGCCACGTTCATCTGTTTGCACATGGGTTCAGAGCAGCAGAGGTGGTTTAACCAGTAGGTGATTTTGCTCTGCGGCAAGTACAGCAAAGCAAGAGGACGGGACCTCAGAGGGCAGGACCACAGTCCAGGGGCAGGGCCATGGTGGTATGGGATCAGGTCCAAAAGATAGCCAGGCAGCCCTCCTGCACCTTCCCCAGGAACAATCACCAGCCCCTCTTCTGCTCCTCGTGTTGGTCATCAGGAAGGCTATTCCACATGAATTTATTAGGTTTTGGGACACTGAAAGTCATTACCATATTGTCTTTCCCTACTTGTTGATCAAGACAACCTTAACACACCCAGTGTTACCCTTGTGTCCCTCCTATAAGAAGGAAGAACGTGCCTTCAACGTCCTGCAAACCTGGAAACCGCTGACTTCATCAGCGTCCTAATAAAATAGACAAAACCTTAATTTTATCTATAAATAAGATTTAGGTTATTTTTAGAGTGTTACCACTTTAGCATCTTCACTGCTTCTCTCTAGAGAAATGGATTCTATCAATTAATCTACACTGTGTTTGGACATAGGACACTCCTGCAAACTTTTGAGGAAGAACATGGGAATGATCGTTATAAACGAAGGCTCTCTTGATGTAAGTAAAATCATTTTTTTAATCCTTTAACAACTTAATCATCTTGCAGTATTTTATCTTCAAATAGTTTTGGAAATGTTTGATCTTCCTCAGGTTAAAAGATCATTCTCGCTCCTGCTCTGGTGTCACGTAACGTATACTGGTCTGAACCACGTTGATGTAAATAGATTCCAGTTTTATGTCCACAAGCAGCTAAAACAAGTCACTGAATGATTTGCTTGATGGTGTGAGACGAAACTGCTTTACAAAAGCATCATGTCAAGAGGTTATTGAGTGATTACAGTTTATTCATATCTACCTGGGAATTTTGTATATTCATCACTTAATATCTGCTTTAGCTTCCAGGGTTCATATATATTTTGTTTCTTTAAAAAGAAATCTGTGGAACCTATTAAATGGCATGAATTCACCATTCCTTATAGGAAAGTCATGTTGTTCTGTTTTGGGTTTTTTTAGTGTCCTAATTTCTGGGCCGAAATGTAAATCCCTAGGATGTCCTTTTTTCAGGGCTGCGATCACATGAAGTTATATTTGGGAAAGAAGGGAAGATTTGTTGCGTGTACAGTGTAAAATAGAAGTTACGCCAAAAAAAAAAAAAATTGCAGGTCAAATGACCTGTAAGAATTTTAAAGTAGAGGTGAGTGTTTGTAACTTAAGGTGGAAGACAGAACAAGGGAGGTGACTATACGGCTGCTTGAAATAGCCACTGACGCAAAGAGCGGAGCAGAGAAAAACCTGTTATTAAAGATGAGTGAAGTGGAGAGGCCAGAGAGGCCACTGTGTTCGAGGGATGGTGAAGAGGGAAATGTTCAGAAGTCAGAAGGAGAACAGAAATTATATGTAAGAAGCGATTTGACTTCTGATTTTTGGATTGGTTGATGGTCTCTTCATGATTTGGCCTCAAAAACAATCCCTGTGATCCTTTTCCCTTTCTTGTGAAACCTTTGAGACACTAGTAGCCTAAAGAATAACACATGATTTTTGAAACTGTGAAAGTTGTTCACATCCTTAATAATAAGTACATTGTGTGAACCTACAAGCACAAACTTAAAAAAAAAAAAATTCTAGCCTGTGGTTGGAAGACTTTCCTTTTTATTTACTCATTCAGTAGACCTCTGACAGGCACCAAGAATATGCCACTAAGTGAGCACTCAAGGGACCCCGCCCCTTCTGGTTTGTTGTCTCTGTTCCCTAACCCCTCAGGTTGTTAATTTTTTGGTTTATTCAAGTTACAATGTCATGAAAAATTATGACTGTGCTAGCCTTGCCCTTCAAAAGCTCACAGATAATAAGTAAAATGCAAACAAGTAAAGAACAAAACGGATACCAAAAATTTTTTTAAAAAATAAAAATGAACAAAACAGATACAGAAATAAGGTAGGTGTCTTGCTATGAAATTATATATTGTGAAGCTCAGGGAGGTGTTGTTAAAGTAAGCGGCATTTAGTTAGAGGCTTGTAGCTGAGTGATGGAGGAACACCTGAAGCAGAAACTGAATGCAAGTCAGTTCAAGGTATATTTGGGGCATGAAAGAGGAGCGTTGAACACAAGGTCATAATTTCTTAAAGTTTTCTTGGACTAAGTGTAGGCACGTAAGGGGTAAAGTTAAAGCTATAGAAAGGGGCAAGTGCACGTGTTAAAAACGTGAATCCGCCTCCCTCACACCCAAGCTCCCTGGTTTCTGCCCCGAGGGATGGCCACCAGCTCCAGTGTCCGAGGGCTCGTCCAGGGATGTTGTGCTATGGCTGGGGGCTACACACGTGTTTGTCGGCGTACAGACCCTGTTATCAAACACAAGTCACAACATGCGGTTCACGCTGCTTTATACTTCCTCTCCTTAGCAGTTGCTCTGCAGTAGCATAGGTGAAGCCACCCAGGTCGTCTCCAATGGCGGCACAGTGGAGAGATGATGGAGGAGTGGAAGCTGGAAAGGTGGTCTCAGGTCAGCTATGGGGGTCTGGGCCAGCTCTGAGGACTTGCTTCCACCACCAGGCAAGGGAGGCAACTTCATCAGCCTCTTCAAAGAGGCGGGATGGGAGACAAAGGTCGGAAGGGTGGTGAGGCATGGGGTGCAGGCAACGGGCTGGGAGACGTAGGTAAGAAGGGATGGGGGTCCAGGGCCGGCGATGTGGTATGAGGGAAATTCGGGGAGCTTACCCCGTGCGATCCCTGGAGTGGCTCCAGAATTGGGTGGCAGTTGTTGACAGCTCCGCAGAAACGTCGGGAAACGTTCTCTGCATCTCCATAGACGTTTAAGACTTTGTCAGCAGCATGGGTGACAGGTGCTAGATGCTTTTTCTGAAAGACATCCGAGGTGAGGCCTGTGACACTGATGCCCAAGTATGACCGGCCAGGCTTGATCTGACGCGTGAACCTTTCTGTCCTGGTGTAAAAGCTTTCACCCCTTCCAGGCTGTGACAGCAAGGCTTCTTTGGTTGTCATCTGCCTCATAACTGTTCTCCCAAGTCGGATACACATGTTCTCTATGTGTCGCAAGTAGTGAGCGATAGAAATCATAATCCCAAGGGGAGAAAAAGAGAAAAAAAAAGAAAACTGAAATGCCAAAAATATTCAGTGTACCGCATCATGATGGTTAAGAGCAGGGCCTTTATTTTCATTTTGAAGTTTTCAGGGTGGTGACTCATAAGTGATGAGCACCTGGAAAGTCCCTGCACGACCTGTCTCTCCTGGACCCAACCAGGTGGGGCTCCCAAGCCAGTAGTTTCAGTGAAAGCAGGGGTCTGTGCCTGCCTGTTTTGCTTTCTAATTCTCCAGCAATGCCCAGCAAATTGCCGACCACACGGTGAGTCCTCCATCTCTATGTGAGAATTAAGTCACTGAGTAATTATAAATTAAGGATTTCCCTTAAAAAAAAAATAAAGTTGGGAAAAAAAATTTTTAAAAAGCTGGGGACCCCCCCCCTCCCGCCAGTGGCTCAGTGGTTGAGCGTCTGCCTCCGGCTCAGGGCGTGACCCCGGGGGTCCCCCATCAAGTCCTGCATCGGGCTCCCTGCATGGGGCCTGCTTCTCCCTCTGCCTATGTCTCTGCCTCTCTCTCTGGGTCTCTCATGAATAAATAAATAAAAATCAAAATATATATATAAAAATAAAAATTTTTTTAAAGTTGTATATCGGTTTTGAATTCAGCAGTATTGATCTTGTCTGATGAGGTGTTTAGAAAGGCCCGTGGCTGTCCAAGTGACCGTGTGGGGTGGGAGACAAACGGATTAAGGCTAGTGTACCCAGCTCTCTGCAGCCTTGCTTTTTCTCTCACTGCATCTGGGGAAGGTTTTTCTCCCAGGGAGTTAAGTGGTGACTTTACAAATCTGGCTGTTTGGGGTCAGACCCGCTGTGGTGCTCTCATTTGCTTCTCAGCAGGAAAGGAAACATCACTTTGCATAGCTCCTTCAGATCTTGCGTTGTAAAATCCACAGCTGAGATTTCAAGCAAATCATTAGATGTGCTAGAAAGCCTGTAGATAAATCATGATTTATTTCTCATTGTCGTGGGAAAGCAAAGCATCCTGTGTGTTCAGATTGTTACCGAGCCTGATAAAATATGGGATTACCATTCCATCAGCACAAACAACTCACGTGTAGGTGATAAACTTGGCAGGAGGGTAATATCTTAGGAAATCATGCAATAGGAAATGCATTGTGGGTGTGTGTTTCATCAAGTGACAGTTCTAATGAGCGTGCTCAGATTATTCTGTAAAATGATACAATTGTGCCCTATTCTGAACGGGAGACCCTGGGCAAATTGAAATTAGGTCACGTCTCTGAGCCAGTTTTGCTGCCTGTAAAGGGAGGATAACGTCACCCTGGGCACAGGACTGGTATGGGTCGTACCCGGCACGGCGTGTTGAAGAAAGACACAGTATAGAGTTTCGTAGAAAAATAGTATTTCAGCAGCTTGCAAGTTGTTTTGCGGAATGATCATTTTCACTACGAAAGATCTATTATTTCACCATCTTCTAATTCTTTTTCTAAGCAAGATATAAATGTAGATCTTCTTTTGCCTAAGTGACGCATGTTGCTATGAACCGTGCACGTTTTCTACCGAGATATTCCTAATGCTAACTGTTCATTTTAAAACCGAATCTTTTTTTTTATGTTGAACCTATACACGTAAAATATTATATTTGGGGCTCTTCCGTTTCCACGTAGAAAAACCTTTCTCCTGGCAGTCACCATAATGGGAATTTTTGTCTTCCCATCTCTAGCTCATGTCAAAAAAAAAAAAAAAAAGTTATTTGGCTTTCTGATTTTCTCATTTGGAGTTTGCATACAATTATCCTTCTTGAAAAATTAACGGCTGTTCAGCATTTTTTAAAACCGTTAAGTAAAAGTATGAGACCAAACCGCAGTTGAAAATACCCACCATTTGCTTCGATGTGGATGGAACTGGAGGGTATGATGCTGAGTGACATAAGTCAATTGGAGAAGGACAATCATTATATGGTCTCATTCATTTGGGGAATATAACAAATAGTGAAAGGGAATAAAGGGGAAAGGAGAAAAAATGAGTGGGAAATATCAGAAAGGGAGACAGAACATGAGAGACTCCTAAGTCTGGGAAAGGAACTAGGGGTGGTGGAAGGGGAGGTGGACGGGGGCGGGGGGGGTGACTGGGTGACAGGCACTGAGGGGGGCACTTGGCAGGATGAGCACTGGGTGCTATTCTATATGTTGGCAAATTGAACACCAATAAAAAATAAATTTAAAAAAAAAAAAAAGAAAATGCAGAGTGAAAGTCTTGCTCTAAAGATCTGATTTGGAAATCAGGACAGGCCTCTGCCCTTCCTGGCTCCCTTCACATTCACAGCAGGAGCAGCAGCAGCCCTGCTAAGGTGCTGCCCGGAGCACAGCAGGTGTTCACGCCCAGGCCCCTGCCACCTGTTGTCCCGTATCCACAGCATCAGCAAAAGAGTTTCCTAGAAAGCTTAATCATTTTTTTTCTCTTAGTTTAGAAAATAAGAGTTTCATAGGTAAGCACCACGGAGAAGCATCTAACGCTGGTCAGAATCTATTGGGTATTTGTAATACACTGATCATTCAGGGAATTTGTATCATTTCTTCTTGTGCTACTGTGAACCCCTTTATCAGTTCTGTTTATGTCCTTGGCAGGAGACGTTTCCTTACGGGTCTGCAAGGGCAGGAATTTCAGATTGCTGGCTCGAAACTGCTGTACTTCCTCCGTCAGTTCCCAGCAATGCCTGGGAAGTATCCCACAGACGTCTCAAGCCCCGTCCACTTCATGACCTAGGTCCAAGGGATTCTTCTCACATCTCTTTCATATCTTTAGTTTGTCATGATTTGTTCAAAGTCTGTCTGCTAAAACGGGAAAAGTCTAAAAATGTGAGCTAAGAACTAGGGAATCTCAATCTGTCTTCAGCAGCCGGTGTCTAATTAAGGCCTTTCCAATCCCAATGCCACCATCCTCATCTGTCAAGTCCAGGGAGGATAGGAGAGACCATCATGTCTTGAGCCATTAACCCCGTGGGCGTCAGAACAATCTATTTGGGTCTCCATAATATAACCTAATGTCTGTATTACAGCGTGATATACTCTTAACCTTGGTCTCTTTTATGTGGGGAGTTGCTGGATCTGTCCTGGGATCTGTCCCACGCGGGATCTTAAACCTGTTCTCACTGTTCCCTCCTTTTCCTCTCTAGTGTCTGGCTTCCCTAGGGAACAAAAAAGGGCAAAGGAGAAAACTGTTTACTATCTATGTGTTGAATCGGGGGGAATGATGGTTAAATGTGTACATATGTACGTAGAAAGCTTGGAGAAATAAGTTCCCTGCCCTCAAAGTCAGCAGGCTTCCAGCGTGTACAAGTCTCACTGACTGAGCTGAGCAGCCCTGCCTGCCTCTCCTTCAGAGCATCGGGGCAGTCCTAGGACGTTCACGTTCAGCCTGAGTAGGGGTCGGCACCTGATACGTGGGAAGCAGGGAAAGGCTCCCAAAGCAAAATGCAGCTTTCTGACTTTCCGTGAAAAGGGAGCCCTCCTGTCCCTGCAGAGCTCAGTGCGTTGCTGGGACCATCATAAGAAAAACACCAGCTCGTGTTTATGAAGTGCTTATTTTTTGTACCAGGTACCGGACTAAAGACTTTATAGGGACGATCACACCCCTGAAAACATTAATAGGCAGATACTATCACGCCCGTTCTAGAAGTCTAACTTGACCTCTGGTGCTGACCGCCATGGGAGGACGGGTCCAAGGCCTTGGATTCCGGGGTGTAAGCAAATAGATTTTTCTGGGCCTCAGTGACCCGCTACTCTTGTAAAACTAAAGTGGTGATCATATCCATCTCAGGGGTACGTGGTGAGAATTAAACAAAACAGTACCTTCTAAATACTAGACAATGGCTAGCATGCCGTAAGCTCTTTAAAAATACAGACCATTATCATCATCATCATTATTATTAGTTCTCTTAGAGTTACTATTCCCAGGGAAGGTGGTCCTCATTGCCAGCTGATGTAACAAGTGATTTTATTTATTTTTTCTTTTTTTTCAAAAAAGATGATATTCAGGGATCCCCGGGTGGCCCAGTGGTTTAGCGCCTGCCTTTGGCCCAGGGCGTGACCCCGGAGTCCAGGGATCGAGTCCCATTTTGGGCTCCCTGCAGGGAGCCTGCTTCTCCCTCTGCCTCTCTCTCTGTGTGTCTCTCATGAATAAGTAAATAAAATATTTTTAAAAAGAGAGAGAGAGATGATATCCAACAGCTGCCCTTCTCACTACTTACACTTCTCTGCTTACTTTGAGAATATGACCTCAAGCCAGCCCGGGTTGGGTTATGGATACCGATGCTTTTCCCCACTGATATATTTCATAGAAAATGAATTCTTAACCGCATTTGATACTCACAAGCATAAGAATATATATTTTTCAACACCATGGTAAAATAAAGCACCTTATGAGATTGCTCGGTTTGGGGTTTGTTTGTTTTTTTTTTCTCTTCTAGCTGAATTTGATTTTCTAACACCATGTAAGCTTCAAATATAACTTACAGGGCCTTCGTGACATAAAGGGTGAGGTTGTCATCTGTATCCTTTTAAGCTCGACTTGTATGTATTATGCAGACAAACCTCACTGTTTGGGGAACCAGCCACCGTTGAGTGGCCTCTGAAAGACATCCAGAATAAGCAAGTTACTGACTTGACTGCAGAAAAAGGAGGAGGGAGAAAGAGAATTGGGGCTACCTCAGGTTTTGTCTTGATGGGTCCCGCGAGCCCAATACAATACATTTTGTATTGCTTTGAAAAATAGTTTAGGCAGGTTTTAAACCACACTGCATTCGCCTCCACCGCCAGTGTGGGAGCTTCAGGGTTGTGAATTTTCTCTTACCATTAGCAAAGCTGTCTCAGCTTTTTGGCCGGAAAATTTTAAGATCTGCGTTTAACTTTTGAGGTGTTAATATATCCCTATCAGAAGCCAAGTTATGTTTTTAAAATGTCCCGTTGCAGGATGACTGTTCAAGTGGTGCCTGGCACACGGCTGACTCTGAGAAGCTCTCAGCGAAGAAAGCCAATTTTGTTACATTTGAAAGAAATGAGTTACCAAAAAAAAAAAAAAAAGTAAACATGATTAAAAAAATGAAAATAGCGTCTAAACAAATAATCTGTTCTATTTTCCTCTGATTTGAGACGCCACCTGCCACAAGCCAAACTATGTGGCTGAGAAAGTTCCATCGAACGCATTGCTTGGTCTCCTAAAAACTAAATGTGACCCCTTTCCTTAAAATTCAGTGATCTTGGCTGGCGTGCAGAAGTCTAAGTGAAGTTGTTCACGAATTCATAGTAGTTCTGTTTTGAGAAATTTTTCCTATCCGCAAGCCTGAATATTCTTTAGCGCGTTCACTTTTTTTTTTTTTTTTTTTTTTTTTTTTTTGCTGAACATCTGAACTCCTCCAAGAGATCCTCAAGTCCTAGAATTACAGGTAAATGCTTTCTAACCAGTCTATCCCTGCCACTGTCCCCAGAGCTTGTTGACATTTTGAGGGCAACAGGCCACGCCTTGTGACTTTTTTGCATCCCCGCCACCCATTCCTTCTGATGAGTCATCACAGCCATAAAATTGACAGTTTAGAGGAAACCTACTGTCTGCCAGGTGTCTCTGCTCCCACGGGGCTGGGCTTGGGTGTTTCGCTTACAGGGAGAGACTTTGAATTTGCACACCTAGCAAGTGCAGAATCCTGAACTTCAACCTCGGTCACTCTAAGTCCAAAACCATTTTTTTTTTCTTTTTGTTTTTGAATAACCATACCTTCTCCAGTGGTGGCAGAGACGCAGTCCCAGGAGGAAGCTTTCTGGGAGGAACCCCCCACGTTTCCTACTATGTCCTTCTCTCCCTTCCCACTCACCACCAGGACTGCAGAAGCAGCTGAAAGCAGGATGCCCTTTTGGAAAACTGTGGTGTTTCAGCATCTTGCATTTATGGGGTTCAGGAAAGACTCTACGTTTCCTTTTACTAATACGACAATTGCATGTAAGGTTTTATTGAACGTCCATATGAAGTGATGGAAGTGGTGTGCATTTGGGATTTGCACTGAGAACATACAGCAGACATGGAGTCTTTTGCATTCCTGCACTAATTAATTCAAATTATTAGGAAAATGGGCCCAACATCAGCTTTCTCTTTGGTTCTTGCTTTATGGGGATGACAGTTTCTCGCAGAGCCCCGTTTGTTATTTCCTCTAAATCGTTGATTTGGTAATTTGCTGACTTTCAAAAAACCAGCTGTGTATTCCAAGCAGCCTCTCCCTGGCCAAATCGAAGACAGTATGAGAGACTGGATGTCTGCTGACCTGGTTCCTCTGGAATCTTCCTTCTGCGTTTGAACCCCTGCCACCACCAGAGAATATTTAATACCAAGCCCAAAATAAGTGTTTAGGAGGCTTTCAGTGGTGGTTTAAAATAATTACCATGAGAGCTTTGGAGAAAGCCTTCATCCACAAAACTACTTAAATTATATAATTATACCCCCTACTTCACTCTTCCTTCCTTTCTCTGGATTTCTCTTTGCTACGTGCCCCTCCCCAACACTGAAACTTAGCCTCGGACCCAGACTCGACACCACTCTGCCCCCCCCCCTCTTCAGTGTAGCCCAAGTGAGACTAGATGCCTCCTAAGGAGTTATTTGCCTGATGGAACCTATCATAATCCCACATCCCAAACCTCTGCCCAGGGGCCAATTTATCCAGCACTACAACTTCCTCTTCTTTCCTTCTTCCATTTTGTAACCTTGACCTTTCTGATGGCATGACCCTACTGGGAGACTGGACTGCTTCCTCAGTTACTGTGTTTTATATGTATTCCCATGCATATAAAAAGCCCATATCTATGTAACAGCAAAGCATGGGAATTCTTTTTTTTTTTTTTTTTGGTCTCTTTCCCCTCTTCATTATATTTAGCAATATGTATTGATTAAATGCATTCCCTTGGCTGCCTTCCATTATGCTGTTTTTGGAGGACCTCTTTACCCATATGTTTTTAATGATTTCACCTTCTGTCTGCCCTTATCCACTTTGGAAAAATTACCGTATGTTAGTTTGGTTCTATACGAATATGTTTTTTAAGGTTATGTTCTTGTATCGTCTGGGAGTTTAAAAACACCAGAGCTTTTTGGTCAAAAACCATGTCCAAGAAAGCTGGCGATCCTACTGGAATGAATACTAAATGGACCAATTATATATAAATGTAGTTTCTCTCTACTCTCAGGCTTACATTTTTTACAGCTTACTGCCGCCTGCGCTAGCTGATGGAATAGTGGATGTATGTGTTACACAGACGTATGTGGAACGTCCAGTGTTCCACTGAATCAATAACACGTTGTCGAAAAACAAGTAATAACCAGTGGTTTATCCATGTTGCTATTATGGGAGTCGTAACTCACTCTTTAAGAACTTGCTAACATTGTCCATACTTGATATGGTCATAACATATTATTTTAGAATGTCCTTGGAATGTTCTGTTAATTTGTAATTTTAGGGTGTGAACACTTGGAAAGTGTAAAAGTAGAGAAAGAATGAAATGTTTTTGGACCATAAATTTGTAAATACCTCATGGCTTAAATGACGATGAGGTGGGGCAGCAAACCTCAAAAGCAGCTAATATGTGTTAGTTTAAGATTCTTACATATATCCTCTTATTTGACATTTTAAATTAACTTATAATGGGTCTTAAAAGAGAGACCCTTAGCAAGTTACAGTAAGATTTTTTCACACACACACACACACACACACACACCCTTGTGAATATTTATTTTTCTGCTATTGTAAACCATCAGTATCTGTGAATTTAAGTTATGGTGCCATATCTGAAGAAAATGGCAGCAAAACAAGGCGTCTGTGTTTTCTTTATCATTACTTATTTTAAACCTAGTGTTTAGGAAGCACTCATTTGCATATGCAATGCTATTGCATGTAACTTTACATATATATAGTTTTACATTCTTTATGGAAGCATAAAGCCTAACATATTCCTTGAGGTGGTCATCTATACAAAAAAAATAGAAAAATGACAAATCGATTTGTAACTTTCAAGTTATTTTCCACTCTCGAGTTGTATCAGTTTGGAGACAGAAATTAAGAGATACAGAAAAACAGCCTAGTTTCGTTACATAAATACTTGTCTTCCTACCATGTACCAAGAGCTATAGGCTGTATGAGAAGAGATAATGCTAATTTCTCTAGAGTTGAGGGTAAGACAGGTTTCCAGATGCTTTTTATGTAGTAGAAGTATCTGGTTGAGTATTAACAGTCAGAGGTGGATTGAAATAAATTGCCAACGGGAGATTTCAGAAGGAAACTCAAGATTCTCTTCATGGTACCACGTGAGTTGTACTAACATTATACGGTATCTGACGCTTTCCAGATCCTTCTTTATCAGATGGTGATACCTCCATTAAAACTGATGTCAGAGGAAGGGAAAGAACTAGTCTTCCTTGGATGTCATCTCTGAGTCAAGCACCAGGCAGGGCACTTGACTCACAAGTAGAGGAGTTATTTTGTCCTCACGGTAACCCTAAAACAGATATTAACTCAGTCTTATGAATGAGAAAATGCTGATTCCAAAGCGCCTGAGTGGCTCAGTCAATTAAGCATCTGTCTTTGGCTCAGGTCATGATCCCGGGGTCCTGAGATTGGGTTCCACCTCCAGCTCCCTGCCGGCTTTCTCTGGGTCAGTTGGTGACTTTGCACATCAGCTGACAAGTTCTGAAGACTTAGTTAACAGTAGGGGCTCACTCCAGTGAGTTAGCTTGTGTTAGCAGAGTCCCCAGCTCTGTTCGGCTAGATTCCTGCAGGTGTTTTCCTGTGGCATTGTGTTGCATTTTGCCCTTTTTATGGAAAGTAAGTGAAAACAGAAACCTGTGGTGCTTACAGGAAAGTAAGAAGTGCAGGCTTCGTAAACTTCAGTCTGCCTGACAAGGGTGAGAGTTGAGTGTCTCCCCAAAGTGATTCATCATTAGCCCCAATTGTATGCTTATTTCGCTTAACCAGTGATGAGCTCACGAAGGAAAAGAATAAATCCAAGAACAATGAGGTACATTGTTAAATACTGTGTCTGAGAGTCAAAGTGTAATTCAGAGTTTTGATGTATTATTAGTCCCTTTCTGGGACTAGAATTCTCCTTAAAACAGAAGTTTATCATTTTTTTTTAAGTTTATCATTTGACCCGCACATATTTTAACAGATTCCCGGGAAGAAATATAAATGTCAAGTGCTCTGTTTGTTGTCAGACCCAAACACCAGCAAATACTTTGGAATAAATAAGTACACTTCTTTCCTTTAACGTTTGCCATTTGGGCTGAGCCTTGCGGACGCTACCCTCTGGGACAGAGATAAGTGGTCCCATCACCATAACTGCAGCCCTGGGCAAGGCGTGGAAGCCACGACCATGCGGTGGTGCCTGCTGGACTACTTAGCTGTGATCTCTCCCTCGTCTCTGCTCGTTAGGCTTGGTTAACTAGTCTTCTAGTCAAAGGCTAAAGGCTTTTATTCTGCTTTCCTTAGGGATATCTCTCTATGAGGGTGTTCCTTGGATGTGTTCTCAAGGGAGACTGTCCATACAATAAATCTCTGAGAAGTATCAGTGGGTGGGGGGTAACCCAAGGCTAGAAACTGGAAAGGGCCATCTTTTATGTAGGTGCTTTCTGCAGCATTACATTTTGGGCCATCAAAAAAAAACATAGTTCTCTGGTGGCCTAACGTGTTCTTTGCACATCTGGCCTCTGGGTTCTTCCAACTACGTCAAGCAGAGTTTTTGCCAAAGTGAAAGTGACATGTTGCATGCTATGACGCTTTCCAAACAAATCAGGGCTTTCACTTTATCTCACTATACAATTGTGTCAGATTTCCCTGTCTAGGGTGCCCTGTGTGGTTTTTATCAAGGGTTTCCCTGGTAAAAGTCATGTAAAAGCAATGAAAAAGATTGCCGTAAATCAGGTCTCTGATTTCTTAAGGACTGTTGTATTTTATTTCGTTGTAGGGTATTCTATGAACACGTTATCTGTTTCGCCAGGCTATCCCCTAAAGATTGAAATAGAACTCCACTAGGGGCTTCTGGTCAGTCATCTTTATGAGGAATTCTCCTGGCCTCATTATCTGCCAAGCATCTTTTTCTTTTCCAAGCATATTTCTTATAAAACAAATACTGTTTACTTGGCCCACTGTTCTAAAACCTGGTTTGATCACTAAATATTCTATGTTTATTATTTTTACTAGACAATTTATATTCTATGAGACAGAAGGAGATGTTAGATCATCACTAACAGCTTGTTCTCCATTTCCTCTATAATAAGATAAGCACGTTGGGGACACCTGGGTGGCTCAGTTGGTTGAGCATCCAACTTTTGATTTCAGCTCAAGTCATGATCTTAGGGTCGTGGGATCAAGCCCCACGTCAGGCTCCACGCTCAGCAGGGCATTTGCTTGAGATTCTCTACATCTGCCCCTCTCCCCACTCAAGCACACACTCTCATTGTCTCTCTCAAATAAATCTTAAAAAAAAAATAAGATAAGCACATTAACTTTTTTTGTTGTTGTTCTAATTAAGAATATCAAAAGGGTACCTGGCTGGCACCATCAGTAGAGCATGCAACTCTTGATCTTTGAGCCCCACGTTGGTTATGGAGATTACTTAAAAATAAAATATTTTTTAAAAAATATTTTTATTTATTTATTCATGAGAGACACAGACAGAGAGAAGGCAGAGACCCAGGCAGAGGGAGAAGCAGGCTCCCTGCGGGGAGCCCGATGTGGGACTCGATTCCGGAACTCTGGGATCACGTCCTGAGTTGAAGGCAGACGCTCAACTGCTGAGCCACCCAGGCATCCCTAAAAATAAAATCTTTTAAAAAAAGTATCCAAGATATTCTTGGAGTTTTATAGTCAGCAAAACAATCTTCAGAATAGTCACACAAGAACCATTGTAACCTCCCACAAAGTATCCTGTAACCATTAATAATTTGCTTGGTGTTTTGTTACAAAGCTTTTATTTCTTCATCAGAGGCCTCAGTCCCAAAGAGAAAAAGAGATATAAACAAATAAACGACTATACAGCATGCTCCATTGCAGAAGTGTGAACAAGGATGTGGCAAATCCAAAAGATGGTAGTCCTCCCGTACCTGGAGCACTCAGGAGAAATAGAGCCGTGTCTGTCCACTTGCCCACTGTTTTCAGGGTCTGGTCTTAAGGGGAGGGCGGATCTTGACAACGGGGAGAGTGAAAATGCAAGAGAAAAGGGAGGGAAACCGAGGGGAAAGAAATTCATTTCTTCCCCTGCCTCAAGAATTGGGGGAGAAAGAGGTGAAGGGAAGTTTTGAGGTTGAGGGAATCCTTCCTGGCATCGGTGTTCTCGGTGAAGCAGGTGTATGTGTGCTGAAGTGACGAGGGCCGAACGTGGGATCTCGGAGAGAAGGAAAGGTCTGGAGCAGCCGGTGGGCCTCTGGCGCCCACTGGGCAGTGAGCACCCGTGCGACAGAAAGGGGCTGCAAGAGCCTGACCTCGTGCTGACGTGTGTTGTCGAGACTGAGAACCGAGGGGAGCGTCGGCTGTGGCCTGAAGGGTGAGCAGGCAAGGCGGGAAGCAGGCAGGCCGGCCAGCGCCCCAGAGCCCCTGATGAGCACCCAGCGGGGCGCGGGGTGGGGGCGGAAGGAGCTGAGCGGAGTGACTGGAGGGACCGATGGGGCCAGGTTCCGGGGCACAGCCACATCCTCGGTCCCTCCCTTACCTGGATGGCTGCCCGGGAGGGGGCCCCGGGCCCACGCTGCGTCCCCAGCTTGCCTTTACCTCCCACCGTCTCCGAGTATAGCAACACATGCCCCTTTTCCTTCAGCCCACAAGTAAGACCGAGTAGAATAAGGAGATTACAGAGCTTTCATTTTGTTCTACTCTGTGGTCTTTTATCCTTCTTCTGATTTAGCTTCTCATTTATATATTTTCACTTTCACATGTCACTAAGTTTAAATGTTTAAACATTTCCCCCTCCAGTAGCTCAAAAGAAAACAAAGCAACAGCTAATATAGTGATAAATTTATTTCTGGCTACAGGAGATAAGCTTCAGTGCAATGTGGCCATAAAGTATGGCTCCTAGGCTTAGGGGAGAAGCAATAAACTTTCATAAATAAAATAATCTAAAATACTCCTCGCAGTCTAAATAAGAGGAAAACATAACTTGTAGCTGGCAACACACAGCCAACCACGGAGCCACTTACAGAAGAGGGCTCTGGACTAAAATAAGGAAATGTTTGCAGCTTTGTGGCCGTCACCTGGCCGTCTAGGCGGGCAGACGGGAGGAGTCACGGGGGGAGGCGTGTGACTCCCGCATCTGAAGTGCCACCTCTGTTACGAGTCCTGACACCTTCTGATTTGCTGCAGACCTGTGATGGCCACCGAGGGAACCCGGGGGTGCTGATGCTGCAAGTGAGAGAGTCGGCGGCCGTTGCAAGGTCGGAGGACAGACCCCTCACAGAGGGGAGAATGGGGTTACCAGCTGGGGGGCCCTGGGCCGTGCGCCCTGCCGCTGACCTCGCAGGGTGGGGAGCTCTCCCGAGGGCCGTCCCGGCTTGCATGTGGGGTTTCAGCTCAGGACTCTCATGGCAAAGGCGTGGCTCTCGCAGGGGCGCTGCAGGGGGCAGTGCCTGGGTTTGAAAGGCTGTCGAGGCGATGGATTCCTCTCGAGACAGGGAGCAAGCAGGACACACAGGACTCCCTCTGCATGTGTGTGTGTCTGTCTGTCTGTCTCTCACACACACTCACTCTCCAATCAGAAATGCTAACGGGGGGCCTCTGGGTGGCTCCGCGGGTGAGCACCGGCTTGGGCCCAGGGCGTGACCCCAGGTCCCTGCATGGAGCCCGCTTCTCCCTCTGCCTGGGTCTCTGCCTCCCTCTCTGTATCTCTCAGGAATAAATAAATAAAATATTTAAGAAAAAAAAAAAAGAAAGGAATGCTAACAGGGAGCTGGAGAGCCGTGGGCGGGATGAAATCAGAGTTCGTGGGCGCCCTCCTTGAGCCGGCTCTTCCCGGGCGTCTGTGGGCGCCGTGCCCGTCGTTAAGCAGTGGGTGTCCCGTGTGCCCCGTGGGTGGACCTTGGTGGCCCCGGGGCCTTGCGGGCCGCGTGGACTGAGCTGCGAGGGCTGGCGGGTGAGCCGAGGGCCGGGTGCGTGGGGCCGGGGCCTGCTGCTCCACGGACTCCGACATTCCAGGGCTCGGCGCCCTCGGCCTTGGAGTCCAACGCAGAAGCACCTTCCCAAATCGCCAGTGAAGATTTTGACCACTCGCCGCGCCTCCCTCTTCGTGAACGTGACCGAAGCCACTGGGCCACGTTGTTAGGTGGCGGCAACCATGCGCTCTCCCGCGGACGTGGCCAAAATCGCGACGGCAGCGTCTTCCGTATGGGTGCACGTGGGTGCCCGGGTACACGGCCCCGCACCTGCTCCGCCGTGGGCTTCCGGACAAAACCCCGGCGGGAGGGGACTCGCCCCTGTGTTCTCCGGGCACAGCCAGGGCTGGGCTGCTCCGCGGCGCCCAGGCTTTAGTAAGGTGGGAAGCTGGCCCCACCGGGTTACAGGAAGAGTCTGTGGGATTTGGGGAGCAAAACTAAGCATCCCGACGCTTTGTGCCTCCGAAGAGCGGGGAAGCAGACCTTGATAGAGGGAGGTAAACACGGCGCCTCTGTGTCGGTGAGGTGAGCAGAGCTTTCCTTGAGGCTGAACATTCCTACGTGTGGACAGTAGGTGAACCCCCTTGGTGGAAGGGGTTCTTCTGCTCGCTCCATCAAGACCACCACGCCACATGTCCGCAGCCCCAACGAGAATACAGCGTCATGAAATCATGACCGAAGTCACAGAGACCAACTGTTGGTGTGGCCAGAGATTGCAGCTACTGTGTTCCCCCCTCTTGGTTCCTGGGAATTAAGCTTCCATAGCTTAGGGATTCCGAAAAAATACCCGTAAGTTATCTAAATTATATTCCTTGGCTTTTCCGACCGTGGGTTCCTGGCTAAGCAGTTCTGACTCGTTCATAAATTAGGACAGTGTGATTGTCTCATAATAAGATAATTTACCGAAAATATCTCTGCAGGGTTGTGAGCGTGTGGCTGGACTAACGAGCAAAGCCTCTGCGGAGGCATCCGCGGTTTGTGATGCCCGCCCTGGTGGGCACAGATGTGTGACTTTAATAGAGTAATTTGCTTTTTCTGATAACATTTGTCCAATCTCCTTTGAGGGGCTTTTGCGAGAATAAAATGAGCAGAGTTCTGTGAAAGCAATTTAAAACAGTTGAAAGCACTAAGATGAACTAGCTGTAGCTGCCCAGCGTCCTTAAGGCATCTCAGTAGAACAAACGGGTGTAAACGTTGCGGGTGCTTTTGTGTGGTTTTGCAGGCAACAAGGGAGACTCTCGGTCGCCACTGCACCATCCTCGGCGATGCTCTGCGAAAAGAGAATGACTTTGCTCTTATAATCGATGGGAAAACCCTCAAGTACGCCTTAACTTTCGGAGTCAGACAGTATTTCCTGGACTTGGCTTTGTCATGCAAAGCTGTTATTTGCTGCAGGTAAGTTCTCCCTAATATTGTCAGGTTGCAGCGAACAGCACCTGGACCCTCCGCTCTTGATTTTTAAACTTCCTCCAAGCGATTCTATCCAGAATTTGTACATGTCAGGTTATTTGTGATTTTGCTCACTTGACACTCAAGGTTCACAGCCCAGAATAGAGTTTAGCTGCAGAGTTTTGGGTGTTTTGTTTTGTTTTGTTTTGTTTTGTTTTTAGGTGAGTCCTACTGATGATCTCTTAGTCATCCTTGTTCATAATCTCCTGTGTTCCACATCACTTATTTACCCACATTTCCATCGAGACTTGGTTCCGTAATGGTTCTGTTTTCTCCACGTCAATCTTTGATCCTGCTCGGAGGACTTAACTTTGCGGACTGGCACGGGGACTTAACTTTGGAGGTGCCAAGTCATTTTCCCGAAGACGAGTTCTTGACTGGACATTCCTCTTTCCTGTGATTTTTATAATATGGCCCATTTCCTAAATGAGAATTGGTTTTGCATTATCAGGGCTTAAGCCACAGAACTACATTTTTATAAGCTATTTAGCTCTCGTCCTTCCAGAACCTCCCGTCAGAGCGTCTTCCCCGTATCTTGGTCTAAATTGTTCACACTGTGTCGTCCTGAAATTTCAAGCGTGTTCATGACTCTGCCCGCTGTCTTCACTATGAAACCTAAGGGTTAAAAAAAGAAAGAAAGAAAGAAAGAAAGAAAGAAAGAAAGAAAGAAAGAAAGAAAGAAAAAAAAAGAAACCTAAGGGTTTCCCTCTTTGCCATCGACGCACAGAGACTCTTAGACCCAGCTGGTCACCCCAGGGTCTAGGGTGCAGTGTCTCCAGTTTGCTTTCTCCCCCAGGGAGATGAAATCTTAGCAAGGCTTCTGAAGAATTTCCCAGAACTTTTTCTTTTAACATGATTGTTAAGATATTATTATTATCTTTAAAAACATATTTACTAATAAAAGAATGTTATTTTTTTTAAAACCCTCTTTGTCTAGGGTTATTCACTTGAATATCCTGTATATAATTTATAAGTCATGCCTTGTATATATTTCCTAAGTTTGTGAAATAAGATTTAATAAGTACCTTTTATAAAGCATCATTTCGACCTATAAAATTATATCCTACTCAGAGAATTAAAAGTTGCTTATTCCAGGAACCATATTATTTTAGCCATTTATTTTTCTTCACTGTAGTGTGTATTAATAAACGTTCCCGTAGAGCCCTCGGAGAGCCTAACGTACACACGTATTTAACATCAGTAATAATCAGGCTCTCTGCTGAATGATGAAGAATTAGAAATTAGTTTATCTCAGAGATCTCATTTGCATTTTGTAAAATTTGCTTTTCCAGGGACTTTTCTCGATTCCTTGCTGATAATCTCTTGACCACGTCTTAGTAATGTTCAACTCTGATACTCTGCCGTCAGCATGCTTGTGTGCCAGCTCTGGTTGTTTAATCGCTTTCACTAATGGGATCACGAGAATCGACAAAAGATTGCCCAAAAGCACATCAAGTGCTAGGACTGTTGGCTCCTGGTTGAAAACCAAAGAGAATACAAAGTGCCCAGATGCAGTGAGCGAGCTCCAAGTCTGCACCTGTGCCAGGCCTACTGTGCGCTGGGCGGGCAAGGCTGAGCGAGACTTCCTGCCTGCTCTCCTTTGTGCCCCCCTCCCCCCGCCTTTTAAGTAGAATCACAGTTGCTTTGAAAGATGTGGGAGGCCAATTTTCATAATGCAGTCACTGCAGCTGAGCCTCATTCTTAGAGCATTGCTTAACACAGTACCTCCCACCATTCTTCAAAAAGTGGAACCACAAAATTAAACAATAGCAGAGGGAGAGAAGAAGTAAAAAGCGGAGTCGAGGGAGAAAAAATATGTTGTGCGCTTGTGAAATTCCCTCCCGAGATCCTTGTTCTGGATGCTCACGAGTCACGTGGAGCTCGGGGCCCCACCAGGCCCAGGCCCCGGGGAGGGACTCACACTCAGCCGTGCACGTGCAGAGCAGCTCGGAAACTGAGCTTATAAAGATGTGTGTGGCCCCTTCCTCCCTCCGTCCTGTTTTATGCATGTTTGAGGACCTGAAGGTCCCTATGCAGACACTGGGTTTTATTTAGAGTTTTCAGGGTTTGTTGTTTTTTGGGTTTTTTTTTTTTTTTAAGTAAAATATCTTTCCTCAGCTTTTTTTCTTCTAATTGCCTTCATACTCTCTCTTTTCCCATAAGGACCATGGCTCAGCTTCCGGTCTGGTGTTGAGAATTCATCTAAGCCCATAATTACATCAGTGCCCCCGCTGGAGTTACGTCTGTGCACCTTCTTGGCCTGGTGCCTCTTGGCATTTCAACTACTGGCCCAGACCATTTTCTTGTCATTTAGCTTACTGACCTTGAAGTATAATTTCCATGATAATGCTTCTGTCACTTGTGAGGAATAGGTGGGCAATTCTGTATATCTTTCTTTACCATTAAATGCAAGTGTCACTCCAGGTTTCTCAGAGGATTACAATCCCCGAGCCCCAGGAAATTCTCTATTTTACTCCACTAGAACAGACACTCCAGATAAATACTGAATATTATTTCAAAATAAGGTGCTGTTCCACGACTTTGTTTGTGTCCATTCTGGCTTTATGGGTTTTCCCCTCATGCTACTTTGCAATCTTTTTTTTTTTTTTCCTTTTGTCCTCACGTGAAGATAATTCAGAGTCTGCTCTCTGCTGCAGGCTTCTCTGTGCCACAGCTAGAGTGGCAGTGGAGGGGAAAGCCTTCCCATAATGGATAATGAGGCTCTCGATATTAGTTCCATCTTCAGGATGACATCAGCCACTTTCCTCCCTGACATTATCAGCATAAAGGGCAGAAGGCAGTTTTCAGTGTTTGTCTAACTGACACGGTTATGAAGATGAGCATTTTTCCCTACAGAGCCTACAGCAGAATTGAAAGAAACAGTTGTTCTCAGTCCGTCGTCATTATATCTCTTACCACCACTTTCTGAAGGGACCATTGAGAGACAGAAATGATCCCCTCGTTCCAAAACTATTCGGGGCTTTGGAGTCCTGGTTTTGGTTTACAAAGGGGAGATTTCATGTTATACCTCAAGTAATTTTTTCTAAGTATGTAAAACACAAGAAGTAAAATGAAATCTGTCTTGATCAGCCCAGCAAGGACCGTGTTTTGATAGCTACCAGGCAGCTTTTGTTTTTACTTCCTTGCACATCTACCTGTACAGCCTGAGCGATCTCAGAGGAAATACGCATCTAATGTCACAGGAATTTCGACAAGTTTTCCTGGTTATAGATGTAATCTCCGTGTCGTCCTTCTTCCCTTCTTTTCCCTTGCTCGGGTACAACCAAATCTTATCACCTGGTGAGATCAGATACTTTTGAAGAACATAAAAGCTGTGGATCATTCCCCCCAATCCCCCCTGCAAAAACAAAAACAAAAACACTGCACACAAATGGGTAAAATTGAATGCACCATGTTAGGGGCTTCACAGACCCCTAAAACTCCTGGACAGGTAGGTAGAAAAGGGAAAAGCTTGCTCCCGGATTTGTGGAGATTTTTGTACACAGCTAAAATCAAGAACTGTTCTGCAAAGTGGCATTTTATCTGAGGATTCATGAAATTCTTGTTCTAATTTTACCTTGCTGGCACTCTGGATACCTAATGGAATTTCTCTGGCTTTGGTTTTGTGGCCTATAAAATGAAGAGCTTGGCATATAGCGGCGATTCAAATCCTTCACGGAGCCTGGATGTCTAAGCAGCTAAGAGTAGAGCTTCTCTGGCATGGAAAGGTGGGAGATGCATGCACACACGCACCCTTCCTTGGTAATTTCCTTCCAGCTTGAAAGCTGCCAGGACAGAGGACCCCCGCTAGCCCTTTCACTTCTGGACCCTACTCCTCTGTGGCCACTTTCCACTGGGAAGCGTCTGTCTACTGCTTGGATCAGCTTAATTTGGGGAAGCATCTGTTCTACCTCTTTTAATATTCCCTCCAGAAGAGGGTGGGAATGTTGCAGTGAAGTATTGCTGTGTGTTAAATAGCATGTGGTTTCTGAGATCCTCATCAGTTCACATAACCCAGGCTTTCAAAGAATTTTACATTTTTTTCTGTAGTTGTCAGTTTAGTTTAAACATATTTTGAAACTTATGTTCTGTGACAGTTGGTTGAAAATTGGCCTAGAGCCTCCAGCTTTTAGACTGTCTAGCAATCACCGTTCTCCTACATAATTTATGTACTCATGTCTTCTGAAAAGCAGAAGTTAAATTGAAGTAAGCATTTTTCCCTACTTGCAACATCTCTAATCAAAGTTTAACCCCCTTTTAGGCCATTTTCCCCATAGCGCATAAAAAAACACTTGACTTCAGTGAGTGTCGTCTCTCGGGAGTGGCATTCCAGGCAAAACCTTTCACCTTAGTCTGATCAGCGGGTCCTCCTAGAAGGGGAGGTCTAAGGGGACGCTTCGAATACTTGCTGTCATAGCATGAGTACGTTAAGTAGAGGGTCAAGACAGATCTACTTCTCAAATCTTTCAGGATTGTCTTAAACTTTAAGGATTTCTCTAAATAAATGTTTTACTTAAAGGGTAGTCATAAAGCTCAAATGAAGCTAATAAATGCTCAACAGACATTCCTTTAAGGAAAAAAATTCGCGAGCACCGTTGGATGCCAAGCAGATGTTTGGCTTTGAGAAGACTTACAAACTGTTAATGAATGTCAACCCCATATTTGCGTCCAAGAAAACATGAATAAATGTTGGAAATGTTGAGAGAATATTTCTTTCATACATGTATGGCTAAAAGAGGACATCCTGAATAAATTTTATAACTTCATAACACGGCCATATTTTGCTTTGACATAATATAATAAGCTGGTTCAGCCCAGTCTGTCTCATTTGCTTCTCTGTCTCTACTGAATAATGTTAAGAGTAGCAGCAAGGCCGTGTTACGGCCTGTTGGCCACCTACGATGTGCACGTCCCCACCAGGGAAGTCCATGTTTGACAGTTAAATTTAGATTGATGAATCTCAACACTTGAGAATTCCACTGTAATTCAACATTACATAGTTTTAGATGTGATCGGTTTAGAGAAAACCATCGCCCAGCACACACACACACACCAGTTAGAATTGCAGATCGTATGATTCTAATAAAACACAGTTTTAGCCTCTATTGGAAAGTACATAACGTGTAAGCATGCAACTTAGTGAATTTTCATAAAGCGAATACACCCCTGTACCAAGTACCGTAGCATAATGAGCACCTCAGAAGCCCCCTCGTGTTTCCTGTAGCGTCATTATCCTCCCAAGAGTATCTGCCATCTTGATTTCCATGATCGTGCCTCCTAAGTGATGTCTTATTCATTTCAGTTCTTTTTCTGTCTTGTATCTTGCCAACTTGGAATAAGTGTACGTATCCTCCGTCACTGCACTCAAATGCTTGATGATTCTCTTCTGTTCAGCAGTTTTAAGTACAGACTCTGCAGCTTCCCACCAAGAACTCCCTGAAGCTTTACATAAATCAGTAAATCAGCACTTCTAATGTATTCTTTAGTCAAAAACAAATCCACCTGACCCATTACGTGCGGTTCTCCGGTGATAGGATAAAGGTCTTCGTTCTCCGGCTTGTTGAGGACATGATATATGTAAACCTACAACATTTCTTCTGTCTGTCTGTCTACGGACCTGATTTTGTGTGGGAAAGGAAAACAGAATTACTTTGGTGTAGTTGGGTCTCCTTGAACCCATGAGGTTGCTAGTGATTACCTTCTTTCTCATAAACCCATCTAGCCATCCCTGTTTAGATCTTGGAAAACAGAAGGCATATTACCAAGGGAACAGACACAGAGACAAGCAGTGGACATAAGACAAGCTTTATGTTAAGGCAAGAAAGAGGAGGTGGTTCCGGATAGCATTTTCCAAGAGGAAGTGAGTATTTCATAGAGCAAAGGTGGGCAAACATTTTCCGTCAAGGACCAGATAGTAAATACTTTGGGCTTTCTGGGCTGTCCAGTCTCTGTCATAGCTACTCAGCCCTGCCTTTGTGGCACGAAAGCAGCTCTGGACAAAACGAAGATGATAGTAGGGGGAGCTACGATCCACCGCTGACCTTAACACAGTCCAGTTCCATCAATGCTCCTTTGTATGTTTTATGCTTTTTGAATAGTAAGGACTTCCCACTCATAAAGATATTCTCATACATTTCTTCTGTTCACCTCACAACTTTCTGTTTTCCTTATAGGTCTTTACTCCGTGCGACGATTATTCTTGTACATCTTAGGAAGAAGGGCTCAGGTGTTATTTCTACGTAGCAGATTCTCCTGGTGCCTCCTACTAAACAATCTGCCCCTTCTCTCTCCAGAATCTAAGTCCAGGTCCTACCTCCTGTTAGCTCAGCAGTATGTTCTCTGACTTCTCCAGCTTTAGCTGTTTCTTCGTTCTTGAAAGAAAGTTAAAATTAATCGCTTTTACAGAGTTATGAGGAAGAAATGGGTTAATATGTACGTTCAGTGCATTGGTAGCTATTATTAAAAATTATGTTACTCTTAGAAATCTATCAAATCTTCTTTTATATGGTCTCATTGGATACTTCTGGAGAGAAATCATAAAGTGTCTTCTCTTTTTCTTATCCCTAAACCCTTATGCTCAGTCCTTCTGTAGGATATAGTGGTTAGGAATATTGTCTCTCAGTCCACACTGCTCAGGGTCGAATCCTAGGTTCACCACTTACTTGCTTTTTGCCCTAAATTATGTAATCTTTCTGTGCCTCAGTGTCTTCATTTATAAAATGACAGTAACAGTAACCTGTCTCTTTTAGGGCTATTCTGAGGATTGAATGAATTAAGATTTTATTTATTTATTAGAGACACAGAGAGAGAGAAATGCAGAGACACAGGCAGAAGGAGACACAGGCTCCATGCAGAGAGCCTGACGTGGGACTCGATCTCGGGTCTCCAGGATCACGCCCTGTGCTGAAGGCAGCGCTAAACCGCTGAGCCACCGGGGCTGCCCGAGAATTGAATGAATTAAACAAAAGCTTAGAACGTAGTAGAACACTTAATTACTCACTAGGTGTCATTATAAGGTATGTCTCTTAGACACCATATATTGCTGGATCTTTTTTTTTTTTTTTAATCTGAGCTGAGAATCCCTTTCAGTCAGTGAATTTAACACATTTACATTCATTATAATTATTACTATGTTGGCCTCATTTCTTTCATCTTATTTTGAGTTTTTCATTTATTATGCCTTTTGTTTCTTCTCCCCCTGCCTTCCACTGTCTAAATCACATTTTCTTCTGCTGATTTGCAAGCTTCACAATCTATATTCTATGTCTGGTTGTTTCTAAGGTTTTGATAACCATGTTTTTGCTTAATGTCTCTATGGATTAGTAAGTATTCCTTCCCCTGCCCACCTCCATGAGATGAGAACTGAAGACTTTAAGGTAATTTTGTGTATGCATCTAGTGTCAGATCTTACTTCTTTTGTAAGTAATCTACTTTTTATCTCTAGAAACCTTTAGAAATTTTTCTTAATCTTAATTTAACCAGAATGTGTCTGGAGATAAGTACCTTTTTCTTATATTTCTTTTTTTTCTAAAGATTTTATTTATTTTTTCATGAGAGACAGAGAGAGAGAGAGGCAGAGACCCAGGCAGAGGGAGAAGCAGGCTCCATGCAGGGAGCCCGACACGGGACTTGATCCCGGGTCTCCAGGATCACGCCCTGGGCTGAAGGCGGCACTAAACCGCTGAGCTACCCAGGCTGCCCTTTTTCTTTTCTTTTCTTTTCTTTTCTTTTCTTTTCTTTTCTTTTCTTTTCTTTTCTTTTCTTTTTTTTTGGGGGGGGGCACTTTTAATAGAAGGACGTGTCTTTCTTCTAGAAAATGTTCTACTTCATTCTGTCCTTCTTTATTCTCTTACTGGATTCCTATTATGTATCGTCCCCCATATTGCTCCATTTCTTTTCATTTTTCTCAGAATCTTTCATTTTCATTTAATTTCCTCATATCTTTTGGGACAGTTTTTTAATTCAAAGTTCTGGGTTTGATGCTATTTAGTATCAAGTTTACTACTGACTTTTTTATTTTAGCAGTTATATCTTTATATTACCTATTTTCAACTGGTTCTTCATTGTAACTGCTTTTTCCAGTTTGATGTTTTCAGTATCTTCCCAACTCTTTCCAAGGCTTTTTTTTTTATCATACCTTTTAAAAATTTTTGTTCTCTCTGTTTTTACCGATTCTACTTCCTTATAAGTCATTGTAATCTCTTTTGTACTCATAATCTTCTCTTGTTTTCCCTGTGACATATTGTTCCTCATTTTCCCTGGTGGCAGTAAAGTCCCTTGGGAGGAAGGTTGGTAGCAACATCCCAGCCTGCGGTAAAGTTGGAGACGGGGCTCAGTCTGAGCTTCATGAATGCCTATTTTCCCCTTGTTCCTTTGCCCAATATTGCTGTTGTGAGAGGCAGCCACATTTTGGCGGAATTACCCAGGTAAGGCAACACTGAAGGCTCTGTTAACACACCCATGTCATTGGCACCTGTCCCTGCCTGGCTCCATGCCCCAAGGTTGACTAGAAAACTCTAACTTTCCGGTTCCAAGGTATGAAGTTGGAACTTTCCTGGGGTCTTGGATTTAGGGCATTGGACACACTCCTGGAATTGGGGAGCCTTTCAGGCATGTGACTTGGGGGACTCTGAGTTTCCACAAGCTCCAAGCCTACACCAAAGTTTTCAGTTACAGTGAGAGAGGAGCCCCTCTGCTCCATCCAGCCCAGTCTCACCTCCCTGCCCCTGGTCGGGTGGGCTACGCAGGCACAGGGAGTGAGCAGTCCTGCTGAAAACCTCACTTGCCTATTTGTTTATCTGTGGCCACCACTCTTTACTTCTAAGCCATTTACCTCCCAACAGGTATCCTCTGCTCCATGTCTCTCCAAGGGTTTCTCATAGAGTTTTACTAATCGTGACCTTCAAATTTACCAAGCTTCTTTAGCTCCTGACATCTTCAGGATTTTATTTTGATTTCTGTCAGTAGCCAGCACGAGCCCTTGTTTCATCTTCCACTAGGTGTTTCTAAGGGGAGAGAAAATTTGGTGAAACTCATTTTACATAGGCGAGAATTCTCAAAAAGGCAGGAGGGAAGGAAGAAAGGAAAGGAAAGCTGGTTTTCTTACAGCCTAAAGAGTCACAAGAAAAGGGAAGAGAGCCCATGCCCACGTGGGCTCCAACCAAGGGCCAAGAATGGGAAGAGATGGAGGCCGTAGCTCTCCCCACTCTGACAGCTAGGTCACAGAAGGACAGAGCTAGAAAGGGGAAGCGCTCTAGTCCTTCTTGAGGAGATACACTTTCCAGCAGCCAGCACAGCTCTCCTGTAGACGGAGAAAGGTAGCTAGACCTTGAACCGTGCCGGAGAGGTTTCTGTCTCTCCCGCCGCTCGTGCCTCCTTGCAGCAAGAGTCCGTAGAGAACCACTGTCCTATATGTAGGCTCATGAGAGTAATTCCTGGTGCAGCAGTTCTTAAGAATAAAAGTTCTTAAATGAATGACATTTAGGGGCAAAAGGAAGGTCCTAAGATCTTGTACTTTCTTCTCCTTCCTGCCCTTTATATTCTTCCACAGAAATTTCATCACATCCTAAGGGATAATTAGACACTTGATGAGTGAGTGAAGCCTGAATGCGCATCAGTTCTGCATTTCTTTTCTGAGCCTAGTTCTGACTCTTCAATCAGTACTTAATGATGCCACCAGGATATCCCACTGCTATCTGAACTTCCCTAAGAATTTTCCTCTGTAAATCTCCCGGCCTTTTCTATTAATGTTTAGACCGTCATTTTCTCGGTCACTCACGTTGGAAAACTCAGGGTCATCTCTGATTCCAGTTTCATTCAAAACCCCCTACCCCACCCCCTGTGTTTCATTTTCTTTTCAATTCAGATACATATATACAGATAGGTATAGGTATCTACCTATATTAAAAAGGTACATTTTGGTGGGTAATCCAAATTCATATTTTTTAAAAAATTTTATTTATTAGTTCAGGAGAGACACAGAGAGAGAGAGAGAGAGAGAGAGAGAGAAGGGCAGAGATACAGGCAGAGGGAGAAGCAGGCTCCCTGCGGGGAGCCCGATGCGGAACTCGATCCCAGAACCCCGGGATCACGCCCTGGGCTGAATGGGGCACTAAACCACTGAGCCACGCAGGCTGCCCCCAAACTCATATTTTTGAAGCAAGGCTTGTCCCATGCTCTTTTTTTTTTTTTTGGCAGAAATGCTTTTTAATCAACATCTCTTGTTGCTTAGAGCTAGCTGTGATAGTCAGACTTTCTTATCCTGACATGCAGAGGCCCCCTGTCACCTGACTCTAACCCATTCTGAATATGCCCACTTTCGCTTGAAGAAGTGGTATGTTTCTTCTCCACTTAATAATTTTCAATCTTGATTGAAATAATTTTTCCTATCCCTGTGAGAAAGCCTGGAGAATCCAATCTCCTTTATGCACTTCATCTGCCATCTAGATACAAAGCAGATTAAACATACTTGGCCTCCTAGCAGCACACAGTGAAAAATGAGTAAGAGTTGTAAGGGGATGATGAATTTCTCATTTTTACAAAATTATCATTTATCCAGTTCCAGTACCATCTTTACCTCTGCTCTGGGCTAAATATAATGCTAGGTTCCAGATAACCAGATGATATTAAAAAAATAAAGGAGAAAGGGAAAGAAAGAGAGAGAAAGGAAGGGAGAGATAAGAAAAAAAAATAAACAGTCACACTGTGGACAGATGGTTCTCTAGTGTGAATACAATAATAAAGATTTCTATTATCAGGAATTTTCTTTTTGGGGTTTGTATGAGGTATAGTTGCCAGCTCGTAGTTTGGTATGAACACACACACATGTGTATTCAAATGTCCACTATCCATACAATCAGTCCCTATTTAAATTTTATCAGAACCATTGAAAGTGGAGACCGTAGTAGTTTACCTATAACAACCTGAATTCTAAAAAAAAAGAAGTAGCAGTAGTAGTAGTTTTGCATCCAAAATGCATTGCAGGGACTTGTGGGTGATTCAGTGGGTTAAGCATCAGACTCTTAATCTTAGCTCAGGTCTTGATCTCAGAGTCATGAGCTCAAGCCCCACCCACCCTGGGGCATGGAGCCTACTAATTCACAAACAAATGAACTAACTAAATAAATGAATAAAGAAAATGCATTGCAAAAAGACATCTTTTTAAAAGTTACTTTGCCTTTTTTATCTTGTGGAAAGGCTATCCGTATTTTATTCCCATAGACTCACTCCCCGTATTATAAGGCCCCCTTGATGCCTCTGACTACAGGGTGACTCCACAGATGTTGCTTTGGAGGCGAGGAAGTACTCACTCTCCAGTCATTTGAATAACACAGTTCTCCACGTAGAATGTTTCATTACGTACCATATGCAAGTATAGCTTGGGGATGCTATGTAAGCAGCTCTTTTCATTCCAGTAATAAGGAAATCGATGATGAGTTTCTAGAAATGTTACCACATTGATGTGATTCTGGTACAAATAACCAATTTTTTTTTTGCCAAATTTTAATTCCTCTTCAATTCAAAACGTTACAAAGGAGCCTAACACATTTTAGTTCGAAGAAGAGTCAAGACCTCAAAAAGGTTTTCTGTTCGATTTTTTTCCTCTTTTTATGATTTTCTCTTTTTTTTTTTTTTTTCAGAATAGGACTCAGTAGGGAATAAAATAAGACTCAGTAGGGAATAAACAGACCAATATCCACAAGGAGAAATCTTAGGAAGTATGTTGTGTAGGAAAATACAGCAGAACCCCCACTAATTAATGATCCTGATCTCCAGATAGTCACTAGGAGCAGCCCCCAAGCTTAGTAAACACAGGGGCTCTATAAAAAACATCTCGGGATAGTTAAATACTATCTTCCTCCATGCTCTTAACATTTTTTTTTCTAGATTCACTTCTAATGACAACTTTATATTAACTTTTAAGTCCAACCTATCAACATAATTTCTAGTGTATCTGTGAGATTTTTTAGGTCATTAACCTAAAAACACAATACAGTAAGGTAAATTATTGTACTCCTTTTGGCTACCTGTAAAAAGTCCCCTAAAATATTCTTTATTATGTGTTCTGCACATACAGTCTTTATCCATAGTCCATTCGAAAGGGTGATCTCGTTTAGCTAATCCCATTGAATGAGTGCAGAGTGAGGCTCATTTAAGACGTGCCACCCTATATACCTTCCGCTTAAATGGGAAAAATTTCCAGTGTTCTGATCTAATGTTCACAGGGCAATGAGAGCTATTACGTAGCAAATAAGAAAAAATAATGAACAGCATGTGCAGAAACTACAGCCAAAATCCTCTGAAGTGCGCTTTTGCACTCAGAGCGCAGCTCAGTTGCACCACGGAGAACCCCCTTCTGTGTAGTCACAGGAAGACTGTGGGGCCTTCACAGTACAGGCTGGGCACGTAGTCTTTTTCCACAGAGGCTCTGACTTCTCCTAAAGACGAAGGAGCAACAGTGGAGAAGAGGACTAAGTATAATTTAAATCCTGGTGCAGATCCGTGCATGGTTTACAAAAAAAAAAAAAAAATCTGGATTAGAAAGCTGTGCTTTTGTAATGTTTTTGAATTACGCATTGGGTCACTATTGGCATTTGTAAAATTTAGGTTTCAGGTATTCCAGCCGTGAATATATGATTTTTTTTGATAGACATTTGGAAAAATTAGCATGTAGTAAGGTTGCTCTAGACTTCTGGAAAGTATACAAATAGAGGAGCATGCGTACAGAAGTCAAGAAAGTAAACTGTCACGTGTGAATTCAGTTAGCGACCTTCGGTTAGATGGAAGGACAATGGTAGAAGGAATACATTCTAGGTAATTTTGAACGTGAAGAAACTTAGTGTGTACTATTCCTTTTGCCTGACGTGAGCTCTCCTCCCCTCGTCAGGGCCACGTCAGATTCTAACTGGTCAAGGAAGCCTCCTGCGGCCCACTCTGATGTGCGCATCCTCTGAAATTATGGAGTGCTGGCAAGTACACCAAAGAGCTCTATGCCACACTCCTGTCAAATGTCCTGTAAGTCTGTTTTTGCTATCATGGAACCCCCGATAGCAAGGGAAATTTTTTTTTAAGTGGATGCTGTAAAAAAAGATCTTTTTAACCGATTTCAGCTTGACTCACCTGAGTCCCCGTGAACCACATTCCCTCCCTAAGTAAGACACACCGTTGGTGCCCACCGCGCATCACACCAGAGCTGGAAGGACATTCTTCAGGACACACCTGCGCTTTTGCGTCTATGAGTTGACTGGGTGCTTCCTAGGAATCAGTCAAAACTGTCGCTAGGAGAACCAGGTGTAATGCTCTAGAGAGACGTTGTGAGCGGTCCAAAAAAAAAAAAAAAATGCTGTTTAATGTAGAGCGGGTGAGAGAACCATCAACTGGGGTGGAGGCCTCATTATGCTCTGAGCTCCACTCAGATGGAACCAGCGTGAGTAGGTTTTTGCCACAAAAAAACATGCAGAACCTCAGACTGCAGGCCCCTGTGCAAAGTCGGTTCTTCGCTCCATGTCACAGGCTTGTACACTTAGGAGTTAAATGTCCGATGGGTGTGTATTTTGCTTTTTTATGAATCCTCCCTTAAATCAGACATCTTTTTTTTTTCTTCTTCTTAAGCAACCAACTGCTAGGCACGTCAAACACATCAGATGTGAGGGCTTCCACTGTTTCTTGAATCTTCGTCCAAGCCCATTGTCTGCTGTTAGCTTGTCGAGGAAGCGGATGCCCCTGCTAGCGACGGTTGCTCGGGGAGGCCTCCTACTGCATCGTCACCCGTTCTTGCCAAGGAGATTAATATTCCCATTTTTAACACCTGAGCTAATAACACTCATGAAGTGGGTGAAAGTCCTCAGCCAGCGTTAACCTGGGGGCACTGAAAATTGCAGCGTCAGGCGGAGGAAACAGCGGTTGGTTGTAATGACCATGAGAAGAGAAAACAGAGTTAGGTCCAGCTCTTTTCTGATGCTGCTTTAAGTCACGACTGTTAGCTCACCGTGCAGAGATTTCTCCTTTATTACCCATTTAGCCGATGCAAAAAAAATACCCCCGTTTTCTAGCTGCATCGATCCCATGGTGTGACTTCACAGTTGTTTAATGGTGAGCCTGTTACACTGTGAAGGGAACTTGAAGAATGTTTTCGGATGCTGCTCTCTTTCCGTGTCCACTCCCCGCTTGCTGTTTAGATCATTTCTCGCCGAGCATTCCTTTCTGACATTCACGAAATGTTCGCGGCGGTCCCTGTTTAAAACACTGGCCTGGAGCCAGCGCGCTCGCCAATTTATATCAGCCTGTTAGGAAAAAATTAAATAATGTGTGAAAACGAAGGGAAAATTGCTTGGAAGGAAAACGCGGGCTGAGCGCTGAAGAAGCCCGTGACGGCCGACACTCCCCCCATTCCCTGGCTGTGTTCACAGTGGGGTCATTTGTGCGGCTGCCGGGCTCTGAAGGGAAACCCAAAGGGGGAATTGAACGTCGTTCCTCCACAGAGCAGCGGTGGTCGGGGGCCTGGCCTGGACCGGGCCTGGCTCACTCTGCGAGGAGCTCGCCGGCTCATGTCATGATTCTCCAGCGTGAAATAACAGCCAGGCTGCTCCGAGGGCAGGAAGCCTCCCAGCGGGGCAGCGGGGCCTCCGGAAGGGACATGTTCGTGCAGAGAATGCGCCGCTAGGAGTTGCTCCTGGGGAAAGCCTCAGGAAGGTCCCCAGACGTGGCCTTGCAGAGCGGCGGTGTCCGTTTTCACGTAGAATAACGGAGGACCCAGGCATGCTGCGGCCGATGCGCGTCGGACACCTGCTCCGCTCCACCTCGACACAGGCTTTGACCTGGCTTGTGTTCCTTGTCGCTCCTACTGTGTGTGTTGGTCATTGCTCTGCATTTAATTAGTCGTCTCCGTTCCCTGTGTCGGTTGTGTCGTGTTCCCCCTGATCGCCGGTGGTTGTGCGGGTGTGGTGACCACACGGGTGCCGACCGCCCGTGAGCCCTGAGGTCTGTCTCTTAAGTGACCCCACAGTCTGTGATGCGTGGATCCGAGGTGAGCATCTAGCACGGCGTTCCTGCAGGTGCTGGCCGCCTCTGTCCTCGGCCCGCGCCGGTGTAGGAGGCTGCGGGACGCCTCTTGGCTCGCAGGACCTTCCGAGGGAGACGGAGGCCCGCGCCAGCCCTCGGCGTTGGGCAGCTGCCGGTGGGGGCGACGGCAGGCCCGGGGGGGGCCGAGCCCCTGCCCTGAACCTGGAGTGGAAGCCGTCTTAGGTGGACGGGACGTCGTCGAGGATCTGCTCCGGGTACAGGACGGGGCTCGGTACGGGCCGAGGCTGGCCCGGCCGCCTCTGACCTTCGCCGCACGGACGCGAAGCCCTTGAAACGTCAGCATTGTTTGTTAGGAAGGAATGGAATTTCTAAACACCAGGCTTATTTCTTTAACAAATTAATGCAGCTATTCTGGTAAAATAGTGTTTAACAGGGCGTCCCCGCTTCTGCCCACAACCTAGAGCCTTGCTTCTTAGACTTCATTTTTTTCCCCTCAAAGCAGCAAACAGGTTAATGGGGAAACTGAACGTTTGCAAAACTGACTTTTCCATAATGGTACTTCGTAGAACTGCCCTTTTGGATCTTCTGCTTCTTTTATGCTTCCAGATCATGACATTTCGGGGCACCCGGGTGGCTCAGGGGGGAGCATCTGCCTTTGGCTCAGGCCGTGACCCCAGGGTCCCAGGATCGAGTCCCGCGTCAGGCTCCCTGTATGGAGCCCGCTTCTCCCTCTGCCTGTGTCTCTGCCTCTCTCATGAATAAATGAATAAAATTTTTTAAAAAAGATCCTGGGTCTCCAGGATTATCTAAAAAAGGATAAAGACATTTCAAAAGTCCTTTTTTCTTTTTTCCAGAAAGCAGAGGTAATTGATCATTTGCTCTGATTTAAGGGTTTCTCCTCTTCAAAAATCTGAAGTTGTTGAGATGGTCAAGAAACAAGTCAAAGTCATAACGCTTGCGATTGGCGATGGAGCCAATGACGTCAGCATGATACAGACGGCGCACGTGGGCGTTGGCATAAGCGGCAATGAAGGCCTGCAGGCCGCCAACTCTTCTGACTACTCCATAGCTCAGGTAAAGCAGCATTTCTGCAAAACACACCATTGGTCTCAGCTGGCAGGATGAAAAGAAAAATACGAATTCTTTTCCATCCTAACTCTTCTCTGCTTTTGTTTCATTTAGTTCAAGTATCTGAAGAATTTATTGATGGTTCATGGCGCCTGGAACTATAACAGAGTCTCCAAGTGCATTCTGTACTGCTTCTACAAGAATATAGTCCTCTATATTATTGAGGTAATAGCAGGTTGTTTAAAATTCTTGTCGGGTGCATAGATATTTTCAAAAGTTTCTCATTGTTTGGGTGAATCCTCCATTGGCCCACTTTTTACGACTTCCAAACACGTGGAAGTCTGTTGGCCACAGAGAATAATTAATATTTAAATTTCTGGCTAAAAATGTCACATGGTTTTGGTAAGGTATGTTGAATGAGAATTAATGAAGTAATGTTTTCAGTGTTTTTATTTTTTTTTATTTTTTTGGTTTTGTTTTCAGTGCTTTTATTTTTTATTTTTTTATTTTTTATTTTTTTAATAATAAATTTATTTTTTATTGGTGTCCAATTTGCCAACATACAGAATAACACCCAGTGCTCATCCCGTCAAGTGCCCCCCTCAGTGCCTGTCACCCAGTCACCCCCACCCCCTGCCCACCTCCCCTTCCACCACCCCTAGTTCGTTTCCCAGAGTTAGGAGTCTCTCATGGTGTGTCTCCCTTTCTGATATTTCCCACTCATTTTTTCTCCTTTCCCCTTTATTCCCTTTCACTATTATTTATATTCCCCAAATGAATGAGACCATATAATGTTTGTCCTTCACCGATTGACTTATTTCACTCAGCATCATACCCTCCAGGTCCATCCACGACGAAGCAAATGGTGGGTATTTGTTGTTTCTAATGGCTAAACAGTAGACTGCATTTCCTGGCATGATTTTGAGATTCATAAAAAAATGCTATGTAGTCTATAGTCTTTTAAAAACACTGAAAACAGCTGAGTAATACTATTCCATTGTATACATATTACTCAGCTGTTTTCAGTGTTTTTAAAAGACTATAAACTACATAGCATCTTTTATGAATCTCAAAATCATGCCAGGAAATGCAGTCTACTATTTAGGGATACTCACATGGAAAACCATTTAGAAGGAAAGTCCGGGAATGACAGACAGAATCGAGGGTAGCAGTTCTAAGGGGTAGAATCAGAAGGGATACGCACATGGTTTGCTAGTATTGGTCATCTCGTAGTTCCTGCTGTGTTTCAGACTTACTAATATACAAGTATCGCTTGCTATCCAGACCTGTTTTGGCTTCTGAGTTGATTGCTGGGTATAATGAGAAATTTGTCTTAGAAATTCTCAGAATATTCAATTCCTGTGTCTGGATAGCAACGAATTTCTGTATTCCTTTCCTGATGCCAAATATAACATTATTATTAACATTAAAACTTGGGATGCTCGGGTGACTCAGCGGTTGAGCGTCTGCCCTTGGGCTCAAGCTGTGTCCCTGGGGTCCCAGGATCGAGTCCCCCATCGGGCTCCCCGCAGGGAGCCTGCTCTTCCCTCTGCCTGTGTCTCTGCCTCTCCATCTGCGTCTCTCATGATTAAATCAAAAACATTTAAAAACTTAAATTAAAACTTAACCCCAGTCAGCAACGTCACCTCTAAAAGGCAGCCTTCTGCTTTATAAATGTTTTTGCAGCACCTACTGGGTGCCGGGCGCCGGGTTTAAACTCAGCAACTACAAAGTAAACCAAGCAGGGTTCCCGTCCTCCAGGAGCTTGCCAGTGAAATACAGTGCATAAATAAATATATGTAATTTCAAATTTTCTAGGCTCTAACATTAGCAACAAGTAAAAGTGAGAGCCCCAGCTAATTTTAAAATAGTATTTTCAGTATGACCCTAGAGACCCGAGATCAAGTCCCACGTCGGGCTCCCTGCATGGAGCCTGCTTCTCCCTTTTCCTGTGTCTCTGCCTCTCTCTCTCCCTGTGTCTCTCATGAAGACACACACAGAGTGTGTGTGAATAAATGAATAAAATCTTTAAAAAATAAATAAATAAAAATAAAATAATAAAATAATATTTTCTTAGTATATTCAAAACTATTTCAACACGGAATTGCTATAAAAATCATTAACGTAGTATTTCACATTCTTCATACTAAGTGTTTAAACTCTGGTGTGTATTTTACACTAGCAGCACATCTCAATTTGGACTAATCCCATTTCAAGTGTTCAAGAGCCACATGTGGCCAACGGCCACCATCCTGGACGGCACAGCACCTGTGGATAAATTAAACTAAATGATTCACTGGGACATGATGGATATGTGACTTAGCTTCTTTTTTTTTTTTTTTTTTTTTTTTTAAGATTTTATTTATTCATGACAGAGAGAGAGAGAGGGAGAAGCAGGCTCCATGCAGGGAACCTGACATGGGACTCGATCCCGGGTCTCCAGGATCACACCCCGGGCCAAAAGCAGCACTAAGCCACTGAGCCACTGGGGCGGCCCCCCCTCTTTTTTCTTTCTTTTTTTTTTTTTTTTTTTGAAACAGCCATTTTATCATCATTTATACATACAGCAGCTGTATTTGTGAGTCCTAAACTCTAGGCGTTACCAGTGTCTTGCTGCCCCAGCAGCTCCGCGGCAGGCAGATAGGGCCCTGTAGCTGGTTAGGGAGCCCTGGTCTCCCTCTCCTGTCACAGCACCCGCCCTCCCCGGCATCAGCCCGCCCAGGTTCCCCTGCACGCGTTGCCCTCTGGTCTGCTGTTTCTGCACCTCTGTCCCCAGAGTCACAACCTGACCATTTGCCGGGGGGGGACTAAGAGCTGATAGTTTGCACCAGCCAAGTAACACCGCGAACAAGGACCTCAGTGGCTTTCACAGTTACCCCAGTGGTCGTCGGTCGGGGCCTGCCGCCCGCTTCGTCCGGCTGTCCTCTGGGCCTCTGTCGGAATGCTTCTCTCCTTATTAAGCTGTTGACGGAGCAGAGTTCTTAGGAGTCCAGCTAGGAAAACCTTGACATTTAGTTCCGAAGCATGTGGGCAGTTTCATTTACTGGTCACGAAAATTCTATAATTAGGTTACAACCCGTTAGGTAAAATAATCAAACCCTTGGAGACGTAAACAGGATAATCTGTGAGCTCATTGTTCATTACCATTCAATTCTCGCCGGGTTAGTCTTGTCTCTTGAAGCAAAATGCACTTCTAAAAATAGCTTGCAAAAAGAAAATAAAAAAATAAAAATAAATAAATAAAAATAAAAATAAATAAAAATAGCTCGCAAGATCCAGAAATGCAGTCTTCGGTGAATGTGCAAATTTGTGGTTCTTTCTCTGAATTAATAGTTCTCGATTCCCAATCCCCTCCTATAGTCCCAGTTTTTCTTAATTTTCTTCTCGTCCCAAACACCGATATTCATAAGGATATCATTTTATACAGTTTATTTACAAATACTGTTGAAAAGAATATTGGTTCATACAAATATCTTAAAGCCACTGGCAGAGTAATCCTTCTTACAAAAATTTAATCTTATCAAATGAAGCGAGTGCTCAACCTGTTGCTGTTTAAAAATCTAGATTATTTGATGATTGACAATGAGGTGGAGGGAAACGTACTAATGGGGGAAATAAAATACATTAAACTCACATGAAAGACTGAGCCTGCACGCTCTGTTTCAGACCCAGGGTTATGCGATTTGTGTTAGATTAGCCCTGAATTTCACTTGGCTTTGGATTTAAAGCCTCTTCATGAGATATTTAGCACTGATCAAATTCTTCACACGTTGGAAGGGAAGTTAAGTCCTACACTCTCCTGGAAATCTCGCTTTTAAGGTATTTTTCTTTTAGCACTTTATAGAAATATATGCTGAATATAGTTCAACTGTTTTGGAAAGGAATTGACCTTTTAAATCCATTCCCAGATACCCAACTTTTGCCAGCTAAAACAAGTTCTGCAGATGTTAATGGCTCATGTCACCGCCGTGAATGAATAGAGAACACATCACGGGGTGTCTCTGGTGAGGACAACTGCCAGTCTCCAATCTCGCCTTTCAGTGTTTTGTGCTGACCAGGCGTGGGAGCAGAGGACTCATTGACCGTTTGTAAGCTGCTGTTTAATATGCAGAAATGGTCCATGAGGAGAAAGTCTGTGAGGCTTTAACTGCCACGCCTCTGCTGGGATGTGGAACTCAGAAAATAATACCGGGAGACGCAGGTCTGCAGTTTCTTTGCTAATAAAGGAATAGCCTGGAACACTGTGCGTTTCATAGATTATCTGCGGCCAGGGGTTTTCCCGTGGCTGCCTTGCCAGGAAGGTCCCTGTCCAGCTCCTCCGTTGCCATCAGTTACAGCCAAACACATAAATACAGATTTGGCAGGTGGCAGCGTAAGACGCAGACGCGAGGTGGCCGCCCCGCAGCAGCCCTAGGTGTTCATTGAAATTACTGGCTCTTTCTAAAGGGATTTCTCCCTCTCTTTCTCTCTCTCTCTGAAATATCTGACTCCCTTCTAGCAAAATAGGACCTTTTCTTTCAAATGATTGATCGCATCCAGGTTTTCTGGTAAGATCCCAAAACAATGTAAGTGTCTCTAAGTTGCAGAAGCCTTGATTAAAGTCAGTGAGGTGATACTTTGCCAGCACGCTGTGCTGGGATATGGATTTCTTATGAATTTAAATAATCTCCACACCTCCCCAGAAAGACTGGTGTTTTCTTTTTGTATCCATGCTTCCGACTGAGTCAGCGGAGGGGCTTTTATGTGTTAATAGTCATCGAGGTGCTGTTTTACTTAGTATGGGATGTGTCTCTAATATATCTTTTTTTTTTCTCTCTCTCTAATATATCTTTTAAATACAAATCGGATGGGCTTGAAGTCAGCCGTTTGGTAGACTTCTTCACTATCAAAGACCTTCTCTTTCTCCTTTGAAATATGTACATTTGAACGCCAAAATATTTCTGTAAAGGTGTAGGGTACTATATCGAAGGATTCTGTTCATCTTCTAGTCATGTCTCCTTTTTTAAAGAAGAAATTAGAATAGGAATTTTGTATTGCAGGAAGGTAATTTATAAAAACATACTCACCTACCTCTCAATAGGGGAAGTAAAAAGGGGAAAAATGTGTTGATAGCTTTCTGCTTAAAAATTTCTACATGTCTTCCATAAAGCAGTTAAAATGGGCATTTTTTTGATGCAGTCATGTTCACTTATTCGCAAACTATTTTGAATGTTAAGCTTTCTGTAAATATTACTTGATTTGAGCGAGGTTCTTTTTTTTTCTTTTTTTCTTTTTTTCTTTTTCTTTTTTTTTTTTTTTTTTTGAGTGAGGTTCTTAAATTTCAAGCTCATGGTGGCATTTGAATCAGCACCGAATGTCACGTACAAAGCTAGGAGACCATTCGTGTTCACAAATGTTTACTCACGCACAAATTTAACGTATTTTTCTGGTTGTATATAGCACTGATGAGTGCAGATACATTTATGACTGTAGCCTTTTGAGCCAGGTCATGTCCATTGGGTAAGTTTGGTACGCATCTTTTTTTCAGGCCAACAATGATTGGATCACATCTTCATAGACTAGTGAGGCCATAATTTAAAACTCTCTGTTTAAAAATTCCCTGTATTTCCATCATACCCTAAGATATCTCAAAGAGCTTCTCAGCATGTATTGCTGCAGTAAATCACAGTCCCCTCCGGGGAGAACATTACCATCACCCAGAGTATCACAAATATGTATTGACATAATCCACATCTGAAAAAAGGCCAAATGTGAAAACACTATACAGAGAATTAAAGCCTGTTTTGTCACCTTGTGTCTACTTACCCTTAAAAAAAAAAAAAAAAAAAAAAGGTGTAAAGTCAGCAGCACCACCCGAAGAATAAAGTTAACTTCGCATAAACATACTAAGTTCTTTTAAAGCACGTACGAGTGAATGACCCGGCTCCTAGTCTAGGGCAAATGTTCATTTTTTTTTTTTCAATAAACAGATGTAGCAAAGCACACAAGAATTTCAGATTTGACTCCGATTCCTATGCTGTTGTTATTGTTGTTGGTAATGCGTGTTACAACCCTGACACAATTTGGACTTATTTTTCATGTGCTATCGCTCCTTTGTGTTCTTTTCCATCTCATGAAGCAGACATTCGTTTTTATATATGCTCAATCATTCCTTCCCACTATAAAAAGGAAAAAGATCAATGTGGGTACAGAAGCTGTTCATAGGGAGGCCAGCCTGGGTACATATTGATAAATGGTGAATTTGTAGCAATTCATGCTTCCATAATGAGGTTAAATGAAACGTGAAGTGTAGCAGAGTCCCTGCGACTCTGATTCAGAAATTCACTTGACTGGCATGTCAAGACTGCTTTCCTCCAACAGGTTTTGTGTCGTCGTTATGCTCTGGTTTTGTGAGTGTGCGTTTATGTAATCTCGTTGCCAGGCCAGACTTTTTACTCTTCCAGACCAGCTTGATTTTTTTTTTTAATTTTTAATCACATTTTAGGTCTGCTTTCTTAGAAGAATATATATGTGTTTTTGACTTACTAACAGTCACTTTAATTTTCCATTTGCCTTAAGCATGTTAGAGACGGGTGTTTTTGTTTTTCGTTTTTTTTTAAGATAACATCTTTCATTTTGTATCCAAAGTGAAGGCTTTTGTTTTTAAGAGAATTGCAAAATATATGAGAACATTACGCCTTATTACTTGAAGATTTATGCTTAATGAAAGCATAAACTCAAGATATCCAGGTTTTTTTACTGTATAAATTCAAATTTCACATTCCAATGGCTAGACTTATCAAGAAATATTAAAAAGTCTATAAACTTTAACCCATTAATTCTACTTCTAAAAATTTATCCTTGAAAAAAAAAAAAGGACATCCAAGGAAAGTTTTAGAGGTGACGGATATGTGTATCACCTTCATTACGATGACAGTTCCACCACCATATACATATGTCCAAGCTTACCAAACTGTATACCCTGACTGTGCACAGTCTTTTGTATGTCAGTCATACCTTAACGTAGCTTTTACTTACAAAAAAAAATAATCCATCCTTAGAAAATAGAGATGTACAGGATTTTTGAACAAGAATATTTGGCTCAGAATTCAGTAGAATGGCAAAAACTGGAAGCAGACTAAATATCCCGAAATGGTTATAATCCCACTGTAGGGGATGTACATCTATTAATCTCATTTTAAAGGATATGTAACAACTTAAGAAAAATTATATACTGTTAAGAGGGAAAGGAGCAGGACCTGACACTATGATACGACAGGTCTCCAGTAGGGTAAACCTGGGAGTGTATATAAATGAGCTATCTGAATGCAGCCAGCATGGAATAATTATGATTATATTGTTATAGGAAAGTCATTTCATTTTCTACAGAAACATGTTTTTTTGCGTAACCAAAACAATTTATCTCTTTAATCACCAGTACATAGTTATCTCTTTAATTAGCAAGAGGTACATATTTTAAAAAGGAGCTAAAGCTCTAAAAATTTAGTGACATAAAATATATTCCCCGAAGTGCCTTTTAGAAAATAAGGTTTATTTAATTTCCTTTAAATGTACGATGCCTATTAATATGACTCTTTTTTTGACTCGACAACTGCAACTAATTCTGACTTAAATAACAAATACCTTCTGAAAGCACCCCTTCAGGCTAGAAAGCAAAACAAAGAAATGCCATTTTCAAGAAAGTTGTGAAAATCATATGTTAACACTGCTGTTATGCAACGGCTGAGTTTTTGGATTCTAAGGGATGCACTTATGTTTTTTATGTTCTAATTTGGGGGCTTTGGGGTTGTTTTCATCCTAGATCTGGTTTGCCTTTGTGAATGGCTTTTCTGGACAGATCCTCTTTGAGAGATGGTGTATAGGTCTTTATAACGTGGTAAGTTTAAGATGTTTGATTTTTCCTGATTATTATTAAATATTATTTAATATTAAATTTTATAATAATTTAATATATGATATTAAATACTTTGAGGTTAAAGTTCACCTTGCACTAGGCTCCTTGAAGTAATGACCAGCGTGTGCCCTTTAGATGTTTACAGCAATGCCTCCCTTAACTCTCGGAATATTTGAGAGATCCTGCAGAAAAGAGAACATGTTGAAGTATCCTGAATTGTACAAAACCTCCCAGAACGCCCTGGACTTCAACACCAAGGTAGGACACGACGGCCCCGCATGTGTTTGGGGCGGGCAGTGGGACTCACTCGACTGCTGTGATTACACGGGGCGTCTGGCCTCCCGGAGCTAAGGACACAAACGCCAGGGTTCCGACCGTGACAAGTCGTGTTTGCCGCAGGTTCGGATGCGGACTCAGAAGCATTTCTATTGGTTTGTTTTCTTATAAAATTAACACATAACCACAGTTCACTAGAGTTTGCCAGGCGGCAGTTAATCGGGTCTGAAAGACAGACACGAGTGTCCTCAGGCCCTCGCCGTTCTGTGTCTGCAGCATCCCGGGGAAAGCCTCACCCCTTACACGGGTCGTCCAGGACCGGCAGGGTCTGTCCTTCCTCGTGCAAAGTGGTGGTTTTCTGTTCCATCAAGTCACCTTGACCCCATTAGAGTATTAGCTTGCATTATAGTCTCTGGTCAATAATTCATTAGGTCATAATACTCAGTAATTCCAAGCCATAAAATTTTAAATACAAGATAAAATATCTGACATTTTATCTAAAATCACATTCTGAATTTATATTCTACAAAACACGTCATGGACTGTTTGTGATTTGTGATCCCTTGGGGTCCGTGACAGTTATTTGTCCCAACCACAAAAATCTCTTTTATTTTCTTTTTCTTCTTCTTCTTTTTTTTTTTTTTTTTTGCATAGTTTATTTTCCTCGAAGTTTGTATTGTAAAGTCTTTCCACTGGTATTTGTTAGTAATTCAGGTTTCAGTTCAGGAAAAAAAAAAAGTGCTTAGTCTCGTAACAGTCAAGGCGATGCCACTTTGAAACAATAATAAAAGCAACAAATACAATAATACACCTTCTCAGGACTTTTCCCATCCAATACAGTGCATGTTTGTTAGCCTGTTACTAATACTTAGATGTAACCAGTTCTTCCCATTTAGGAAGGTTAATGTAGGATATTTTTAATGTCTATTAATTTGCCGAGCCCTCATTGATGTTCATCCTCAGCATACCGAGAGAATAAAGCAAACGGATGCCCCAGCTCCTCTAAGCTGTAAGTGCCGGTGCCCAGTGGATAGCCAGGGTGTTGTTCATCCTCGGAGACCTCGTGCATGTGTGTCCAGGCATGCACACACAACTCGTTGCCATTTTTTTAAATAACTGAGCTTGGTTGATTTAGGAAAAAAAGGGAAAAAATTTAAAAAGCTGAGAATTATCTTAGACCATGCTCTCCTAAAACTATTAGTAAGTTATAATATGCGGTATCTATGCTTTTATTTTTTTTAACATTTTATTTTTAGATTTTTTTCAAGATTTATTTATGTCCAGTTTGTATTAAATTGGACCACCTTGCTGTAATGGTTTTTTTTTTTGTTTTGTTTTGTTTTTTAATCTCTGGTGGCTATTTTCAAGTCACAAGACAGATACAATGGACGGTGAACTCTTGTTTTCCTGGAGAGAGAGATTTGAGAGCTGAGAAAGTGCCAGGCCTACTGGGGTACTAGCCGTGATTCTCACCCACCTGGAGGCTTGTATCAGCCTCAGCCACAAGTATGCCGTCCACCAGGGCTCAGGCTCCCCACCGTGTTAGCTTCCCAGCCGCAAACTTGGCCGGGGAACTCTTGCTTATAAACAAAAATTGATCCTCACAGGATTATCCAGAGCCATTCCTGGAAAGTCCCATCGTTTCAGACCCTTCCCACATGGCCACTGAGACGGTTGGTGGCCAAGGAAAAGGCAGTCCGTAGTTTTCACGTGGAAGCATCATTCCTTGTGTCCTTTGCTGTCCTTTTGTTGTTTACAGAGTATTTCATTACCCGCAGAGCCCGTGCATTTCGAAAAGTCATCAGTCAACCCAATAGATCACGCAACTAATTTCTCTTCCCTTTCAACATTTATACACAAGCTGCCAACCATTTCTTAATAGTGTACATGGATGTTCTAGTGGTTTCGGTGAAAAATCTTTGATTAAACCCCTTCTAAGTGTTTTAAAATTCAGGGACAAATGGCTACAAAATGCATAGTTGTACACACAGCAGTTGCTGTGGGTCCCCAGTGTAGAAGCATTGTTGCCCTGAATGACGATGATTACGTTTGTTATGGTAAAAAGGGTCGGAGGTCCCGAGGTCATGACAGGGGTTAAAGGATTAGCATGTGACAATAAGTATCGGTCAGGAAAATGGAAAAGTAGAACTAATTTTTCTTGCACCCACCTGTGCTTTCTGTCAAATAAAAACTTGCGGTAATGACATAGTGAGGAGAAGAGACAAAGGTTAATGAGTAACACAAGTTCAAATGTGTAATGTATTGGAGCGTAAATTGGATCATACCGTCCAGGGTGGCTGGGTGAGCTAACGGGGCAGATTGAGATCACAGTGGAAAATTTGGGGAGGCAGGCAACTTAATTTCTGTTGTTTGAACAGCTTAAAACTATTAATACATGCCGATTTTTATTTAGCGTGAGTTTTGCTCGCAAGCAGCCCTTTTCAATGGCAAAACTGCGACTCTTCAAAGGGCCATGAGAATTCTAAACAGTTTTTCTATGACTTAATCTTTCCCATCCCCGCTACAAAGAAAGTACCCGCGGTGCCTGCCCCCTTTGCTCCTAAAATGCAGGATGGAAGAGTAATAACGATTAGATGGTGTTCTGATTGTTGGAGGCTTGATGTTGACGAGTCTCAGAAATCGTGGAAGCCTCGTAGGAATCCAGTCACCCCTACAATGCCTTTAGGGATTATATGGCCTACGTGCCACCCCGTTATTCTTAGTTTGTGCAGAGGAAGGTGGGAGAGAGGGAGGGAGGGAGGGAGGGGATGCTTTACCACCTTCGGGAGGTTGGCACTCCTGCTGCACGTGGGAAGGGCAAAGTAGGGACTTCCCCCATCGCTGTGTCTTCCCAAAGGCTCTTCTCCGAGAATTCTGAAAATGACCCCACCTGAGGAACCGCGGGAGCTACACGTTCCCGTTACGTGTTATTTTCTTGGTCGGGCAGAAATTTAAACTGTTCATACTTGGTTTTTTAAAAAAGCAGGAAAAAATTTCGGTGAAGCTGAAAAAACATTTTGAGAAACATAAAAATAAATAAATGACCCATGAAGGTCTAAGAGGCAGAAAGTGTCAGTTCTATTAATTCACAGCCGTGGCCCGACAGAAACACGTTTTGTGAATCCAGCTCACAGATAAAAAGAAAGGTCAGAGTTCACGGAGCTAGTTTATCGCAAGTGGTTCTCATGGATTTTTGTTTTCCCTCAGGTTTTCTGGGTTCATTGTTTAAATGGCCTCTTCCACTCAGTTATTCTGTTTTGGTTTCCACTGAAAGCCCTTCAGTATGGTGAGTAGAAAGGATATGAATGCTAAGAGATGACTTTCTGCGTTTTCAGAAAATAACTCATTGTCAATATATGTTAAAAATTATAGCAGTTTCACTCTAGGCTGTTTTCCTTGACCTAAAATGCATGCATCCAAAAGCTGTACACACTTTAAAGATTTTTATTATTCCTTTGGGAGCAAAGTGATTTAATGTATGCAAAGCCTTCCTCTCGACTTCTCATGTTTTCCAAACTTGCAGAGAGTTAAATTTTAGGGCTCTTTTTTTTTCCCCCTTCCTCTGTTGATGCGTAGTTTGAACATAATAGTGCTAATGTTTTATGTAGCCCATTCTTTACACCTGTGAGGCCTGCCCCGGCTCTTCATCCCCAAGCTGATGAGGAATGCCAGTGTCCGCCCGCCTCCGTGAGCCCGGGTTTGCAATGAGATTTCAGGGTTTCATGCTCTCCCCGGAGCAGCAGCATCCGCTCTGCTTGTTCTGAGGGGTGACGTTACTCTGTCCGTTGTGAGACGGGCGAGCCGGTGCATCCCGACGCCCGGACAGGTGCTCAGGTGGCCGCTCAGCACAGAGCTGCCCGCGGCGCCCCTGCTCCGCACCTGCTCCGGCCCCCACCCCGCACCTGCTCGGGCCCCAGGCCCCCGCCCCATACCTGCTCTGCCCGGGCCCACGCCCTGCACCTGCTCGGCCCCAGCCCGCCCTGCACCGGGGAATTGGGGACAACTCCCCCACCACGGTCCTGCCCCACCGGCCAGGGGGCCCCGCACATGGTAGGTCCACCAGGTGCCTGTCTCCAGAAACCCACAGACCTCTGAGGAGCCTCGAGGGAAACGCGGGCCCCCCCTCAGGCCGCCCCCCCCTGCAGGGTGTTCCCCCCTCCGCAGGCCGTCCCCTCCCTGCACACGGTCCCCTCCCAGACAGGGTCATCTCCCCCCACAGACCATCCCCCCCGCAGGCCATCCCCCTCCCCCCACTCGCAGACTATCCCTACCACCCCCACCCCGCAGACCATTCCACCCCCATGCAGACCATCGCCCCCCCGCAGGCTGTCCCTCCCCCATGCAGACCCTCCCCTCCCTCCTCTCCTTTTTTCCTTCCAAGGTGTTATTGGTGTATTTCAGGAGAGCGAGCGAGCCGGGCCGAGGGCCGCAGAGAAGCAGACTCACCCGCGGAGCGGGGCTGGGGCCCGGGTGTGGGGCTCAAACGCTGCCCTGGGGTCACGGCCAGAGATGGAGGCAAACACCTGATGCACTGAGCCACCGGGGCCCCTCCATGTCCTGAGTTCGAATCCCACTTGCAGGGGCGCCTGTGTGGCTCCATCAGGCTCTTCCATCCCAGACGGTGACCCTGGGGCCTGCAGCAAGCTCCGCCGCTCTGGGGGAGCCTGCCTTGCCCTCTGCCCCCCCCTTGAGCTCGCTCTCATTCTGCTCTCTCTCAAAACATAAATCTTAAAAAAAAAAAAAAAAAAGAATGAGACTTCAGAAGAGCAGGGAGTGCGTGCAGTGCAGGGAAGGGTGCGCGGCTGGCCGGTGGAGCCATGCCTGGCAGGGTGAGCACTGCAGGCAGGGCATGGGCTGCGGGTCCTGACCCCAGGGTCTCGTCTCGCCATTAATTTCTCTGCTGGTGCCCTGAATGGTTCTCACTTTCTAAGCCATGGAAATGATGGTAAGAGAATCCAATTAAAATATAGCCTCTTGGCTCCAGTAGGCCGGGAGAACCACAGTAGATTTTTTTTTTTTTTGAGATAATAACTCACATGCCATAAAATTGCCCCTTTTAAATTATACAGTTCAGTGTTTTTTTGGTATATTCAGAGAATTGTACAAATTCACTATATCCAGGGGATCCCTGGGTGGCTCAGCGGTTGAGCACCTGCCTTCGGCCCAGGGCGTGATCCTGGAGACCCAGGATCGAGTCCTGCGTCGGGCTCCCTGCATGGAGCCTGCTTCTCCCTCAGCCTGTATCTCTGCCTCTCTCTCTCTCTCTCTGTCTCTCATGATAAATAAATAAAATCTTTATTAAAAAAAACTCACTATCCAATGCTAGAACATTTCCATCACCCCATTAAAAAAAACCCACACCCATTATCAGTTACTCCCCACACTCTGCCCTGAGCCCCTGGCAACCACTGATTGTTGTCCTTGAATTTGCCTATTTCGGACATTTCATAAGAATGGAATCCTGTCATATGTGGCCTTGGTTCATCCATATCATGGCCGGATCATTACTTCACTCCTTATAGCTGAATGATACTCCATTGTATAGATTTACCACGTTTTGTGTATCCATTCGTCTGTTGATGGACATTTAGATTATTTCCACTCTATTGAAATCGAGGGTATGATACAGGACTGTAGCCAAATTCTCTAGGTGAAGTTTATTTTTGAATTGCAGAACCGATACGGGTATGAGAGACTCAGCACGTCTGTCTCTTGCCGTTCTAACATTCTAACTTAGAAAAAGGAAAAATGTAATCTCAAAGGTTATCTCAAGCCAAATAGCATGTGAAACACCTGAATGGTGACAGGGTTTGAAAGGACAGACCCCTGGAGTAATTCCAGCTCCTGGAGAGCAGATCCTGGGGCCCTCTTTGCATTCGTTCAGCCCCAGAAAAGGTGCCGCCTGTAGGACCCACACCTCGCCGAGGCCCAGCGCACGTGCGGTCTCTTCTTAAGACGTCAATGGCACGTGGCGTAAATTACGTCTCAACATTCTAATGTTGAGGGGTTTGTTGTTTCTTTGCCTTGTTTTTGATTTTCAAATAAGGAGAGGCTTTGGGGTTTTTTTTTTTTTTTTTTAGGCTTTTGAAATGATGAGGTACACAAGAAATGTAAGTATATAAAGGGCAGCTACAGATGCATCTGGATACACACTCCAGCGGTTCTCACGGCCTATAGACCCCTTTATAAATACCCACGATGACCTTTTTAGGGAACCCGAGGTCACAGTTTCATAATTTTTGCAGTATTAGCCAGTCATTGTTTTTATTTTTTAATAAAAATAAAAATAAATAAAATAAAAATAAAAATTTATTTTTGTGAGCTGAACCAGCTACTTTCATGAGGTCACGGAATCCTGCAGGAATTTTAAGATCCACCGGGGTGTCCAGTGGAGCCATTGATTGTGATGTAATAGGGTACTGAGGGCTCACTGATCAAGTTTCAGCTTCCACACCCTGACCTTTAGGAAACTACTTGCTGAGTTTTGATGTAGTATCAAAGAATATCCACACTCATAAGAAAAGACGATTAGAACACTCCTCCCTTACAACTTTCTCTGGGAAGTAGGATTTCCCCCGTATTTCAACCTGACTCTGAGAATCCAGCTGCCTTCTCGTAAGCAAGGCATTAAAGAGATTGTAAAAATATAAAACAATGCAGGTTTCTCACCTTTTTTGTTGGGGAGAAAAGTAAAATCTGTTCATGTTATGTGTATTGGGTTTATTGCTGTTATCTTTAGATAAATTTAGATAAATCGGTACATTTTTAAAAATATTCTGCTTTAATTTCTAACTTGGTAAATAAACATTGGTAGATATAAACCACATGAACAAAAGCTTTTTGGGATCCTCAAGAATTTTTAAGTGTAAAGGAGCCTAGAGACCAGAAAGTGTGAGAATGAATCATGTACCTGAATCATCCAAATGCTGAATCTGACAAATCCCACAATAGGCCTTTAGATTTTTTTTCTCAGCGTGATCTTAAAATGAATCTTTGGGTCCTTCATGATGAACCAGTCATGACCAGAAGGCGGCTTACGCGGACCCAAATATGATTATTCTTGATAACTTGTGTACATGGGTTAAAGGACCTACATAAACGCACTCAAGTCCAGACGTGATTGTAAGATATTTTCGGTTATTCTGTAGATTGCTGAGTATGTTAATTTGGTTGTATGGAAATTTGCAGATTAATTGCAGGTACGAGTTTGTAAATACTGTGCTCGTAAGACCAGCACATCGGGGAGTACGTGGGTGGCTCAGCTGGTTGAGCAACCAGCTCTTGGTTTCAGCTCGGGTCCTGATCTCCTGGGGGGCAGTGGGATCAAGTCCCGCACTGGGTTCTGGGCTGAGTCTGCTTGAGATTCTTTCCCCTTCCTCTCCCTCCCCATCTGCCACTCCCCCCATCCCTGCTCTCTCTTTCTCTTTCAAATAAATAAGTTATTTATTTATTTGAAATATTATATATTAATTAATAATTAAATTATTAATAATTATATATTAGATGACACCAGCACACCAAATCCTATATTCTTAATCATGGAATACCCCCACGAAGACGAGGGGTCTCTAGGTGGCTGGGCTGTTATGAGGCAGCCCTTCCTGACTACTACTCACCAAAAACTCCAGAGAGAGTAGGGTCACAGCATGGAGCACGGGCCACATGCACCCAGTGTTGGCTCTTACATACGAGACCTCATTGTAATAGAAAACCCCACTGGGGGTAGGTAGTTCCACTCCTTCTTTTAAGTGAAGAAGCTCAGTCCCCTTGGAGATTGATTATGTAAACCAACATGGCACAGCTAGTCACAGATGCTGAGCCTGGTCTGTGTTTCCCAGACTCACCCAGCTACTCCTTGTCTTCACACCAGGGCCACGCTGCCTATCTCATCCTATACTTTATTCTACCAGATTTTGTCCTTACATACGAGATTTTTAAATAAATATTGTTGAATATTTGCATAAGTAAAATATTGTACTGAGTATTGTACCACAGGTCTTAATTTTTCCCATGGTGCCAATGGGTGCCAATTATTCAGTTATTCAGTTTTTATTTTTTTTAATCAGTAACCGTGGTGTTTGTTAGCCACCACTCCCTTCATCTAGAGCCACATTTGTTAGTCATTGCTAGGTAACAAAATACTTTAAAATATTCCCCCAAAATTAGCCAAACCTTCCAAGAGCCATGTGCCTAGCACCATATTGGTGCTCCTCAGTCTTCTGTGATGTGCATTCATGAATCCCGTCTGGTCTGATGCCAACAACTTCATTGAGAGAGAGTTAGAAGGTTCCCTAAAACTCTCACCTATGTTGCTAACAAAGGTCTCTAGTGAGGGTTCAGGATGTCTTCTCCTGTCTCAGCGCCCATAGAATTGGTCTTTCATTGAACAATTAGTTTGATTTTTTTTTCTTTCCCCACCTCATGGGTCCTGAGAATTGGTTAACAAGTCAGGTTTCCTACTCCATTGTTGGCTATTAGAAAATTGCTTTTCATTTTGACCCACATTTATAGCAACTTTGTGAGACTTCTCATAACTTTTTTTTAATTAGCCTAGTTTATGGTGTAATGCTTGGTTCCCTTCTTTTGTTCAACAATTACAAATTGATTTGTCTTTGAAAGGATTCTGAAAGGACCGCTTTGATTTTCATTTCTAATAAGCCTCTCTTCTTGTCATACAGGAAATGTATTTGGAAATGGGAAAACCTCTGATTATCTGCTGTTGGGAAACTTTGTTTACACTGTAAGTACAGAGTACTTGCCTAGTTTGTATATAAAAATCAAATCCTTTCACTGTATTTACAAATTTAACTGTGGGCATTTCTGAACGTAGGGTTGCTTGCACTTCCGTTTAAAAATAATATAAGATGTTTTGACTATTAGGAGCTTATTTTATGTGAGGTTGTTAATGTGTCATTTAGGCTCACTGACTTGATAGGACTTTCGTTGCTGTTATTTTCAGTATTCCCTCTTTTCTTTTAGTGCCCTCCCCCAATTCCCATTTTTCTCTTCCTTGTCTCTTTTTCTTCATTTTTATTTTACTGCCCTTGTTAATTTTTTTTTCTTTTTGCTTTCCTGAATTTATGGCAGATATTATCATACTGTTCTTGGGCGGTTAGCCAGTCATGATTCTAGGGTCTCTTGATAACTAAAATGGGAGAGAAATCACTCTTTGGGGACATTTCATCCACACAAGGCATGGAACCCACTGTGTTAAGTCACTATCCAAACACTTGTGGAGGACACACACGAGTGCAAGCCCATGCCTGCCATAAAGGGCCAAAAAATGTCTGAAAACCACTTTTCCCTTAGAAGTCAAAAGCACTACGTGAATGCTAAAGGCCGAGGTCAGTAGTTGGGTGTCTGGTACGTTTACTATAACCTTCAACTCTGAATTCTCAGGCCACATTCCTTTCTCTAATTCCTTCCCGAATGAGGGCGGGGTGCTGCTCCAAATATTAAGCAGATATCAACATGACTGACTCAGTTGGCAAGAAAACTAGAATGTGATGTTTAAATATCAAGTGTTAAAACTACTGAATGATAGGACAGTAAGGCCATTAAATAACAGAGAGATCAAGTTATTTTCCTGGGGTGTCCTTTCCGTTGACATCAACCCACAGAAGTAGTAACAGAAAAGAAGCATATGTTTGGGGGACTGGGACTTGGTCTCATATAACGTGAGTGCAAAACAGAAATAAGTAAGTTAAGGTAAGTTTAGAAATTAGTCCAAGTAGGGATGTCTGGGGGGCTCAGCAGTGGAGCATCTGCCTTCGGCTCAGGGCATGACCCTGAGTCCCACGTCGGGCTCCCTGCGTGGAGCCTGCTTCTCCCTCTGCCCGTGTCTCTGCCTTTCTCTCTCTCATGAATAAATAAATAAAATTTTTTAAAAAAGAAATTAATCCAAGTATATAGCAGGAATGTTCCTTAAGGATACATTAAGATACTCAGGTCTCAGGGGGGTGTTACTGTTTAATTCAATGTCAAAATATATCTCTTAGTTTTAAACTTTTTATATAGCTTGTTAATGAGTACTTACATTTTTCACAGGAGTTTTATTTCTACAGATATTAATCCTACATTGGCTTTAAATGTCTGCTGAGAAAGCCCAAATGCTTCACCCAGGCCTGACTCTGTGACCCCGTGGGGAAGCCCCTAATGCTGTGCAAACCCAGAAGTAGAACTAGGTAGGCAGGCATGTATTGATCAGTGGTGCAAGGCCCGCATCACACTTCCACCATCCCAAACTGCTCAAAGTGTACAGAGTTCCCTTGACTACTGACAATATTTAAAATTTCATTTTTACCTATGAATAGATAATAATAGATAACAGTGCAGTGCTAAGCACTGGGGTTTAGACTCCCTCCCCTGTGCGGTAGGTACCAGGTTACAGATGAAGGAGCTGAGACACAGAGGTTGGGTAACTTGCCTTGTTCCTTAACCAAAACACCCAATAAATGGTGGAGGCTTGAGCACAAACAGTCTGACTCCAGGGCCAGCCCAGCTAACCTTTGTGCCACCCTATGGAAAGCGCAGGGGTAAAAAATAATAATAATAATAATAAATAATAAATAAATTTTAAAAAATTAAAAAAAAAAAAAAGGAAAGCACAGGGGTGCTTACATTTTTAAGCATTAAAAACTAGTTTAGTTAAACTAGTTCCCTTACTTGGGAATTAGCAGCAGAGTCCGTGATGGGAACGGGTGTGTACATCATGGAGAATGTAACAGGCTTTTATATCCTGAGCCGTGGGGTCGTATGTAAAGTTACAGAGAAAGTGTTTATTAGGTTTCTAAATGTCCAGTTACATTATCTTTAGAATTTATCTCTAAAATTTGGAAAGTAGGGGCTTTAGCATTCCAGATGATATGAAATGTATTTTTTTTAAGATTTTATTTATTTGTTCATGAGAGACACAGAGAGAGGGGCAGAGGGAGAAGCAGGCTCCATACGGGGAGCCCGATGCAGAACTCGATCCCAGGACCCCGGGAGACAAAGGGAGATGCTCAACCACTGAGCCACCTGGGGGACCTTGATATAAAATAAAATGAAAGCAAGCTTAAAAATCCAAGTTACTGCAGACATACACTCACGGTTCACGAATTGTGCAAGAAGCAGGCAGGCATAAGCCCCGTGGATGGACTGCGAGGGCGTGCGGGGAGGAGGACAGGGGTGATGGCCATGGTGGGATGCTGCTAGTGGGCCCATCCCGGGCAGCCTCCGGCTCATTCACCTGTTCCTTTGCTCGGTGGACACACACGGCGAGCTGTGCAGAACCTACCAGTCCCGTAGCACAGTGAACACCTGGTCTTTACACACCTCACTTTTAACATTTAAACTCTCACACGTATCAAGTGAAATAACGTTCTCCCTTCTGTTTTAGTTTGTGGTGATAACTGTGTGTTTGAAAGCTGGATTGGAGACGTCGTACTGGACGTGGGTAAGAGCATCCCTGACCACCACTGGGCCGTGGCACGTTGACACAATGGCTCTTCATTCTAACTTATGTGGCCCTGTTCCCCCAGGCTGTTCCTTGTGAGGGGTCTTGGCTGGAGGTGGGGAGGGCTGGGGACTCTAGTTTGTCTAGTTTGGAAACAGCGAGTCAAAAAAAAAAAAAAAAAAACTCAAGTTTATTGGCCACAAGATTTTCAGCGCCTTTAAGATTTTATTGTGACTTCCCCGGGGAGAGCACGCAGAGCAAACATAAAAGAGGTTGAAGATGAGCAGGTAGGGGAGGAGAGTCCGAGGAGGGAGCCCCCAAAGGGAGCAGACAAGGAATGCCCATCAAACCGCAGATGTCCTGCCACCGGGGGGACAGGAGCGTTGGCGCTGATGAAAGATCCGGTTGGAACGTGCACGCGTTGTTACTGGAAATTCCCAGATGATATTTTATGGACGTAGTGATAAGATTACTAAGGGCAGGTGCAACAGCGTCATTGGCGCATCTGTACGCAGCCTTGTGACTACACGTCTTGTGACCCGTGTTCCCTTCCTTCGCAGTTCAGCCACATAGCGATTTGGGGCAGCATCGCGCTCTGGGTGGTGTTTTTCGGCATCTACTCCTCCCTGTGGCCCGCCGTTCCGATGGCCCCCGATATGTCAGGAGAGGTAACGTGTCCTAGGAGCTCACGACCCAACAAATCTTAAAACTTACTGTTCATTAATGAGCCTTGATTGTTCGGCCTGGATTTATATTAACGTAGTATTTGACCGTTTAAACGCTGTTTTTAAATTCCATAGTTGCGCAGGATGAATCTTGGGAGAATGTTTTAAACTCGGGCATTTTACTTAAATCCGATTCATCCTTTCATGAGCACAGCTAGATCGATAAAATGTGGTCATCAGGAGCTTGAGTCGCATTAAGAATCTCCACATAGAAGATGCCATTTCAAAAGTTGGCCGTAAAAAAAAAAAAAAAATTGGCCATAATTGCACAAAATACTTTTTTTTTTTTTTTTTTTTTTTACAAAATACATTTTGGAGAAGAGATTTGGGGAATGGTGGGCTTATGTCATTGGGACAGTCCCACCATTTCTTCTGTTGTCTCTTCTTCTAAGGAAAAGTCTACTCTCACTGGATTAAGTGCACCTGGAGAGTCATCGTAATGATACCAGCTTGCTTTTCGTTTCGAACGAGTCGGGGCATCTGACGTTCCGGCCTTATCACAGTCCATTTTCAACCCTGTCTCTCGGTTTCTTGTTACGCTGGTAGGAACTGAGTTATTAGGTGTTCATGGGGGGAGTGTCATAAGATCTCCTTCCCTTCAGAAGAGATTCCAGCAGTAGGAGGGTTTATGATTTCAATTGCAGGAAATTTGACATAAAATGTATAAAAGAAAATGTGGAAAACATTTCAGGATTTCCTGTGACCTCACAGTAACTTGCAAGTCAAGGAAACGTGAGCTTCGTTACAGTACATTGTTGTCCTGCAGCCACAGGAAAGCTTTCCCGTGGTTTCCATGGATTTGTTGCCCCTAAGTACTGCCTGAGTACCTTTCACTTTTGACAGTCTGGTTTATAGATCATTTTCATGAAATTTTATCTGACAGCATCCTGCTTTTTATAAATTAGCAGAATGCAGACACATTCGAAAAAAAATTTTGTGGTCGAATTTATTAGAGAGAGGCATTATATACTATTACGGTGAAACCAGACGTATCAAGGAGCAAGCACTTCCTTTTCCACCCAGAGTGAAGGCCTCTTTTTAAAACATGTACTAGGGATCCCTGGGTGGTGCAGCGGTTTGGCGCCTGCCTTTGGCCCAGGGCGCGATCCTGGAGACCCGGGATCGAATCCCACGTCGGGCTCCCGGTGCATGGAGCCTGCTTCTCCCTCTGCCTGTGTCTCTGCCTCTCTCTCTCTCTGTGAGACTATCATAAATAAATAAAAATTTATAAAAAAAATAAAAATAAAAATAAAACATGTATTAAAAAAAAAAGATAAAACATGTACTGCAAACTCTAGAAAATTCACAGCATGTATTTTGAGGAAAGCAGAGAGGAAGCTCTGAGTGCATCTCCTCCTTACCTTGGCTTGAGCTCCTTTTCCCGGAAGAAGTAAAATCAAAAACCATTCGTGTCTGAAGATGCCACTTGGCAAGTCGGTTCTGTTCCTTGTTTTTATTTGAAGTGCGCTGTCTGGTCGGACCTGCTTTTCCCTGAGGCTGATTTCAATTTGAGATCATTTTCACTAGACCTGACTTTTCCATCTCATTTCTTCATGTTTTACCTTCAAGATGGGGAACACCAGAGGTGCTGAGAGTCAGGTAGTATAAGCAACTGGAGCCAACAGCTTTGATGACAAGAGCTGAGTTTTTGACCGCCTACTTCTAGAACAAGTGTCAAGTTGGGTTGGCTTCTTGCCAACCAAATATAATCCTCCCCTTGCCTGTAGAATTCCTGGTATTTCTCAGACACAAAACTTCGTATCATCTCCAGAGACTTGCGGTGATGCTGTGTCTAATTCAAAGTGAAATGACTGTCAGTACTCCATCACGTTTCTGTTCACTTCGTGTTCGGTGGGAAGCGCTAACAGCGGCTCTTTTTCTTGTTATTTTTATGGCTACTGATTCCTCGAATATAATGTTTAAATAGCTGGTGCTCCACTGAAAATATGACGAGTGGATTAATTTACCTGTGGGCTTGACTAGCTTGTGCGAAATGTGAGTCTGTTGAATTTATTCAGAGAAAATGCTTTAAATTTATATAGTACTTATGCTCACTAAGCATTTCAATGTGTGTGTGCGTGCGTGCAAATGAGCCCCACAACTCCCAAAATAGCATGTAATCAAAATGCCACTCAGATCCTCAGGGAGGATAGGTAGTCATCTACATTTACTGTTTCCTGGGTTTTGGGTACAAAATGCCAAGAAATCTGTGTAGCGGCACTCGATTTCTGAACTTTTTTATTGTATGTAGAGTCACTAGTTCTCTAATCCAGTTAGTTTCAGAAAGAGGCAACCACCCTTAGGTTTTACGTATTTCGAAGCTTAAAATTCTATATTTCAATCAAGAGTAGAGCCAGAGGGGATCCCTGGGTGGCTCAGTGGTTTCGCACCTGCCTTTGGCCCAGGGCACAGTCCTGGAGCCCCGGGATCGAGTCCTGTGTCAGGCTCCCGGCATGGAGCCTGCCTCTCCCTCTGCCTGTGTCTCTGTCTCTCTCTCTCTCTCTCTATGTCTATCATAAATAAATTTTTTTAAAAATCTTTTAAAAAATGTTTTAAAGAGAGTAGAGCCAGATACAAGGGCGCCCAGGTGGCTCAGTGGGTTGAGCGGCCGACTCTTGGTTTCAGCTCAGGTCATCACCTCAGGGTCAAGCCCCACGTCCACACCACACTTGGTGCAAATCTGCTTGTTCCTCTCTCTCCCCCTCCTTTCTCACTTTCTCTCTCTCTCTCAAAAAATAAAGTTTTTTTTTTAAAGATATAGCCACATTCACACGTGCATACATACAAACAAGCAAATATATGAGAAATGCATTTATGTGCCAGTGTTTGCATGTATGTGCATGTACATAGTTGGCCAACCATCTTGAATAACACTTATTCAGCTCTTAACTTTCCTAGCAAAATGCTGTCGTAGATCACATATATTACTGAGTGTTACATGTAGTCATATGTTATTATAAATAAGATCGGGGTAGGTGTAAATATTAGCCCTCCTTAGCTGGACATGCTTTACGGGACCCACGTAATGCAGCATGGCCTGGGCAGCCCCCGGGGTTTAGGGCTACCCCACGGGGTGCGTGGCATGGTGTGTACTGACTTCCTGGGAAAGCCACTGCTGGGTCTCAGTGTCTGATGCCAACGCTGCATGTGCCCTAGGACTCCAGTCCTTTCCTATATTAATGGGGCAGCAATCCCTCCTAAGACAGAGCAATTAATTAAATATGTGTGCATGTTTTGGTTGCCTGAGAGCTTAATAAGGGCCTACAGGGTAGTGCAGAGGTATTCATGTAGTCGATTCACCAACCGTTTGTTGAGATTCTTCAATGCATCAGGCATGGTTCTAGACACTGGGGATTCGTTGGTGCATAAAACAGACAAAACGTCAGGTTTTTCAGCCTACTTTTCTGGTGGAAAAAGACAAAATAATGAAGTGAAACGGAGATGAGCATATAGAGGAAAATACAGCAGGCAAAGGGGGTGGAGAACCCAGCTGTCAGCTGTGCTCCCCACACAGCCTTGTGGCTCTCACTTCTGGTCAGGGCGAGAGCCATTGGAGGGACTTGAGGGAGGGGCATGGGCATCTGACTTAGGTTTTCATGGTAGGACCGTGGCTATTGGGTTACAGCCCGTGTGAGAGGCCACCCCGTGAGCCCGACGGGAGATCGTGGTGCGTGGCCCAGGAGGACGGCAGCCGTGGACGTGGCCAGACTCCCAAAGCCCTTTGGAGGTAGAGCGGATAAGCTGTGCCCGCGGCCGGACAGGAGGAGCGAGAGGGAAAGAAAGCACGTGGCCGCCCGGTGTTGTCAGTGAACTTGGTCAGGATGAGCCGGGCCTCGGGTCCCCGGGTCCTCACTGCAGACTTGTCGTAACCAGTGTACAGGTGAGAGGACTGAGACGCAGAGAAGACCCAGAGGCAGGTTTCGCGCCCCTAGGACGTCTTCCAGCGTCTAGAGAGCCAATAGGCAGTGACGCCTGGCGGCAGCGCGGGATCCCACACCCCCTGCAGCGACCCTTTCCGTGCGGTCGGGCCTGGTGACCCTAAGGCAGGAGCTCACCTGCGTCTCCCCGGCCACCTTCCAGCTCCTGCGGTTGAGATTCTCCGTGGGCTTCCCTTCACTCCGTTCTCTCCACGGAACATCGTAAATGTCGCCGGGGCGCAGACTCCTTCGCCCTAGTCAACGGGACCTCGGGGTGCAAACCGCCCACAAATCCGGCAGCTTGCAGGTACGGGTCTCATGCCTCTCTGTTCGGCTGGACGCACATTCACACCTGGGTCCGGATCTGACGGTTCACCCCACAGCCCCCGCTGAAGACAGAAGGAAAATCCTTGCAGCACGGAGGGGGGACAATGGCTCACACACACTGTTCCCCGGGCACTGTTTGCTCCCAGGCATTCCTTGTTTGATTGAAATCTGTATGAGGAAACTTTGTGGCAAGCGGAGCAACGGCAGGTGGCCCAGAGACTTCATCCCAGGTTTTTGTCTCAAATGCATTGGGATCTAAACACCTTTCCTTTGGGCCCTTTGCTATTCTTTGCTCCCAGGTGGGAATTTTTTTTTATTTCTTCCTTCCGACAGCCTTCTTCCCTGCATTCCACTGATTTCCCCGATTTAGCAGCTGTTCCCACGACACCCACGGCCCCAACCAGTTTCCCCAAGTTAGCCGGTCACAGACGTGATCCCATCTCTTCTCCAAAGCACCTGGGTTTCCAGTCCTCCTTTTGCAATACCTGCCTGACTCCCTAACACATGCATAGAAATTCCATCTCAAAAAAAAAATAAAATAAAAATAAAAATAAAGAAATTCCAAAAAAAATAAAAATAAAATAAATAAAATAAAATAAACTCCATCCTGCTCCATATCCTGGCTGCTTGCCTCTTCTTAACACCAATAATAGTATAAATAATATCCCTCTCATTCAAAAAAAACATCGAGAACGCCACCACCATCGTTCGAGAACGCCCAGGAATCTGTTGTCCAAACGCCTCGGCGTTGGCGTCTCCAGCTACGGCCGGATGGGGTGGCCCCCCGTCGGTGGCCGGGGTGTTTCCTTGTGGGAACCTTCCCTCCGATGGTTTCGCACTTTTGTTGCCGTTACAGCCATTCTCCGTCTCTGTCCCGGATGGCGAATCGACGACGGTGATTGACGAGTGTCCCGGTAGCGTGGACTATTGAAATATTTAACTGTCCCGAGGAAAAGCGGCCGTCAGGGTCCGAGGCAGGGCAGTGGATCATACGGAGATAGAACATGCAACACTAAGAAATCATCGAGGAAGGGGAAAAAGAAAAAAAACAGTGTGACAGGCTCTGCTGCGACTTTAAATATGTCGCCGGCTTCCTCTCACAAATATGGTTGTGATTTAAGAGAAGGACTTTTTTTTGTTTTTTTTCAGACCTGACTTGTATTTTTTTCACACCAGGACAACAATTTATGGGGCAAGGGAGACCCCGGTGAGAAGTGCTATGTTATATAAACATATGCTGGCCTGCTTTTCCGACGTGCCTAGATGATGTTACTGGGGTTTGGGGGGTGGTGTTGTTTTTTAATTTCCAGAAGAAAATATTTTAGCCAGGATGACTAGTACACCAGATTAAAAACTAAAAAAAAGCAAGCTGTGTACATCAAGGATCATCTCATATCACGATTGATACCAGAAGCTTAGTTTCGACAAGACTTTTCCATGTGTCGTGGCTTTGCAGACGCGCACCGTAAGGTCCCCCCGAGCGCCATCTGGTTCTGCTCTCCCTGGCCTAAGGGATCTATAAAACTACCGAAGGAAATTGAAGTTAAGGAACGAGCATGTGTTTTACAGAATTTCAGATCTCTTGATTGAGGTTTGTAAAGTCTCTCTGAAAAACAATAAAAATCTTTGTTGAGCCCTTTGGTGTCACCCCCGCAGGAAAGGTATTAATACACTACGTTAGTGACATGATTTTCCCAAGTCTCGCCACTGCCCCCTTTACCAACACAATAAATTACTTTACATATGAGGAATTTCCTGGTTAAAATAGTCTGTATTCATCTGTCCGCCTTTAATCACCTAGATAGCATGAAATAATTTATGGGCCACAAGTCCAGTCCTTGCCGACGGGGTGAGGCAGTGTCATGATGCGACGATGCGACGGAGGTTTGTCCAAGGTTACTGGGGGAGCCAAGTAGCCTAGAGGGAACCACTACCCTGAACTCGGTCAGATGTTCCTCAGGGAGCCAAAGGCGGGGAGCTCCTGCAGCAGGTCGTGCCGCTGGTCGGCAGGCCTCGTGCCCCGCAGCACGGGAGGCCGGCCGGGTTCTCGCAGCGCAGAAGGAGCCGGCTGCATAGCCACCTCCAAGCCCGTTGCGTAGAGAAGCCCTTGTGGGAGCAGTAGGAGGGGAGGAGAGAGGCGGCTGTGACACTGCAGTGCAACGCGGGCCGTTCGGAAGTCGGCGTTCTGCGGGGCGGCCTGCTGCCCGTGGGCCCGGCGTCTTCCCGGGCCAGGCTCCGTGTCAGGCAGCAGGACGCAGGATAGACTGGGACCCGTTCCCGCCTGTAAGGCGGCACGTTGATGTCAGAACATCAGGCGCCGCGGCTCTGGTGAGCAAACCGTAGGAGACGGGACAGAACCTGCTGTTGTAGGGCAGAGTGCCGCCCCTTCTCGCCAGTCGGCCGTCCCGTGAGCACGTGTTGGTGCGGCCGGATCCCCGCTAGCGTGAGGGCTGGGGCGACCAGGGAGTGGGGGGAGGAACCCTCGCTAAATCAGTTCACAGGCGGCTAAGGGTAATTTCACAAAGTGGCAGGAAGAAAACGGGGTGCTGTGGGAAATGGGAGACGGACAACGGCCGCCCCAGGAAGGTCTTGTTGAAGAAGGAAAGATTACGCTGAAAGTCAGAATGATGCGTGTGTGAAGAGCATTTCGGGACTGAAAGAGCAGCAGGTACCTGTGCCCCGGGGCAGGAATGCTGAGCCGAGAGGGCGCCCAAGGGTGCTGTGAGGAGTCTGCGAGGCAGGCAGAGGGCGCGGCGCCCCCACGAGCTCAGCATCCCCACCCCTAAGACCAGCATGGCTTGGTTCTGAGGGACAAGCGAGAGATTCCATCGGAAGGGCTCATGAAGGGAACCACACGTCGCTGTGTGATCTGCTTCAATAAATCCTATCACTGAACACAAGTCTTGGCGTTCTGGGTTAGAGTAAGATAAAGGGATCGCCCGGGAGTGGTCAGGAGCTGCTTCGTTCCATGTTCTCACTTCGGCTTCCTAGCACGTATCAGCTGCACAAGTTCTTTCGTGGCATATTTTTTGATGCTTCAGTGAAAAAGCGATTGTGGATTAAATGTAAAAGAAGCTTGGTGATGGCCATGCAGTCCAAGGCCGCTGTGGCAGCTACACAGTCATCAAGAAACCAGGTTTCTGCTCTTGGCTGCCCTGCCAACCTCGTCAGCCCAAAGTGGCTGCTTCCGCTCTGGCTGTTTTACCAACATTCCAGCCAACGAGAAAGGGAAGAAGAAAGATGAACCCTTTCTCTTTCTCACTCTTTCCTAGACCTTGCCCACCACGTTTCCACCTAAGTGTCCTTGGCTAAGAGCTAGACCACAGCTAGCTGCCACAGGAGAGCCAGGGGAATATAGTCAGAGCTGGAGGACAAAGTGTCCAGCCAAGAACCCAAGGTCTGCACCTAAGAAGAGGAGAGGGGATGCATTGGGGAACAACGAGGAGTTTTTACCATGAAAGTTAGTGATTTTTCAAAATAAGCCATTTAACAGCTTTTACAGGCCTTTTTTACAGCTAAGTGCTTTTTGACTTTTTTAGTTTTTTAAAAATAATCTCCTAAAAGAGATGGGAACTATGTGACAGGCCGGAGGTGTTCACTAATGCTCTGGCGGTACTCATTTTGCAATTTATAAACATACCAAATCAACACGTTGCACACCTTCAACTTACCTAATGTTATACCTCGGTGATAGCTCAGTAAGGCTGGAAAGTAAATTTAAAATTTTTAGAAATGATCTTCTACAATTTGAAATCTATAGGTCAGTGTCACAGATTGCACTACTAGTGATTGAAGAATTGGTGCTCTACGAGATAGTTTTTGAGATAAAATAAAGAGCCATCACAAAATTCTAAAGAACTACAGAAATGATAGAGGAAGTGAGGAGCTTGAGCCCTGGAGTGATGGACCCTGTCTCCCACAACTTCATCCAGGATCATGACATTTTTCAATTATATTTCTTACAATAAAAAGAATATTTGGTTACTAACTCTGCCCTCATTTTTCTACTTTTCAGTTTTTTTTAATAGCACAATAAGGACAATCAAAATAAAACAAATTCTGTTCTTAATTATTTTCACTATTCTGGGAACTAGATCCCCAGAAAATAGAGTTTCAGAGCCACACATATCCTGGCAGTCTCGATTCTTTTTTAGAAAGAGGATTTTGTGTCTTCAGTTCTCAGTCTATATTGGTCTATAGTGAAATTTTGCTTCCTTTTTTTTAAAAAAAAAGTTAACTTATCAATTCAGGTCCCAACTAACTCACTCTCTGTCCCTTTCCTCTGAACATCTTTCGTAATCATTTCTCATTCCTCCTTTGCCAGAGGGTGGAGATGCAAAGGCTGCTCCTTGCATCATACAGCTAGATTGGATATGGGTTCGGAGTCCCTCAGAGTGATCCCTCCCACTGCAGCCCCTCACCACCATCCAGAGATGTCCGTGGGGTGCAAAAAAAGCACATAAATGCTATGAGCTGGGATCTGATCTGCATGTTTTTTCTATGATTTGGAACAATCCTATTTTCTCAGATTTTTGTTTGTTTGTTTGGAATAAGCCAAGGGTTTTCTTTGTCTCTAAATAATCAAGAGCTTCTGGGAATAATTGCAAGCATACTGGAGTTTATTCAAAACACCCTTCCTATTTTCTGGGTGTTCTGCTCTGTTTTTATGGAGAAAGTAATAATTCATCCTGTGTAAGAGCCCGAGTTGGCTCCACACAACTGAGATTTACAGAGCGCCCGTGTGTCAGGACGTATACTGGGTGTCAGTGGATCACAAGGTGAGAAAAGAGGGTCCTCTTGAGGTTGAGTCTTACGGACCAAACAACCGATCAGCAGGTAGTTCCAGCAGGGTGCTAAGTATTGTGCCCACGGCGCACAGGGGCTGGCAGAGGAGGGGACCCTCAACCCCTAGGCTGTAGTTTGGATAGTTTCTTGCTACTGCTGTTCCCAGCCTGTCCAAGAAGGCAAGCGAGAGAAGGACTTTCCAAGGAAAAAACAGCCCAAGCAAAGGAGGAGTTTGGGGTCGCCACCACAGGAAATGGTTGGAGGTTGGAGCTAAAACTGAAAAGTTAAGCAAAGACCAGGTCACAGAAAGCTACTCTCATGTCATTAATGTCATTCCTTTAAGCCTGGGTGGATGGCTTTTCTTTGTGAAATACATAGTATTCTAGAAAGTATCTGAGAGCCGTACAATAAAGATTTGGGTCAGAGGACCTGACAAATAAATGCTAATAATAAACTAGTAAAGGAGGAAAGACATTTTAAATTTTGACATAAATATGACATAACTGAAGGTTTGCAAGAATTTCTTTTCAGCTAAAATAAGACATCAAAGGCCTTTCTCAGTGATAAGCGCCACGTGGACCTTGGCATGTGCATTCCTCCATCTTTGGATTTTATCAGAGGGAGGTTTGGAGCTAGACGACCCAAGATGTGTGGCCACTGAAGGATTTCAGTGGAAGTTCGTGTCTTCAAGCCAACGCTTCTATGGACTTGAAATTTGTCTCCAGTAAAGGTACAAAGTGGTGTGAATGCACGACAGAGTGCTGACCCAGTGATGACTTAGGTACCACCAGATTCAACCCCAGAGCTAGGAACCACAATTAATCTAGACAGAAAGGCTCAAGCCTATAGAAAAGGCTCGCACAACTTAGAGACCCTGGCAGTGCCACACCACGGTGTCTCCTGGGCCTTGGACCCAAAGACACCTTTCAGAAATGTTTGTGAGATTAAATTCAAATAGCCCGGTCTGAAAGCAGCATTGATTTTGGTGAGTCAATATGAGGTTCCCATACGTCAGTGGTTCTGTTGGCAGGAGAAAGCACGATCTTGATACACTAGTGTCCTTTTGACGTAAAATTTCTATTTTGCCATAAAAATACAGATGTTAAAGTTGTGAGTTTCAGCTTTCAGGGTACCAAAAGCCACCGTCATACCTCAGGTTCAGAGCACTGGCTCTCCCAGGCCCCTGAGAGGAGGGACTGAGAAAAGGAACCAAAGGAGGAAAGACCACGTGAGTAACAGGCCGGGTAAGATGGGAGTGAAAGTGGAATATAGCAACACAGAGTCCGCCTTCTCCGACGAAGTGTCCAGCATCCCGGGCAAAGACGAAGCATTGAAGGGCTGTAGGGAGAAGAGAGCCGCAATGTGGTTGGAAAGACCCAGAAAATTTGTATGAAAGGGAACAGTCTCTGAAAACCTAAAGTTGAGCATTGACTTTTCTTTTATGAAAATGATTTCATGAACAAGATGGCTAGAAAAAACAGTTACACTCTTGGGTCCAACACCCTATTGACCAAAATCCTAAGAAGCGCCTTCTATAATGGGATATAGAAGCTATATATAATAAACGTTTGGATTTTTTTCCCCAAAATTTGTTAACTCCCTTGGAAAAGCCCTAAGTCTTCAAAAATAAGCCCTCCTATGCAAAGAAAATGAAAGATCCCATTCACAGCAACAACAGGAGAGACTTCAGCCAGTTGTGTATATGGTTAGTGAGAAGAGAGCTAGAAAATTAGAGAAGTGAGAGAAATATTAAAAAAAAAAAAAAGTTGAATAAACATCCCATGTTCCTGGATGGGAGGATCACTATTGAATCATCCGTTCTTCCCAATCAGAGAACCATTTGGGGAAAAAGAAAAAGAAAATACATCTTCTCTGCGTGATTGTAAGTGAGCCTAGGAAAAGAATCCTAAACGTGGAAAGAGAGGCTAGGGTCTAATTGAAAATAGCGGTTTTATTATAACTATTTTGAATGTTTCACCCATCGGTGAAAATTGACGGTATTTCTGCTTTTTAAGGTAAAACTCGTGATTTTGATCTATGTGAGTAGCTGAGAGTTCATTAAATACACTTTGGAAAATAGAGGGAAAAAAGCAGCACTGCCCCTTGCCCGGAGGTAGGCACTGTTAACATGCCAGTCCTGCGGGGGGTTTACCTTAATCTGTACGCTTAACTTGGATCAAACGATTTATTCTTTCAACGGTGATGCGGCAAAGGGCTCTTCTAGTTGCTGGGGATACAGCAGGGAACAAAAGATAAAATCCCTGCCCTCAGGTTCTTATATTCTTGGGAGGGGGGGTGAGTCTCATCGGCCTGTCGTGCAGTGCGTTGGCCGGTGGCAAGTGCCACGGAGAACCGTAGGGTAGGAAGGACGTGGGAGTAGGAGTGGGGTGCAGCTCTAGGTGGAGAGGTCATGGAGGCACCACCAAAAAGTGGCCTTGCCCGGAGATCAAAAGACCTGGTAGGGACATAGGCCAGGGTGGAAGGGCTATGAAGTGTGCAGAGTCCGGATTTGGGTGGGGAGGACGGTTTTTATTAATTTCTTTCAACATTTTTATTTGACAAAATGTACCTAATTGACTGTTGATCAGTTCAAACATCTTTATAGGCGTACGGTTTAGGGATGCACTCGCCGCGTTGTGCGGCCATCGCCACCATCCGTCTCCAGGACTTTTCCATCGCGTCAAACTGAAACTCCAGACGCAAAAAACAATTACCCCCGTTCCCTCCTCCCTCCAACCCCTGGCAGCCACTGCTCTACTCTCTGTCTCTGAATCTGACGGCTGCGCGTACCTCACAGACATGGAATCTGTAATGTGCCCTTTTGTGTCCGGCCGATTTCATTCAGCAGGGTTCATCTGTTACAGCATGTGTCCAAAAACAAAAATTTTTTTAGACTGATACCCCGTTGTATGTAGTTTATCCGCTTATCTATTTCATTTATCCATTTACCTATTTGCCCGCATTTCACTTACCTATTTATCTATTGATACTTCCACCTTCTGGCTGTTGTGAATGACGCTGCTGTGACCATGGATGCGGATTTTGTTATTAAGTAGAGCAGATGGGATTTGCCAAAGGCTGGATGTGCAGTTTGGGAGAAAAGCGGGAAGCAAGGATGACTCCTCTAAGTTTTTTTGGCCAGAGCAGCTAGAAGGATAAAGTCTATTTGTTGAGATGGGGAAGACTGGGGGGAATAGATTCTTCTAATTATTTGACATTGCAAAGGATTCACATAGCTGATAAAAGGCTTCGTTAATGTTGGGAGGAGACTTTCGTTCTCTTCCTGCCCGTTCTACGTCCTCTCCTGACTCCCCCCCCAAATTACAGCATTTCCAGTTATACTTTCCCTGATTCACTAAAATATTTCTGTTGGTTCGGCTGGGGCAGGGGGTAGTTTAACACGCCTCGCTTTTAGTGAATGTTGCTCGGCTTTGTTCGTTTTAAAATTTTATTTTTAAGTAACCTCTACACTCAACAGGGGGCTCGAACCCACAGCCCCAAGTTCAAGAGTCATACGCTCTACTGACTAAGCCAGCTGGGCAGTCCTGCTGCTTGGCTTTTTTTTTTTTTTACAGAAAAGACAACCTGTGTTGAAAAAGGACAGTTAAGGAGCTGGATCCACCTTTTATCCCAGCTCCCCAGGTCACATAAACACCCAGTTGTAACTGCTCCACGCCAGGACACAGGAAAGCCAAGCCAACTGTACCCGCCACATCTCGGGAGCAGGGTCCCAATGCTCTGGTGTTTCTTTCAGTCTCTCCAAACACTGGGTTGTAAGAATTTATTTATTCAATAGTCATTTACTGAGCACCTGCTCGGTGGTTGAGCACTTTGGTTGTGAGAATTCATCAAGATATACTTCTTCCTCTTAAAGAGATTATGGTCTAATTGGAAGACAAAGGAGCACCTAGAAAATGGGTGATAGAAATAGAAGCCCAGGGTAGAGCCAGCTAAGCGGTGTCTAAGGAGGGAGGTACCATCTGATGGGAAAATTGTTTACTTTTAAGGAAAGGGCCCAAGGATGGGAGTAAGCATGGGCACCTTCCCAGAACTGGAGCACCCGTGTGTAGCGAGGGCTGGGAGCTGGCTTCAGAGATGGCACGTGGGAAGCAAGCAGAAGTCACGTGGGCGGGGTCTTAAGATCATATAAAGGAGTTTGCACTCTACCCCCCGGGGCAGTATGAAGCCACCGAATGGGTTTAATCCAAGAAACGCTAAAATCTAATTTGCACTTGGGAAGTATCCCTTTGACTGCAGTGTGGAGACGTGGCTAGAAGCCGAGCACCACGGGCGTCACTAAGTCCAGCTTGCAGGCTGTCAGGAGGCTGGGCACGTTTTGGTTTTTTGTTTTTGTTTTTGTTTTTTGTTTTTCTGGGCACGTTTTGGACAGAGATGACGGCGGCAGGGTTGCCAAAAAGCCGATAGGCCCGAAGATGTCAAGCAGCACAGAACCCGATGGTGTGAAGGGACCAGAATGGAGGCCGGTTCTGTGTCTGTGTCTTACACAGTTGGTGATGAAGCCATTCCCTAGACAGTTCGCACGACGGAAGAGCAGGTTTGGGGGGCGGGGTGGGGAGCAGCGTGCGTGAGGTTTGAGATGTGTCGAGTTCCGAGTCCCCGTGCGGTGTGAACCCCAGGGCGAGGTTGTGACTGGTCCCCATATAAGAGGAGAAGCCGCCAGCCTTCCCGGGGATGTGTTTACTGGTAACAGAAGCCGCGGACACTGCTAGGATCCCTTACCTTCCCCTTTATTCAGGGCTCGTTTGGACAATCCATCGTGTAAGAATTACGGCCTGTGCCCGGCCTCCTGAACAGCGGGGATGCTACCCTGCAATGTGGAAGTGCATCGGAACCAGCCGCCTGGTGACCTGTCGGCCTTCACGGCTTTCATGGCTGTTCTCCTCCCTACCAGAACCCACAGCGAGTATCCGCATTCCCCACAAGTACTTCGGCGGGAGGCGTGCGTAAGCAAAACGTGGCAAAAGTGCCCCGTGGTGGATGACTACATTTAGAAACCTTGACTTAGAAAACCGTTGCGGGGCGCCCGGCTGGCTGGTTGGAAGAGCACGTGACTCTTGATCTCGGGGTCATGAGCTTGAGCGCCGTGTTGGGTGTAGAGGTTACTTAAATAAAGCCATGAATCAGTGAACAGGTAGCTGTTCAGTAGGGTCCTTTGCGGTGGTGTCTCAAAGCCTCAGATGTGCTGCCGTGCAGTGTGACGCGTCAGGAGGGTGCTGCTGGGGTTTCGGTTATCCCCTTACTACGGCCTGGGCCCTGACGGGCTTCTCGGGGGCCGTGCTCTCAGGCCTGATAACCCCAGAGCAATTCCACGGGATCCGAACCTATCCGCAGAAGCTGTCCCAAGTTCCGACACGCAGCTCCAGAAATTGAATTATCCGATTAGCAGGAATGAATGTTTACGTCCTTGATGCACGTTGCCAAATGCCTCTCCAGAGGCGAGGACGTGGCCAACGGAAATATAAATCGTTACAAAGGGCTGTTTCTCCCACACCAACCGTGACAGTCAATTGTTCCAATCTGATCTGATCTGTCCTGTTTCTATGACGACACACAGGCGCAACATTTTTTCCGTGGTATTGATTACTTGCTGCGGCTTTCGTGAATACCTTCTCTGGTCTTTTGGCCTAATGTGTCGGGTCCTTAGCTATTCTTATGAAGATAAATGGTCTATTTTTATAAGCAGATATTAAGGCCGGATTTCATATATTTGTGGCATTCGCCCAGTTTCTTACCATTTGCTTTTTCGTTATGTTCTTTTCGAACGTGTGGAGCTTATACATTTTTATGAGTCCAATCTTTAAAGCCTCTTTTTATAGTTTGTTGTTTTGTTTTGTTGTTTTGTTTTTTTTACTGTTCTTAAGCTTAGAAGTCCTTTCATAAAGCTTTATCTAGACACTTAATAATCACTTCTTGGTTTTTCGTTATTATTGGCATGAACTCTTCACCTCCCTGGAATTTGTGTTAATTTATCTCGCTGCCCTTCCCTCCCTGTGCTAAACAACCAAGCAAGATTTACAGGGCTGTTTTCGGAATAATTTCCCCTTCCTAAAGGGATATATTATGCCCGGGCAGGCTCTAATAATTCTTACAAGAAGGATATTTGTGTCCATTTCCGGAATGAACAAACTGAGGTGAGCGGTCAGTCCCCGGGTCAGTGGCAGCGCTGAGCCGCGTGTACCGAGCCGTAAGGTGGGGAAGGCCGGGACACCTGCCAGCCGCCGCCGCAGCTCCCGCAGCTCCCGCCGCTCGCTTCCTTTGATACTGTGACGAACCGGTCTTCCTTAAAGCTCGGCCTGGGGGAGGGGGGAGCCCCAGAAAGAACAAGAGGCCTAGGGCGATTTAAGAAATGTGAAAATTTAATGAGGCGAGCGAAGCTGCTTAGTCCTGCCAGTCGTCACGGCGGCCGGTCCGCAGCACTGGGTCGACTACCGGGGGCTCCGCGCTTCTCCCCAAGGCTGAGGCGGGCAGGGCGGCGGTGCCAGGACTGCTCCAGGGAGGTCCGGGGCACCCCAGGACTCCCCGAGGGGCCTTCTTTGGCCAGCACCCGCACCTGCTCCCAGAGCCGGGCCACACCTGGTCCCAGAGCCAGGCTGTACCTGGTCCCTGAGCTGGGCCACACCTGGTCCCAGATCCCTGCCACACCTGGTCCCAGATCCCAGGCTCACCTGGTCCCAGAGCCAGGCCATACCTGGTCCCTGAGCTGGGCCATACCTGGTCCCAGATCCCGGCCACACCTGGTCCCAGAGCCAGACCGCACCTGGTCCCAGAGCCAGGCTGCACCTGGTCCCAGATCCCAGGCTCACCTGGTCCCAGATCCTGGCCACAGGGCCGTGCTCCGCCACGTGCCCTGGGTGGGAAAGGCAGGCTGGAGGTGAGCAGCGCATCCCTGGAGCGTGCAGACAGGTGGCACGTGTAGACTGCGTGTCCTACACAACTGACCTTGGGACCCCGCGAAGGGCAGAAGAGTCGTCTGCGGTGTGGGAAAGCAGGCGGCCGAGGGGCCCCGTGGTGCGGTCGGAGGGGCGGCCCCCACCCAGGGCCCCTGCCTGGCCCGGAGGCACCTAGGCCCGCACTCCGCTGTGCAGCCCCCGCCCCCTCAGTGGAGTCGAGCTACCCCTGGTCCCTGGCGCCCCATCTGGGCCCGGCAGCCCCGGGTGGCTGGGGCGTGGGCAGGGCCTCCACTCACCGGCCTTGCTGGGGGGCCCCCCCCAGGGCGCCCACATTCCATTTGGCCAGAGAGGCCTGGGGGGTTCGGGGGGGGGGGGCTGCTAGCCACGACCCCCCAGCCCTCCACTGTGGGGGGAGCCCACAGCCCCATTGTCTGGGCGCCTTCCCCGACCTGCCTGCGGGGCAACGTGTGAAAAGTTAGAGACAAAACTGGTCTCTACAGACTGAGGGGGAGCTTTCTCTACAGAAAGGAAGGAAATACCTCTGTGGGATTTTATTTTTTTTCTCTTCCCCTCCCTTCTCCATCCAAAAAATACAAAGAGACTCTGTCTTTAATGCGAATGTCGGCTTTAAATCTTTTAGGTTTGGATTAACTCTGCAAAAGAAAAAAAAATCTGACAGCCTTTCAGATATGACGCAGAAAAACTTTTTTCCCCTCAATTCACGTTGTTCATTTGTAAAGCCAAAGGCTGGTGGACTGAATAGTGGGCGCCAGTTGCTTCCCATTCATAGTTAACATCACAATGGTCAGAATTAGCAGCCCAGAGACTCCACCACCACTTTTGCCTTTTCCACCAGCGACGTTTAGTACAAGGTGGCAAAGGCAGGCATAAATCGTTCTTCCTTTGCCCCTAAACTAAAATAGATTAAAATGAAGGCAAGCAAATGAGGCATTTTCAGCTGCAGGACATAGACTCTTATCCACCTTTCACCCCAGAAGGAAAAAGAAATGTAGTTGGGTTTGTGTGTGTTTGAGCATTTTTCTTTTTGCTTTTTTTTTTTTTTTTTTGCAGTTACCTCACTAAAAAGCTTCCTTCAATCTAAACAAAACCCACTGATTTGATAGACATTTCCTATTACATAGTAATTGTTGGTTTTCACTATTGAAGATGTCAGCAAACATGTTGAATATCATGCTTTGCTTATAAAATAAAGTGACTTTTATGTGAATATTTTTCGTCTTGTTGGTGTCTAGAATATAGGTGCTGTTTCACTGAATCCACGTGGCCACATTTATTTTCTGAAATTCTTTTGTAATGGCATCTTTTTAAACATGCTCAGAGCTATTTAATCCTATATAAGGGGGAAAAAAAGACCATAACATCCTTGAACTGACAGGCTATCTCAATGAGGCCCTGTTTAATGCAAAAAAAAAAAAAAAAATCAAGCAACCGTTCCTGGTCTTCCATTGATCGTCAAAACGGATAGGTAATCTCAAACTTAGTTTAAAAATCTCAAACTTAATTTAAAATTAGTGATCCTCATATTAGGCAAAGATTGATTAGGATCGTTAACACCATAAGAAACTCTAGGTCATTTTTAACTCCCAAACCACACTTAATTTAAAGAAAAAAAATTCTTGTGATTTTGAGCAGAGTATAAATGTGCATGCATGAGTGACGGCTTTTTAACGGAGTCGCAGCAATATATTTATGCGCTTGAGTGGGCACTGCAAATTTAGTCTGATAAATAGCCTCAAAGTGAAACAAAATATTTCTTTTGGTTTTATTGTATGACATACTCCTTTTAAACTCCGTGTAATCTGATTATATTACAGAGGGATTTTATTTTATTATAATTGCAAATAGCTAATAGATTTATTAATTTTTTAGCCATAGAATCATTTTCTTTGCAACCTGAAAGTTTCTGATATAGTGATTTGTTATTTAATACAGAGGAATGGTTGAAATTATTTTTAATACACTGTTATTTGGGGTTTACACACTAATACTTGGTTTGACTTTAGCAGTAACAGGACATACCAATAGGAGTCATGTAAATCTTTGAACCAAATTTTATTCTAATGTAGATATCTTAATTTGACTATACTGTATCGTGATTTATCTGGATGATTTTTTTAAATTTGTCTAATATTTTACAAAAGTTAATTTTTATTTGCCAGGAATAGTAAATTTGGTTTCTAAGTAGGATTTAATTTACATGTTGTATTATAAGAGAATGTAAGCCAGAGTATTATTTGAAATTTGCTCCAAAAGATTGGTTTTGATATTCTATGTTATAAAAAAAGGTCAAAGTTTATTACTCCGCATATTGACCGCAGTAATAAAAACCTCACGTAAAAAAGTATGAAAATATTTGGCACATGATAAAACCTTGCTCTATTAGCTGCTTAAGGGGGAAACAAATGGATGTAGTAAATACATGTCTTAACACATTTGGCTTTTAATTCCACATCGTGCCCAAGTTTGGATTTAAAGTCCTTGTTTATCCTCTCGCAGAGTGAGATTTTTAAAAATCATTTTACCTAAAATCGTATGAAAACTAAACATGAATGGCGTGCGTCTTGGTTGCTCAGGTAATGTCGTTTCTGATGGTTTCCTCAGGCTGCCATGCTGTTCAGTTCCGGCGTCTTCTGGATGGGCCTGTTGTTCATCCCTGTGGCATCATTACTTCTTGATGTGGTGTACAAAGTGTGAGTATAGTTCTCAGTTATATACACAAAAATGTAGATGTATATTAGTCCTCAGAGGTCTCCGGTTTATAACATCAGGCCGAGGATGTAGTTCACAAAGTGGGAATTAGTAATATTAATTAATTGTGCATCTGTAAATAAAGAAGAAATGAGTGACTAAGGAATTAGGAAATTAGTGTGAAGATGGAATGAGAAGTAAAGCAAGTACTTTCAATGAATATTAAACAGTACACTGTTAGAAATCAGCTCAAGGAACGCCTGGGAGAGTCTGCCTTAGGCTCAGGGCGTGATCCTGGGGTCCCCGGATCGAGTCTCGAGTCGGTCTCCCACAGGGACCCTGCTTCTCCCTCTGCCTGTGTCTCTGCCTCTCTCTCTCTCTCTCTGTTTCTCATGAATAAATAAATAAAATCTTTAAAAAAAAAAAAAAAGAAGAAAGAAAGAAAGAAAGAAAGAAAGAAAGAAAGAAAGAAAGAAAGAAAGAAAGAAAGAAAGAAATCAGCTCAAAAAATCCATTCAAGGTAGAAGAAAAATCTGTTATCTCAAAACACATATATTTTATTAATGAACAGTAGTTGGGAAAAAAACAGGTTTTCACCTACCTTTTTCAAAGCAAGGTACAATATAGATCGGAAGAAACTAAAACTTGATTAGAAGAAACTGGAATGAAACAAAAACTTTAGTTTTCCTCAAGGACTATCAGTTTTAAAAATGGTATCTCTTCCCAGAAAAATAAAGATATCATTAAAGTTAATTACATGACGTTTTTTTAAGAACTGTAAGAGCTGAAAAAAAATAATAAGAACTGTGAGAGCTTTAATAGTATAAATCTAAACCATTCCTTGGAAGACTGTTGTTTCTGTAATTACATAATGCTCCAAATTACTGTGATTTTTTTTTTTTTTTTTTTTTTTTTTTAGATTCTATTGAAAAATGCTTGCCTGTACTCTGGTTCCTGTTGTACCTAGCAGCACATAATAAACCAGTTTTGCAAAGTGTTACAAAGTCTGCACACAAAGATTTACATGCAAATGCTTTTTTCTGTCCCTCCCAGCATCAAGAGGACTGCTTTTAAAACCTTAGTAGATGAGGTTCAGGAGCTGGAGGCGAAATCTCAAGACCCAGGTGCAGTTGTGCTTGGAAAAAGGTAAAGTGCCCATCAAACATGTTCTTCCCCAAGAGAACTTTAGGTTTTACTGGTGGTAAGAAATAGGCGGTAAAACTTAGAAGTAAGTGGTAAAACTCCTATTTATCACCTAAGATGAATGAGGCTGGCAGTCGATGACCCATTTCAGAATCAGAGGGACGTGGATTGAGATCAACTCCGTCCTTCACTGAGCTGTGTGACCTGAGCCAACTGGCTCAATGCCCTTGAGCCTCAACTTTCTCGCCTATAAAATGAGGATAATAATACTTCCCTCATGGCTCATTTTTAGAATTAAGTAAGATATAATCGACGAAGCAGGTATCTAGGTGTCTGGCCTTCATGAGCCTTAAATTAATGGTCGTTACAAATATTATTGTATTATTAAAATGAAAGGGGGTAAAAAACAAAAAGTCTTTTAGCTTGAAACAATTTCCGTAACAAAATAGTAGGTGATGGAAATGAGCGCGGATACAGGGCAGCGTGTGCTGCGCTGGGGACGGAGCCCGCGTGCGTCCAGGTGCCGTGGCCTGTCGCCCGGGTCCCTCCCGCACCGCCACCCCAGCCAAACAGGGTCGGAAACTGATCAAGTTCACCGCGGTCACAAAACAATGTTGGAAAGGAATCTGAAGGATTCGGAGACGGTCCGTGGTAACAAGATGATGGCGGAGTCAGGTGCAGGAAGGGGGCTCAGGCTTAGTCTACACCACAGGCAACACGTGTGTGTCTGCCACTCACAGAGCACTCCCTAGGTGCTGGGCACTGCACACACGCTGCCCATGGGATCCCCCCAGGATCCCAGACAGATTAATCACCCCGTTCTTCCCAGAGGAGGAAACTGGGACTTGCAGTTCTCACTCAGAAATCACAAAGCAGGGCCTCAAGCCCACATCCACCAATTCTGGAGCCCCTGCTCCTACCCATTCACTCTTCTCCCCCCTTTGCTGTCTTCTAAGACTAAGGGATACCAGCAAAAACAGCCCCCGCCAGCCTGGCCGCGTGCTTGACCTCTTGCCCTCCTCTGGGTTGGCGTCCCTGGGTTGGACCCTGGGGAGCTCAGTGGTTCGGCATCTGCCTCGGGCTCAGGGCATGACCCCAGGGTCCTGGGATCAAATCCCTTGTCGGACCCCCGCAGGGAGCCTGCTTCTCCCTCTACCTGTGTCTCTGCCTCTCTCTGTGTGTCTCTCAAGAATAAATAAATTAAATAAGAAGAAAGAAAAGAAAAGAAAAGAAGAAAGAAAAGAAAAAAGAAAGAAAGAAAGAAAGAAAGAAAGAAAGAAAGAAAGAAAGAAAGAAAGAGAAAGAAGAGGAAGGAAGGAAAAGAGAAAGAGAAAGGAAGGAAGGAAGGAAAAAAGAAAGAAGGAAGGAAGGAAAGAGAAAGAAAGAAAAGAAAAGAAAAGAAAAGAAAAGAAAAGAAAAGAAAAGAAAGAAAAAAAAGGAAGGAAAGAGAAAGAAAATAAAGAGAAAGGAAGGAAGGAAGGAAGGAAAAAAGGAAGGAAAGGAAGGAAGGAAAGAAAGAAAATAGGAAGGAAGGAGAAAGAAAGGAAGAAAGAAAGAGGTAGGAAGGAAGGAAAGAGAAGGAGGAAGGAAGGAAAAAAGAAAAAAGAAGAAAAAGAAGAAAGAAAGAAAGAAAGAAAGAAAGAAAGAAAGAAAGAAAGAAAGAAAGAAAGAAAAAGAAAGAAAGAAAGAAAGAAAGAAAGAAAGAAAGAAAGAAAGAAAGAAAGAAGAGAAGGAAGGAAGGAAAAAAGAAGGAAGGAAGGAAGGAAGGAAGGAAGGAAGGAAGGAAGGAAGGAAGGAAGGAAGGAAGGAAAAAGAAAATAGGAAGGAAGGCAGGAAGGAGAAAGAAAGGAAGAAAAAAAAAGGAAGGAAGGAAGGAAGGAAAGAAAGAAAGAAAGAAAGAAAGAAAGAAAGAAAGAAAGAAAGGAAAGAAAGGAAAAGGAAGGAAGGAAAGGAAGGAAGGAAGGAAGGAAGGAAGGAAGAAAGGAAGGAAGGAGAAAGAAAAAGAGAGGAAGGAAGGCAGGAAGGAGAAAGAAAGGAAGAAAAAAAAGGAAGGAAGGAAAGAAAGAAAAGGAAAAAGAAGGAAGGAAAGAAAGAAAGGAAAGAAAGGAAAGGAAGGAAGGAAGGAAGAAAGAATAAGAAAAGGAAAGAAAGAAAGAAAGAAAGAAAGAAAGAAAGAAAGAAAGAAAGAAAGAAAGAAAAGAAAGAAAGGAAGGGAGAAAGAAAGGAAAACCCCTACTTTGAGAGTTCTGAGCTCCGCTCCCGCCGCCGTCCCCGTCTGGTCCGCTGCTGCCACAGAGGGTTGCTCCGCCAACCTTCACTCTCTCACTGTAGCTGCAACAGGGACGTGCAGGACCCGAGCTCACAAAATTGTGACTCGGACTGTAGACTGAGGACCGTGAGGGGGGCTCGTGCGTCCCGCGTGCGTCCAGGTGCCGTGGCCTGTCGCCCGTGCTGTCACTGCCCCTAGCAGGACATTGCTTGTACCGAGGAGCGTACGCACAGGCCTTAGGTCGAGGCCCGGGTCAAGGCCTGCGTGCGATCCCTGCTCGTCCCGGCTCCTAGCACGTGGGCGACTCTGGCAGTGCAGGAGTCGAGCTGAGGTTGTGATGTGACCTCGTGTCCTGGTGACTCAGTGGCTCTGCCATGTGGGCCGCTCCTGCCACGAAAAAAAGAATAAGTCACAGGGGCCCTTGGGTGGTCAGTCGGTTGAACATCCAACTCTTGATTTCAGCTCCGATCATGACCTCAGGGTCATGAGATTGAGCCCCACATCAGGGCTCCCTGCTGGGCAGGGAGCCTCCTTCTCCTCCTGCCCCCCCCCCAACATTTACCTGCTCACTCGCTCGCTCTCTCTCTCTCTAAAATAAATCTTTAAAAAAATAAGTCAGAGGAGCACCTGACTGGCTCAGTAGGTAGACCATGTGGCTCTTGATGTTGGGTTGTGAGTTTGGACTCAACGTTGGGTGTAGAGATAAATAAAAAAGAGAGAGAGAGAGCCTGAAAGGAATGACGTGAGCTCCACCTAAACGAGCAGCTTTCCCATAGAGGGTGCGCAGGTAAGTTTCCGCGGCTGCGTCATTTGCCTACAGTGACGGCTCAGCCTTTCTCAGGAACGAGTTTGCTGTCAGCTGAAGGCCACAGACGAGGCCCGGGGAGGCCCCACGGCCCCCGATGCGGATGCTGCGCCCTCCTGCAGGGCACTGGCTGCCGGAGAGGAGCCAAGGGGCCCGTGAGGGCAAGAGAATGGTGACTGCTCGGAAAAGTCTCCGCTCGGAATAACGAACAACGTTCGAGAGTAACTAGGAATCATCACGTGGATTTCGCTGCCAGGATCTTTTTTTTTTTTTTTTTTGAGATTTTATTTGTAAGAAATCTCTACACCCAATGTGGGGCTCGCGTGCTCACAGCCCCGAGATCAAGACTCGCAGGTGCCCCGCGGACACGGTGACGTTAGGAACCTCGGAATGAGATTGATGTAAAATCTCAAAAAAGTTAGATCATCTTATCTACATTTCCAAAGAGGAGGAAATCATGATTTCTGCGTGTTCAAGCAATATCAGACCTATTTTGGTTGCAGAACACCGGGTTATTGTACACCCCCCTGCCTTCGCACCTGCTGCTCCCGTGTTGAGAAGCTGATGCCCTCCTACAGACGGGCGGTCTAATCCCGACAATTCTCAAAACTCAACTCAGGTGCGATTATCTCGCCTTTCCTGGGGTGAAGTTAGTCCTACTCTACTGTCTGAGCGCCTCGTGCTCCTGTTGTTACAGGTATTACAGTGTGTGTGTTTACCGTGTGTCTCAGTTTCCCCCACTGGACTGAGGGCCTTGAAGAAGCAGCCTCCTTGTCAGTCTGAACCATGACCCAGCACCTAGCGCAGATCCAGGAACACCGTAGCACACGATGGGCGATCGGATGGTCCAGGGCAGGAATGGAGGAGTGAATGAATGAATGGATGAATGAATGAATGAATGAATGAATGAACGAACGAACAGGTGAAAGAATGGCTGAGTAGTGGGTGGTAAATAAATAACTGACCCATGGGTAGTCTCAATAGAAACACGATTCAGAAGAACATAGAACCCCACATAGGTTCCATCTCCCGAACGAGTCATCCGAGGTAGCCGTGGCTGACCTCTCACCTAGATGGAAGTGGTAACGGTCTTGTAAGTTGATCGGCCCCGATTTTTTTTTCTTTTTTCTTAACTATTAGTCTTTTTTTTTAAAGATTTTATTTATTAGACAGAGAAAGAGGCACAAGCAGAGGGCAGCGGGTGCAGGGAGAGGGAGAAGCAGACTCCCCGCGGAGCAGGGAGCCCGACCAGGGGCTCGACCCCGGGCCTCCGGGACCCTGAGATCACGACCTGAGCTGAGGGCAGACGCTCAACCCACAGAGCCCCCCAGGCGCCCCAGCCCCAGTTTTTTTCTGCCTCCACCAAGCGCTACGGTGGAGTCAGGCTCCACCCAAAGGGAAACTGCATCAGAGGAACCGTAACTTCTAAGCACTGTGTCCAGATTAGCTTTCACGATCATGTATTTCTCGTATGTGCTCGTGTTCAAGAACTAAAACATTCTGGTTAAAACAATCTTGTGTTAGCAGAAATGCTAGGTCCCTCACCGTACTATCCAGAGAATTCAATATATTCATTCCAATTGAACATGGGAATTGGGGGGAGGGAGATGTAGCTCATCGCCCGAGTACAGTTAATACTGCTTTTGAACCTCGGGTCGCGGTAGAAATCAGTTTAAGGTGTTGGGAGAATGAATGCACGTCTTACCTCTGACCTCTGTGTAGCTGTTGGCTTACTGGTTTTGGTGAAGAAAACAACGTCTATGCTATGAAACCCTGTTTTTGCTGTTACTTTTCGCAGACAGGCTCCAACACTAGGGAGCCTAGGAATCTATAATTCCAAGATGAAAAAAAAAAAAAATTGGAATTCAATTTTTTTTTCCCTTAGGTTCATAGCAAACATTTGCTGGAAAAAACCTAAAACTGTTTGTTCTATAAATATAAGAGGCATTAATGGTGTTTATGTTTTTCTGTAGTGTAAATATTTATGCACTTTATAGCAGAAAATGTAAATTTTTTGGAATATGGGCCTCTGGGATCTCACTGGGGGTATTACATCTATAAGTTGTGTGTGACATCTCACTTTTTCTAGAAACAAAACTATAACAAAAACAAATGTAAATTCAAAAACCCCAGTGCTTGAAAATAAGGAATCGTAGACCCTGGGCTCGGGCAGGGCAGCCACCTCTGGACACCTTTCATGAGTGTGGGAAGGAGGGCATCCTACAGACAGGCAAATACCATCATGAGAGTCATCATTTTTTTTTTTTTAAAGATTCTATGTATTTATTCCTGAGAGACCCAGAGAGAGAGAGGCAGAGACCCAGGCAGAGGGAGAAGCAGGCTCCCTGCTGGGAGCCCGATGCTGGACTCGATCCCGGGACCCCCTGGGCCGAAGGCAAACGCTCAACCGCTGAGCCCCCCGGGCACCCCCATAATTTTTTTATATCTGACTGTAGATGTCAGCCAGCACAGCAGCAGCAGCCATTACTAAATAAATAGTTTTACCCTAGGATCTTCAGGTCATTCCTCCTTAATTTGTCCATCACTGTGCCCTTAGCTTTAAAGACAGAGCACGGAAGGCTAGAGGTCAGGTCATTTGGCCTTGTGGACGGCGATGGTGGCCTCTTCCAACCTTGCTCTGTATTATTTATCTTTCAAAACAGCCATTTTTACATTGCCCCCCAACCAACAGAAAAGGAACTATATTGCTCAGTTTCCCCATGGATTTGTATCTGTGTTACATACGGAATCTCAGCAGAGGTCTAGGATAGGAGCACATACCCAGTGTTTTGCCCTAAGCTAAAGCTTTGTCCTACAGGAAAAAAAAATTGAATTTCAAAGTTTTGGGGGTTTTGTTTTGTTTTGTTTTGCATCTTGGAATTATAGATGCTTAGGCTCCCTAGCGTTGGAGCCTGTCTGCAAAAAAGTAATGGCAAAAACAGGGATTCATAGCATAGACGTCATTTTCTTCACCAAAACCAGTGGTCAGAGGGAAGACTTGCATTTCTTCTCCCAACACCTTCCCACGATGGGAGCCCTTGTGTCCGGCATTTGTAAAGGGAAGTGGAGGAGTGTGACGTGTTCTCTCCTCCGGAGCACAGACCAGGGCGGCCGTCCTGTCCCTACACTAACACGTTCCGCGGATGGTGCGTCCTCCACTCTCGGGGGATCCGTTTTAATGAGTCAACCAGAAGAGCTTGCCAGCCCACCATAAAGACCATCGCGAATTAACCGCTCCTCAAAACCTACTGAAAATACCTGAAGGCAACGTGTTCCGGGACTGTAAATAGGTTTTTGCCTATGCTTAATGTTTCTAAATGAAGTCTTATGTTAAAACACGGTGTTTTGAAACACCTTACCTCTGGGACGCCTGTGGGGCTCAGGGGTTGAGCATCTGCCTTTGGCTCAGGGCCTGACCCCGGGGTCCTGGGATCGAGTTCTGCGTGGAGCCTGCTTCTCCCTCTGCCTGGGTCTCTGCTTCTGTCTCTGTGTCTCTCATGGATAAATAAATAAAGTCTTCAAAAAAAAAAAAAAGCCACCTTACCTCTACCAGATTCTGAAGCTGAAACATTTTCATGGGCTTGGAAATAAGGAGACGGTGTTTAAGTGGCACTTGCGTAATTGCATTGAGCAAATTTTGAATTTGCGTAGCGTGGCACGTAAATGAAAGAGCACACAAAATTAACACTAGGGACTCAGAGCCGTGATTAAGATGGGGTCTTTACACGAGCAGTTCTCCAAGTCTTTTTCTCCTTCTCGCGGCGCTAAGCTAGTCCAGAAAGACCCGAGTTTCAACGCGTGTGTTAATGTTGCCGTGTTGCCCGTAGACCGTATAATGTGACTTGACAGGAGCAGCGGTGCCCGTAAGAAGCGCTGAGAACTACGTCATTTTGAAACGTTGAGTCGCTCCCGAAAGGGGTAGGAAAAGGCTAGAGCCCCATCGTCGTCGTCATCATCATCATCATCATCATCATCATCATCATTGCTCCTTGTTAGCACCATCCCGTGGAGGGCACTTGGGTTTCGCAGGAGGGACTCCGCCCTACAAGAACCAAGGCAAGGGGCTCGGTGAGCTCAGGGAAAAACACACACAGAAACCCTAGTAGTTTTCCTAGTGGGGACATTAGACTAAAACTCCGGTGCAGCAGGAGACGCGTCGTGTGGAGCCGACGTTGACTCCATGCCGGGGCCTCGGGAAGGATCCTCACAAAGTTGTCTTGTTGTTTTGGGACCGTCTCTGTTTTGGGTGATTTTTTTGTGCGTGTGATAAATTCCTCGGGAGCTGGGGCCGTGGGAAAGGTGGAGAGGGTTAGCGTTCATTGAGTGCTTCCGAGCGCCCGTCACCCCGAATGCCCGCCGTTGGCCTGGGGGCCGGCGATTGTCCTCCCGGTGTGGATGAGAGAGAGGTCGGGAGGCTTGCTGGGGGGGGGGGGGGCGGCTGAAGGACTCCAAAGCCCAGGCTCCGTCCCCAGTATTGTGCTCCTTTCCAAGAAAGAAGCCTTCTTGCTGCGCTTTCTCTCTTTCCGGAGCCCCAGACATGACCTGGACAGACAGCCGGGGCCCCGCGTAGCCCCCTACACGCCACATCTCACTCAGAGGCTTCCCAGCCTGCACGACGAAGCTCTCCCATCTGTCTCCTGAGCATTTCGTGTTACGATATTCCAGTATTGGGCATCGCAGGAAGGCCAGCCTGAAACCTGGAAAATGTGTTTTGGGGAGAAGCGGCCCCAGGACGTAGGTGGCCGTCCTGGCGCGGCCCCAGTCATTTCCCTCCTGAGCCCCCAGACTGCCCAGCACCCCGTCCGTCCATCCGCGAACAAAAGCAGACCACCTGCTGCTAAAGCTGCCGAGTTCCTCAAAGCACTTAGATATTTTAGTGCTCCTCGGGGTCCCCGGGTCTGTAACATTAGATCATGTTAAGAACAGAGTAAGACAAGGGACTCTAAAAACGGCCCGTCTTCTCGCTCCCCGTGTCTGTTTGTTTCACTGACAAAAAAACAAAGTTTTACAACTGTTTGCAAAACCACTGGCATTTTAGATTATTTAGCTTTTTTTTTTTTTTTTTTTTTTTTGCCTTAACGTAGCTAATTCCCAGTGACAATGAAGTATGCCTAATAAGTGCCAGTTAACATCCCTAGATTTTAAAAAATATGTGTGGAAGATAACTACAGATGTCAGCGTTTCTAAATATTTTACTTCGGCGAACGCCTGGATGTTTGTGTGATTCCGAGTTCGTTCTGCAGATGATCCTTTTATTTTGTGTGTGTGATGAAAACTGTTCGCTTTCAGGATTTCGAAAAATTTGGCAAAATACAGAGCTGACATAACTAAGAACAATTTAACGGAGACTTTCATAGTGGGAAAAATACAAGATGGAAATTTTTCAGCTGAGTCCATTCCAGTGATTAAAACAAAATCGCATAAACATTTGCTGTAACACATGTGGATTATTACTTATTAGCTCTTTAGGCTTATTAGCGTTCTTTGGTATCAAAGCAAAATTCTCTAAACCGTTGGAGAAGTGGCATGATTGGGAGGACTGGTGATATTTAAAGTGTGTTTCACAATAATTGGTCGGATTCATTTATTTGACAAATAATTGGCTTCCTGCTGTGGGAGACACCGTTCTATGTGCCGTGGAAAAAACCAGATGCGTTATTTCTTGCAGTGTGCGTTTAGAAGTCACATAATTAATTACATGGATTTGTTTCTGTGGAGATGATTCTAAACATTTATCGAAAGATAAATATTTTCCTTGTCATCTTACCTAGTACTTTCTGAAAATAGTTTTTTCTTTTTTTTTTTTATGAAATCAAGGAACACATTTCCTATTGGAGTGGTAATGGAACTTTTCTGGTTAAAAAGTCCATGAAATTTCTTCCTTGTGTAATTTTTTAGGATTTCTTTACATAACTAAAAAAATAAAATAAAAAGTAGCTTACCCCGAAATACGTGCAAAGTCGTAAAAAGATGCACAGTAATCATTTTTGTGACTCAAAAAAGTGCCACGCTCAGAACGTACGTGGTAAGTCAAGCGAGATTTTTAGAGGTCAACGACACTCCTGGCAGATTTGGTATTTTTTTGTTGTTAATTGTGTTGTACAGGTTCTGTATCCCCCCTTTGACTTCAGTATAACTGGGGGGTGGGGAAATCTTTTGGCTGGATTATTGGGAACAAAACTCTCCTCAGCTATGGGAAAAACCGCCCTCGAAAGTATCTAAATACTTTAAATCTCATTTGCCATCTGAGAAAATGGGGTAAAAAGAATCCCTAGGCCTCGGACTTCTCAGGCAAGCGTTTGTCTAAGGCTGACTCTCTCTGGTGGTCCTGTGGGCACACCGGGGTCTCTGGCGAGTCGATAATTCATTTCACACATTTGCACCTGCTCCGCAGCCTCACGGAGAGGGCGCAACTGCTCAAGAACGTCTTTAAGAAGAACCACGTGAACTTGTACCGATCCGAGTCCTTGCAACAAAACCTGCTCCGTGAGTATCTGAGCCGTGACTAGTAGGTAGATTGCCCATACATAGATTGTGGGGCTTCAGCTTTCAGGGGCGCAGCGTTTTGGTTTTGAGGGACGCCCAACTACGTAATACCTGCCACGGGCCTTGCTGACTCGCGACCCTTAGGTAAATAGCCGGCGTGAGGAGAGCTTGTGACCGCAGCCCGCTCCCTCACAGCACCAAAGACAAAGCAGCTTAACGTCTTGCTGCTTGGCCCTTGAAGAAATACTATTTCCGCATGCCCCCTTGCTTCCTTAAATCCGAAAAAAAAGAACTAGTGGAATAAATCTTGACTCCTAAAAGCCCCCTCTGTATTGTTATCTTTTCTACTTGAATAACTCTGCAAGGGCTTTGGCGGCTTTCGCTCAGCGCAGCGAAACATCTATTCCCCCCCCTTCAAAAAAAATTTATGAATCTTCAGAGCTGTAGGAAATTATTAGGTATCGGGCCCTCTTAGCATTTCAAGGATCTAAAAAAGAATATAATATATAAAGCCCTGTGGCGCAGGGGTTCGTGTTAGTGATCTATCTTTTGTTTCATGTTGTTTCCACATGTGATTTATTTTCACTTATCTTTATAGTCATGTTTAATGCCCTTGCCTTTTGTACTTCAGGAGGCCTTTTCTAGAGATGTGACCCCCGTCCCCGGTGCAGGGGGTGGGGGGTGGGGGCAGGTCGTGGCTTATCCCCGACCATGCCGGGGCAAGAGTGAGTTTCTCTGTGGATGCTGAGAGCCGAGGACGGTGTCGTCCCGAGGAAGGGGACCCCTTTTCCGGCACCCGCAGTTCATCTCTGCCTCCTTCCCATTCTCGCTGGTCTCCGGTCCAGTGATCTGGATGGAGGAAGAGCGTGCACCCCTACAGCCAACACCCCCTCCAGTGGCCTGGGAGCAGAAGTCGGATTGCTCGGATTTGAGATGCCAAGAGGAGACACGGGGTGGGGCGGGGCCTGCAAGCACCTGCTCAGCCACCCAGGGCGGTGGGGGGGGGCACAGTGGTCACAGCCTCTCCGCCAGCCCTAGCCTTAGGGTGCAGTAGGGTCATCTTTGGGGGATGTAAGAAAACCTGTGTCTCCCTTGTGCTGCAGAAGGCAGGCGGGCATATGAGGCCCCGAGTTAGAGCAGGAGCCCTGGGAACTCTGCGACAGACCTGCCCAGTGACTTCCCAGCGATCATTTCTGTCTTGTCCTCCACTTACAGACGGGTATGCTTTCTCACAAGACGAGAACGGAATCGTGTCCCAGTCTGAGGTGATCAGAGCCTATGACACCACGAAGCAGAGACCCGACGAGTGGTGATGGCACGGGGAGCTCCCAGGTCTTTCCGGAACCTGCCGGCCGATCCCAGTCTGGCGCAAGGAAGGGGAAGGGGATCTGAGCTCATCCCATCGGCCGACCGTCAGATCCGTGCCCATCCCACAGTACCCTGTGCCACTCTAACACCATCTCGTTCAGATTTTTTCAAGTGTTCGCTGAGTCTTTGTAAGCAGAAGGTGAAAATGACCTTGTACCTTGCCCGAAAGCTTTCCTAAGCTGAGGATAGGTCAGTAAGTCTCAGGCCGTTGCTCTGGGGCTGTAACTGTCAATTCAGCAGATATAAACCCACAAGGCGACCGACCATTAAAAAAAAAAAAAAAAAAAAAACCTCTAAAGTGGTAATAATCTAAAGGGACTCTTGATATCCAGACTTAGATTCCAGAACGTGCTGAAAAAAGCCAGCGCTCTTCTCTAAGGAACTGACTGCCCTCACTGAGCAAAATTTCTAAACAAGACATTAATGAGTGTTTGTGTCAAAAACCGTCCTGATCAGTGTTTGCCAAAGACGCTCAGTACGTGTATTTCCCACCCCGTAGTCATTTGCCCAGAAACTAAGAGAGCGTGTACCTCCAGTTCTGCTGTAAGATCCGCATGCTTGACTCTTCAGATGTAAGAAGTGATCCGTAAAAATGAGTATTTCAAGGCATTTGCTACTAACCTCTGTGATGTCGCACCTCTGGCCTTACAGATGCTTCTGTCTCGTTTGTCTCGTTCACTGGTCGGCGCTGGAGGGCCCACGGGCAACGTGACGCTGCCGTCGCAGTCCTGGTTTCTAAGCCGTGTTTGTGTCTCCGTCAGCTCCGAGGAGGCGTCCTCCTCGTGTAGATTTTTCTAGAGATCTGGCTTCTGCTGAAGACTGAGCGCCGTCACTTTGTCTTACGGTTTCCCCCCTTGAGCAAAACACGCTTCTGTATTGGTGTGGGATCCGCGGGCTTCCACGGGGAGCTTCGGGGACCCCTTGGGATAAGTGCATGGGCTTCTGTGATGTCCCCGGGCTCGGCTTTTGTCCCGTGTCGCCTGCTGTGTGCATAGCACCCCCCGGGCTTGTCGGGCGGCTCCCCAGAACCACTCACACTAATGTGCTGCTAACTGGGACAGATCCGTGGGACACAGGAACACCTGTCGGACTCAGACCCGTAACTTTACCGCCAAAGTCGGTCTTCACCCCAAGTAGCTTCTGCTACTAGGTCTTTAAATGTATGTTCAGTTTAAGCATTTTCGGCATTTCCCAGACATCTCCTGCAAATGCCTATTTTGCTACCGAAGATAAATGGTGAAGGGGCTGTTTAAAAACCGCAACCAGTTTTCTATACTATTTTTAAAATAACGCTCTCATTTAAAAGAAAATCAAATAAAAAGGAATTCTAGTTTTCAGATACACTTCAGAGATCGAAGCAAACTTTTTGCCTTTTATTCAGAAGCCTGTTTGCCTTTAAGTGGACTTACCAGCAAAATAGGTGGAACTTCCTCTTTTCAAAAAAAAAAAAAAAGGCAACTGGAATTGTGAAGAGAGGTGATTTTCCAGGTCGCACTTTGAGTCTAATATAATTCCACATTCTTTTTACCCTTTTTCTTAGTCTAGATTTAGAATTAGGTTCCACGTCATTTCTTTCTCTGTATTCAGTTACTTGGTCCTCCCCCGTTTTCTTGAAATAAGAGAGGTCATAACACATACATAATTCTAGAGGGGGCAGGGAGGTGACACAGGTCACTTCCCAGACTGTTCCCATTCGGGGTTGAGAGTAAGAAAACCGTGAATCGAAACACCTAGAAAGACCAGGGGTGTTAACAGCCTAAGACCGTCTTCAAAACTCTGGAGTCGGAGATTTTTGTCCACTGAATGAATATTCAGAGAGGCTCCTGGGCCCCCCAGTGATGACAGTCGAGGTCAGACGACACAAATCAAAAAACAAGAATGAAGCGCGTCCCTGCAGAGAAACACTGGAGAGCAGTTACAGACAAGAGCTACGTCCACTTGCCTCCACCTCATCAGTGGCATCCTTCTCCAAAATGTTCATATCAAAGTAGGATGAATATAACAGAAATGAATTTTCTGGCCTAAAAAAAAAAAAAGTAAAAGTTTTCTTTTTGATCTTAAAACATGGATTATTTCTATGGAGCTCTTCAACGTGAGTAAAATGCCCCCAGTTAAGTAATGCAGGAGATCGTGGTCTGAAATAGGGCCAATTTAGGTCTTTTTGTCCCATAGTCCTATTTTTGAATTATTAAGTCAATTCCTCTGGTCCCTGGGTGAGAGAGGGGGTTGGGCAGCAGGGAGTGACCTCGTTGGTAAAACTTAAAACACAGCACTGCAGTCGCAGGGACTTCCTCCCGTTAGAGGAAACCTCTGATTTTTTAACCTTCCAAAGAGGAGGGGGAAAGTAGCAGTTTTGCCAGGATTGAAACAGCTGAAGTGACTTTTTAACTTGTATTTTCTGAAATAGAGGACACATACTCTTCTTCAATTAAAAAGCCCCTTGTAGGGACTTTGGCAAATGCTAACACCGTTGCTTTACAATGTTTACAGTTCAGAAAATACGACGGCAGAAAATCCTCATTCATTTAACATTGAAAAGCTGCGAGTGGCTTCTTTAATGTTGAATAGTACACCACGATATCGAGCATGAACTTTCTAAATGTTTTATATTTACACATAAAAATATATTGGTGGCTCACACCCGGAGAGATGCTAGAATAGGGCAGAAATTGTTAACTGGAGAATGGCTGTTTCTCAGGAATGTAGCAAATTTAAGATGTTCTCTGTGCTGCCCAAGCCTCCCACCCCCCACTCGAAGACTGGTGTGAACGGGCTCGGCAGTGTTGCAAAGCTAACGGAAACCCTTTTTTCTAATCAAGTCAGGTGAATGTGGATTCTTAGTCAACAATATTATTCACTCTACACGAATTATATAGTCACTGAATGGAGTCAGTGATTCCTCTTAATTTTCAGGGGGAAAGCTGAATTCCAGAAATCAACATTTATTCTGATTGTTAGGCTGTACATTTTAATTTTGCCATTTAGCATTCTAAATATCAAATACGAACATCACATGATAAATTTGTTCCACGGTGTGTGCGCTGTGCATCACCTATCACTTGCCATTTAAAACATCCTTCCAGGAAACAGATGCTAGTCTGAAAGTAATAGATTGTATATTTGTAGTTTTTAAACTATTTGTAGCAATGTCCCAACGATTACCATACTAAATGATCATCAGTGTATATTTTTGTGCAGTTGCCCTACGACAGTTCTTGGTTCTAAAACTTATTTTATCAAATAAGCCTATAATCTTATAAATAACCATTTATAAAATTTATGGAGACGACACCCGCCCCATTCACATCATGTGGACCAGATCTGTGGAGTTCTTTTTTTGTAAATTCATGAACACCATGCAGTTCGGTGCCTAATAAATGCTTTTTAATGATGAACATTTCTATAATGCTTCTTTAAGAGATCACAATCTGATTTTTCTCACATTAAAATAACTGAAGTCACTTGTGAGACTTAGTTATACTTTGCTGCATTTTAATTAACCTTCAGTGGCTATTAAAATGGAATGTAAGTTAAACTTTGAAGGAAAGGAAATAAATGTTTTCCATTTTTCGTCTTGATTTATTTTCTGTATGAAAGCAGCTGTGTTTTTGATAGGTTTATGGTTTGCATGAATTAATATTTAAAGTGGCCTGGGCCAATGCATGGCTGTTGCTGTAAATCTTGATGTTTATTTCTGCCTTATAAAATTCTATCATGGCCTACCTGGAATTTAATATTCAGTGGACAAATTAATTGGTTCTTTGCACAACTTTTTTTAATAAGTAAATTATTTTACAAACAAATTTAATTGCAACTTTTGTTTAGCTTGCTTCTAAGAACTTTCCTTAATAAAGCTCACAAAACTTCTCAGCAAATAAATCTCCCGTAAGTAGGAAAAAAGCTAGATTTCGTACATGCTTACTTTGAATTAACAGCAACTTTCCATAGGTAAATCTGCTCTTGCAAAAACGTGAGCAGAATATTAAAAAATAATATCTTTATGTTTCATGGTTCTAGAATAGAAGCCATAAATGCAGTAAATACTGTTTGCTGTTTATTTAGCTACTTCAAGCTTCATTTTTCACATTTTCAAGTTTATTAAGTTTTTTTTTAAAAAAAAGGCAGCCTTGGAAGGCAGCTACTATGGAAAATCGAAGTTTGCATTAAAGATAAAATAGTTTTTTCAGCTCCATGAAAAACCATTCCTGCTGAAACTGCTGTCGAAATTGTGAAGCTGCATGAGTGGAGACTATTGAATCTGTGATTATAGTTTTCTCAGGTTTGTTTATCTTGATGTTCAATGCACTGTGTTTTATAAATAGTTATTAAAGTTGAGTAATACTCAGTTCTATGCAGTGTTATGTGTCATTGGCCTTTTGTGAATGTGCATGTTTTAAACTGCAAATTTTAAACATTTTGTCCTCTCATTGTTATTAAAAATTAAATAAACCGTACCATTACATAAAAAAATGTTGCAGTTTTAATTGCTAATTTTAGAAACTGGATTACTTTATAAAACCTTCAAAGCCACTGTAATTATAGTCTGAGAAGGTCCATCCACTCAATGGCATTTTAACGTTTCGTTGACCACCCCAATGATGTAGAAAATGGCCCTTCATTGTAATCCACCGAAAGGAAACATGAAGTGGAGCATAATATGAAGTCAAGTTTGGGGAGAGGCATGGTTAGTTAGCATCCCCCCCCCAAAAAAAAATTCAAACAAAATTCCTGTACTTTGGTTGTTCAGTCCAAAAAGCCTCCTGGGATTGTCCCCATGTCCCCATTAGGTATTTAAATCAGCCTGCAAGTCGACAGCTGATTCCTGGCTCCACCTGTAACATGGATGGATTTCCTAAGTTTCCTAAGTTTTCTAAACCCACCACATTTTTTTTTAAGTTCCTGAAAAAGTGGCTAAGTTGAGCCAGTAACATCTGAAGGAAGTAACCAAAAAACATTAGAAGTTCCGTGGGAGACAAAGCATGAGAAACCCTGGAAAGGAGGCTAAGAGGCTGAGCAAAAACCAGGCTCCAAAAAGAGTGAGCAGTGTCACTGGGGCCTGCGACCTCCAGGCCGCCCCGGGGACATCGGCGGGGTGCGGGCCTCCCACGTGGAACCGCAGCAGCACAAGGTGTGTGGGAGTCACCTGTGGCCCCAGCGACTGATGACACGCCCCCCCCCCCCCCCCCCGCGTGTTTGTACTGACCCCGGGCAGCCTCACCTGCAGGCTGCAGGGCGGCCCACCTGCCCCACCTGGCCCACCTGCCCTGACCCCGCGTGTCTTCCCCACGCGGCGCTGCTCCTTGACACCCAGAAGGCTCTTCCTGCGCGGATGTTCCACGGGCTGCGACAAGGCTCCCGGGAAATGGGGCTCTGGTGGCCGCGGCTTTTCGTTCCAGGGCTTCGGGTAAGGGCTCGCTGTCCAAACAGCTGCATTAATAACTAATGTCTAATTGCAATTTTAAAGGAGCCATATATAGGTCAGAGTAGGTCAACAGTTTGTCCCCTTAATGGTTTAATGCATCTTGGGGTGCCTGACGGGGCTCAGCGGTGGAGCATCTGCCTTGAGCCCAGGGCGTGATCCCAGGTCCCGGGTTCGAGTCCCGCGTCATGCTCCCCGCGTGGGGCCTGCTTCTCCCTCTGCCTGGGTCTCTGCCTCTGTCTTTCTATGGGTCTCTCATGAATAAGTCAATAAAATCTTTTTTAAAAAAATAGTTTAATGCATCTTTACATCCCTGGTTGTCCTGATCATACACTAAGCTGGGTTTTTCGGTCATGCAAAGGTGAGCTGACCCCAGCGCAAGGATCAGATCCCTAAGTGGCGGTGCCTGCTTTGGGGAACCGTGTGGTTTTCCCATTTCTCTTGCGGGACTCACATCCACCTAGCAAAGTCCCCACTCTGCGACCTGACAAATAATAACCCCGGGAAAAAGGGAAAATAAATAGGTGGGGGAGGAGGAGGGGCCGGTGGGTCCATCTGCACAGCCCCACGCGTGGCTTTAACCCCAAGCAAGCTGGGGAAGGACGCCCTGGGCGCGCGGGCCCGGGGGGCCCCCCAGGGGAGGTGACCTGGGGCAGAGGGCGCCCCGCCCCCCGTGGCTGAGCCCTGGCCCCTCCGGGCCACCCCGCCTGCCCCGCCCCGCCTCACCCGGGGCTCGGGGGTCTCAACCCCGCCGAGGGAAGCGGTTCCGAGCAGTCTACGCAGCCCGTCCCGCTGCAGTTAGCAGACCGCCCCGAGGTGTCGCTGCGGGCTCAGCCGCCCGCGTGACCCAGCTCCCGGGAAGCAGGGGACACGCGGTGGGTGCCCGTCACGGAGCACGTGCAACAGCCCCCACCTGCCACTAGCTCATCCCGGGGCTCCCTCTCCCCCGGGGTCTCCCGGCCCTCCCCCTCCCCGCATGGGGCCCTCCCCCTACCCCTACCCCTCTCCCACGGGGCCCTCCAGGTCCTCCCCCTCCGCCTCCCTCTCCTTCTCCCACGGAGTCTCCCAGCCTTCCCCCTGCTCCCACGGGGCCCTCCCCCTCCCCCACGGGCCCTCCCGGCCCTCCCCCTCCCCACCATGGGACCCTCACGGCCCTCCCCCTCCCCTCCTCTCCCACGGGGTCTCCCGGCCCTCACAACACTTGACCAACCGGAGTGAAACCAGTGTCAGGTCGCACGCAGGAGCGCCCTGGGGCGGGCTCATGCCCTGCATCCTCCCGGGAGGCCTTTCCTCCCTCCCTCTCTCCCTCCCTCCCTCCCTTTCTTCCTGACCACAGCATATGTGAAGCCACCACTTCGGTCACAGGAGAAGCTGGGACCAGCAGTCTGAGCTCCTCGCCATCAGCCGGCGCCAAGGCCCATGGCCCAGAACCTTCTTTTTTTTTTTTTTTTTTTTTTATGACAGTCACAGAGAGAGAGAGAGGCAGAGTCACAAGCAGAGTCACAGGCAGAGGGAGAAGCAGGCTCCATGCACCGGGAGCCCGACGTGGGATTCGATCCCGGGTCTCCAGGATCGCGCCCTGGGCCAAAGGCAGGCGCCAAACCGCTGCGCCACCCAGGGATCCCGGCCCAGAACCTTCAACTGGCTTTCCCAGCGGGGAGGCTCCGGGGAGGCCCGAGGCAGGCCCAGCGGCCCCCCTACGGCACCCCAAGGCCCCCACATGGCCCCCGCACGGCCCCCTTGGGTGGGGACTCTGGCTCCCGGCAGGCCTTGAAAAAGGGCGGTGAGGGCACCCGGCTGGCTCAGTGGACCGCACGCGCCCCCTGATTGCAGGGCCCGGAACCCAAGCCCCATGTTGGGCTAAGAGCTTCCTTCAAAAATAAAAAAGCAAATGAAAATGGGTTGTATTTAAAAAATAAATAAAAATGAAAAGAGCTACCGAGGGTGACGTACAGCAGCCTGAATTCATCTAAACCTGGGCTCCCAGGGCAGCCCCGGGTGGCTCAGCACTCTGGCACCTGCCTTCAGCCCAGGGGGTGACCCCGGGGTCCCGGGATGGAGTCCCGGGTTGGGCTCCCTGCATGGAGCCTGCTTCTCCCTCCACCTGTGTCCCTGCCTCTCTCTCTCCCTGTGTCTCTCATGAATAAATAAATAGATAAAATCTCTAAAAAATAAAAATAAAAAATAAACCTGGCTCCCAAACAGCCCCAGGGGCCGGGTATGTCACAAAACGGAGGGAACCAGGCCAGGCTGGGGACACCAGGCCAGAGGCTGGTAACTGGCCGGTGCATCGTCAGCAGTGGGCGGCCTGACACGGGCCACTGGGCACCCCCAGCGCCATGTCTTCCTGGGGTCACAAGAAGCCAGATTCTTATGAGAAATGTCCCGATTCTTAAATCTATAAAAGTTCACTTCCTTCCCCGCCCTTCACAGGCCCTGATGCAGAAAAGAGCTTTTGTGTGTAATTCAACATCCACGTGGGATTTTTTTTTTTTTTTTTAATTTCAAAATCTGAAGTGCTATGTAAAGACATTTCTTTTTCTTGAATAGCAGACAATCTCGTTAGGAAGATAAAACGAAGCACTTTGATCTTAAATCTCAAATGAAGTTCACGAAAACGTAAAGTATTTTATTTATTCTAACCCAGCAGGATACATGCCCAAGTGTGTAATCAACAGACACAGAATGCAGCGGCGGAAGGGACGGAGAACGAGGCCACCGGCGGCTGGGCCCTCGAGTCCACAGTGACCAACATAAATAATCAGTGTGCCTACTAAATAATTAGTGCCGTCCACGTGGTAAATACACTGTTACAACTCTTTACATTTGTACATAACTCATTTTACAAATAAATGCTTTGAGACGGGGCTGTCCGACTTTCATTTAAACACTCTAGTCGCTGCACCAAGGGTCCAGCAATAAATATTCCCTCAGGTGGGTGGGGGAAATGCTTTGACCTAAGGTCTGTGTTAGGATGGAAATCGGAGCGAAGATTTAAGACTTTAAACTGCTCGTGTGATTAGTGAAATCTCGTGTTCTGAAAATGCACAGTCTAGTTACCAACTTCACACGTAACTGTCGTCCGACGCTAACGGCGTTGGTGGTTGGGCTGCTTCCCCGAATCACGACTGCCTCGGGCTGCTCACTTGTTAATTCTTTTAAGAGAAGCTGCAGTGACTGCAGTGGGGTATTTCCCTCGGCTTCCTGACGCTCTCGGCATTAGGACCCACTAAACAACTCACAAGGACCAAAGGACAACCCGGCCTCCTCTGGGCAGCGCAGCCGGCCTGTCCCGTCGCGGCCTCAGCCAGTCTGCACCTTTGCAGTCCACCTGCTGCACGTGTCGCATGAAAGTAGCACAGCCTGAAACGCCATCACCACCAGTTCTGGGGGTGAAAGCCGAGGCCGCCGCACCCCCCATTCTGCACCGGGGCCCGGGAAGCTGGAGGCTACGAGGGTGCTGCGTTCTCCTCGCACGCTCGTCCGGGCCGTGGCCAGGTCCCGGGACACTGCCCCTGGAGGTCCTCGCGGCGGTGGCTCGCCCTGCACCTGCCCACGGCAGGCCCACCACCCGCAGGCCCGATGGCTGCAGCCCGTCAGCTGGGACTGAAGTCCGGGCAGCTCTTCCCGGGCAGCGGGGGCTCCTGCTGGAGCGGGTAAGCGAAGTACTGGGGCGACACCAGGAACCCCGACGGCTGCGCCAGGTGGATGGGGTGGCCTGTGGTGTAGGGTGGGGGCGGGGAGGGCACCAGGCAGCCGGGCTCCGCTCGGGCGAAGGAGAACCTGCGAATGGAGCCCCCGGTGGAGCTGGAGCTGGTGGCCGTGCTGGACTGGCGGGACGGCGCGCGCAGGCCGGCGGAGGGCAGGATCATGGGCAGGGCCTCCGTCTGATAGCTGCGCAGCGAGAAGCGGATGGGCTGCTGGGACGGCTCCTTGGGCCTCAGGCAGGTGCAGCAGTAGACCGCCACCAAGGAGCCCAGGATGATGAAGGCCACGAAGATGGAGCCAACGATGAGGAAGGGCACGTACACGGGCTCTGAAAGGCAAAGCCGCCCGGGCTGCAGCAGATCCCCCGAACGGCAGTGGCCTGGCCCCAGCCCCGGACCCGCCGCTGTCCCCCACCATCCCCACCACCAGCCCGGGCGACCCGCCAGCGGCTCCTCACGGGGGGACACAGGCCCACACCCACACCCACAGCTCGCCCTCGCCCGGCTCCCGTGGAAACCCAGGGCCTGCAGCGACGGGACGGCCAGCCTGCTGGTCACCGGGACTCTGGACGGACACCCCATCGGGGTGGGCAGAGGGTGGGAGAGGGTGGTCCACACGCCCCTCGGGTCCCAGCGCGTCCTGCCCGCACACCCTGGCCTGTGCATGGGCCGCGTCCTCACAGGAGCAGGGAGCCCTGGAAGGAACCCTTGGGGGCCCCGCCGGCCTGGCCCGCAGCACAGTCCCCAGCTCTGGGTACTTCTTCCCGGGAGGGACCGGGGTGCCTCCTGCAGTGCCACCCCTCTGCCTCCCGCGCCCCACCCAGGCTCTGGACGGTCAGGCTCATCTAGGTCCTGAGGCAGCTGGGAGTGGGAGTCAGTGGCCGTTCCACGCCACGGCCCCCACGGGGCCGGGTCCCACCCTAAGCCGCCCCCTGCCCACCAGGGGACCCCGCTCCGAGTGGCCCCATCTGGGAGAGCCACCTCTGTGGGCAACCCTGGCCTAGATGGCGGTGCACCCACTAGGGTCTCCGTGGGTCTGGCTCCTCCTCCTGCACGGCCCGACCCCAGGCCTTGCACACTTAGCTGCATTTGGCTCGTTGGCCCGCACCCAAGCGGCTCTGGGTCTGACCTTCCCAGGGACATGCGTGTGCAAGCCTCGGTGACGGTGACACTCAACCCAGAGGTCGGTGGCTCCCGCATGTCGGCCTCACCTCCCACCCACTCTGCCCCTTGTAGCACCCCGCCCTTCCACCACCCCGCTGTCTAGCACCCTGCCCTCCCAGCACCCTGCTGTCACAGCGCCCTGTAGAAGGTGAGGGCAGGGCAGCCTGGGGGGTGCTCAGCAATTTAGCGCTGCCTTCAGCTCAGGGCGTGACCCTGGGGTCCTGGGATCGAGTCCGCATTGGGCTCCCTTCATGGAGCCTGCTTCTCCCTCTGCCTGTGCCTCTGCCTCTCTCCCTGTGTCTCTCATGAATAAATAAATAAAATGTTTAGAAAAAAAGAGAAAAAAGAAGGCAAAGGCAAAGTGACTGCCCACCACTGCCTGTGCCCGGGCTAAGCACCCTGCCCGCCCCCTGTCCTCAGCCCAACTGCCCTGAGAACAGCGCGCCCACTTTAGAGGGACACGAGGCCCAGAGCAGCTAAGTGACCTGCCCGGGTCACCCAGCCACCAGCTGTCCTGGGGCGGCCAAGCTGATTGGGGTTGGGGGAGCCCCCTGCACACTGCGCACTGACAAGCCCGCAGGCCCAGGGGCCCCAGGGGCAGTGGCTGAGCCGAGGAAAGGTTCTGTATCTTTTTTTTTTTTTTAACAAGCCAGGGCAGCCTGGGGATCCCCGCTTGCCCCGAGCGCCCTTTCCCCGCAGAGCAGCCCGCGGCCCCCAAATGCCCCTCGAGGTGCAATTCCTGCCACTGGGCCCTGCTTATGCTCCCTGGGGGCTGCGCTGGGCGCTGGGCGAAGGGTGACCCGGGGTGACCCGGCGCCACACCCTCTTCCCCGGTTCCCCGGGGACCTTCCGTGGCCGCTCCCGGGGGGGGGGGGGGGGGGGGGGGGGGCTCTGGGGTGTCACCCGCTCCGGGTTCCCACCCGGTTCCCTGACGTTCCCATTCGGGTGCAAGGCTTTTTCTTCTCTCTCTCCCTCTTTTTTCTTTTCTTTTTTCTGTTTTCTTTCTTTTAGGTGTAACGTTCCTGCGCTGGGCCAGAGTTCACTCGCTCCGAACTCAGCGGGAATCTGCCCCGCGCTTTCCGGCCTGAGAACCGGGGGCGACCGCGTCTCTGCGTGTCCGCCCCGGGCCCCGCGCGGGCGAAGGGCGCGACAGGGGGGCTGCCCGCGGGGCTGACCCGAGGCGGAGGAGCGCGGTGGAGTCCGCGGCTCGGGACCCCCGCGAAGGCGCCCCCGGAGTGGGGGGGTCGTGGCCCAGCCGCTCGGCCCCGCGGGGGTGCAGAGGGGCGCTCGCCCCCCCCCAGCCGGGCGCGCACCGGGGGCCCCAGCGCCCCAAGACCGCGATCCCGCCGCCGCCCCCTGGCCCTTCCCCTCGGCCCCTGCGCCCCCGGGAGCTCCAGCCGCCTCGCCCGCGGCCGCCGGGTGCAGGCCCGCGCTCCTCGCCGTCCGCCACCCTCGCTCGGGCACCCGCCGAGACCCCGCCGGGCGGGAGTCGGGGCGCAAAGGAATGAGGGGCGCGGACCCGGGGCCGCCCGCGGCGCACGCAGGGGTCGGGGACTGCGGAGGGGAAGGGGACCCGGGAGCCGAGGAGGGGACCCGGGGCTGGAGAAGGGGATCGGGGGACCGGGGATGGGACCCGGGAGCTGGGGATAGGGACCCGGGGCTGGAGAGGGGGATCGGGGACCGGGGATGGGGACCCGGGGGCCGGGGATGGGGACCCGGGGCTGGAGAGGGGCATCGGGGGACCGGGGATGGGGACCCGGGGCTGGAGAGGGAGATCGGGGGACGGGGGATGGGGACCCGGGAGCTGGGGATGGGGACCCGGGGCTGGAGAGGGCCATCGGGGGACCGGGAATGGGGACCCGGGAGCCGGGGATGGGGACCGGGGCCCCGGGGCCGGGTTGGGGGGCCGGAGGATCAGGGACCCGGGGGCCGGGGGGGAGGACCGGGGATTGGGGCCCCGGGGAGCGCGGAGGGGCCTGGGGCCGGGCAGGAGCACGCGGCGGGGCCGGCACTTACGCGCGGTGACGCCCGGGGGCTCGCGCCCGCCGCGGTCGTTGGTGCAGCCGCCCTGCTCCAGCCTGGCGTCGGCCGCGGCGCAGCAGTAGCGCAGCGCGCAGGAGCCGCAGCAGATGGTGGCGTCCGGCGTGTCGAAGTCCTCGGGGCACTGGAAGCCCTCGTGGTCGCCGCCGTGCGCGTCCACCCAGCCGTGGCAGTACTCCCCCGCCTGCTGGGCGGCCGCGGGGCTCCGGCGCAGCGCGCCCAGGACGAGCCAGAGCGCCAGCAGCGGCCTCATGGCGGGCGGGGGCGGGGGCGGCGGCGGCGGCGGCTGGGGCTAGCGGGGCGCGGGGAGGCGGCGGGGGCCGCGCCGAGGGCTGCGCAGCCGGGCGGTGAGCATGGCGGGCGCGGGCGGGCGGGCGCTGCTGCGGGGGCTGCGGCCGAGCGCCGCGGGGCTCATTCCGCCGCCCGCCTCCTCCGCCCCCGGCCCGGCGCCCCTCCGCGCCCGCGACCCCGGCCCGCGCCCCAGCCGAGCCCGACGTGGGGCGGGGGCTGCCCGCGAGCGGCCGCCCGGCCCCGCGCCCCTGCTCGGCCGCCGCCGTCGGCCCGCCTGCGAGTGGCCTGGCACCGACGGCCCCGGGCTGCTGCCCGCCCGGCCTGCGGGGCGCCCTTTAAAGGGGAGAGGGAGGGGGAGCCGCGACGCTCCGGGAAGAGTCCGCCCTCCCGGGTCGCCGCTGGCGCTCATCACCGCGGGCGCGGCCGCCCGTCCCCCGCTCTCGGCTCGCGCGCCCCTGCGGATCCCCCCCCCCCCGCGCATCACCCCCGCGGATCCAACGCGCATCCCCCCCGCGCAATCCCCCCATCCCCTCCCTTGCGCATCCCCATCCCCCCGGATTCCCCCCAGCATCCCCCCCACCCGCGCATCCCCCCATCCACCCCGCGGATCCCTGCCATCCCCCCGTGCATCCCCACCCCCGCGCATCCCCCCATCCTCCCCGCGGATCCCTGCCATCCCCCCGTGCATCCCCCCGTGCATCCCCACCCCCCCTTGCGGATCCCTCCTCATCCACCCCCCGCGCATCCCCCCCCCTCGCGCATCCCCTCGATCCCCCCCGCGGATACCGCCCCATACCCCCCAGCGGATCCCCACCAGGATCTCCCCCTTCCCTCCCGCGGATCCCCCCCACAACGGATCGCCCCGGATCCCCTCTCCCGCGCATCCCCCCCATCACCCCCGTAGATCTCCCCCATCTCTCCCGCGGATCCATCCCCCGCTCATCCCCCCACGGATCCCCCCCCTCGCGCATCCCCCCCGCGGATCGCCCCGCGGATCCTCCCCCTGGATGCCCCCCCGTGCATCCCCCCATCGCCCCCCCCCCGCGCATACCACCCCCCCCCCCGCGCATACCCCCCTCGCGCGCATCCCCCGCCCCGCGGATCCTCCTCCCCCAGGACCGCGCCCCGCACGGGGTGGGGGGAGACGGGCTCCGCGGAGCCGGGGCCGAGGCCACCGACCCGGTGCGAGCTTCCCGCGCCCCTCGGGACCGACGAGCTAAAGAGCGGGCGCGACCGCCGGGGCGAGGGGCACCCTGCGCCGCCTGCGGCACCTGCTCCGGGCGCTCAGGATGCGAAGTCAAGGGGCCGCCAACTTTTGCACTTAGGTTTCCACTCGGAGGAGGAAGGGCACGTTCGCACACCCGCGCGCACACCCGCGCGCACACACACCCTCCCCCCCCCCCTCCGCGTGCCGCCCTCCCCGGTCACCTCCACCAGCCCAGGGCAGCTCCAAAACCCTCAAAGAGCACGACTTCGTTCACGCCCACAAAGGAAATAAAAGAACAAAATTAATGATAATTGAGCCGATCTGAACTTCTGTTGGGGCAAAGAAACACATTTATTTAAAGGATGTGTCCCCTGTGTGCCATTTGCAGGGCCGCGGCCCCCTCGGCGGCGGCGCAAGGGCCTTAGGACACCGGCGTCATGTGAAACCAGGCTAAACGCGGGCATTTATTTTTACTGCATCCTGAACTTCCTCTCCTCGTCTGCTGGTGGGTGTGAATGTGTTCCACGTACCCCAACCTATTTGTCAGACACTCTGAATGCCCGTGTCACTGATTTAGATGTTGGCAAGTTGAGTGGAACAAAAGAGACAAAAGTGAGCTGTGCACCAGCAATAAAAAGTGTGGGTCTCAAAAGCATCTACCACGCCCGCAGCTTCCCCATGGTCCCCAGGCGGTTCAGAGCTGCTTTTTTTTTTTTTAACTCTGAATAAAACGGTTTCTTTTTTTTTTTCAATCCAAGTTAAAATACATTCCAAGTTAAAAAGAAAAATTACTTCTGACTTTTGCTTTTAAATATTGAGATTAGCATTTAGGTAGGAAAATGTAAAAATAATGCCCTGCATGTCAGATGCTAAGTAGGACTGTGTAAATATTTAGCTTTCTTGCTCTCTTAGAAATAGATACTGCTCGGGACAATAATAAGCTATTAAATAAAACCAAATAAAGTTCTGGCTTTTATCCACAAACAAACAATGGTACAGTTTTTCTTGACTTCGGCATATGGGAAGATTGTTTTTGCAAAAATTTCTTGGGTGCTATATTTTTATTCCCAAAAACGAAGAAAAGTTCTTGCCAGACTTAAAGTTTTTTTCAAGTTGTTTTTTTTAGGAGCGTTGTTTGGATTGTGCATATCATGAACAACTCAGGGGAAAGGCCATTCAGAACCACAGCAAAAGTGAGCTCCCCTGATCATAATAAGATGATAAAACCACAAAGACATGTTTACTGCTAATAACTTGCCCAGAACCACACCTCTTTGCGTTATTTTTGTTCAATTTAAAGGAATTCCATTACATCACAACTGCAAAAAGTCCTGCAACAGGACCGTTTGCTGGTCCCCCAAGGGTCAAGTTTCGCTCATTATCCAGCTGTTCTTTGATAGCATTAATATTTTAAGGAGTGATTTGTTGGCGCTTACCTCCCATTAATTATGTTCTCGGTGCCACAGTGGGATTCTTTTTCCTTAGGACACCAAGGATAATTAATTCCTTCATTCAAAGCCCCTGTCCATTTGACTTATTTAGAGGGCATTTTATTCGAATTTAGTTAGATGTTTACCAGTGGAAATAACCTGACTTTCGAATCACTTGATACTCTGTAGATCTGATGTGTGGGAGCATTAGAGCAACTGCGCACCGGGCTTTCCCATCCAGACCCAGGTGCCTCTAAACCATTAAAAGGGTCAGCTCAGGGGGCACGCCCCGGGGGGGGGGGGGTTTGGTTCTTTGTCATAGGAGAGCTCCTAAAATCTACACTGACAAAGTTTAACTCCAAAAGTGATGTTCTCAGAACGCTCTTAGTGAATAGTAAGAGGATATGCGTCTCTTTTTAGGTTTATGAACGTCCACATGTTCTGTTATTCTGTTATTACTTTAATAGCAAAGGAAGATCAAAAGTCCTCATAGACCCCCCGCGAAGACTCTAGGGGGAAGACATGGAGATGGAAAATAAAATCTATACCATCTGGGGTATTATGTGGAGGTTTGGGAAATTCTATATTTTTCCTTATCTCAGTAACACAAATTCCATATTTTGGTGAATAACACAATTATAAGGGATCATTTCCTCAGCCTACATTCTCTTGTGGCCCTGCCTCCAGGAAATTCTATAGGAAATGAGTTAAATGATATGATGTCTGGGATTTGCTTTAATAAACACCACACCAGCAGGAGAGAGAGAAAGAGCGAAGGGGAGGGAGGGAGAGAAAGAGAGAGTGAGGAAGGAGGGAGAGAGGGAGAGAGAGAAAGGAGGGAGGGAGGGGGCAAGAGGGGGAGGAGGAAGGGAGGGAGGGAGGGAGGCAGGGAGGGAGGGAGGAAGAAAAGAAAGAAGAAGGGAGTAAAGAAAAAAGAGAGTAGGGGAGAAATGGAAGATGGAATAGAAACAACTGGAACACCATGGACAGTATGCTAATCATCGTAGCTGCATGAAGGTGCTTGTACAACGGAAATGCAATTCTTTCTATTTTTTATGTAAGAAGAAAAACTACATACACACATTTTTAAAATTTTTTCTTGATAAGAATTGATAGCAGCATGAAACGACCCCTGGACCATACTTTTAAACTTTGCCTTGTTTCCTTCTTGTTTTATAGTCTTTGGAGAAAAGATTTGAGAAAAGCAAAGGCAGAGAGGTAAAGAAAAATCAGGCAAAATGAATGCACCAGAAAGGGTTGGAAGCAAAATGTACTAAAGAAAAGGAGGAGAAAAGGCCAAAGGAATACAGAAGTGACGATAAATAAGTGATCAAATAAATGTATTAATTAGTAAGAAGGACACTTCACTTTGGCTTTGGAAATCTCCCTCCCCCGCCCCCCCCCCATCATTTGCATTTGGATCTGGAAATAAACTAGAAAACAAAAAGTTTCTCAGCCCTCCCTCAAGCTCCTTCCTGCAGTGACTTCTTATCACTAACCTTCCTTTAATAACCTTGCCCAGGACTTCATGGAATTTCCTTCCTTTTCTTTTTTAATTTTTTTTATTGGAGTTCAATTTGCCAACATATAGCATAACACCCAGTGCTCATCCCACCAAGTGCCCCCCTCAGTGCCCGTCACCCAGTCACCCCAACCCCCACCCACCCTCCATCCCCTCCACCCCTCCACCCCGCCTTGGAATTTCCTTTCTTGAATCATTCACTGTAGATCTCTTATTCCAGGCCCCGTGGATCTGAGTTTCTGGAAAGGTAGTTTCCCTCCAACCTGCTTGGGTGCGGATCCGCCACTGGAGAACAGGGTGCCCGTAAGCATCCGCCCAGGAGCCCAGCACCCCACTGCCCCTTCCCCTGCCCTGTATGGAGCGGCCAAGGCTTCACTTAGGAAGAGGGGATTAGACATAGCGCCCCCAGAGTAGTGCGTCTCTAACCATAGGTGTCCAGGTGGTACCTGATTTAGGAAGAGGGGATTAGACATAGTGCCCCCAGAGTAGTGCCTCTCTAACCATAGGTGCCCAGAGAGCACCTGCCTTTGGAAGAGGGGATTAGACATAGCGCCCCCAGAGTAGTGCGTCTCTAACCATAGGTGCCCAGGCGGTACCTGGGACCTTATTAACATGCGCAAGCCATAACAGACTCAACGGTAAGAAACCCACTGGTGGACCCCAGCGGAGGGGCCTGGGGAGGCCAGGGGAACTCGGTGGCCGCACGAAGGCGGGCGCGGGAGGTCGGCTGGGTGTGATGGAAGACGGGCGGATCACCCACCTGTAGCTCTGAAACCAACACCACACTGTATGGGAGGTGATGGAATTCAAATTTTAAAATATTACTAAATAAATAAAATCTTTTAAACATTTTTTTTTTAAATGCAAGATTTCTTCCCGAGGTCCATGGAGAGGCCGGAGGTCCCGCATTCCCAGCCGGCTGGCCTTGTGCGCCCCCGCCGGCCCGGGGGCCCCCGCCTCGCGTCCTCAACAGATCCGGCCCCGCTGCCCGGGCTGCGGCCCCACCTCCCGGCACCCCGGGAACCCCCGGCACCCCAGCCCGGCACTCCCGGAGCCCCAGGCCCCACACCTCTGTACCCCCAGGCCCCGCAAACCCCCACCCACCCCTACGCAGGGCGGCGGGGGAGGCCCGGGGAGCCTGGAGGTGCGGGAGCCGCAGCGCGTGGTCTCCTGCCAGCCTGGCCCAGGAAGCTGGCCCTGCGTGGGGGTGATGCGCAGCCTCCAGGCGGCACAGCGCAGGGCGCGCCCGGCGGGGACCCGGGGGAGGGGGCGGGGGGGACGGGGGGGCACCCGTTCCCATCACCCTTCCCCCCAGCCAGTCCCTGCTCTGCTTGCCCCAGCGCCACCGACATCCCCACGGGGCACAGGCGCAGGGCCCAGGGGAGGCCCAGGGGAGGGCTAGGGAAAGCCTCGGGGAGGCCGAGGGGAGGCCTAGGGGAGGCCTAGGGAAGGGCTAGGGAAGGGCCGGGACAGGGTGGCCAGGCTGGGGGCCCCGGGGCTGCCGGTCACCACCGTGGGAGCTGCTCTCCCCACAGCCCGAGGCCGGGAGCAGCGGCAGGGGGCGGTGGGTGTCCATCCGCAGGGACAGGCTGCAACCCCGCTGGGTTTCTATAGGGTCCGCCCCGAGCGCAGCGGGGCACCTAGTAAGTATCCCATTCGTCTGCGATTCCGTATTATGTCAGTAGAGACGTGATTTACTAACCTGGGCTCCTGGCATCCTTCCAGCGTGCGTGTAATGGAATGACATTTTTCATGCAGAAATATAAATTAAATTAATTGGCATCCGTATTTAATTGAAACTTCCTTGAGAGTAGATGCCCCCCCCCCCCACTGCGCCACCCCTTTCTCAGCAAGGGGCATTTCCTTCTGAGCGCCCAGCCCCAACCTTGACGCTCCCCAAGGAGCTGGCCTTCAGTAGGCTCTGGCCCTGGACACATGGGAAGCGGCTGGACGGTGGCCACGTGTTTTTGGTGATGGAGAGGCTCTTAGGGGACAAAGAAACACACAGTGCTGCTTATTTCCCTCCTTCTCACCTTCACCAGCCACACAGAATGCTTGGGAAATTTTGAAGTCACCTCTAACGTTTGTGAACCATCCGGAATTCTTTGGAAAGCTGCTATAGAGTTGCTGTCAGAGTTACCTCCTATTCTAATTTTGCCCCCTTTTCAAATAGCCTGTATGTGATGAGCTCTCCCGGGGATGTGAGGGGTGAGGGGCAGTGAGGCCAGGGCCCTAATTCCCGCCCCATGGGGCAACTGAGTTTCCTCCATCACAGGAACACAGAATGCACACTCGGCCCCGGCGTGCAAACACCTACACTCAGGGGATCCCCGAGGGGCTCAGCAGTTTAGCGCCTGCCTTCGGCCCAGGGCGTGACCCCGGGGTCCCAGGATCAAGTTCTGCATCCAGCTCCCTGCGTGGAGCCTGCTTCTCCCTCTGCCTGGGCCCCTGCCTCTCTCTCTGTGTATGTCATGAATAAATAAATAAAATCTTTAAAAACAAACAAACAAGCAAAAAACCACCTGCTATCCGTTATTTGAAGGCCTCAGCCAGAGCGCTACCTCGGGTCCAACAGGCACCACCAGATGAGGCTTGGGAAGTGGGCTCCCCGTGTTGTCCTTGGGAGTCCGGGTGTGAGGCGCGCAGGTGCGCCTCCTCCCACCGCACACCTGGGCCCTGGAGCTCTGGGCGGCACCTCTCCCACCGCCTGACTTTCGCCAGCCGTTCATTCTGCCCGGTCACCTCATTTTACTCTTCCTCACCGTACTTTGTGTGATCCAGGGTACGGAGAAAACTCACCCTCTGCATTTTTCTTTGGCTTCTCCACTTGGCCTGGGCTTGAAACACAGGCCTTTGCGCCCGGCTGAGGCCTGTGCAGTGGAGTCTGTGAGAAGCTGGGGGTCGGTAACGCTTTGATTTATGTGCCATTACGCCCCTTCCATTTAGAACTTATTTATTTGGCAACCTTAGCTCTCTTGAAGATGGGAAATGCAGGAAATAACCTTCCCTACCTACATGTGTCCCCCCCTGCCCCCCCACACCCTCTCCTAAGAAGGCATAAAAAAATCACAAAGTCCGGTACTAAATGTAGTTTATTGATGAGAGTGCTTTATGGACGGCGTGGATGGGGCTAGAGGATATTGTGCTAAGCAAAGTCAGTCAGCCAGAGAAAGACAAGTACCATATGATCTCACTCATATGTGGAATTTAAGAAACAAAACAGATGAACATAGAGGAAGGGAAGGAAAAATAAAATGAGATGAAAATGGAGAGGGAGACAAACCGTAAGAGATGCTGAACTCTAGGAAACGCCCTGAGGGCCGCTGGAGGAGAGGGGGCGAGGGGGGCACCGGGGTACTGGGTGACAGGCACGAAGGAGGGCACGTGATGCGATGAGCACTGGGTGTGATATAAGACTGATGGATCACTAAATTCTACCTATGAAACTAATAAAAAAATTAAAATATAAAATATGCTGAGTCCTATGAAACATTAGATGTTTAAATAAGAAAAAAAGAGACTGCTTTATGCCCTCACAAATGGCCTTTTTTCTTGAAAACTGTAACTTTTATTATGAACATGTAGTATTTATCTTTATCAGTAATGAGTTAAAAATTTTTACCGATGATTTTTTCATAATACGAGCATGCCTCAATCACCCAAAAGCTAGCTACCTACCTATCCACCTATCTGCCTGAATTAATACACATTCTGTTGATCGGCTACGTAATAGAATCACATGGTAAGTTTTATAATGACTAGTCAACCCACCTCTGGTGTTTTTGGTGTAAATAAAAAAGTCTATTTTTTATTTTTTCACTAAATCAAGTTAACCTATAACAAATTCCCTTTTAGAAAATTACCACGTGACTGCAAGTTTAGTCTTAGGAAGATTAGAAGCAAATTTGAAAAGTTCCTGGAAATTAAAAAAAAAAAAAAAAAAAGCACAAGGTTGGATTAGGACACACCAACAGAGTAGAGTATGTATACAAATACCCGCCTAGGTTCCTCAAACAGTTAAAAATATACCTGCCCTACGACCCAGCAATTGCACTGTTGGGGATTTACCCCAAAGATACAAATGCAATGAAACGCCGGGACACCTGCACCCCGATGTTTCTAGCAGCAATGGCCACTATAGCCAAACTGTGGAAGGAGCCTCGGTGTCCAACGAAAGATGATGGATAAAGAAGATGTGGTTTATGTATACAATGGAATATTACTCAGCTATTAGAAATGACAAATACCCACCATTTGCTTCAACGTGGATGGAACTGGAGGGTATTATGCTGAGTGAAGTAAGTCAGTCGGAGAAGGACAAACATTATATGTTCTCATTCATTTGGGGAATATAAATAATAGTGAAAGGGAAAATAAGGGAAGGGAGAAGAAATGTGTGGGAAATATCAGAAAGGGAGACAGAACGTAAAGACTGCTAACTCTGGGAAACGAACTAGGGGTGGTAGAAGGGGAGGAGGGCGGGGGGTGGGAGTGAATGGGTGACGGGCACTGGGTGTTATTCTGTATGTTAGTAAATTGAACACCAATAAAAAAAAAATAAAAAAAATAAAAAATAAAAAATAAAAAAAAAAAAAAAAAACAAATACCCGCCTAGTAAGTATTTGAGAAATTTTGAAGATTTCTGTGTGGTATATGTTATCAGTTATTTTCTGTAGCTGGTATCTATGTAATTAGTAAAATAAGATCCTCAGCACTTTTTAAAAGAGAAACAAAAGGTATTTTTTAAAAATTACAATCTGGAGGAAAAATAATGCAGATTTGGGGCAGCCCTGGTGGCGCAGCGGTTTGGTGCCGCCTGCGGCCCGGGGTGTCATCCTGGAGACCCGGGATCGAGTCCCACTTCGGGCTCCCTGCATGGAGCCTTCTTCTCCCTCTGCCTGTGTCTCTGCCTCTCTCTCTCTCTCTCTCTCTCTGTGTGTGTGTCTCTCATGAATAAATAAATAAAATCTTTTAAAAAAATAAAAAGTTTAAAAGAAAATGAAAAAGAAAAATAATGCAGATCCAATTTCTTTAAGTTTGGCTTAAGCCAGTTTGGGTTACGTTCTGATCACACATACCTGAGCACAGATCCGATGCTGCAGGAGTATTGGGGGGACATTAAGGGCTGGCTGCTGCCTGAAAGCGAGGGGGACTGGGTGGTTGCTAAGGTTCTCGGGACAGGATGATACGAAAGCACAGCATCCGGAGCTGTGGTGTGAAAAATCAAACGTTCTATTCACCTCACTAGGGCTTTCGGACAGCGTATTTGAGGTTGTGAGTTGGAACACCCTGAGTGGGTCACGATATGGATTCACTGGCATTTATTTAAAGATAGACTAGGACACAAAGCAAAGAATACATCACACGCGATAAAGGTAAGTTTAATTTCATGACATTTTATTTCAGATCGATGCGTGACTCCCCACGTCCGGACAGTGATGCGCCACAGCTTTTGTTGCTGAGGGCAGGGTCACGGCATCCAGAGGTCAGGCCTCCAGCAAACCTGCAGTCACAAGCTGAATGTGTTGAAGGGAGCAAAAGGGTCGACGTCTTTAGCGCATTACTCTTCCTATGTTCTAAAAAAGAACGTGTTCTAGAAAAACTAGCTGCCCCTTTTCCATAACTGACCAGTCGGCCCTGCCCTGGCTATGTAAGCCCATGGGGACGGGACGGGCGGGCTCGCGCAGGGAACGGAGGCAGCCGGAGACCTAGCAGCCTGGTGCAAGCTGCTCCCTTCGAGCAACCGACTCAGTTCCCTGGAGCTCATCTCTGTATCAGGGCCGCTTGCCTCCGTCCTCACGCTGTGTGAGGGGTGAGGAAGAGAAGCCGCTTAGCCCAGCTGTGAGGGCCCGAGAGGGTCTAGGATGCACATACCGGTCCTTACTGTCACCCCTCTCGGGGCTGCTGGTCTGACCTGGTTTCTGGAATAAATCCAGAAAGGTAACCTAACCAAAGAGGACTGAAAACTATGGAACACTCATGAAAGGCATTGAGGAAGACACAAAGAAATGCAAAAAATACCCTATGCTTACGGATTGGAAGAGCAACTATTGTTAAAATGACTGCGCTACCCAAGGCAGCCTAGACACGCGATGCAATCCCTAGCAAAAGGCCATCAGCTTTTTTTCACAGAGCTGGAACAAATAATCCTAAAGTTTGTATGGAACCAGAAAAGATCCCAAATAGCCAAAGGAATGTTAAAAAGGAAAACCAAAGCTGGAGGCGCCACAATCCCGGACGTCAAGCTGTACCTACAAAGCCGTGGTCATCCAGACAGTGTGGTCCTGGCACAAAAACCAACACATAGATCAATGGAACAGAATAGAGAACCCAGAAATGGGGCCTCAACTTGGTGGGCAACCAATCTCCAACAAAGCGGGAAAGACTATCCAGTAAGAAAGAGTCTCTTCAACAAACGGTGTGGGGAAAACTGGACTGCCCCACGCAGAAGGGTGAAACTGGAGCACTTTCTCACACCAGACACAAAGAGCAACTCGGCATGGACGAAAGACCTAACTGTGAGGCAGGAGACCAACTGCTTCTTCGCTGTATATCCCTGTGTTACCCATACTCTCCCGGAGCCCAAGGGGTATGTTTTCCCTTTTTCCCATGGGTCAGAGTCTTCCCCTCACATCATTTACTGAATTCTCTCCACCGATGATTTATCATAACCCTGAAGTTTCACAGCAGAGGTCTTAATAAGTAAAGCTTCAGGAATTTCAAATATCCTCAAGATTCTCAAACCAATTGTCTTTCTATGGACTTAAAAAGATTCCCATCTTGGTAGTCTAAACCTGGGCATTACCTTTTATTTTTCTTTTTTTCTTGTTTTAACGAATTCTGAACGCCCTGAGGTAAATGGATGTCCTTAGCTGGTTGGGGAGAAAGTCACAAAACATTTTTAAGATATATTGTTTAAATTATTGACATAATTTAATAAATACCTTTTTACAAGAACAATTTATGATCATAATTATCATCACATGTGGTGGTCAACTTACATTCAGGTCTTTTTTAAGTACTTAGTGTCCGTACACATAAACACGCACATACACATACATCCCTGGGATTCCCGCCATGAGATTTCAGGAGAATTCCTCACCATTATTTATAAGAGTGGGTGGGCTCGTAAGCTTTGTAAGCATGGAGATAGCTCCACTTCTCAGTCCAAAAAATGAATTTTCTAGGCAGAAGACAAAATTTATTCTTCTAGACCATCGGTCAGCGGCCTTTTTGTAAAAAAGCCAGATAGTAAATATTTTAAGATTTGCAGTCTGCATAGTCTCTGTTGCAACTACTCGACTCTTATGTTACAGCACAAAAACAGCCATAGATGGGGACAACTGGGTGGCTCAGTGGTTGAGCCCAGGCCCAGGCCGTGACCCCGGGTCCTGGGATCAAGTCCCACGTCGGGTTCCCCGCAGGAAGCCTGCTTCTCCCTCTGCCTGTGTCTCTGCCCCTCTCTGTGTGTGTCTCATGAATAAATAAAATCTTTAAAAAAAAAAAAAGCCATAGATGAACATAAATGAAGGGGCATGGCTTATTGTATATTCCAATAAGCCTTTATTTATGGGCACTAGAATTTTAATTTCATGCAATTTTCACTTGTCACAAAACACTCTTCTTTTGATTTTTTTCAACCATTTAAAAAGGTAAAGGCCATTCTTAATTGTGAGCCATATGCCACAGGCAGTGGGTTGGATTTGGCCCATCAGCAGTAGTTTGACAACCCTTATCCTAGATCTCCTTTTTAAATTTAGGTATTTTAATTTCCTCTTTCTTCCCATTTATGAGGCAAGTTAATGTAGCAATGGCAGCAAACGATGCGCAGTTTTAACTTCCTGATTGGAACACCCCCCTCCCTACTTGTTGGCACTCAGAAGAAATACTATCAGACACCTGCACTAAACAATGAGTATGTGACCTGGACATCTTGAGTGACATCCTTCCAGATTTGCAAAACACAGTCAACTGAGCCACAAAAATGGTTGAAGACAAAGGCCACAATTCTTGATGTCCCTTCACCAGTCCTCTGAGTTCTTTTCCTGGTTGCACAGTGGATGGCAGAGGCCAGATCTTGGGGGAATGCTGCATAAATAGCAAGAGGAGAAAGATCCTACAAGATCAAGATCATTCTGTGGAGACCACCATCTTTGCTGATCTAAATTATATTCCTGCCAAAACAATGTCTTGTGACAGGTCATTAGAATTATTATGTCTAGGGCTTTTAGTAAATTCATAAGAAAAAAAAAGTGAATCCAAGAGTGACATGGGGGGAATAATTCAAATACCAAGACCTAGGTCTGATTCCTTAACATCCAGACCAGAAGGATGTATCCTAAGTCACTAAGAAAAGTTTGCATCATAATCCATATACAATCTGTTTAAGAAAAAAATAAGTGAATCATACAATTAGAAAATGTTCCAATCCAAATAGTGGAAATGTTCAGTGTTCTGTTATTTTAAATCAGCTATTTGAAACATTCGGCTATCGAGAACACCTCATTCTGAGTGGGGCTGGGATAGCCCTATTTTACTGTAAAATTGCCTTCTGGGAGATTTGTCACTGTCACTCAGTATAGGATTTGCAAGAGTCATTTATGGCAGTATGTGTGAGGTTAGATACAACTAATTTCTATGTAACACTATTTTTACTACCCAAAGAAAATTCTAACTAAATAAACCAATGTGTGAAATATAATTTCTCACCAGAATTACACTGGCATCAGCCTTCTGGCCATCATTCATTTTCACATTACATAATTTAAGTTAATTGAATGAAAATATTCTAACATCTTGATGGTATACCTAGACCTCTGAGGTTTCATTATAAGAAAGAAAAATAACTTATTCACACAAGAAACACTCTGTTTAGGGGAACTTCATATAAAATGGTGATTATTAGTGAACATTGGGGTTTTGGTTCATTAAAATTAACTTTGTGATCACTTTTTTGCAGATAAAACATTAACTTATTTGCGTTAAGTTGTTCCTGTAGGTTAAAAAAATAAAAGAAAAGAAAAAAGTAAAAGAAAATCCCTTGAATAAAGGTCACAAAATGACAATTCATTTTATGAGTTTAGTGTGGAGGGTCTTTGTGAATAATTTTTTAAGTTCCTACTTTGCGTTAGGTGTTATGGTGAGTGTTTGCCATGTGTTAACTTGTTTAATGGTCACATCAATCCCATGAGAACACTCCAAATTTAAGAAACTTGCCCAACGTTCTCACCAACTCCAGGGTCTAAATCTATCTGCTGGGTAGTCTGTGTATTATGAGACAGCTGCGCAATGAGAACAATAGGGAAATATTTATTGAATCAATTGGTTGTTTTATTTATGTGATACAAAAATCCAAGTTGATTCATTTTCTTAATAAACAGATTTTCATTTTCACTCAATTCACCCAACATAGTTTGAGATTTAATATTTTGATTAACTTTGATTTAATATTTTGATTAAATCTGCCAAGTGACTATGGGCGCCCATAGTCACTTGGCAGATTTGCAGAAAGCTAGAGAGTTAGGTTTCTCAAGCAGCCCCTTTACACTGAATATTATGCACACCTTAGCCTAGCTGGTAGTCTAAACTTGTTAGTATTGGAGTGAATGCCATTCCACAGTCTCATTTTTTTAATTAAAAAGCTCAGATTCCAAGAATCACAACTGAATTAAGCTTTCATCCTTGGATATTTCTTTCTGCAATTAAAAAGAGTTTTTTCAGTAGTAGGTTGGTTATAAAGTATATTAAAATGGACTTTGGAGATTTCTTTCATTCACACTTGTGTGATATTCCAGTCATACTAAATGCTATGGGTTGAAAATGATTGGTCTCTGGGGCAGAGTCAAAATTTGCCCTGAAGTCCTGTCTTGGTGAGTCCAAGCCCTGTGTTGGTTGCAAAATAAGTGAGCAGAACTGGAAACTCTCACATTAGGCTGGAAAAGTTGAAAGGAGGCTCATGTTGTCCCAGGTAGTTGAGATCCCCCAGTAACCAGAAGAAGCAAATGCATATTCTATCAGAAAACTGCCTTCAAACAAATATGAACTCACAATCAAAGTCAAACATTGTGGAGGGAGATTCTGTGAGTGAGAGTCAACAGACACAACTAATTTAGACCTCCCAAGACGTCAGAATTTGGAACTATTGGAAACAATATCTTTAAAATGTGTATGTTGGGTTCAAAAGAAAGAAGATGGAAATAGAAAATAAGCAGTTAAGAAGAGTAGAACCTAGGGATGCCTGGGTGGCTCAACAGTTGAGTGTCTGTCTTCTGCTCAAGGAGTGATCCTGGGGTCCTAAGATCAAGTCCCACAGGGAGCCCGCTTCTCTCTCTGCCTGTGTCTCTGCTTCTCTCTCTGTGTCTCTCATGAATAAATAAATAAAAACTTATTTAAAAAAAGAAGAGTAGAATCTATTAAAATTGCCAAGTAGACTTAATAAATTATCAAGTACAACTTATTTACAGTAAAAACTATCATACTATAAAATACAATGGATGTATTAAACAATAGATCAGACACAGATAAGGAGAGAAAGAACTAGTAAACTGGATGGTGTATTTTAAAACATTTTTAGATGGAAGCACAGAGAGCTATGAATAGGAACAAAGGAGTAAGAAATAGTAAAGATTTACCAAGATGTCCTACACCTATTTTGAGCTCCAGAATGAAATGCTAGCCATAATGAAGGAGAAGCAACTCTTAAAGATATAAAGGCTGAGAGTTTTCCAGGAAGACAATGAAAGATACAAGTCCACATATACAGAAAGCATGATGTGTATCAAGCAGAATAAAGAAAATGAAATCCACACCTACACACATAGCAATGGTCCTGAGGAACACCGAAGAAAAAGAGAAGAGCTTAAAAGCAGGTGGTGAGAAAAAACAAATTACCTACAAAAAAAGAAGACAACTAGATTTGCAGCCAACTTTTCAATAGCAATTTTGAAAGTCAAAAGACAATAAATTAAAATCTCAAAGTTATTGAGAAAAATGTTAATTAATCTAAAGTTGTATAGCCAAACAAACTACATTTCAATAATAAGGAAAAAACAAGACATTCCAAGGGGAAAAAAAAACCTGAGTGATTGAAATTAAAACGTCCTAAAATAATTGTATTGTTCAGAAGAAAGGCTAAGACATGAACTTAATCTCTACTTAGTCATACTTGTTAAATATAAATAATATTTATATTATTTATATTAATATATTATTAGTAATTATATTATAATTAATATATAAATATATTATTTATATTAATAAATATAAATAATATTTCAAATGTACTGACTAAAGAATAGAAGCATCCATGTTTTCAATCCAGCAGGTGGAGAAAAAATGAAATAAATAAAAATAAGTGCAGGGATCCCTGGGTGGCTCAGCGGTTTAGGGCCTGCTTTTGGCCCAGGTGTGATCCTGGAGTCCTAGGATCAAGTCCCACATCAGGCTCCTGCATGGAGCCTGCTTATCCCTCTGCCTCTGCCTCTCTCTCTCTCAATCTCTCTTTCTCTCTGTCTCTAATGAATGAATAAATAAACAAAATCTTTTTTAAAAAATTAAAAAATAAAGATACAAATAAAAATAAGTGCAAGATGTCATCAACTTTTAAAGGAAAAAGGAGAAAAGTTAGTGATAAAAATAACTTCACAGATGTCAGCAATCACAACAAATATAAACTGATTAAAACAATGAAAGTTTGGGGTCTTTTTTTCCCCCTGGGAGACATAAAACTAATTATAGGCTCTTTACAAGAGACACCCTTAAAACATAAGGACTTAGAAATGTTGAAAATAAAAAAATTTTTTTAAAAAGACCAGGCAAATATTAACTTTGAAAAGCTGACATAGTTATATTACTATCAGACAAGAAAAGCTTAGAGATAAAGGCATAATTAGGAAATGAGAAGGCCACCACATTATGATAAGTTCACAGAGATACAGAATAATTCTAAACTTTCTATACACAGGGTAATGAGACCTTCTCACAAAGAGAGAAAAACCAGTAGAACCACAGAAGAACACTGGCAGATAAGAGACTGGGAGATTTCAACACGTCTACTTCAATTGTTCACAAGTCACGAACACAATAAATCTTTGTGAAAATCTGCAAAGTAATCATTTGAAAACGACACGCTTAGCTGGCCAGAATTATTTGGCAGTCATAGAACCCTTTCTCCGACACTTCCATAATATTCGGGCTTCCCCTCACGTATAGAGTATTTCAAAACTTGACCGCATACTAACTCATAAATTAAATCTCCAATTATCACATATTCCAAAGACTTGAGTCTCATATAGATTATACTCTTTGAAGAAAAAATTTCATGAAATTCAACAAACATTACTGAGACGGTTACTGGTTACCCATATGTAAAATGCACTGGCTCTTTACCTCACACCGTAACGTGAGGGAAAATACTGGGAAATAAATGGTTAAACAGCAGGTCTGTAAATCAGTCTCTCCAGTTAGGGAGTGAGGAGTAATGATACCAGGAAAGAAAGAGCCCAATCTAATGTCCTTGTAAACACACCGATGGTAGACCCCTTGGCAAATGAATTACTGGAATTTGTGAAGGGAAAGGTCTTTATCCACAGAATGCTTCTAGCGGATATACCTGATTCTCTAAAACTGATTGTGGCAAACAAACTTGAGATCTACGGATTGATGGTGCACAGACGGGGACATTTTACTTTCAAAATGACCTCCTAGTGTTGAAATGATGTGAATCTCACAGATTGCCTATGAGAAAAGATCTAAAGAATGATATTGATGGTCCCAGACCTCCTCCCGCTTCACCTATTACAAAATTGCCTGTACCCTGTAAATTAATAATAAAGCTTTAAAAAAAAAAAGTCTAAGACTGGATGAGACTTCTCATTCCTGTGAGATCTGAGCAGCTCATCCTTTGTGTTATCACAGGCACCGTAAAGAAGGTAGGGGGAAAGACAGACATAACTGGGGCAGAATTTATTGGAAATACAATCAACGAATGAGGGATTAATCTACAGAATATATAAAGAAGTCCTACACGTGGAAAAATTCACATTCCATGAGGGTGCACCTCTGAGACGGAAGAGAGGACACTCAAGAACCCCATGCACATTCTTGCCCCAGGAATCAAGACTATTCACAGCAGGACTCCTTGCATCAACTGTGGAATGGATACACGATTTGAGGTATGTCAACCAAGTTGACTTTAAAGTGAAGTAGGTGGACCTTAGAGTAATAACATTAAGTCAAAAAAAAAAAATTGAAGACCATGTATACTTTTTATGAACTTCGAAAGTTAATTTAAAATTCAATTTACAAATTTTATGGATACCTACCTATTTGGTAAGGTCTTTTTAAAGAAACTACACAGCTAGTAGGCAGAACGATGCCCCCCTCTCCAAAGAGGCCCACGTCCTAATCCCCAGAAGCTGTGCATATATCTTGCAGGCCAAACAGGCATTTAAATTAAAGATCGCAAGATGGGAAGATTATCCTGGATTATATGGTGGATTCCCTGCAATCACGGGGGTCCTTAAAGAGAAAGTCAGGGAAGAGATCAGAGGGAGGAGCAGCGGTCACACAGAGACAGGGGGGTTGGAAGATGTGACCCTGCTGGTTCTGAAGGTGGAGGAAGGAGCAACCAACCAAGGAAGATGGGCGGCCTCTAAAAGCTGGAGAAGGCCAGGGCACAGCTTCTTCCTGCAGCCCCCTGGCCCATTGGACACTTCCCATCTCCCCCCTTCGGGTCCTCAGTTGGGCCCGTCGGTTACGGCAGCGATGGGACCTTCACACACTATGAGACGCTCCGGTTCTGCGCAGACGCCAGCACAGTAGGTGAACGCCGATTCCAAGGTCACATGGCAGGGTCACGAATATCTGTTTTATGAAGATGCTTCACAACTTCCATAAGTCGTGTTTTCATTGAAATGTCAAATATTATACCACAACACTTTCATGCAGGCACACATGGTGAATGCAGATGGGCAGCAGGTTCGGGAAGAGAATACTGGGGGGTCTTCTTCCCCCACGTACTGTGTTGGAGGCACTAAGGCAACACGCAGGGAGAGAGGTTCCTCAGGCAGGAGGAGCCAGGGCCTGGAAGAGGCCTGCGGCGCTCAGTCCCCGTCCCCCCGTGGTCACGGTCACAGTCACGGGTCCGGGGAAGGTGCTGCCAAGGCCTGGGGTGAATGCCAATTAAAAGAGGATGAAAGAAACCCACAAAGGCGACTGGGGGGTGTCCAGGTGGAAGAAACCGTGGAGAAAGGAACTGATGTGTCATTTGAAGATGTGCTGACTTATGCACAGAGGTTTCCAAGCTCACAGCGATGCTTCTGTTCGCAGGAAGCGCAGCGATAACCTCCCCGCAAGGTGGTGGCTGTTTCAGATACACCAGAGCCTGGTGACCTCCCTGCCCTTCCGGGGAGGCCCGGGTCGGCACGGATGCCCCCCAGGCCTCGGGCAGCAGGCTCACAGGGCTCCCTCCGCACGAACTGGGGGGGCTGCTGGGCAACGTCTGGCTCCTTGACGGCAGGACCCGGCCAGGCTCACGGCAAACCAGCTGCCCTGATCTGACACAGACACTTCTCTGGATGAGTCTAAAAATACCATCGTGGCAGCAGCCCCCTCCTCCAGGTGTAGGTGGGGGACCCCGAGAGGTTGCATGGGCCACCTCTGTGTCCCACCTGACATGCTGTGACCCGGGCCCGGGGTCTTACGACACAGCTGACCACTGCCTGGGCCTGCAGGTGAGACCAGGAGCACGGGGGCTCGTGGAAGTCACAACCAACCAAGTTGGGAGGAATCAGGGTGCTTACAGGGAGCCCTGGCCTCTTCTGCACTGTGCATGTGCAGACCACGTGGGATGGGGCTTCGTTGGTTGGGTTTGTGTTTCTGAAGCATGGGGTGTGCTTAGGCCTTGTGACCTGTCCCGCCGAACCTCGTCCAACTTGCTGAACGCAGCATGTGCTGCCCGGAGTGCCGCGCGGGCGCCCTGGATGCTCGCTAGACAGCCTTGCTTTTACTGCCACCGAAGGACAGTAACCTCTTCGGGGAAAATGAATTAGCAGGATCTGACTTCTTGGCGTCCACAAATATTATAATAGCCAAACCCTATAGAGATTTCCTCTCTTGTCTACAGGTCAATCTCGTTTCCTTGTCTCTCAAGATCTGAGCTAAAGACAGGATCGATGCAGAGCAGAAACACAGACATTTGCAACAAATAAATACAGGTGAATATGCTCCAATTACTCAATTGTGAAATTTGAAGTAGCCAAATACATAACCAGGGATTCCACTTCCCGCCCCCATCCATCCGGCACTTGAAATTAAGAATGGAATGGTGCCATCTGTCGGTGAATCCTTGGGTACTGCTAGTCCCCTTGGTACTTTAGGATGCTGAGGTTATCTTCACTCATTCGGTCAATTATACAAAGCGCTAATTATGTGCCGAAATCGACAACTAAGTACAGCGGAAATTAAAATGAGACATGATGATCAATTTAAATTTAATACGAGTTTGGGGCCTGTGGCTCTGTTCTCGAGTTCTAGAAGGCAGACACACTTCTACTGCAACAAAGATGATGTCCCGGTTCTATATTCTAGGGAACTGTGTTCAATCCATGGTGTTACTCAGTCTAGTAATCCTAGGAAGGGATTTGGCAATCCCAGACCAACTTCTACACAATGACTTCATGGGCCAAGTTCGACACAGGTATTTATTTGGAATTCTTAGCATTCCTTAACTCTCATTAAATAAGATTAGAATCATCCTAACTAGGTAATAGATATTCGCAAGATGGATTATTTAGGTCAAAAGCTTAATAGAGAATAAAAAAAACTAGTAGGCGCTATGATAATATATTTCCCGTTGGATTAACAAAAAAAAAAAAAAAAAAAAAACCTGTCCCTTATCCCTATTCTCCAATACTTCTATCCTTCTATTCCCCTGAAAGGCAAAATTTCTTGAAGGACTAGTTTATAATCGATTTTTTTTTCAATAATCTACCTCCATCAGCTGTTTGCGCCCCCTTCACACACACACACACACACACACACACACACACACACATGGTGAAACCGTCACGTCACGTTCACGAACGATCACCATGGTGCCAAATCAAATGGCCACTTGCCCGTCTACATTATCCCCAAGCTCTCAGCCGCCCCAGCACACTTGCTTTACTTCCTCTTTCTTGACATATTTTTTTCCAACTGGTTTCTCCAACACCTCACGCTCCTGGCCAGTCTCCCTAGGAGGCTGCTTTTTTTTTTTTTTTTTTTTTTTGAGACTTCTTTATAGGATTATCCTCCTTTCCAAAATCTCTAAATAGTAAAGGTCCCCAAGGGTTCAGTCCTCAGACATTTCTTTTTATTTAATTTAAAACTATATCATTATTTTATTTTTATTTAAATTCGATGAATTAACATGGAGTGCATGATTGGTTTCGGAGCAGAGGGCCGCAATCCATCAGTCTTCTATGACACCCAGTGCTCATCCTGTCACGTGCCCCCTCCATGTCAGTCGCCCCGTCCCCCACCCTCTTCCCTCCAAGGACCCGTAGTTTGTTTCCTATGACTAAGAGTCTCCTAGGGCTTGTCTCCCTCTCTGATTTCACCTTGTTTTATTTCCCCTCCCTTCCCCTCTGATCCTCTGTCTTGTTTCTTAAATTCCACATACGAGTGGGATCCTACGACGATCGTCTTTCACTGATTGACTTACTTCACTCAGCATAATACCCTCTAGTTCCAGCCACACTCAGACATTTCTTCTTTACAGGCTAAGCACTATCCGATAGAGATGTCACGCAAGCCGCGTATATAATCTTTGGTTTCCTAGGAGCCACATTTTGGGGGAAAAAAAAAAAAAGCAAAAGAACCCGGTGAAATTAATTTCATTGACACACTTAACGTCAATATACCCAAAGCATGATCGTGTCAACATGTAATCAATATTACGACTATTAATGCATTATTTTACCATTATTATTTGGGGTACCAGGTCTTTGAGGTGTGGTAATGGGTTTTACACTTGCAGCACATCTTAATTCAGACGTCGCATTTTCGCAAGGAAATGCCTAGATTCCATTTCCTAGGAAATGCCTGATGTTATAATATTTACAGTGTGTTTTTCCAAACACACTTGAAGTCTTCCAATAACCTAATCGAGTGTCAGTTTCTGCATTTAAATTTAAACTGATGAACGTTAAATAAAATTCAGCTCCTCGTCCTGCTGGCTGCGGCTTGAGGGCTCAGCAGACACGTGTGGTTCCAGCAGCTACCCCGGCGGGAAGCGGGCGCGGGGCCTGCCCGTATCTCGGGGTGCAGATCCCGTCTCTGCGCCCGGGTTAGGTCTGCAGGGGCAGCTCCCCCGGCTCCTGCGGCCCCGGGCTGACTCAGCCTTTTACTTAGGTACCCGACAGGCCGCCCAGGTGTCAGGTTTGGTGGCGCTTGGCATCCGTCCCCAGCGTGCCTGTCCCGAGGCGTCAAAAACCAGAAGGCTTCTTTGACTTCCCTCCCTCCCTCACCCCACAGCTGCCCATCCGATCCACTTTTTTCCCCCCACTTTTCTTTCTTTCTTTCTTTCTTTCTTTCATAATAAATTTGTTTTTTATTGGTGTTCAATTTGCCAACATACAGAATAACACCCAGTGCTCATCCCGTTAAAAGCACATTCGAGATTGACCCGCGTGGCCCCGCCGGGCTGTGCCCCAAGGCCTGCCCCTCCCGTGGCCCTACAACAGGTGCATAGAAGGGCCGTCAGGTCCTCAGTCCCTCCTTCCCCGCCCCGGGGGCACGCGGGGCACCCGGCCTCCTTGTCCCCAGGCCCCTCCGACGGGTCGGTGGCCCTTCACCCGGGCTCTGCTCAGCCGTCCCAGCCGGCGGCCACTGTCCTCCTCCCTCTCAAACCGGATAAATAAGATCTTAAACAGAAACAGAAACGGAAACCCTGCGGGGCTACCCAGCGACAGGGACGCCTCCCCCACCCCGTGACCTCCTGGTGCCCACCTGGCCCCCCAGACCAGACAAAACTCCTCGGACTTCGCAGGGGCAGGAAGAGAGGAACCACTCTGAAGTCGGGCCAGCACGCCGAACCTCCCCAGGGAGCCGGTCACCTAGAGTCCCAGGGACCTGGGTGGGGACACGCTTGACGGCAGCCACCCGCAGCCAAGCTGTCCCACCTCATGGAAGAGCCGACGACCAAGGCGCACCCAGGAAGCCCCCAGCTCAGAAGCAAGGGCCAACACCCGGAGAGCGCCTGCCCTCACCTCCCCACCCCGCACCCAAGGCCCGCGCACCCAGGGCGCCCCCGAGGCCCACCAGGAGGCCCACGGGCTGTCAGGGAAGCCAGAGCCGGCCCCAGGACCAATGACTGGGGTGACACCATGAGGGGCGCTACTGGCGAGAGGAGGCTGCAGGCGGAACAGACGGGCAAGGTGGGTGGAAGCAGGGAGGCCCGAAGAGATGCTGCAGATCCTTGGTGCACCTGCCGACCTCGTGCGGTCCCTGCAAACAGAGCCACGCCGTCCCTGAAGGAACAAGCACTCACGGCTGACATTGTAACAACACACATGACATTTTGTAAATGACTCCCAATTTGAAGCATTTTTCTGGCATTTAAATATTTGGCCTGACGATCCACCATCCATTTCCCTAGTTTGGAGAGAGTCACTCTTTTTTTTTCCCCCTCTCTCTCTCTCTTCTTTTTTAAAGATTTTATTCGTAGGTCATCTCCGCACCCCACGTGGGACTAGAACCTGCAATCCCAAGATCAGGAGCTGCCTGCTGCACCCACAGAGCCAGCCAGGCGCCCCCAGACAGTGTTCCTCTTAACATGGGTCGACGGCCGGCGGGACAGAGAAGCAGGAAGGCCCGCTCCCCAACAGGTGGAAGGGGCAGTCAAGGCAACGTCCCCCCAGCTTCTAGAAGGAGCTGGTCCGAGGGCCGGCCAGTGGCCCGGCAGCCCGCAGTGCAGATCTTTACAAGCTATGAAAGCGGGGCCTGGGGGCTCAGTTAGTTGTGCACCTGACTCCTGATTTCTGCTCAGGTCATGACCTCAGGGTCCTGGGATCGAGCCCCGTGTTGGGCTCCGTACTCAGCGTGGAGCTGGCTTGGGATCCTCTCCCTTTCTCTCTCCCTCTCCTCTCTCTAAAATAAATAAAATCTTTTTTTTTTTTAAAGAGTCCAGACACTTACTAGCGCTGAGACGGTGCCTCGCACAGGAAGATGCTACGTAAGAGTTAATTTCTATTATTGTTGATCCTTCTGCCTCCAGGATGGGACCTCAGGGTGGGAGGGAGAGCATAGAGCATCCACTTCGATAGGAAGTGTTTAAAGCTCTTTTAGGTGCTTCCAACATTTATTTTTGTTCAAATAAGTTTTTTTTCCCCAGCACTTGCTCTCAAGGAATTTGTGATTTTATACACTTATTTTTTAAAATGGAGAATAAAGGGACACCTGGGGGCTCAGAAGTTGAGCGTTCGCCTTGGACCCAGGGCTTGACCCCGGGGTCCCAGGATCGAGTCCCGCATCCGGCTCCCTGCATGGAGCCTGCTTCTCCCTCTGCCTGTGTCTCTGCCTCTCTCTGTCTGTCTCTCATGAATAAATAAATAAAATCTTTAAAAATAAATAAATAAAAATAAAAAATGGAGAATAAAGGGACACCCTGGGGGGCTCAGAGCTTGAGCATCCAACTTAGGCTCAGGGCGTGACCCCGGGGTCCCGGGATCAAGTCCCACATCGAGATCCCTGCAGGGAGCCTACTCCTCCCTCTGCCTGTGTCCCTGCCTCTCTCTCTGTCTCTCATGAATAAATAAATAAAATCATTTTTTAAAAAAGGAGGATAAAAAGCACAATATAATCTGGTGCCAAAAACAGAAGACGAGAAAAGACGCACGGTGTTCATGGGATGAGAGTGATGCGACTCAGTATTACATCAATGACGTATATGAAATAGTAGGTTTCACAAGTTTCATTAAAAATCGTCGCGGGAGAGTATTTCATGAGTGGAGGAGTGTTCATAGTTTACTGTTTCGGGTAACAAACAAATCATGAAACAGAACATCGGGTGAGATCCGATCTGAGTTGTAAAATGTAAAGAAGAAATAGACACTTAAGGGACCAGATGGACGAGGTCAAACCGCTGATGGCAACTGTTTTGGATGATTTTCCTTCCTGGTGGCACTTAAGCTATTTTCCAATATTTTTTTAATCGGCATGACATTGCTGCTAACCCCGAGGGGAATATCATCAATAAATAAATCATCGTCTAGAAAAGGGATCCTAGAGCTGCCTCATGTTGGTGGCTCTCGACTGCGGCAGCATCATCCCCCCCACCCCAGAGTACTGGCAAATACCGGCGGGGACGTCATGGTGACTGGGACCCCTATTTTTATTTAGGGCCAGGGATGCTAAGTGTAGTAAAGTCTTTCACATCGAAGAATTCTCCAGAACGCCGAGGCAGCCTGTTGACAAAATGCTATGCAGCCCACCACGTATCTCACACTCAAGGACGCGCAGGTGCAGAGGAGCAGGTGCCCGAAGTGACAGCAAGTTAGCGCCTCTGGTCTGCGCGTCAGAGCGTTTCCCATCCTCCGCCTTCACGGGAAGGGCGGGACTCGAGGCGGGTTAGGGGAGCAGCTGGTGTGGCCTAACAGGCCGGACGGCGGCCACCCCAAGGTCTCTGGTCTGACTCTGCGACCTGCGTTACCCTCTACCCTGTAAAGATCTGCACCTCGGGCTGCCGGGCCTCCGGCTGGCCCTTGGACCAGCTCCTTCTAGAAGCTGGGGGGACGTTGCCTTGGCTGCCCCTTCCACCTGTCGGGGAGCGGGCCTTCCTGCTTCTCCGACCCGCCGGCCGTCGACCCATGTTAAGAGGAGCACTGTCTGGGGGCACCTGGCTAGCTCTGTGGCTGCAGCAGGCAGCTCCTGATCTTGGGATTGCAGGTTCTAGTCCCACGTGGGGTGCGGAGATGACTTAAGAATAAAATTAAAAAAAAAAAAAAAAAAAAAGGAAAGAAAGAGAAAGAAATGGGATCTGAAGAGACAGGGGGAGCAGCAAAGAAGCGATGGTGGGGAGGCCTGCTTTCAGCCAACGGTGAAAAACGACGAGTTAAGCACTGAAACTGCTTTGCGGGGACAGCCGCGGGAGACACACTCCACTGAAATTGTCCCCTAATTTCTCGGCATTTGTAAAGGTTAATCCATTCGGGGCATTTCGTTTAAAACTATCGCAAGAGCTTGATGCAATATGCTGGTTTCTATGCTTTCCTATATTTGCTTCCTGTGAAATATAAACAAACTACACAAACTAAATATGTAAAACATAGCAAGTTTAAATCTTATGTATACATTTCTTCTCCACTGAAAGGCAATTTACATAAAGCGCAAACATAAACAACATCTGTGTATATCTCCAGTAATATATTAAGTGACAGTGATGTTCTCTTTAACCAAAAATGTACTTATGCATTCAAAATCGCCATTTGCATAGAATCTGGGGGAAAATACACGTTTTGTTTTGTTTTGTTTTTTTCCAATGGGAATTACCCTAATGTGTCTTAAAATATGTAAACACGACCTAGATCTCCCAGAGTGGGGTCCGTGAACCATCACACATGTCCAAAGCTTACCCAAGTAATTGTATTTTATAGCTCTTCAAATGGTAGGTGCCTCTGAGGGTGCACACACGCGGGTGCACACGCGCCCACACGCACACACACACTCCACATACGTTCACGCGGGGAATTCAGGCCCGAATATAGTGTCTGAGTCATTCCTTCTTTGGACAATGAAGACACTGAGGGTTTCAATCCACTTTTCCAGGAATATAACTTGTAAATCTTTCAGTGGTGGAAACCACACCATCTGAATCCCGGGGCCAAGAGCTTGCTTATTTAGGGACCTGGGGTCTGAACACGTGGATGTAGGGCCCGTATGCTCGGTACCAGCAGCCCCACGGTTCACAAAGCCGCCTTCACGGGGTGAAAGCACGCAGTTGCAGGCGGGATCAAAGCTTGAGCGTGAGCAGGCCCCCATGTGTACCTACTCTTCTGCTTGACATCCGTTGTCCCTATTCTCTTCTCCCTCTCCCGTCCTTCTAAATCGCCGGTACTATTTCTTGTCCTAAGGCTGTCCTGGTAGAGTCAGCGTGACACGAGGGTCGAGCCCACGGGTTCTGGAGCCACGTGGGCCTGCGTTCAAGTACTGACCTCCGCACTTGCTAGCAGTGACCCTTTGGCAGGTTCCCCGCCCTGTTGGAACCTCGATTTCCTCATCTGTGAGATGGGGAGGCTACAAACTGCCAACTCTACTGTGTTACTGAGGGTTTAATGAGTCATTAGCACAAAATCGTTGCTTAGTGTGAGAGAATGATCCCAGTGCAGCCCAGCACCTCACCCAGGTTCCCAAGAAGAATCTGGGCTCTATACAGAATGAGCTGGAAGGCCAAAAATTGCATTACATGCAAAGATCCGGGAACACACCTGGAAGGTCCCGGCTGCCTCCGTATTAGGCACCTGCACGCCTTTCTTCCAGCTGCTGAGCTGTGCGTGCATCCAGGGCCTTCAGGCGGTCCCCGGCTTGCTGTATGCAGACCCCAAGGGCAAGGACTGGGGTCCTCCGTGGCAGCGGTGGGGGGGGGGGTGCACAGGCAGCTGAGAAACCCTGAGATACGACGGTAGAAGGAAAGCGGATGTGTGTGCCAAAAGGTGCTCGGGCCTTCTCTGATTAAATAGGAAAAACGCTTCCTTGCAGATGCAGAAAGGAAGGTAAGCATCCGTGTGCATCGACTTCCGTGTGACATCCAATCCTCGACCCCCCTGAGCCATCCTTACGCCGTGACCACCGCCCCCCGCCCCTCACATGCTTCCATTTTTACACATTTCCATTTGGTGACTGACTTTTGGTGTTAATCAACATTTAATTTCCCCTTGGACACCTTTTGGATAATCTCCATTATTTTCCACTTGCTCTCCTTCGTGTGCCTTCTTCCTATTTCAATGAAGTTGAAAGACTTGAATCTCCCTTTAAAAAAAAGAAAATAAAAAAAATAAATGAATTAAAAATAAAAATAAATTAATTAATTAATTTAAAAAAAGAAAAAAAAAGAAAATCCTTGCCATAGGATGAGTTATCAGCTGCTCAGTTTGTCTTTAGATGCTGGAATCTGCTCTGATTGCTGATTCCAGGGCCTCAGCCTCGGGGGCGCCCGGAGCAGGAGCCGCCCCGCCGGCTTCTCTTGGGGCTGCTTCTTCTCAGAGGCACCCCGTCCCTAACAGGGGCTTTTCGGGGCAGTGGTCTTGCCTGTGATTAATTATCACGAACCCAACTTGGACCTTTGGCTCTCTGGCTCTTAGCTGAGTAGCCAAGATATTTCTCTGGCCTGAGATAGTTGGCTTCAGCTCTAATTAATGATCAGTTGTTATCAGCTTAGTTTAGACTCTTTGCTCTCTGACTTTTTGGCTGCGTAGCCCAAACACTTCCCAGATCCAAAGAGCTGGCTGAAATTTATGTTCCTTTTTTTTTTTTTTTTTTTTTTTTGGCACGGTCTTGATCATTCTGATGCTTTCCCGGATCTGGAGAAAGATTTTAATTGTTTACAGTCTTGATTAATGGGTGTGCTGTTGCTTTGATAGTCCATCATTTATAGCGATAAGAAGCCAAGAAACAAATGTGCATGTTCTATTGCTCTTCTGGGAGACTCTGGTCAATCCTCTTTAAGGAGTTACTGTTCCGTTTCCCCCTCTGTTACTATTAAGTCACTAATAATTTTGTTCTAAGTGAACGTTAGGCCACCGCTCTGACTCCTTTCCCCACGGTGTTTATTAGGCTGACCGGCCTCGGCCGCCGCGTGGACGGAGCCCTGCCCCGGAGCCTCCTGGCCGTGTGTCTGAGGTCAGCACTCGCTGGGACAGCTCGGGGTCAGTTTGCAGGCAAATACGGAGCCTTCCTGGTCCTTCTTCAGGATCCACCACAGAGCTCGGCGAACTGCATTGGCTTTTTTCCTCTTTATGAAATAAACGAACCCCTACACTCTGTACGCGCCCTTGGGTTAGTCCCCAAAGTAAATCATCCTCCTTAAAGGGCGCCCCAAGTTCCCTCGCGCTCACACGTCAGGTACTGCGCCCTCCGGTCGCCACCTGCACCCGCACTTTCCGTCTCGACGACTCTTCCCGAGTCCAGTTAGAGTTGCTGCTGTGGATCAACCCACCGTCAACCGCGACGAGGTGGCCTCTGCTTCCCAATCACATGTCTTCTCGGCCCGAGTTCTCTGTAGCTACTTTCTTTTTTTTTTTTCCCAACATCCACATTTTTAAAATTTATTTTTTTAATAATAAATTTATTTTTTATTGGTGTTCAATTTGCCAACATACAGATTTTGTTCCCAATGGGAAAAGAATGAAACAAGAAAAAAAATACAGAGTGTCTGAGGCAGGTGACAGCGTCTAATTTTTCCCCATTTTTACAATGACGGTTGTCCCTGGAGTTCTCTATGACGTTTTCTTGACCGTGACACTAGAGGACAAAGTTTGCTCTCGGTTATGTTTGTGTCTTAAATCAGCAGACACCTGCCTGATAGTTGGTGAATTTCCATATTGCCTCAGCCATTTTGATAGGTTTTCTGTTGGATAGTAACCAAAATTTAACACGTGGTAGAAAGTATCGCTCTCTAAGTTCACCAGTGACTTCCTTTGAGAGAAACTCTGGTTCCTTCCACCAATCTCATCCTTTTTTGACCTCTCTTCTGCAACTGATACTATTGACCCTTCACTCTTTGAAATGCTTCCTCCCTTGGTTTGCATGACCCTCTGTGGCCCTAACCCTCCTCCTCCCTCTTCAATCATGCTTTCCCTGTCTCCTCCACAGACTACCCCCCTTAGCCCTCCCATCCTCCAATACTAGACCACCCCAGGGCCTTCTCTGTTCTGTGTCTAGACTCCTCCCTTGGGAATGCGTGGCCTCCTGCAGCCGTTCCCATCACCTCTATGCTAATTGATTCCATTATCGCTATGTTCAGTTCGCTCATCTGACTTCTGATTCATGTCTCTGTTTAGAGAATTTCCTCCTGGCTATCGTGCGATCATCCTACATCTCGCTTATTCATTTATTTCACCAGTATTTATTGCATGTCCGTGATGGGCCCAGTCCAGGGCCAGGCCCTCAAGTTACAGCGATGATCAAAATACCATGTGAGCAGAGAGTTCCATCACCCTCGAAGGTGAGGGCGGTGTCAAATTATTCATAACTAAATGAAACAAAACCTAAGGAAAGAAAAGCATGCTGCTCCCCTTGTCTCCCAATTTTTCTCCTTTATGGATCTTGTTTTTGGTGTCATAGCTAAGAAATCTTTGTACAATGCAAGGTCCCAAGGGTGTTTTTCTATGTTTTCTTCCAGCAGTGTTATAAAAGTGTTAGGTTTTACATTTAGGTCCATGATCCATTTTAAGTTAATTTGTGTATCAAGTGAGAAGTATGGGGCAAGGTTCGTCTGTCACATATGGACCTCCAGTAGTCTCTCCCTCTAATAAAACCAAAATACTTCCACCAAAATGAGCTTCCCTGGTATCATTTTCTCAGGTCCTCCTTCTGGTTAGAACTTACCATGGATTCTTACCATGGATTCGTGCACCACCAACAGCTAGCACTCCTCAGCCTCCGAGAGCTGTGCTGAGTGGTACGGCCCACTTAATTGCCCACAACCTCCCATCCTAGCCATGCCAGCGTCGTCGCTTGGTCAGTGGACTTCGGGAGCTCTTGTTCCTGGATTACCCAAGGAAGGGCAATCAGAATGCTTTTGAGATTATAAAACAGATAACTTTGCTCTCAATAAGAGAGCAAAGTTTCTTCCCACCGGAGCTGCTGAGCTAAGGGGCCAAAGGAAGTTGGCAAGAAGGAGGCCAACACATGGAGGGAAACGGTGGCTTGACCTGACAATAGACCTCACCCTCTGGGCTCTAGGAGTTGGCTTATGACCCAGTGTCATCCTACCGGCTGCAAGGTTACAAGGCTGGGAAGGTCTAGTTCATTGCTGAACACAAAGTCTTACACACTCACTCTAAACACAGATATCAGAAGGTGGTGCAAGAGTTGTCTCCTGTTCCCCTTGAATTTAACCTTGTCCCTCTGGCTGGTTTATCTCACTCTCTTCCTCCACCCATAGTCCTGTAGGTCATTTTGGTTCTCCCCCTCCCTCCCTGGCCTTGTGGTCACTCCTGCTGCTTCACTTCTGACTTTGGTTTCCATTCAGGCTTCCCCCGAGGAAAACGGGAGCAGGAAGCTACATAGCCTTTGCTTATGAGGAAAAAAACAAAAAGGAAAGCCCTCTCCTGGTCAGACTTTGGGGTGAGCCATCTACAGACAGAGATGAAGCAGATATAATTCATAATCGTAATTTATAATGAAACGGATACAAACATCCCTCAAAAGCAGAGTATTTTAATAAATCAAATTAAATCTGGTTCCCCAGACCGCATGCTCTACCTGCAGTGGTGAGAAGTTTAATTGGAATGGTTTAATTAAAACAGTGGAAGACCACATTCTAAGTCGGCAGCTTTTTGAGAATTTGGTTTGATTTAAGAGCAATTTGGAAATTAAGTCAAGGTGCTCTCGAAATGTGTTAGGTGACTGGACTCTGGTGGTGAGTCAAATTCTAATGTATTGCTGGTGAAAAGGCACATAGAGGCAGAACCTGGGGAAGCCCTGATTCTCACCTGGCTACCCTGATCCTTCCTGAGCCCAACGATCTACTGTCTTCAGCCACAGTGGAGATCGGTCAGGAAGAGGACAGCTTGCGATTTCTCTCCCCTGTACGTGCATCTGGTTGGGAAGCAGCCAGAGAGGATTAGACAGTCCTTACCCACCCACCCCCGCCCCCCCACACCCTCTCCTTCTGACCTGGGTGAAACCCTCCCCTGCCCTCCATGGACCCTGGCAATCTGAGGTCTCCCCACTGCAATCTCCAAAGAAGACTGTGCTGTACGTTTACAGATCTGATGAATCACATGACTGACATCTTAGCCTGCTCAGGGTACAAGATAACCTTTCCCAACAGCTTCTCTTTTCTTTGACTGTTGTAATTCATTTGAAAACTCCTCTCTAGACTTCTGTCCATATGAATGATCATAGTGTCCCATACGTGATCCTCCCAGGACTCTGGTTGAGGGGACATTTTGTGACAAGACCCCTCCCCGCCTTCATTCCATGGAAAACAATTTGGTTGGTTCTGATTCCGACGGAAGTTGACATGAAACACAATTCTGCATTTTAAGGGAAGGGGAATCTAAGTAGACTAAGAGCTCATAATTGTGATTTACTTTGGCTTTTTAATTTGAGTCTTCTAATTGCCTACTTTACAAACTGAGCTTTAAGAAAATAAAATAATAAGATTTGAACCTTGAGAATATACCTTCAAAGGGCTGTGCTTTGCGATTTCTCTGAGACAGAGAAGCCATATGTCCCTCTACTTCCAATTATTCTTTCCTTCCATCTCTCATCTCTAATTTTCTTTTCATTTTTTATGTCCTTCCGTGTACATATGCGAATGCTTTCATGATTTTTAGTAAGCGTATCTGAAACAAAATGCACAGGAAGAAGTACAAGTGGGTAGAGAAAGAGACACTGGTCCCAACTCCTGACCTCAGGCAATTGAACTGGCCAGTGTTTAATCTTGCAGGCCCCCAAGGCCCAAGGGAGCAAACATTCCCGAAGCCCCACCTCCCTGGCTTTCTTCCACTTCCTGGGATTTGACAGCCCTTTCCTTGCCTTTGAGCACGCTGTTCCTTGCACCTGGAGACCGCTTCACTGGTTCCCAGCTTGGAGGCCTTCTTCTCAATTTTTGACTTTAGTTCAAATTTTTCCTCCTTCGAGAAGCCTTCCTGACAGTCATCAGTGGTCCGTGCCCCCAAGCCTGGTTTTCTCTAGAGAAGCCTTCCTGACCGTCATCAGAGGTCCGTGCCCCCAAGCCTGGTTTTCTCTATCAGTATCCTATTTGTGTCCTTAGCTCACGTCACAAGTTGCAATTGTCCCATTTATTTTCAGTTCCTTGAGTTTACTGTTTGTCTTTGGTTTTCTTTTGGTCTCTCTGCTGACTCTGACAAAGGAAGGGCTGGGTCTCGCCAATTGAATTCAGGGCTCTAGGGATAACACCTGGCGCGTAATAGGCACTCAAGAAATATCCCTTTATTGAATGAATGAGCGAATGAGTGACCATCATCTCCAGAGAAGCCTGGTGAGCCAAACTGCTCTGAGAAGCTCTTTGCTACTTTGGTTCTGAACTCTGTTCGGGGAGACCTCTGAAGAGGGTGCACCAGCCAAGTGGGTTGGGTGGGCTGTTTCTAAGGCCAAATCCGGAGGAAGTCACCCCAAGGAGCACTTAGAAGGACAGTGAAACAATTCCTGAATTGTTTTCTAAATGAAGGAAATGAACTTGGATCCCAAATTGAATCAGGTGTCCAGCCACGTTCGGACCACCTTACAAAACAACCCCTAACCTATGTAGGCAAACCCCTGGAAGCTTGGTGCCAATCTTGGCAAGATGGCTTGTGCCAACCTTAAGCAAGACGCGGCACTGCTCTAGCCCAAGATAAAAAATAAAATTCACATTAAATATTCTTGAGGCGAAGTCTCTGAACAGCTACAAAAGACAATGACTTTCCTCCTACTGAGCTTGCATATTATTTTTAAATCTTGAGTATCTCCAAGGCAAAAACTTTACAACATTCGTCTTTATATTCCCGTCACAATCTCTGGCGTCGAAGCATCCGATAAGAGGAGCGCAAGAAAATAAAAGTGCACGACCCCTTAGTTATATTTTTAAGTATCATCCATTACTGGGAGGCATTTCTCATTATAAGTATACAAAATATAAAGTGCAGAGGCTGGTGAGAAATAATCCTTCTATCGAGGAAGTCAATTATCAGTCTGCAAAGAGTCCCCCTTGGGTGAGCATCTGAGAATGACCCCTTCTCTGGTCCTGCCCCACCTGCTTTTATTTCCCTACTGTCCTTTCCATCTTTTCTCCTCCTAATCCTCGGTCCATGCCTCTGAGATCCATGCCTCAACCTGGAAAATGATACCTCTTCTTTGTCCTGCATTGCTGGAGAAGGCTTTTAGCTCTTTCCACTTTTTTCAGAGGAGTGATACAAAAATAATCCAAAACAACACGATGTATTAGGATTGGGTTCAGCTGCAGATAACAGAAAACCCACATGGCTTAAGCATGATAATTTTTCTTTCTCTTCTAAAGAAGATGAAGGAGGGCAGTCCAAAGCTGATATGGAGCACCTCGCTACCAGGGGCCGATGCTCCTTCAGTCTCCTTGCTCCATGATAGTCATTTCCATCTCCAAGGTCACCTCATGGTCCAAGGCGGCTGCTGGCAGAAAGTACAAAGAAGGGGAGGCAAAGGCAACAAGGGGATTCCTGCCGAGGGAGGCAGCTCCCTTTCATGGCATCTCCCAGAAGCCCCACCCAATGACTACTGTTTGCATCTCATGCGCCCGCTCTATCAGCAAGGATGATACGAAATGTTACCTCTTAGTCGGGCACATTGCTGCCTTGAGGGCTTTATTGTTATGAAAAAAAGAGAAGAGCACATTGAACTCCAATTAAAAAAAAAAAAACTTCTTTCCCTTAGTAATATATATTTTAAAAAGAGAAGAATGGAGAATGGCTTATTATGAAAAAGACAAGAATGGAGAATGGATAATATTGTGTAACCCCAAGGCCCAAAGCATGTGTCGGAATCATCTGGAGGGCTTATTAAAATGCAGATTTTTGTATCCCCAGAGATTCTGACTTAGAAGGCCTGAGCCGGATCCTGAGACACGTGGAAAGCTGGGGAAACCACTAGCATTTTCTTCTAAGCAAGTCCATTTTTTTCCCTCCTAATATTGGCCATCTATTTACTTTAACCTCAGTACATCATTATGCCAACAAAGTCCCATATTCTTTATGGTACCGAGACCCTTCCCATCAGAGATAGGGCAAGGGAGAAAGGAAATAACATCTTGCCATGACTACTATGGCTGGAAATCTGCTTTTCCCAACATTTGCCAACCAGAACGTGTACCCGAGATGTGGAGCTGAGAAAGAACTGAGACTGGGCTGTAGTGGCATCAATGATCAGGGCTCAGCAGATGATAGAAGCAAAAGAAAAATAAAAGCAATTTGGTGGGATGTTCCTGAGGATTAGGGAACTTTCAAAAGGCCACATAACTGGTCTTCCTTTGCCACTGATGGTTCAGGCTAATGAGGTAGATTCATTCTTAAGCAGGAGATGGTATAGACCAGCAGGAGACAAGAGTAGGGAGAAAAGGATCATGGGTGTATGGGCTTGGCGGTGGGGCTGCCAGCCTGGGGTAGGGATTTAATTGCCTTGGGATCAGAGACCCTATCCTGAATGCTCACCCGTGTGAGCATTTCCTTCCTCCACCCTCCCTTCTCTGTGCCTTGTTTTTTTTTTGTTTTTCTCAAAAATTTGCTGAGTGAATGAAAGAAAAGACTTGTTGTCTGTGCTCAGCGTAAAGAAATCAAGATCTCCAAATCCTTGGAGACCGTGGGGTAGGGAGAGTGAAGGAAGAGGTTAACGGAACCCAAGGGAAAAGGGAAAACTTGGGCCAAGAAAGTCAGAGGCCACTTGCACAGAAGTACTTGCCTTTCTGGGGCTGTTTACCACATAAGCCCTTCTTTTCTTATCATTTGGGGAATTTTTGTGTTTTATTCTGCTTTACGGTAGAATTCCCACACAAACTATTCTCCCAGTGGGGTCTGATTTGAACACGAAGCTCTAAAGATCCAAGCTAGTCGTGTGCATGTGTGCGAGTGTGAGTGCGTGCATGTACACATTTCTTTTAAATTGTCCATTATCAAAAGGTGGGTGATGTAGGTTCCTCTACCTTCTTTCCCTCTCAAAGGTTTGGGCCCCCAGAGACTAATAACTAACACTTCTAAATTCCATATACTTGGAAGCCAGACACTCAAAATTCACTCTAAGTTCGTTTTAATCAAAGCGCGATGTAATTTGGATCTTGAGTGTCTTCAAGCAGCCACTACCCAGGGAGGCACGTCCTGCAGAACTCACCAAGAGCTGGGTGGCTGCAAAGGGTTCGCCGTCCCCAGACCCTCGCTAGGTCAACCCTTTCACTCAGGGGTAAGGCAACCGAGGTTTGGGGCTGGTGAGTCATTGGCCCCAGGCCCTCGCAGTGACTTGCCCACATGCTGGGTCTGCTCTTCCCACGTTTGTAGCCATTCTTGTTCTACTCCTACTGCACTGACCAGTATTTCACATCTCGACACATTTCTGGAACTTGACGAACATTTTGGTAGTTGGAGTTGTCAGGTTTAAGGAATTGGTGCAATTCTGTGTCAGGCCTTGAGCCAGAGGCAAGGTCAGAGGGCAGCAAATGCAAAGCCCACCCCCCGGCCGCCAGGGGCTCTCACGGTGGAGTGAGGGATGGGGTGGCATGAGGGACAGGGTGGCCTGGCAGCGGGCAGACGGGGCGGTGGGGCCAAGTGGAGGCAGCTGGTCACTCCCAGGCCAACGGCCTCCAAACAGGAGGAGGCATCCAGGGAGGAGGCTGCTCGGGGTCGCTCGGGGAGCGCAGTGATGTGACCGTGACCTGGAGGACGGCAAGGAGGCCCCCCCGCGATTTTACAGCACAGAAGGCAGCCGCGCCGGAGGGCACCAAGGACAACGGAGCCCAGCTCTACTGGAGGCTGCTCTGGGTGAAGGCTCGGCCCGCAGACAGCCTCCCGAAGGCGCAGGAGCAAATTCCTTGAAGTCCGGGACCATGTGTGGGCCTGTTGCTGCCAAGACTAAATCCCACGGACCGGGCGACTTAAACAACAAACCTCTATTTCCTCACAGTTCTGGAGGCTCAAGTCGGAGCCCGAGCTGAGGCAGGTTTGGCCTCCCCCGAGCCGGACTCTGCCGCCCGGATGGCCCATCTTGCTATGTCCTCTGCGGCCTCTGTGCGCAGGCTCCCGGGGCCCTTCCCCCCTTCGGAGGACCGCAGCCGTGGTGGGTGCAGGCCGCACCCTGAAGACCTCACTGGGCCACAGGCCCTGTCTCCAAACACAGTCACATTCTGAGCGCTGGGGGTGACGGCCTCCACCTACGAATTCGAAGGTTGGACACAAACCGTAACCACGGCTACTCTGTGTGGTTGCGTTACTTCCAGAGACAGATTACACTCCTGTAAGAGCTACCGGGCATCGCGAAAGCCCATTACGACAGGCTACACATTGGCTCCGCCACACATTTCCTGTGAATCTTTCACTCAAGTATAAGGATTAAAAGTAGAGGGTCACGTACTGCATAAAAACGTAAGAAAACCAACCTGCATTTTTATCCCTAGGAACGTACCCAAAAGAAATAAAAAACCCATGTCTACACAGAGATTCAGTCGTAAGTGTCCATAACGGCATTACTCACCATCATTAAAATGTGGAAGCAACCCAACTATCCAACTGATGGCCAGGTAAACAAAATATGGTCTATACTATACCCAAAGCGTGGAATATTATTCAGTCATAAAAAAGGGAATGGACTACGGACGTGGACTACAACGTAGATGAGCCTTAAGAACAGTATGCTAAATTAAACAAGCCAGATGGAAAAGGCTACATAGTGCATGATTCTGTTTTTGTAAACTGTCCAGAAAAAGGCAAATTTATAGATACGGAAGGCATATCAGGGGTTGCCCGGAGCTGGAGAAGGGAGTGGAGGCTGATGTAAGGGAGCACAAAGGAATGATTTAAGATAAAGCAGAGGTTCCCAACTTAGATTATGGTGACAGTTGCACAAGTCCATAAATTTACTAAAAAGCATTTGAACTACGTATTTACAACAGTTGGATTTTTATGGCACGCAAATCATACTTCAATAAAGCTAGAAAATGTTTGCGTGCCGACCTTGCGTGGGGGCCACACTAACCTTCTCTTTCTCGTTCCAATTTTAGTGTATGTGCTGCCGAAGTGAGCACAGTAAAGCTGGAAAATATTAATAAAATGTACACAGGAGGCATTGGAAAACATTACAAGAAAATAGTAAACTTTAAAAATTTCCTGGAATCACACAGGAGAACGTATGCCTTCCATCTGTGGTCCACAAAAGGAAAAGGCTTCCCCCATCCCCGGTGAGCTCTTGGTCCTGCTCTGTGAGGGGTAGGGGGAGGCCTTGGCAGCTCAGGGACGTCGCGTACTGTTTCACCTCCGCTAACCAGCTCCTGGTGAAGCCCAGCAAGTGATCAGATCCTGCCCCAGTAACCCTGGGAGGGCCCTCAAGGACCATCTTGCACAAACCTCTCATTTAGTTGAAGCTGGGGTTGGGGTGGGGGCGTAGAAACCACAGGAGCTGAGCTCAGGACATCGCAGGTGGTGAGCGGTAAGATGAGCCCATCTCGGGTGTCCTGGTTCTTAATCCAGAGTCATCCGCTGGGTTGTCTTTTCGCATCTCAGCCTTTCTCAGCCTCGATGATCCCACCTGCAGAATGGGGACAGCGATACCTGCCCCTGCCTGCTTCATGGAGCCACATAAAGACCAGATGAGATCAGTCCCAAACCGGAAAGCCCTCGGAGCCCTTGGCTGGCTCAGTCGGTTAAGCATCCAAGTCTTGATTTCAGCTCAGGTCAGGATCTCAGGGTTGAGAGATCGAGCCCCGCCTCGGGCTCCCTGCTGGGTGTGGAGCCGCCCAAGATTTTCTCTCTTCTTCTGCCCTTCTGCACGCCCCACCCTCCACCCTCGCTCCCTCTCTGAAGACAAAACAACAGAAATCCCTCTACTCGTGCAAAACGTTGTGGTGGTGGTAGTAGCAGGTCAGCTGTGGCTCTAGCTCAGAATCAAGACCAGAGATCTGTAAGACCACACTTCCAGAAAATGCATTCCTCTGTCCTGATGCGAACACGAATCTCTGGCTAAAGTTGCTCCCCAGCATCACGAGGGGGTGGGGATGGGGCAGTGAGGGCACCATTCCTTTAATTTTCCAGAACATTCTCTTTCCAGAACACCATTATCTTCCTGCTGTCCATCCGTGACACTTTAATTACTTCGACGACAATGAAATTTAGTCTGTGTGCATTCAACTATGATTACTCGAATAACAACAATGGAAATGGAGGTTTGATTTAGATATCTATAACCTCAGACTTATTTATTTTACCCCTCTCCTCTGAAAACATATCCGTTCCTGTTGAGACACCAGAAAGGGCCCTCTGGGTCTAATAACACCTGGAAAGCCCCAAGACTGTAAACTAAGCATATTTTGGAGTGTATTCATCTCTCCTGAAGGATCCCCTCAATCCAACGCCCCTCCCCGGGCCTCCTACCACCCACACAGGGGCGGATCTCACCAGGAACCCGCGAAACGAGAGCCCGGCAAACCAGTCATCACCGCTGGCCCAGGAAAAACACCAGGTGCAGAGCACAGCTCAGAATGTGATCTGAGAAAACACATAAATCAAGCGGGTCCCAGGGAGTGAAAGTACAAGTTAGTGAAAAATAACAACAAAGTGACCATGAAATGTTAAATCAGATCAACCCCACAGCCAGCTAATTGCTGAGGCCTCTATGGAAAACCCAGGGTGAAGACTGGCCGATAAGCCAGGAGAAAGCTGGACGAGCATTCTCACCTCCCACATCTGGTTACTTTGCGTATGTTAGGGGGATCGGCCCTTTAACTGTCATATATGCTCCAAACGTATTCCCCCAATTATCTCAGGACCTTGTCATGACTTTCTTAAAATTTTTACCATGCAAATATATTTCATTTCCAGGCAGCTTGAATTATTCGTCTTTTCTCTTGTCTTTCTCTGAATTCTGAGCTGCATTTAGAAAGGATCTTCTCATGCCTACATTATAGGGGAAGTTAGCCATATTTTCTCTGAACACAGGATACCGAGTCTTCCTACCCATCCAAGAACAGGGATTTCTTTCCATTTGTTCAAGTTTACTTTTATGTCTTCCAAGAGTGTCTTAAAGGTTTTTTTTTCCCCTTATAAAATCTGCACATTTATGTCTAAGTGTCACCTCTTTTTTCGTTGTTACATCCTTTTACTTTTTTCGTTGTTACATCCAGGCACCGATTTTGGGTTCTAAATAAAGAGTAACATACTCTTCCCACTCTTCTCTTCATTTCCCTTTGCCCAGGCCACCGGTCTCACTGGCATGACTTGAGGGTGTGTCCGTCGGCCACGTCGGCAGAATAAGAAACAACAGTAGGTCTAAGACAAGATGACATAAGACAGTGGTGAAGAGGGTCTTTGGGTCTTAGTAAGAAAGAATTCACATCTGTCTGGGGGCAAAGATAAGAGTAGCAAGGCTCTCACATATTTAAAAATCTAAAACTGGATTTAACTCGTCTGCTTTCCTCAGTCAAGTAAACTCTATCAATTTCCATGACATCTTGGACAATCTTCTAAATCCTCTTCCCTCGTCTGGGTCTGATATAATACAGCATCCTTAATGAGTAATAGTATTGAGTTACTAAATCCCTTCTATAAATTCTCCTTTCTTCCTATTTCCCTCATACTTTCATGATCCAAACTCCATGCGGCCACAGGGGTCTCTGGGAGATAGTTGTCTCCAAGATTAATCTGTAAAACCAAGCGAAAGGCGGGCCCTGCGAACCGTGCACACATCTCACACGGTACGCTGCTGTCAGCTTTCAGACTCGGGGTCTCTGGATGGTTTTCTCAGGTTAGTACATGGTCCTGCTGAGATCAAGATCAATGGTTAGATTTTATTCCAGACCAGCCAGCTCTCCTTCCTCCCAAAGCTTCTCTTCCAATGGTACTTAGACCCAAACAGGACTGAGTGAGAAATCTGGACAAGTCACATGAAGTCCAATGTTGGAAACGCAACTGGAGGCCGAAGGCAACTGGAGACTCCGAGCCTTTGTCAGGATTGAGAATGAAGACCCCTGCTGGGCCCTTTCGCCGCTTCCTCCACCAGTTCCACTATTGAACTCCTACACACCCTTCAAGGTCAAGCTTAACCGTCACCTCTGGTGCATAATTTTTCCCGACACTCCTCTACATCCCAGAGATATAATTGCTCCCTCGTCTGTTTTCCTATTAAATTTTAAGCATACTTCTTTTATCATCTGAATCACATTTTATGACAGCTCTCTCATTATTTGTTTATATCTCTGTCTACCAAGTAGGCTTCAGATCCCCGGAGGCCGGAACCATATTTCATTCATCTCAGCATCCACCACATCTAGCAACGTAATTGAATTAAACTGACCAAAGGGATTTGAAATTTTGTTGTTGTTGTTGTTCTACCCACCATTTGCGATCCATGAGTCACAGCCTCAGCAGGAGGCAGAGCTGAGTTCCACCCAGATCACATCTGCACCAAGGGATACAACCCAGAGCTCCCTGGTCAAGGTGGGCCACGTGCTTCAAAGCCCGTCTCCCTTTCAGCCCACCGACGAACTCTTAATCGGTGAGATGTGAATAGGTATGAGGACTAAATAAGATAGTGCCTCTAAAGCACCTATTGGTGAATATTAATTAGAATACTAGTGACCCTATACTGCACAGGCCAATGAAAACCTTGGATGACGAACAGTAGAGCTCCTGAGTCCAGGGAATTCCTTAATAAATCGCTATGTAGGGGATCCCTGGGGGGCTCAGCAGTTTGGCACCTGCCTTTGGCCCAGGGCGCGGTCCTGGGAGTCCTGGGATCGAGTCCCGCGTCAGGCTCCCTGCATGGAGCCTGCTTCTCCCTCTGCCTGTGTCTCTGCCTCTCTCTCTCTCTCTGTGTGTGTCTCTCATAAAATAATTAAATAAATAAATAAAATAAATAAATAAATAAATAAATAAATCTTTAAAATAAATAAATAAATAAACTTTAAAATAAATAAATAAATAAATTGCTATGTGAGCCAACATAGTTTCCCATCCTTTTCCCACCCTTACATGTAGGATATGGAGCACATTCCCAGGGCCATTCCTCTGGACTAGCCGTGTCGTAGATGACGGATCTGGCATTGCAGGTACACTTGCTGGAACTTTCTGTTTCCTTTCCCTGTGCCTGGAGAAAGCATGCTGGAATGTCTGTGAGTAAAAATGGCACACCTTTTTAAAATAACACATCTACTCTTATTACGTGTTTAATGCACAGAAACTCAGTTCTTCGTCAGTGCACATCAAGGACTGCGGCGTACCTCTGTTTCGACCCAGCAGAGGTGTTGTGAAACCCAGTTGCTAAGATCCATCATTGTCCAGACGAGCACTTGAGACCGACCGTTGTCACACTGTGAGATGTCCACAGACTCTTCCCCCAACCATATAATTATGAAAAGTGGGCTTGTCAAATGGGCTATCAGAATATTCTCGCGGGAGAGCCGTGACAGAATGAGGCTGCGCCGTCTCAGGAGCTAGTGGAAGGCTCAGCACCCTGGCGGGAAAGAGAGGCAAATTCAAAAACAGAGATAAAAGAGAGTTTGGCGAAGGCCCTACTTACCAAGGCCCCGCCAGCAGGGAATGGCAGGACACCCGTGGGCTAAGGGGCAACAGGAGGTCGCTCCGACCGCCTCTGAAGGAGAGAGCGTCGGACGAGCCCGGACCCAGAGAGCGCTGGGGCCCTGCGCCCTCCAGCCACCGACAGGCCAGGGAGGAAGTACCCGAAGGTCTTTCCCCTTCTGCTGCGGGGCCTTCCGTCGGCCAAACCCAACCGGGATCCCCGAGCATGGGCCGTCCACGCAGGCCCCAACGGCCAGTCCTGGACAGAGGACAGGGTGACGGATGCAAAATGCACGTAGAGACACAGTCAGGAAACATCCAGCACTGCTGCCAACCAGCTCTTTTCTTTTTGATGCTGCATTGTGATTTCTAGCCTACTTTGAGGGGGAACTGGATAGGATTTGAGTGGCTTTCTACTTGGTTTCAAGGAGAAAGCCCTTTCTGTCAGCAGAACTAGAAACAATGGAATCATACGGGTGTCGTTAAACCCTAGAAACACGCGGGGTTTTCATCTCCATCTTAGATAAAAAGATGTCTCAGTTATGTCTTCCCTGGGCCATTTTAATTAACATTGTCAAGAAAGTCCCAAATGCCTGACTCTCTTTATCTTCGTTTTCAGAATATCAATTGGGCAGAATGTACAGGTAAAACTTAACAGAATTTACAGCGAAGGGAAAGGGGGAAAAAAACGGAAAAAGCATAGGAAAATCATAAGGGTTTTTTTTTTCCACCCTCTTCCTTTTTAATTCTTGTTGTACTTACTCAATAGGGTTTTGATGCTGACAGAACTGAAAGGCCTGTGTTCACTCCGACGACACGTCCTGCTCCAAGCTGGAATCCCTCTCGGAGAAACAGGCGGAGATCTGGCCGCCGAGCGTCCTTGCCGCGCAGGTGGGGCCTCCACCTGCAGGTCGGGCTCCGCTGACAGTTTTGAGAGGACGCCGAGTATTTGCTCTACTTAGTACGGCGCTTTTATTGATTATTTACATAATAATGTATCCACGCTAATTATACAGAATTTGGAAAATATAAAAATACATAAAGAAAACAGAAGCCACGTGTAGCCTCACCTAATGGTGTAACTCTCACGTTTTATTATATTTTCTTTCCCGCTTCCTTTTCTACGTAGAGTTCCCAGGCAGCACGATGCACAGCATGGAGGTTGTCAATCTGTCTTTATTATAGTGAATGTTCTAGAACAATAGTCCTCATATTATCAAGTACGTTTTCAAAATAATGAAATTTATGGATGGCATGACATTTTCACGTCGGGTTGGGGTCTGCGCCGGGCCTGGGCTGCCATGCACAGCATCACGGACGGGCTCAAACCACAACGTGTGTGTTCGCACGGCTCTGGAGGCTGGGATTCCAAGATTGGGGTACCAACGGCTGAGATGTGGGAAAGGCCTTCCCCCTGCTGTACAGAGTCACGTCTTGGCCTTGGCCCCTCACGGGGTGCAGAGAGAGAGCAACTGACTCTCCCCCTCTTTTTTTTTTTTTTTTTTTTTATTTTTATTTTTATTTATTTATGATAGTCACACAGGAGAGAGAGAGAGAGCAGAGACAAAGGGCAGAGGGAGAAGCAGGCTCCAATGCACCGGGAGCCCGACGTGGGATTACGATCCAGGATCGTGCCCTGGGCCAAAGGCAGGCGCCAAACTGCTGCGCCACTCAGGGATCCCTCTCCCCCTCTTAATGAGGGCGCTAATCCCACCACAGGGACCCTTCCGTCCTGGTCCTGACCGAATCACCTCCCCAGAGCCCCCTCCTAACATCCCCGGGGCTGGGCTTTCAACGCGGAGATGGACTGGACTGCGTGTGCAGCCCACGGCACCCAGCTCCACCCTATGGATCCAGCCGGGCCCCAGCACCGAAGAACACTTGGCTTTTCCCAATTTAGGTGTATCCAATGTCCTTACCACCACCAAGACTGCGGTGAACGCCTTCATTCATGGTGTTTCCCAATCTATACATTTCAGCTCTTGCCGGATTGCCATCCAAAGAGGTCTTGCGCCGTGACGCTCCCACGCACAGGATAGGACACGGGACCATTAAGATGACTCGTGTCCATCTCCGGTAAAGGCATTCTGCTGTTGTCTCAACGGACATCTCTTTGTTCGGTGAGGGCAAGCGCTTTCACGCATCACAGGCCATTTCACTCCCTCCTTTGTGAGGTGTCTGCTCCTGCACTTTGGCAGCTGAACTTTCCTCCAGATTTTTGTTCCTCTCCTGAGGATCACAAAACTTTACACGACTTCATCCCAATTCATGGAGTGTTTTCAGATGGTTGGTAGCTTTTAACAGAGCGAGCTGATTCCAAAAAATGTCATTCCAGTTTGGTTTTTGACAGAGAACGGCTATACGCTCAGCTGAACGCTGCCCAGACTGTTTTCCAGAACCGTAAGTAAAGTCATCTTAATTGTCTCTCTGAATATATTAAAATACACAGTAGCCTACAGTCTTTAGTTCATAAATCCAAAGCTCTTGGAAACACATTTGTTTTGTGGGCCTCTCTAGGCCTAATTAGGACTATATGATCCTTTTTAGGTACTGGGGAGAGTGAGAAAAAAAATAGTTTGGTCAAGCATAGGCCTCTCGACGTGAGTTCTCAACTTGATACAAAGCCCAGAAACGTTACAACGAATGCGTCCTCGAGGGCCCGGGGGGGGGGGTTTCCTACCGTTTCTAGGGTGGGTGATGATGTATGTCTACGCTTGGGCACACCTTGCTGGGGCTTCTCGAAGTTAGCAAACCCAAAGGAGGGGCGGAGAAAACCAATGGGAGTTAAGTGCATAGCCTCACTTCCCTGGTGAAGTGACCCGTGGTAGCAAGTGGCATCCATCCAGGGCTTTCCGTTTTACAAAGCACTTTCTCGTACATCCCCTCATCGGGTACAACCACCACATGGGATGTTGGAAAGCATCACCCTCAATCTGCAGGGACAGTCAAACGACTTGCTCAGCGTCACACAGCTGACACGTGGTAGTGGGTGCTCAGACTCCTGGCTTCTGAGTGCCCATGCCGTCCCAACCGTATTTTTCTGAGCACCCGTTAGAAATGCCATAGGATGAGACAAGAATAGGAAAAAGAACAACAACGACCCACACGCAGATTACAACACGATCACCATCATGCCCAACCGTCTGGAGAGGAGAAATCTGAGAGATTTGTGCAATCTTTTCAGTGAGAAGCGACATTCCTGGTCTTTGCATTATATGGTTACTCTCCCCTCTGAGCAATCATACTCGCTGTGTCCTGGTGAAGATGCAACGTCTCTGTCTTCGCTCCGTCCGCCCAGCTTGGCCTCCCACGGCATTATAGTTGCTGTCGGCTCCACGGAAGGCTGTAGGGTGTGCTCGGCCAGAGCAAGTGACTACACAGCAGGATGAGAAACCCTGGAAAACCGGAGTGCTCAGTCGGTTAAGCACCTGCCTTCGGCTCAGGTTGTGATGCTGGGGTCCTGGGATGGAGCCCCAAGTCGGACTCCCCACTCAGCTTCCCCCTTTCCTTCTCCCCCCCACCCCTCAAGCTCTCTCAGATAAATAAAATCTTTAAAAAATGAATTCAAAATTACAAATGTGGAAAACCACATTGCAGCGGTGAAGGTGCCTCTCCTGTAGGAGTCCGCAGACCCTTCTCATCAGAATCATATGGGTCACATTTGAGGGATTTCTGAGGCTGACAACAAACCTAAAAGGATATTTTTGCTAGACCTCAGGCCTAGGATGGTCCCGATGGTGGATTTGGAATTATCTCTCACAATCTGTTTTCACTGGGGACCTGGATGCCTGATGGTGAATGAAAACGAGCTACGTTTCTTCTTAACATACACGTATGTGCCCACACAGATTTCCTAAGCATCGTTGTGCTTGCTGGTGGAAAGGGAATTCAGATTCTAAATCCCTGTCCTCGTTACCAGGAAGATGCAAAACAATGAACCGGTTTCAGCCCTATTAAAGGCTTGCTTATTAGAACATACTGCCCGGTTTCTACTCAGAAAACCTCACCCAGGATGTCACAGCCTGTGGTCGGAGGCCTCTAAATGAGCCGATACTGAAACCCACCACAGACACCCAGGAATGGGCGTCTGCCCGGGGTAATTGTCTGTGGGCAGGTAACTACTGAGGGAGTCGTGACACCCTGGGGCCCACGCAGCTCTCCTCTGGTTACCACCTGGCTGAGCGCAATACGAGAGGGAGGGAGTCTTGTTCCCACCGCCTCTAAAGGGACCCACAATCTCTCTTGGTGCTGTGACAATCCAGGGAACACAACCCCAACCTCAAGTAGCAACGAGAAAGAAGTCTGGGCAGCTCTGCTGTGGGTGTGGGACTCCCAACTCCCTCCCGTTCTCCCTCCTGCACCTTCGGCCCTGGTGACCAGCATCGCCATCCTTCCAGAAAAGCCACCAAGATGGTGTCAGAATGGGAATTAAAATCCAGACTGTGCTCTCTCCACATCGTCCCACTGTCACCTACCAACCGGGGAGTTTTTATCAGGCCTGACCAAAATATCTGCCACGTGGGGTCTGGAGGATTTGGCTCTCTCAAGTTCCATGGTTCTAAAATATCTTTACCTGACAAAGGTGTTTGTCTGCCATCAAATGGCAAGGTCTACCCATTACCTCGTATTTACCCAACTTTTAAATCCAGAGCACGGAAGCTGGGCCTCATTTTAGCGTGTAGGGACATTCCCACATCACTTTTATGGGACATTCAGGAGTCTGGGAGCTAGGACGGAAAAAACACGCACTTACTCACAATAGTCCAACACGCCAGATAAAGGCCTGCCGAGAATTGTGCAACCCAAGCGCAACTCCATCGGAGCTGGCCATCCTCAGGCACACAGTGAAGGTCAAGTGCTATCTGGGGATGTCATGCATGTTTTATTTGGAGGGGCTATTCGGTTAACTTTGGGTCCGTTTTCCATTCTTCTTAACATCCAAAGATAAAATAAACCTCATGAGCAAATTTTAAATTTTTCAAGTTTAAAAATGTCTCTCCCGGCATTCAGAAGCAAACAACCCTTTAGCGGTGATAAAAAATAATAATAATAATAATAATAATAATTACACAACAAGAACAGTTATCTTCAGGCTGCCACTGAGTGATTTCAAACCATCACGATCCGAAGGTAACGTACAGAGAACTAGGAGATTTAGATTTACATTCACATCACATGTTTATTAGCAATGGGCGAGACTGGTTATCTTCTAGGTCCGTAAATCTATCCTTACTAATTGCCCCTAGACTTTTCAATTAGGTGAACGGATTAATCCCACTCTGTCCTCCTTTTAAGCCAGTTTGACTCAAGCTTCTCATACTTGTATGTCACTGAGATCTGATGAATACAGCACCACAGAGACTACGCTGATCAAGAAAACTAGAAAATAGGTCTCTTTTGATTATCTATTAAGTAACTTTTATAACTAATCAAAGCATACGGCAACTTTGTGACGATAATTTCCTGCGGTAGTTCTACAAATGGGGTTTTTAAGTCAGAAAAAAACTAATTCTGCAGATTTATGTGTCATGATTACGCTCCATGTTTTGAATCAAATGATCGTGGGGAGAAAGAGGAATGGAGAGGGCCATCTTCATCAGTCCCAAAAGGATGGTTATTTGATTTTGTGTGTGTGGGTGGGGGGGGGGAGATTTCTCTCTTGTCTCCCCTATTTTTAATTTGTAACTTTCATCCCCAGCCCCCCCATTTAGCTCCCATCCTGCTAATCCCTAATCAAACAGCCCATCAGCACTTTGCTTCGTCTAGCAACAGAAGATAGATTTTGAATCTTCTGACATTATTTAGCAAAAAAAAAAAAAGGCATATCTCTGCTTATGTTTAAAACTTCTGAATCATTGTTATAAGTAAAGCAGTATTTCAATTTAGTGACTCAGGTAATCTGTAAACAAGCAAATAAGGAACGTGTTTCAAAGATTCCTTAGCTAGTCGATTTTACAAAACCCGGGACATATTTGCCCGAAAACATGATCTTTCTTTGGTGGATAGATTCCTAGGACACCCCCCCCTCCGCCCCCCAGGACTCCTTTACCCATAAGCAGGTGTATTTTACTCTGAACACTTGCCCCCAGTCCTTCAGGGCCCACATGCCAGGGCCGCGTCCCATCTCAGACCCCACAGGTGACTCCAGTACACCCTCCAGCAAAGTGGGTCTGTTGACACCCACCCTTTTAAGGAAGAAACGGAATAATGAAAATAAAGCATTGAATACAGGGCTGGGCTCAGCATGGTGACGACAACCAAGACGGGGCGGCAAAGGCTCGGAGCCCCGGGACCCTCAGCAGCCAAAGGGTGAAGCCAAAGAGAGAAGCTTCCTGCAGCGTCTGCGCTCCCGCACGGACTGCGGGCTCCGGCGCAGGCCTCCCACCGGCTGCGGCTGCTTTGGTTTGTCCCCTTAGCATTTGCACTTTTATTTATTTTTTTGAGAATCTTTATTAATGTCAGCTGAGTTAACATACCCTCCCTAGTTAGCAGGGGCAGCGCGCAGCGACGCGCTGACGACCCCAGCGCCTGGGGCCGCCCGCCACGCAGCCCGGGCCTCGGCGGCTCCACGGCTGCTCCTCCCTGCGCACCGCACCTCCCTGCGCCTCCCTGCGCCTCCCTGCGCCTCTCTGCGCACCGCACCTCCCTGCGCCCCCCTTGCGCCCTCCTGCGCCTCCCTGCGCACCGCACCTCCCTGCGCCCTCCCTGCGCCTCCCTCCGCACCGCACCTCCCTGAGCCCTCCCTGCGCCTCCCTCCGCACCGCACCTCCCTGAGCCCTCCCTGCACCTCCCTCCGCACCGCGTCTCCCTGCGCCCCCCTTGCGCCCTCCTTGCGCCCCCCTGCGCCTCCCTGCACCCTCCCTGCAACTCCCCGCGCACCGCACCTCCCTGCGCCCTCCCTGTGAAACGCACCTCCCTGCGCCCCCCTTGTGCCCTCCTGCGCCTCCCTGCGCACCGCACCTCCCTGAGCCCCCCTTGCGCCCTCCCTGCACCTCCCTCCGCACCGCATCTCCCTGCGCCACCCTTGCACCCTCCCTGCGCCCCCCCTGCGCCTCCCTGCACACACCTCCCTGCGCCCCCTGCGCCCCCCCCGCGCCTCCCTGCATACACCTCCCTGCGCCCCCCTGCGCCCTCCCTGCGCCCTCCCTGCGCACCGCACATCCCTGCGCCTCCCTGCACCCTCGGAGCGCGGTCGCTCCCCGCACGCCTCCGTCCGAATCTCCCCGGCACGCGCGGCTGGGACCCACCCCAAGGGCCTTAGGTTGGTCAGTCACTTGCAAACACCCTCTGTTCCAAAGAAGGCCATTTCCACAGGCCTTGGGAAGTAGGCCCTGAACCCACTTGGGGAACGCAGTTCAACCCGAACTGCGCGGCAGCGACAAACGTGGCCGAGCACCTCTCAGGGAATGTCGCGCGGGGATTCTCTGGGCCACGGCAGGGGGCAGGGTCCGGTGTCGCCGTGGGCGGGGCCACGACGGAGGGGCGGGGTCCGGTGTCGCCGTGGGCGGGGCCACGGCGGGAGGGGCGGGATCCAGTGTCGCGGTGGGCGGGGCCACGACAGGAGGGGCGGGGTCCGGTGTCGCGGTGGGCGGGGCCACGGCGGGAGGGGCGGGGCCCGATGTCCCCGGGGCTGGGGTGGCGCCCCCCACCCCGCCGGCCAGTGTGCACCCGGGAGGACCCGCTGCCTGGGGCGCCTCCGCCGTCTGGGGCTGGGGGCTGGGGGCTGGGCCCGGGGGCCTGGGCGCCGCCTTCCCGCAGCCGGACGGCCGTCCCCTCGCTGGTTTCGGGCAGTACGTGGAGCGCCAGCGCAGCTCCCGTGTCCGTGTCCGGCGCCCATAGCATCAGCCGAGGGCCGGGCTCCCCGCTGCCCGGGGCGCGGACCCCGAGTCCCCGGACCCTTCCTCGGCCCACAGCCTGCGCCGCTCCCTCGGTGGCTTGGCTCCTCGCCGCCGGCCTCCCTCTGCCCGGGCCCGGGGGGCAGGGAGGGCGCCCCGACTCCGCCCGGAGCCCGGCCCGCGCGACCCCAGGTGCACCCCGCCCCGCCGGCCGCCCCGCACCTCCAGGCTCCGCCCGCCGGGGCCGCGTCCCGGGCACAACGCAGGCGGGTCACCGCCCTCGACGCCCCGGCCGGTCAGGGCAGCCGGCGGGCTGGAGCCCCGGGGGTGGGGGACGCGCGGCTGCAGGGAGGCGGCGGCGCCCCGGGGCCCAGCCCGAGCCGCGTCACCGCGCAGGACACCGCGGACCCAGCCGCTGGGCACGTCCCGCCCACCCTGGGCCCCCACCCCAGGGAGGGCCTTCCGGGGCGTCTAAAAAGGGCGAGTGCACGTGCTGCGGGGGCGCCCACCTGGGGGCACCCTCCACCCAGGGGCACCCTCCACCCGGGGGCACCCTCCCCTGGGAGCACCCTCCACCAGGGGGCACTCTCCCCTGGGAGCACCCTCCCCCTGGGGGTACCCTCCCCTGAGGACACCCTCCCCCCGGGGGCACCCTCCCCTGAGGACACCCTCCCCCCGGGGGCACCCACCCCTGGGGACACCCTCCACCCGGGGGCACCCTCCCCTGGGAGCACCCTCCACCAGGGGGCACTCTCCCCTGGGAGCACCCTCCACCAGGGGGCACCCTCCCCTGAGGACACCCTCCACCCCGGGGGCACCCTCCACCCAGGGGCACCCTCCCCTGGAAGCACCCTCCCCCGAGGACACCCTCCACTGGGAGCACCCTTCCCCCGGAGGGGAAGGGGGTGGGGGGTTCCCGGAGCTTCGTGGGTGGAGGTGGGGGAGGGGGTGGGGGTCCCGGAGCTTCATGGGAGAGGGTCAGGGTGGGGGGTCCCGGAGCTCCCGAATGCCCTGGCCCCACTGAGGGAAGGCGGGCATAGCTTCCAGGCCCATGCATCCCACAAAGCCCATCCGCAGCCCCACTGGAGCTCCTGTGTTATGGGGTCAGAGCTGGCAGACGCTATCAAGCGGTGGCCCTGTGGGAGGGACAGTGGAGCTGCGAGGCCTCGGCAGCCCCGGGCAGACCCCGTGTGCAGAGGGCACAGGACAGGCCAGTGCGCAGGGCCCAACCTCGTGGGAGCAGCGGCGGGGCCCTCGCAGCCACGGGTGGACACCTCCTGAGGTCGGTGCCAGGCGGGTTCCACACGTTGTGACCGAGCCAGGCCACCGGGTGCCCTGGGCTCGGGTGGGTGTCGTGGGCGCTCGCAGGGCCACCCTGGGCCCACGGTGGGGACCACTAGCCGCTGTGAGCACCCTGGGCCGTTTGGGGGCAGCAGGAACAACCCCGCGGGATGCAGGAAGGTGGTGGCAGCCGGTGGTCTTCCCCAGGAGTGTACAGAAGGAGGCCCTGGCGTGCCCTCTGGGGTCCCCGACAGAGGACACCCCCGACCCTGAGCATGCACCAGATGGTGGTCACGCGGCCAACGTGGCTTCGTGGAAGTTCCCACCGTGAGGCTCCCACAGCCTGAGCACCTGGGGCCTGAACAGCCGTCCCCGCCTCGCCCTGCTGCTCCCCAGGCCACCAGTGGGAAACGGGGAGCTCCCCCAGGTGGGCCGGGGCCTCGTCGGTCAGCAGCTGGCCCTGGGCCTACACGGGCTCCTGGCCATGCTCCTCCGGGTGCTGCCCTCGGCGAAGGCTGGCCCAGGTGGGGGGGCCACTGGACCAGGGAGGCCGGGCAGGAGGCCAGGCAGGAGGCCGCGGTGGCCCAGCGGCTGCAGACTCGGGAGGCCTGGCCCAGGTTCCCTCCAGCGGCCTGGAGGCGGGAGGAGGGTTGGGTCGTCAGGGCACGGGGGTCAGCGCCCTTCACCCGCCCGAAGGTCAGGAGGAAGGGAGCTCCTGGCCCGGCCACCTGCCTGCCGGGCGCAGCCATGGGGGGTGGAGGGGACAAGCGGGCAGGTGCTCCAGGGTGCCACTCGCTGTCCCAGGGTAGGTGGGCCTCACCCCGGAGCCCGCCCCCGTGGACACTTGGCCCTGACTGCAAAACACGGGCGGTGACAGGCTGCGCAGGGGGGCAACGGCTCAGAGCGCCTTCCCTCAGCCTTTTCGAAAGAAAAAGTTCAAGAAAAAGAGAGAGCCCCACGAAACCCACCCAGGGGTTCCATCAGCTCTCCCCACTCAGCACTTGCCCTTTGCTTCCGTTTTTCTCCCCCTTTATTACCCTTTTTTGGCCCGCGGGGTCTTCCAAGTGCTAAGCGTCCCTTTGCTCCTCTGAAGTTCAGACGCAAGGGGGGCTCTTGCTCTCCCAGGACGAGCCCCACCGGCTTGCAGCCAGCACCCGCTTCCCGGTCCCTGCGGATCTCGGCCCGCTGCCCGCGCATCCGGTCGCGTGTGGCTTCCCCGGATAGTCACTGAGCATCTGTGTGCACCAGGCACCACCTGGGCTCGAAGAACACGATGGCGACGTGACCCCAAGCTTCTGAAACTTAGTCTGATTGGTGGTAGAAACAAAAAACAATAATATTATTTATTGTTGAAAGATTCTGAAAGATAATACTTTTTATAGTCATGGCAGCTCATAGGAGAGATTCCCAGTCTCACCCTGGAGGGTGGGGGTGACACCAGGTTGCAGTAATGCTCTCTGCTCCACGCCCTCCCCGTATCTCTGCTCCTGTCGTGGTTTTGAGTAAGGGACACGCGGGGCTGGGCAGAGAGGGACGGGCAGGGGCATGGAATCAGGCTCACAAAACAAAGTCCCAAAATGCTGAGATGTAAGGAAACCAGAGATAAGGGGACAAACCAGACCACCCTGCCCTGGGTGTGGGTGGGAAGATACTTTTCCTGTGATGGTCGCCTGCAACCAACAAGGAATAACCGGACCCTAGGGGACCCCTGGTGGCTCAGTGGTTTGGCGCCTGCCTTTGGCCCAGGGTGCGATCCTGGAGTCCGGGATACAGTCCCGCGTCGGGCTCCCAGCGTGGGGCCTGCTTCTCCCTCCTCCTGTGTCTCTGCCTCTCTCTCTCTCTCTCTCTCTCTAGGTCTATCATGAATAAATAAATAAATCTTTAAAAAAAAAAAAAAGGAATAAGTGGAACCCCAGGAGGAAGGAAGCCGTTAAGGATGTTCTCACCAGTCCTCGCTCAACCCGGGACATCACAAGAAGGATAAGGCCGCAGGCTCCCTGGGCAGCTCTAATTAAAGGCTGTCCCTGGAGGCGCACGTGGGCAACCCTGTGGGGACTCCCCTCACCCCCCAGAGCTTTCTCTGCGTCCTTGCTTAATCGACTTCTATCCCTTTACTCTCCTTTGCGAGATTCATTCCTCGACTCAGTGAGATGAGAGCCTCGCTCTCCCGCTGCATTTTCATCAGCTTTGGGCTTGCCTGCGTGGCCTGCCTTGGCCAGTGGCTCACGGGTGACCTGCTGGCCTAACCGGGACCCGAGAGCCCTCACCCGCTCCCACCTGCCCGCAGGGCGACGCAGAGCCACCCCGAACCTCAGCCACAGCCACCCCTCGGGCCTGGGAACAATAATAATCATTAAGCCTCTCATGAGCTTTCGGGATGGGTGGGGCCCCTGGAGTGAGGCTGGAAGGCGGAAAAAGGAGCCTGGGAGCTGGGGAGGCTCCCGAAGATCCCAGCCGGGAGCCGGCCGCCTGCAGCGGGTCCGTTCAGAGAACTGGTCAGGCTGTGAGAATTTCGACGGCACCCAGGGATCTAGGACCAGCTGGTCTGGGAAACGGTTCCTTTTTATTGTCAGACTTCCCAGCCAGTAGAAGATTCTCAAGTAAGATAACAGCCTGGAGACAAAGACGAGGTCAAGGGTCTGGCCCTCAAGGTACGGCTTAGAGACAAAGACCAGCCCTGGACACTGCCAGGTCCGCCAGGTCCTCAAGGCAATGACCAAACTCTAGAAGAAACAAGGTGGCAGCTGGGGCAGGGTTCTCAGACCTTAACCTGCTGCACAGCCACCTGCAGGCCTTGCTCACACAGGTACTTTGGCTCCACCCCTGGAGGGTGGGAACCAACAGGTGTGAGAGGAGCCCAAGGACGTGGGGCTCCAGGCAGCTCCTGGTGATGCCGATGCTGCACGTTGGGGTCACCCTGGTCTACAAGGAGATCCTTGGAGCCGGACAACCGGGTTCCTAGAAGATGTAAGGGCATCACCCCACCGCAGCCCAATATGCCCGGACTGACAGCAACTACGGAGATGGACAGACGGAGCGACCGCGACGGGGACAGAGAAGCACGTCCCAAATGAACTTTGACACACAGGCAGACTAAAATTTAAAATAATAAAAAAAAGCTCATAAAGATGTTTTCCCCACTGTATTCCTTTAATTTTCTTGTTTACAAAAAAAAAAAAAATTTCTTTTTTACCACGGATCTATGTGCTGAGAAATCGTGCCCTTAAAATGTAATGGGACTGGAAGGAATTTGGTTGGAACCATGTTATTCAAGGCTTTGAACTTCTGGGGTAAATGCTAAAATCATAGAGTAAGCATTTATCAAAGCTAGATTTAAAAGTTCTATCAACTGAAAACCCAGTTAAACACTATTGCAATTTTCTTAAATGAAAACAATTATGAACCATCAGACTTGCATAAAGCCTGTACCCAGACATTAGTCTTTCATTTTCTCCGTGCTTCTGACTTCTTCTAAAGAGATTTTTCTTGGACTAATATGTTAACCACTAATTACACAAATTATACTAATTACACAAATGTTTTCACTGAGGGACACCTTGTTTAATCTGACATACTCAGGAAGATCTGGGGAAATTAAAATACCAATTTCAATCTACTACTACTACCAAGATAATATCTGTTATAAATTATTCTAAATAACATATATTTTGGTCCAAACCTGGAATTGCTAAAATTCCTAAAACGATGATGCATAAGGAAGTATATATGGAATCAAATTTTAGTTGGTCTTTTTTTTATTATTTATTCATTAGAGACAGAGGGAGAAGCAGGCTCCATGCAGGGAGCCCGACGCGGGACTCGATTCCGGGACCCCGGGGTCACGCCCTGAGCCAAAGGCGGCGCTAAACGACTGCCCCTGTTTGTTTTCATTTGTAAACTCAGAAAGGTTCTCTGAAACCTTCCTAACACTGGGTATGTATTATCATTAAAATATTTTGCCACTTTATAAAAAAAAAAAAAAAACTCAGAAAGGTTTTTTTCTGACAGTCTTATGGGCAGAATCACTTCAGGCCTTGACTGAAACCGACTGCAATCGTGGGAAACGTCAGATGGCCTGCGAGCCGCCCCGTGGACTCCAGGTTGGAAGCATTCTGAGAAATTTGCTCAGATGCCCCCAAAAAGGGTATATTTTCTCAAGCCTTTTGCAGAGTGGCCAGATGATGGAAATGAAGGACAACCTTTCTCCCACTGCCATTTGCCCTGGGCTGACGTATTGTCCCCAATTCTTTCTTCCTGCCCTGCCACGGCCTCGCTATGGGTGCCCTCTGACGGCGGGCTTGATACTTCAATGGGATGCCTTGATACGGCCAATGGGATGTGGGCAGAAACAGGAGCGTTTCACACGGAAGTATTTATTTCCGTTATTTTCTTCCCGCTTGTCCAGCTCTGCAAGCTTGGGTACAGGAGATAACTGATCACTTTTGTCTAGAGGCCTCTGGCATGTGGGGACCGCGGAGATCATGGCATCGTGATGTCGTGATTGAGTGACACTCTTTGAAGCGCTGGGTAGGGCTAAGGACATTTTACGTGTTGGAGGGGGGTGAGTAATTGTAACCCAAAGGGTGGACTGTGAGTGGCCTGTGCTGCCCAATGGCCTCCCGGTTCTCTATCCTCCCCCGTGCATCCTTACCCTCCCTAGGGCCTCATCCTGGCTTTTGACTGTGGGCTAGCCACGGGGCTTCCTCTGGCTACGTACCCGTGAGCCCTGGCCCCGGGACATCCCACGCGTCTCCGCTCACCCGCTCATACCTCTGCCTTTGCCATGAACGTGGGTGCCGGCTCTCCCACGGGTCCCAGAGAGGTTGTGAAACGTGGGGCGAGTGTGTAAGGCCACCGTGGGGAGCAGAGCAGCCCTCGCCCCGAGCCCCGGAGCACAGCCACCCAGCCCACCCAGCCCTGCCCGAAGCCCGCGTGACCCCCAGGGACACGCTTGTGGCTTCCAGCTACCGAGTGTCGAGAGGCTGGTCAGATGGCAGAGGCTGACGCCCGTGGAGGAAAGCAGAGGAAAGCAGCCTTCCCGCAGAAAGCGTCGACGAAGCCGAGAGTCCGGCCCGGAGTGGAAACGGCAACTAAGCCCACGGAGAGATGCTCGAGGTGCTCAGTCGTCGTCGGGGAAAGGCCAACTATAACCGCAGCCCAGTGCCAGCGCATCCCTGCGGCAACAAACAGAAACCAGGGCGCGGGGCAAGGGGAGCCCTCGAGCACCGTTAGCGGGCGCGCCGGGGGGCACAGCCACTCTGGGCAGCTTTGCGGGTCTCAGGAAGCTGCGCACGGTCCCCCGGGCAGTCTCGCCACGGCGCCCTCGGTGTTTATCCACGGACAGAACCTGCGCACGGAGGTTAATGCAGCTCTTTCCCGAACGGCCCAAGCCGAGAAGCAAGCAGGCTGTCCCCTGGTACGTGGACGGCTAAGCAGACCGTGCCGCATCCCCCGCAACCGCGCCACGAGAAACACGCAGGACACCTAAGTGCAAATCGCTTGTGAGCGAGGCCCGCCGGCCAGGCCTCCAACCACGTGAAGTTCTGGGAGCAAGACTCACGGGGGACGCATGATGGTCCCGAGCGGCCGAGGCTCGGGGCGTAGAGTGGGGCACGGCAGGCTGGTGCACAGGGGACTTCAGGGCGGTGGAACTGTCCCGTGAGGTCCCGCACGACGTCCTGCGCTGGGCAGAGCCACACAATCTACAACACAACAGTGGGCCCCGATGCAAACGGTGGGGTGAGTCCATAACAACGTATCGCTGTTGGTTGGTGAGCGGTGACAGGTACCGGGCGACGTGCCACTGTGGTGGAACCGGCTGCAGTAGAGAGGAGGTACGTGGACGAGGCCCTGAACTTCCTGTTCCGGTTTTCTATGACCCTAAACCTCTTCTAAAAAAAATTAAGGTCCATTTTTACAAACTCAAAAAAAGAAAAAAAGAAAAAAAAAAGGTATGAAGGACCCTAGACAGTCTGAAAACAAAAACAAAAAACCAACAAACCAACCGGGACAGGATTTAGCCATGGAGAGTAAGGAAGTACGGTAGGGCAGAGGCCTAGACGGGGCTGGGTGTCGGGAGGGAGCTGCACCCGGTGCCTCCGGCAGGGAGGCCGTGAAGCTGCGGCTCCCAGGACGCACTTGCTCCCTCGGTGCCGCTGCCCTCTCCGCCGGGATCCGGGTCTGCCTTCGAGGCCCAGGAGGGACAGGTGCCGGGAGGCGGCGGGATCCAGGCAGGGTGCCCGCAGAGGACGTGAATAAATAAAATCTTTTTAAAAAAAAAAAAAAAGAAAAGAAAAAGGAAAAGGGCAGGCTTCGGAGCACTTCCGTGGGGCTGCAGGCCTGGGGCCCAGAGCCATGAGGTCCGCAAAGCAGGGGGCCCGGGGGCCGCCTCCCGCAGCTGACCCGACCCCACGCCCGCCCGTCCCGCCGTCCTTCCTTTCCCAGTAAACCAGTGGTGCAAGGAGTAAACTGCTGCTCTGCGAGCTGCCCGGGCGGGGGGCGGGCGTGGGAAGCTCCATCACAGCGCGCTGGGCACGAGGAGTCACCAACCCGGGCCTACAGGCGGGTCTGGGGGGTGGGAGGCGGCAGCGCCTTAAGACCAGATCCCCAGCCGGCGGGGACGATGCCACCTCGGGGGGATGGCGTCAGAAGGAGCTGGATCGTAGGACGGCCGACGGGGGCCACACACCTGCAGTCACAGGCGGGGGAAGGGGTCCCCGCAGAGGCTCTGACCCCCTCATGGGGGCTCCACCCCGTGGTCTGACCACCTCCCAAAGGCCCACTTGTGATGCCATCACCTGGGGACAGGCTTCGACCCTCGACTGAGGGACGCACACACGTTCCTCTGTGGCTCTGAGTTGGGGAGTCCTACTGTCACCCTGACAACCATGGGGAGTCACCTGGGGCGTCATGTGCACCTACCCCCGCCCCGCACCGCGCTCCGGAAGGCTGGGGCCCGAGCGTGCATCTCCAGGGCCCCCTCGCCGCTGGCCTTCGGGCGGGTTAGGCCAAGAGGAGATGCATGGGCCGCTAGAGGTAAACACCCCCCATTGGGGGCTACAGGGCCACAGCTCACGGCTGACCCCTCCCTGACACAGCGGCCTCCCCCCCAGCTCTCAGCACCGGGAGCAGCGTCCCCTGTCCCTCCCTAAGAGTGGTCCTGGCATAGAGCATCCCTGCGTGGGCCCCTGGCCTTGACTGCACACCCAAAACAGCCTCCCCCTTAAAGCCTTCATTCAAACCAATGGGAGTGAACTTAGTGCCCCTCAGGGCCCACGGCTATGGTGGGTTAGCTTAGACGAGGACGGTAGGGGCTGACAGGGGAAACAGCGGGAGAGACACCTCGAGGTGGGCTTGACCACGGGACATGGGCTCAGCAGGGACCAGGGAGGGGAGTGCAGGTAAGACAAGTGCTGGGATTCGCCTAGACCCCGGGTGGATGGGGACCAAGTGCTTGGGGTCCTCCTAGGCCCCGGGTGGATGGGGACCAAGTGCTTGGGGTCCTCCTAGGCCCCGGGTAGATGGGGACCAAGTGCTCGGGGTCCTCCTAGGCCCCGGGGTGGATGAGGACCAAGTGCTGGGGGTTCTCCTAGGCCCCAGGTGGATGGGGACCAAGTGCTCCGGGTTCCCCTAGGCCCCAGGGGATGGGAACCAAGTCCTGGGGGTCCTCCTAGGCTCAGGGTGGATGGGGGCCAAGTCCTGGGGGTCCTCCTAGGCCCCAGGGTGGATGAGGACCAAGTTCTGGGTGTCCTTCTAGGCCCCGGGGTGGATGAGGACCAAGTGCTGTGGGTTTTCCTAGGCCCCGAGTGGATGGGGACCAAGTGCTTGGGGTTCTCCTAGGCCCCGGGTGGATGGGGACCAAGTGCTGGGGGTTCTCCTAGGCCCCGGGTGGATGAGGACCAAGTGCTGGGGGTTCTCCTAGACCCCAGGTGGATGGGGACCAAGTGCTCCGGGTTCCCCTAGGCCCCAGGGGATGGGAACCAAGTCCTGGGGGTCCTCCTAGGCTCAGGGTGGATGAGGACCAAGTTCTGGGTGTCCTTCTAGGCCCCAGGGTGGATGAGGACCAAGTGCTGTGGGTTTTCCTAGGCCCCGAGTGGATGGGGACCAAGTGCTTGGGGTTCTCCTAGGCCCCGGGTGGATGGGGACCAAGTGCTGGGGGTTCTCCTAGGCCCCGGGTGGATGAGGACCAAGTGCTGTGGGTTTTCCTAGGCCCCGGGTGGATGAGGACCAAGTGCTGGGGGTTCTCCTAGGCCCCGGGTGGATGAGGACCAAGTGCTGGGGGTTCTCCTAGGCCCCGGGTGGATGGGGACCAAGTGCTTGGGGTTCTCCTAGGCCCCAGAGGGATGAGGACCAAGTGCTTGGGGTCCTCCTAGGCCCCGGGTGGATGAGGACCAAGTGCTGGGGGTTCTCCTAGGCCCCGGGGCAGATGAGGACCAAGTCCTGGGGGTCCTCCTAGGCTCAGGGTGGATGAGGACCAAGTGCTGGGGGTCCTCCTAGGCACTGGGTGGATGGGGACCATGTGCTGGGGGTTCCCCTAGGCCCCAGGTGGATGAGGACCAAGTGCTTGGGGTCCTCCTAGACCCCAGGTGGATGGGGACCAAGTGCTGGGGGTCCTCCTAGGCTCAGGGTGGATGAGGACCAAGTGCTGGGGGTCCTCCTAGGCACTGGGTGGATGGGGACCATGTGCTGGGGGTTCCCCTAGGCCCCAGGTGGATGAGGACCAAGTGCTTGGGGTCCTCCTAGACCCCAGGTGGATGGGGACCAAGTGCTGGGGGTCCTCCTAGGCTCAGGGTGGATGAGGACCAAGTGCTGGGGGTCCTCCTAGGCACTGGGTGGATGGGGACCATGTGCTGGGGGTCCTCCTAGGCACTGGGTGGATGGGGACCATGTGCTGGGGGTTCCCCTAGGCCCCAGGTGGATGAGGACCAAGTGCTTGGGGTCCTCCTAGGCCCCGGGTGGATGGGGACCAAGTGCTGGGGGTTCTCCTAGGCCCCAGGGTGGATGAGGACCAAGTTCTTGGGGTTCTCCTAGGCCCCGGGTGGATGGGGACCAAGTCTTGGGGTTCTCTTAGGCTGCAGGTGGATGGGGACCAAGTGCTTGAGGTCCTCCTAGGCCCCAGGGTGGATGAGGACCAAGTGCTGGGGGTTCTCCTAGGCCCCAGGGTGGATGAGGACCAAGTGCTGGGGTTCTCTTAGGCCCCAGGGGATGGGGACCAAGTCCTGGGGGTCCTCCTAGGCCCCAGGTGGATGGGGACCCATTACTACTGTCATCTCGGTGCCACTTCCTGGTGCTCTTAGATTCGGGATAAACCACAATCACGGCCTTGATTTGAGCGTCAGAAGACATTGTGCTTTTTCCTGCTGCTGCGGGACCGTCACTTTTAAAACATACAGTTCCATGATTCACTTCACTTAAGAGTAACTCTCCGGGCCCCAAAACATCTGTCCCCGATTAAACAACAGATACCACTTACAGACCATGTCTGCTTTCCAGGGTTTTGGAGCAGTAATTAATCAGGCAAATGAAAAAGTACAGACCTCATCGTTTTATCCAATTAGGAGAAACCTCTGGAAGTGCAGGCCCTCGAGCCGTTTGGTTTTGTTGAAATGTGTCGTGATGAGTGACTGGTTTTATATCTTAGAAAATATCAATATTTACTTTAAACTTACAGCTAAATGAAAGAAAAGCAGAGGTGATTAGTGAACTGTCACGGGGCCCACGGGGGGTGCCGTCGGTGGCTACCGGGGACGCCGGGAGGGAGAAGACAACACCCACGGCTTCGTGCTTTCCGCAGCCGGGACGTTTCCAGCTTCCCGTTTGTGGTTTGGCCTTTTGTCTCCGGTTCATCATCCGCCTGGATGGGATGTTTCCGCCCCAACCCTTTACCCATAAGCCCCAGACCGCCCCCCTTCCTCCGAATCCCAACGGCACCCTACACGACCTCAAATGCAACCGCTCCCTCTACCAGTTCCTGGAAATCCTGCCCGGCCAGGTCGCCACCACTTGAGCTTCCCGCCTTTACCCAGAAGCTGAAAAGGCCTTTTTTTCACACTGAGTCTGAGCTACCACGATCTTTTTTTTCTTTTTTAAAAGATTTTATTTATTTATTCCTGAGACATGCAGAGAGAGGCAGAGACCCAGGCAGAGGGGGAAGCAGGCTCCGTGCGGGGAGCCCGATGCGGGACTCGATCCTGGGACCCCGGGATCACGGCCTGGGCCGGAGGCAGACGCTCCACCGCTGAGCCCCCCTGGGGACCCCGAACTACCAGGATCTTCAGGTAATTACATTGTTAGAACCCAGCAAGTGAGCTGCAGGCGAATGGTTTTCCTGTTTCCCGTAACGACCTCCGTAAGGTGTCGCAGGTCCCCGCAGGTCAGCTCTGGACGGGGCAGGAGGACCCCGAGGCCTCGCCGTCCGGTGCCGTTAGTTTGCCTCCCTCTCAGCTGGTCTGTCTGGGAGGAATTTCAGGGAGTAAAATGAAGTAGAAACAAAAAACCATCTTTGGGGGATCCCTGGGTGGCTCAGTGGTCTAGCGCCTGCCTTGGGCCCAGGGTGTGACCCCGGGGTCCCGGGGTCGAGTCCCACATCGGGCTCCCTGCATGGAGCCTGCTTCTCCCTCTGCCTGTGTCTCTGCCTCTCTCTCTCTATGTCTATCATAAATAAATAAAATATTTTTAAAAAGAAAATTAAAAAAAAAAAACAACCATCATTGCTACTAAGAAAGTAAGTTGCCTGCACCAGATAGAATAAAGCTATACTGGAGGAGACAGCAAAGCTAAAAAAAAAAAAAAAAAGCAAATAAATAAATAAATAAATAAATAAATAAATAAATAAATAAATAAACAAACCCACCCACACGTACAAATAAAATCCAGTTCCTCTCATAGTATCAAAGCACAACATGCTTACTGAGAAGGATGGAGAACAAAGTTTAAATAACCCATCATCACGTCACCCACAGTTTCCGATATTTCCTTCAAGGGGAAAACACCCCTTTAAGTCCACGCATGACGAGACATCTTTGACATCCCACGTAAGGAACAAAGTAACCTCTTAAGTTTGAAAGTCCTGAACGTTTAGAAATAATATTACAGGGGATCCCCGGGTGGCTCAGTGGTTCGGCGCCTGCCTTGGGCCCAGGGCGTGACCCTGGGGTCCCGGGATCGAGTCCCGCGTCGGGCTCCCTGCATGGAGCCTGCTTCTCCCTCTGCCTGGGTCTCAGCCTCTCTCTCTCTCTCTCTCTCTATCATGAATAAATAATTTTTTTAAAAAAAATTTTTTCAATTTAAATTATAGTCTTACTCCAAAAGTCATAAAAAAAAAATAGAATAATGGTAAAGAAAGCCTCCGAGTCGGCGTGGGGGGCCGGGGTGCCCAGTTCTCTGTGGAGGACAAGAGCGGGGGTGCTGGCCCGTTGCGGGTCGCGCCCTGGGAGCCTGCAGTGGCGGGGTGGCCACTCTGGGCCCGGCAGTGGCCCAGTGGCCGCGGACCCCTCGGGACAGGACACACTCGCCGCGATGCTAGACGGGACAGGTCTGCTCACGGGGGTCCCCGCGTTGTCAGCGCTGGAGGGGTGACCGGAGGACACGCAGCCCCGCCGGCCTCCGCGGCGACAACGGGCCCCTGGACGGGCTGCCCGGCCTGGACCGGGTCCCGGGCCCACGAGCCGGGGGTCCAGGCGGGGGAAGGACAGACCAAGTGTGGCCCCAGGTGCGGGGCGGAGGTCACCTGGGCTCCGGAGACCCTCCAGTCCCCGTGTTGAGCAGGTAAGTGGGACGGCAGCTAAGGACGGAGGCTCTGGCACCTGCGGGCCTGGATTCGCACGCTGGCCCCACTGCACGGAGGACAGTGCTCAATCCTTCCTTGCCTCAGTTTCCCACCATAAAAGTGAGCACGATGAGCATACTCACGGTGGCTCGCTCGAGAAGATGCACACACGCCGTGTCCCCGCAGCCTTGCTTACAACGGTGCAAGCAGCCCCGGTGTCCACCGGTGATGACTGGACGCGGAAGGCGTGGGGCGTGTACGTGCACATGTAACGGAGTATCGCCCAGACGTATGCGACACGTGGACGGGCCTGGAGAGCAGGACGCTTGAAGCCAGTCACGGAGGGACAAATGCCAGGTGATTGGCTCCTGGGTGGACTTCAGGAAACAAAACCGGTGAACAAAGGAAAAAAAGAGACAAAAAAAAAATGTGTTCACTCTGGAGAACAGGCTGACGGATACCCGGGGACAGGAGGGTGGGGGGCGGGCCTGCAGCTCATGCGCGTGGGGTCGGGGAGTCACAGGGCCAGACACGGGAACACACGTCCCGGTGTGTTAACTACTAGAATCTTGGGGAGAAAGAGAAAAGCGGCACCGGCGGGGCGAGCATCGGCAGGGACGACGGGGTACGCGGAGGGCTGCCCACAGGTGCCAGGGCCCACGCGCCAAGGCCCCCGGGACACCGCCCGCCCCGGGACAGCCCTGCTCTGCACCGGAGCCCTGGGCTCGGGGCAAGGGCCTCAGAACTGGGGGGCGCACACCTGCACGCTGGGCCCACGCTGACACGGGGTCCCACGCACGCGGGCCCTGAACCTCCCAGCTCTGTGCACCGTGTCCCAAACCACGGGCCTCGTGCCACGCGGTTCCTGAGTCGCTGTCGGGCTCCCCGTCGAGAAGGGGGCGAGACACCCCTCCCTGGAACTCGCCTCCCCACCCGGGCCCTCCGCCACCCTGACGACACCAACACAGTGCCCCGGGGCCCGGACGGCAGTGGACACCATGCCCGCCATCCCCACTGTCCCCCAGCACCCGAGCCCCCACGGCTGCTGCTCCCTTCCTGACCCCCCCACCCTGGGACATCGGCAGCAGGAGCCTCGGTCCGCATGAGCTCACACCGACGCCGACGGGCACTCGGGAGGGAGAGGGGAAGCCACTGACGCCGGAATCTCTGGTGTGTCCGCTGGCACCCGCCAGGAGCACCCGCCAGGACACCCTGTGGGCACACATCACCCACGGCCTCCCTTCGGAGTCATGCTATGATTATTATTTTTTAAAGATTTTATTTATTTATTTGTGAGAGACACAGAGAGAGAGGCAGAGACCCAGGCAGAGGGAGAAGCAGGCTCCATGCAGGGAGCCCGATGTGGGACTCGACCCTGGGACCCGGGGGTCACGCCCTGGGCTGAAGGTGACGCTCAGCCGCTGAGCCCCCCCCCGCCCCCGGCCGCCAGAGTAGCAGCGAGCGTCACACCCCGGCAGGTGTTGCTGCCACATTTGTTCACGACGCCAGGCGGGGGCCCCACACGGAACACGCCCCAGCTTCCCAAGGCTGCAACTGGAGCCACGCAAAGCGACCGAACATTACGACGGAGCCAGAGGGCACCGAAGCATAGTTGGAGGAGGAATTCTGTGAGGAGAATAAAACAGGGGTCAGTATCTTTACCAAGAGTGATCGTAGCGGGATGAGGGTGGGCGATCACGCGTGTTCTCAGCATTAACCAGAGCACGTGGTCACAATACCGCAGTGACGGGGGCAATGACAGGCCCCCTACGAAGTTCCGTCTAAAATTCCAACGTTAAAAAAAATAAAAAATTAAAAAAATTAAATTAAATTAAAAAATAAAACAAAAAATAAATAAATAAATAAATAAATAATTAATTAATTAATTAATTAATTAATTAATTTTAAAAAATAAAAGTTATGGGATCCCCAGGGGCTCAGCAGTTTAGCGCCGCCTTCAGCCCAGGAGTGACCCTGGGGTCCCAGGATCGAGTCCTGCGTCAGGCTCCCTGCATGGAGCCTGCTCCCCTCTCTGCCTGGGTCTCTGCCTCTCTCTGTGTCTCTCATGAATAAATAAATAAAATCTTTAAAAAATAAAATTAAAATTAATAAATAAATAAGATAAAATTTCAACATTACTGGGACACTGCGTGGCTCAGCTGGCCGAGCAACCGACTCCTGGGTTTGGCTCAGGTCATGATCCTGGGGTTGTGGGATCGAGCCCAGCGTTGGCCGAGCCACAGGCCGGGCTCGAGCTCAGCGCTTGAGAGTCTCTCCCTCTCCCTCTGCCTTACCCGCCCATTCATGCTCTCTCTCTAAATACAGAAATAATCTTTAAAAACATAAAAATAAAAATCCAACATCCTTCTCCAGCTGGAGCCGAACCCGACCTCTGGCACCTTATGGATCCGTACAGACCTACGGACACCGAGCAGGAAGCCTCCCAGATCCCTCAAAGGCCCCTCCGACGGGACGTCCGTAGGACTTATCCTTTAAAGTCTAGACTGAAGGAGGATTTCAGCGATAACCACGCCAGCCCCAGAGGTCCCGGGCAAACACGGCAGCCTGCACGCCCCGCCTGCGGTCCACTTTGTTGATTGGACTCAACCCATATTTTCAAAAATAATCGAGCTCATATCTTTTCTTTTTTTGCAGAAATGACACTAGATATTTGAACCACGATGGGCGGCAAAACCATCAACCATCACGTACCCTCATATTTCCTACTGGGAAAGACAGGCGGGTACGTATTAGGAACCTAAGCCGCAGTGTCATTGGCTCTCCCGTGGGGACACCCTCAAGGTCCACGGTGCAAGGTCCCATGGGGACACCCTCAAGGTCCTCTCCCAACGGGGAGCAGAGGGGGCTGCAGGGATGCGTTGCATGAGTAACAGCACCCCAACGCCGTGGCCTCGGGTGACACCCGTCTGTCGGCGACTCAGGGCTCCGTGGGTCACCAGCCCTTCGGGGCTGGCCTGGAGGCGGCCGCAGCACGCGTGGGTCCTCGGCTTCCCCGCCGGCCGCTCCAGCTCGGGAGCTGGGGGTCACACACCCGCACTCGCGGACTCTGCAGCCCGCGGTCCAAGCGGCCAGAAGGCGACAGGCCCGCCACCCCTCGGCAAGCGTCAGGAGCGCCTGGCAGCCTCTCGTGCACATCAAGGACCAAAGCCGCCCTGGGAGGCCGAGGCGAGTATCCTGCGGGCGGTGAAGTGGGCTCGGAAAGGCCGAGGCGGCCGGGGTGACCAGAGAAGGGAGGTGCTGGCGAGGACCCTGCGAGGACAGCGAGGAAAGGACCCGTACCAGGGAAGATGCTCGCTGGGCACTGGGGTGCAGGGGGGCTCAGGGGGCCCAGGCCGTGACTCCGGGGTCCTGGGATCAAGTCCCCATCGGTCCCCCCGCAGGGAGCCTGCTCCCCCTCTGCCTGGGTCTCTGCCTCTTTCTCTCTCTGTCCCTCATGAATGACTAAATAAAGTCATTAAAAAATAATAATAAAATAGATGCACGGGGAGGATGATGGCGAGTCCAGGCGATGAGCGACCCCTGCTGCCCGCACAGTGGCCTCCTCACGGGAACCTCCTCCTGCGTGAGCAAGGAGGGGAGGGGACCCTGTCTTCCTGGTCCCCGCTGACCCCCCAGAGGTCCTGACCCAGTGGGGGGGGTGAGTCCAGGTGGGCCCCACTCAGGGGGGAGCCTGCAGCTCCCTGTGCCCCTGCCCCGTGCACGCCCTCAAATAAATAAAATCTTTAAAATAAATGAATGAATGAGTAAGTAAGTGAATAAACGAATGAACTCATCCTTGAACTTCCACGTGCTTTGGCTTCATCCCAGATGGACACACGTCACGGGAACCACGGACTCCGCGGGCCTGCCGTACTTTCCCCTTATTACACATTAAAACAAACATATTCATAGAACTCGGGACAACAGGAAATAAATACACGCAGACCCAAATGCCTGCGGCACTTCTTAAAATCAGCTCCCTCCCCACGGATGGGACGGACGCCGCGTCGCTGGGGAGGAGGCTTCAGGGGGACTGTCCTCAGGGCCGCGGGCCCTCTGCGTGGTCACAGAGCATCGTGTGTGGGGGGCTGAGGGGACAAGGCCTCACCGCGGCAACGGAGCAGGCGGGGTGGTGGCGGACAAAGCCTGGAGCAGAGGAAACAGTAGGCTACCTGGGGAGGATGGGACAGGCCCTGAGGAGGATGGGGGCCACCTGGGGAGGACGGGGACAGGCCCTGAGGAGGACTGGGAGCCACCTGGGGAGGATGGGACAGGCCCTGCGGAGGACTGGAAGCCACCTGGGGAGGATGGGGACAGGCCCTGGGGAGGATTGGGAGCCACCTGGGGAGGATGGGACAGGCCCTGGGGAGGACGGGGGGCCACCTGCAGAGGATGGGACAGGCCCTGGGGAGGATGGGGGCCACCTGGGGAGGACGGGGACAGGCCCTGGGGAGGACTGGGAGCCACCTGGGGAGGATGGGACAGGCCCTGGGGAGGGCTGGGAGCCACCTGGGGAGGATGGGACAGGCCCTGGGGAGGATGGGGGCCACCTGGGGAGGACGGGGACAGGCCTGGGGAGGACTGGGAGCCACCTGGGGAGGATGGGACAGGCCCTGGGGAGGATGGGGGCCACCTGGGGAGGACGGGGACAGGCCCTGGGGAGGACTGAGAGCCACCTGGGGAGGACAGGGACAGGCCCTGGGGAGGACGGGGGGCCACCTGCAGAGGATGGGGACAGGCTTGGGGGAGGATGGGGACAGGCCCTGGGGAGGATGGGGGCCACCTGGGGAGGATGGGGGCAGGCCCTGGGGAGGACGGGGGGCCACCTGCAGAGGATGGGGGCAGGCCCTGGGGAAGATGGGGGCAGGCCCTGGGAAGGATAGGGGGCTACCTGGGGAGGATGTGGGCAGGCCCTGGGGAGGACGGGGGGCCACCTGCGGAGGATGGGGACAGGCCCTGGGGAGGATGGGGGCTACCTGGGGAGGACGGGGGCAGGCCCTGGGGAGGATGGGGGGCCACCTGCAGAGGACGGGGCAGGCTTGGGGGAGGACAGGGACAGGCCCTGGGGAGGATGGGGGCCACCTGGGGAGGACAGGGACAGGCTCGGGGGAGGACAGGCCCTGAGGAGGATGGAGAGCCACCTGGGGAGGATGGGGGCAGGCCCTGGGGAGGATGGAGAGCTACCTGGGGAGGATGGGGACAGGCCCTGAGGAGGACGGGGGCAGGCCCTGAAAGGACCCTTTCTTTTTTTTTTTTCAAGATTTTATTTATTTATTCATGAGACACACACAGAGAGAGGGGCAGAGACACAGGCAGAGGGAGAAGCAGGCTCCATGCAGGGAGCCCGACGTGGGACTCGATCCCAGGACCCTGGGGTCACGGCCTGGGCCGAGGCAGGCGCTCACCCCTGAGCCCCCAGGGCCCCTCAATACACATTGTTTTAAAGCGAGTGGCTAATGCTTCTGGGGGGACTGGACTCGAGGGCGGGAAGCAGTCGTCCCATTCCCGACGCGGGCGTCACAGGGACTCACGCCATGTTCTCCTCACAGCAGGACCCCCCAGTTGGTGGCCCTGGACCCTAAGGGCAGAAAAGAGCCCTCAGGATCGTCCCGACCAGCAGGTCACGCTGCAGAGCCGCGGGGACCCAGGCCTCCCGAGCCCGCCGCCCGTGGCCCCAGCCCCCCGCCCAGCACCCCAGGCCCCGGGGAAGGCGGGCAGGGTGCGCAGGGACGGAGGGCCGAGCGCGGGGCCGGCGTGACAAGCAGGGCTGCGGTCACCCGGGCGCCCAGGCCCCGACTCGCTTCCCTCCACGCTGCTCTGACCCGAGCCACTCTTGGGCTTGAGAAGGGAGATTCCTAGAGGGGTGTTGCCGGGCCCGCGGGTGACCCTGTGGCCTCTCGCTCGGCCGCCGGGGACATGGGCTCCGGCCACGTTCCACACCCCGCACGTGGCTCCTGGGCTGCGGGAGCACATTGTGCCTGCCGACTCGTCCCCACCGTCCCCGCCGTCCCCGCTGTCCCCCTGTCCCCAGGGCCAGCCTCAACTGCGGGGGCCTCGGGCCGTGGGCGCCCTTCATTTCCCTTCCTGTCCTGATGATTGTCAGGACATCATGCCCACCGGTGCCCCCGAAGCACCAGGGGCGTCAGGTGCCGGTGACGACAAGCCTCAGCTGCGAGGCCGGAGTTCGCGGCCGGGGCTGCACGAGCTCCAGGAGCAGCAGCGAGCGCCCTCTGGGGGAGGCCGCGTCTCCTGCAGGGCATCCACTGGGGACACATGTCAGGCTCAGGTCCATCCCCGTGTCCCTTTGTCTGCACGTGGATTAGCAGCCGGGGCCCAAGCCGGCGGTGTAATCAGAGTAAGAGCTGGCCGGGCCGTCGGCCGGAGCACCGGTGAGCCTGGAGGGCGTCGGCCCTGCCCTCTGCGGGGTGACCCCCGGAGCCCCGCTGGGGGATCCCGCCTGGAAAAGGCCTGACAAGTCCGGGTGTACACGGTCCTCATGTCCCTGCTGCAGAGCCACCATCCCGCGGGGGGGGGAGGCGCTGTGGGCCCCCCGGGACCTTAGGCGGAGAGGGGACCCACCAAAGCAGAGGCCCTGTCACCCCGTCCCGGCCACCTGCAAGGCTCCGGGCAGGGCCTGTCACCTCCTAAAACACACGCTGCGGAAACCCTGGCAACATGCGTCGGGCCGCCATGGGGTGAGGGTCACCCGCCAGCACGACCTTGATACGAGAGCGCTTGTCCCCGAGTGTGATGCTGAGGGCTGGGGACCAGTGGCGACACCGAGGCTCCAGGTGGCATAGGATCCTGGGTCCCGCTGCGCCGCTGCCGGGGGGGACACGGGGGACACGCGAGCTGTGGCTGGAGCCAGGAAGCTGGGCCCCAGGCCCCCCGCAGGAGACCCTCACCTTTAGTTCCCTGCTGGGCGGCGTTCCCATGGGGAGCCCACTCTGCAGGGGGCACAACCCAACCCCCCCCCGATGCTCCCTCTCGGCTCCCCGGGGGTACCCGCACCCCGGCACCGTCGCGGACCCGGCCCGGCCCCACCAGCTCCCGCCGTCTCACCTCGAAGCTTCTGCCCAGAGCCTCCACGTCCCCACCTACCGGTCCTGAGTGGGGGGATCCAGAAGGCTGCCCCGGCTCAGCAGGCTCCCAAGCATCCCGCAGCCGAGCTCCTCGGGGTGCAGCCCCCAGAGAGGGGGGTCACGGGTGACTCTGCCCCAGGCCCCCCCAGCCAGCGGGACTCCCCCACTCTGCACCCCCAGTCCCCACGGCCCCCTCGGCATCTGAGCCCCCGGGTCTCCCCACCTCCTCCTCTCCCCATGCCCACCGTGACCTTGGGTGTCACCTGCCTGGGCTGAGGGGCGCGGAGGCTGTCACCGTGGGTGGGGGCCCGCGCACAACGGAAGGGCGAAGGAGGCTCAGATCCGCAGCAGCCAGTGGAGCCGCTCCTCGGCCCTCGACCCCAGAGCTGCTGCTCTCGGGCTTTCCCACCCAGACCAGGACTCAGGGCCCAGCCGCCCTGGCTCCGGGTCTCGGGGCGGGGACCCTGTGCACCCCACCCACCCAGAGGGGCCCTGTCCCCTGGGAAGCCCCCCACTGTGCCCACCCTGCCGCATCCAGGGCTCTGCTCGCAGCCACGCGGGTCGGCAGGTACATCCGGAGCCCAGTACCCAGGACGCCGGGTGTGGGGCCTGCGGGACCGGGTGGGGGCCCGGGCAGGAGGTGCATGGGGGGCCAGGGGCTGCTGCTCCCCCCCCGCCCCCAGGGGAAGTTCCAAGGGCCCGGAGCCTCAGGCCCCTGTCAGTCAAAGGCCAGAAGGCACCTGTCCCACGGGGGCTCGAGGGGCAGCCAGGAGCTCCAGGCTGGGCACTCCAGCCTCCAGCCACACCCCGGCCCTGCTCGTCTGCCAGCGCTTCAGGGGGCACAGTGGAGGGCAGAGGGGCGCAGCAGCCCCTCAGGGAGCGCAGGCGGGAGGGAGAGAGCTGCACATGGGGTGGGGGGGACCAGGTGCCACCATGGGGACGAAGGGGAGCTGGGTACAGGGGCAGGGGCTCCCAGGGAGGAAAGCCGGGCACAGGGGGGGCAGAGGGTCCCAGGGAGGGGAGCCGGGCACAGGGGGCAGGGGGGTCCCAGGAAGGGGGGTCACAGAGGCCCCGCAGCCCCAGGGACAGGGTCCCCCAGGCAGGGGAGGTCAGAGAGGGAGACAAACCACAGAGGCCCCTGACTCCAGAGATGAACAAAGGGTTGCAGAGGGGAGGTAGAGGCATGGGGCTCCGAGTGACGGGGTGAGGAGGGCCCTGATGGGATGAGCGTGGGGTGATGCTGGATGTTGGCAAATAGAACTTCAATAAAAACAAATGAGAAAAAGAAAAAAAAAAAAAAGAAAATGGCAGGCGGCGGCCCGCACTCCGGCTTTGGCGCACAGTGGAGCCCGTGGCCCCCCCACTGGGCCTGGCCGCCCCCCACCCCAGCCTGCCCATTGCAAAGGGCACCCCTCGCATCCATACAGCCTTCGCAGTGCCACCTCATCCAGCCAATTAGATGGTAATTAAAGAATTTCCCAAAGCTCTGGGTCCTTGATGTCAGAGAGCCATTTGCTGTTCCCCGACACATCTATTAGTCTATTATTTCCATTTAGCCTATTTGTACACAGCACTCTCCTGCCGCAGACTCTCAAATTACTGATTTTTATGCTTCTTCCTTAGCATTTAATGCAGTTCATAAATTTCACTCTAAAACTTTAGGCATAAATCACACTAAAAGCCCAAGTTGCTAAAGAAAACTAGCAGCAAATCAAGCTTGGGACATCAAGCCACCAGCATCAATTCTACATTCACACGCTTTGAATTAAGGGTCCCCCCTTCCCACTACTTAAAAAGCAATTGAAACTTTTCTTACGACTTTCCCTGACTCTCTATCAAGCCGCAAACTAAAAAAGGGATTCAAAAAAAAAAAAAAGAAAGAAAGAAAGAAAATCAAAACATTCTTTTTGTAGTTGTCATTGTTCAATACAGAAATTCCTGAGGTGCGTGCATGAAAACCACCTCCGTAGAGCAGCACCTGGAAAAGGATGCCCCTGGGAAGCCGTCATTCACCTCTGGCCAAGGTGAAAGTTTCTAAGTTCAAAGCGTCCAGGGGGAATAATGGACAGACGGACGGACAGATGGATGAGACGCCCCCTCCGTGACTGAGGCCATCATTGAGATGACAAGTGGCGGACGAGAGGCGAAGCTGGGTCAGGGTTCTTGACGGAGCCCCGTGGACATCGGCCCAGACGTGCCCTGACCCAGCAGCCCGTCTACACTCCACGGGAGTGATCCGCTCACCAACTCTGGAAGTGGATGAGCGCGCTCTGGGGAGCCATCCTGCGCGCGGATATTTCTGTCTATTGGTAAATAAATATTCCACCTGTGAGACGCAGAGCGTTCGAACGACACATCAGCGACCACTCCGGGGCTCCCCTTAAAAGGCAGAGAATGTCTCTTGGACAACATAATAATAATAATAATAATAATAGGCACTTTTCATCCTCCAAGCAATTTTTGCACATTAAATAATCAATCTGTCCGACATCCGTGTGAGGGGGATGAATAAGGATCATTATTTCCACTGCGGAGAGAGAGATGATGAAAACAGTTGAGTGCCTGGGGCTCTGCTGAGGTCAAGGAAACCCCAGACTGGAAATCAGGAGGCCCCCACCCCCAGACAGGGGGGCTTCGGGACTTGGGGCAGGAGAAGGGAGGCTGCAGGGTGCCCGCGAGGGTCTCACGATGCCCCGGGCTGAGACTTCTGCGCTCCCCGGGATGGGGACGGGGTAGGAATGAAGGACGGAGGCCGGAGGCCGGGGGGAGCCCAGACGCTGCCAAGAAGAGTCAGTGACTCATTCACTCACGGATTCACTACTTGACTCCTTCCTCGGCACCTCGCTGAAGGCGCGTTGGCCAAGCGACGGCATTTACCCAGGTGTCGCGCTGGGCTCTGCCAGCGGCTGCGCAGGGCTGGGGAGGCACTACCTGGAACAAACCTACCCTCAATCCTAACTGCCCGGGCACGGCGAGCACAGGGAAGTGCCCACCTCGTCCCAGAGACCCCACCAGCTCCACCCTCAGGACGCTGCAGACCAGCCCGTCCTCTTGTGCCCTCTGCAGTGGCCCCCACCCTGGGCTGCATCACCTCATCACCTCGGGGCCCCAGGTCTCTGGCCCCAGAAACTGCTTCTGTTCTGTTTCCCGAGGACTTTTCTAAACTTCCAAGGGGATGCTGACACTCTCGCCCCAAGACGTTCAGGTACAGGGTCCAGGTCTTCCAGAATAAATTCCAGACAAGGCCGTCCCATCCAGGTTTGTGCCTCATTCTCCGGTCTCACGGCCCTTCGTGCCTTACACTTCAGCCGTGTGAAAATACTTCCAGTTCCCTGAACACGATATCATGGGGTAAAACATGATCTATCTAGTGCTCTTCAGTATCATTGTATGCTGCACAAGAAGATGATTAAGAAATCCGTGAAGTGCTATAACTTAGATTATTGCTGTTTAAGGTGTTTTATACTAAACCAGACATTTTTATTGGATAGTTGTATAGGTGTTTACAAGGGTTTTTGAAAGATTCTTGGAGAAACTGACATTTTTGAATGGGATAGGGACACATTATTTTTCCAATTTAAAACAAAAGAGCTTGGGTTCTGCTGGAAATAGGCAATCCATCACTTTTCTTTAAAAAAATTAAATGTGGATAATGATGATGCCTATATTTGTTTACACAGCTGTCTTCCCTCTTCCCCTATAAGATCGTGAGCTCCTGATCTAGGGACTTGTGTTTTGTTTATCTATGAATCTCCAGACATAAACACAATGCCTGACACTCAGCAAATATAAGATGGATGAATGGATGGATGGATGGATGGATGGATGGATGGATGGATGAGTTGTTGGGTGGGTGAGTGGTTGGGTAGGTGGATAGATGGGTGGGTGGGTGGATGATGGGTGGATGGGTGGGTGAGTGGCTGGGTGGGTGGGTGGATGGATGGATAGGTGGATGGTGGGCGGGTGGATGGATGGGTGGGTGAGTGGTTGAGTGGATGGGTGAATGGATGGATGGGTGGGTGGGCGGATGGTTGGACAGGTGGACGGGTGGACAGATGGACATTCTAACTGTGGTATCACTAGGTGTCCATTCCCCTGGAACCCACCAGTAGACTCTCAGCCTTGTTCTGCTCTCATGTGTGGCCAAAAATAAGACTTTTCTGTCTCCTTCATGGTATGACAGTGTCAGGGGAAAAAAAAAGATCTTGGAAGTGTATTTTGAGAGCGTGAGATATTAAGTAAATGCAAGCGGCTTAATTGTGGATGACTGAAGAGAAGTGGAAGCAGAATCCAGGGCCCATCACATTCAGTCTTGTCCCTGGTTCTTGCCCTTGATCTGGTTTAGAGTATAAATTCATAAAACTGCACCTCCCTCCTTCCAGAAGAAAAACCAGCCCAGTTCCTGTCCAATAGGCACCCCTTTCCGAATTCCTGTTTGCCTTATCAATTTCCTACCAGGGAATCGCGGTTGCTCCCCGCTCAGGGTGGTCTCCGCAGCTACCTATAGGCTCTTTTAATCATACCTATGGATCAATAACCACCAAGCCACAGGCCCCACTGCATTCTCCATCAACTAAGTATCTATAAAGAAAAAAACGACAAGATCCCCCAAGGGTTTATCGGCTTATTGTTGTTTTTTTTAAGCTTTCTATGCCCTGATGTGTAAGTAACCCTTCCCACCTCTTGCGCGAGCTAAGCATCCGGGCCCCAGCTACCAGGAATCAATACTTACTCAAATGGCTGCGTCGATATGCACGTTCGGGTGTTCCCTCCAAGGTTACCTGGGCTCCGCAGGCCGCCACTCGTTCCCTGCGTTGTGGCCAATGCCCTTCCGGGGGCGGGAAACCGGCCAAGGCACCAAGCCTCCCTATGAGGCCACCGGGTGTATGTGCAGCCCCGGGAAGCAGCAGCCCTACTGTCAGGAGGGGTCTGTCTGTCTGTCCTCCAGCTCTGAGGATAGCTTCGGCCCTGTGACCGCTCTTCTCTGCTAAATCCGAGCCAAGTTACTGTTTTCCAGCTCGTCGCGCTATTTCCTTGTGGCTGGAGAGGACTGGCCACCTCCGAGCCCTTACCGTGCCGCCCCAGGAACCGGGGGGCGCGGGCGGGATTCCCAGTCTATGAGCGGGGACACGCAGGAAATATCTCATTATCTATGTATTTCGTGATCTATATGTGTACACATGCATGTGCGTTACCTGACCCGCGTGTGGGCACACATCGTGCCGATACAGTGCGTGTAGAAGTCACGTCCACGCTCACACGCATTGCGGGACTGTACACAGGCACTGTTTTAAGCGCCCTATAAGCATGAGCTCCGTTCTTTCCGAAGCAACCCCAAGGAAACCTGGGAGGCGGGTTCCTTCATCCCCCGGCTTAGAGGCAGAGAGACCGAGCTCAGAAATGTGGACCGGGAACGGCCGGTGGCCGCCGCTGGGTAGGGGGTGGGCCCTTCAAATTCCAGCGAAGGGGCTCCAAGGGGCTCCAGGCCCCATCCGCCAGGCGGGGGGCTCTCACCCTGCGCGGGTGGTGGGGGGTCCAGTCCTGCAGGGACACTGGGCTGGGGGAGGGCAGCTGCAGGCCATGGCCAGCACCCCCGGGGGGCCCGGCCGCTCGGCTCCTGGGTGACCTGGGCGAGCCTGGGCTCCCAGGGGCACAAATATGGAGACGCTCCGTCCCCTCCCCTCGCTGCTCCCAGCTGTGCTGCACCCAGCCCCCCCCCCCGCCCCGGGTCCTCCATGAGGCCACACCTGGGGTGCGAGGCCATCCTGCAGCACAAACCGACGCTCGCTCAGTTGTCAGAGGCCCAGGCCCGGGTCAAGGTTACGGCGAAGGCCCTTGAGTCTCATTTCCCACCGGCTGTCCCCGCAGGGCCGGGGAGGACATCAGGGTGAAGGTGGTGTTGCCCCGGAGCCTCCCCAGCCCCCACGGTGGCCCCTGCAGAGGGGACAAGCTCAAGGCTCCTTGTGACTCGGGCTGCACTCGCCTGGTGGCTTCCTGCATAGATGCAGCCTTCTGGGCACTGCTCGGCTTCACTCCTGTCCTGGTCCCCAGGAGGCACTGGGGTGCTGGGCCCCTGCCCCCTGAGACCTGCTGCCCGGCACCTGCAGGCCCCTGCGCCTCGTCCCCTGGAGCCCGCAGGCCACCGCACCCCTGCACCAGGCCCTCTCCAGCCACCCCCTCCCCGCCCCACTTGCTTTTTACAAGATTTTACTTATTTATGTGTGTGTGTAAGAATCAGAGAGGGAGGGAGGGAGGGAGGGCAAGTGCACACCTATGAGAGGGGCAGGGCCAGGCCAGAGAAAACCTGCAGCAGCCTCCGGGCTGGGCGCTGAGCCCCCGTGGACTCCATCCCACCACCCTGAGACCCGGACCTGAGCGCACACCCAGGGTCACACCCTGAGCCCCACACCCCACCCCCACCCCCGTGCCCTCCCTTCCCGCTTCTTGGAAGCACCTGGGCTGTGGCCCAGCAGGACCCCGGGGGGCTCCCCCTACCCCCCCGGCCCCTCCCCCGGGAGCTCCAGGCTTGGCTCCCCCAGACCCCATCCCTCAAGGCCCTGGGCTTGGGCCCCCCCTCCCCGACTCCATCCCCCGGGAGCTCCAGGCTCGGCTCCCCCCGACCCCATACCCCAGGCTTGGCCCACTCACCCACGTCTCCTCATCCTGCACACCTACCCGCCCACATCTCCTCGCCCTCACACCCAACTCGGCCTTTTGTGAGGGTGAAAATCCTAGGGGCAGGCAGAGCAACAGCGAGGGACCTCCCCAGGGGTCGTCCCTGACAGTGTTGGCTCCTGTTGATACTCAACACATTACACCTGTGTCCCTTATCTTCCTAATTAAATTAAGATTTCTCTGAAATCAGGAAAGCATCGACCTTTCTTTCCCTCTCATGGCTTCGGGAGCACGCAGTGCCCTGACATGAAAGCTTTGTATTTGTTGAAGAAATGAAAGAATAAGAAAAAAACATTGGATACAGATACCCTGACCGCGTGACCTAATCTCAACAACAGTGAATGTGAGGAGTACGTATTCAGTAAAGTTGCGTGGAAGTGAATAAACTGCGAGCGTCTTAGGTGTGTGACTGGTTTGTGTCAACAAGAGAGTCCCAGGACGAGGGGGTAGGGTCACTGAGAGCAGGACCTGAAGATTAGCATATGGGCACAGACCATATGGCGGAAGTGAAATAAAAGACTATTTGCAAATCTTCTCCTGGTCAAGCTGTTTCTTTCCAAGATTTTCAATCGAAACTGTCTTCTATGAGCGAACAAAGTGAAGCTTCGTGAAGCATGTGTTCAGGTCTGCCTGCAGCTTGGGCATCTCACATCTTACCTGCAAAGGATAATCATAAAATAATAAGACTGGTATCTATGTGTGTGTTGTAGAAACAGGTTTGTTTTTTTTTTTTTTTTTTTTTTACAGTTGCACATCATAGTTTCAAAAGGCCTTTTTTTAAAAAAAAAAAAAACTCAAAGCAATGTCAAGGGATCGATATTCAATCAGTTTGTACAGAATATGATGATGGATTTGAGATCACCAGGGTCTGGAATAGTTTGATGCCCCAAAAGTCAATAATTCTCACTCACTCATTCATTCAACAAGCATCTATTGCATATTTACTGGGCACGAGACATCGGAACGGCAAGACAAAAGACGTAGCTCCTCCTGCGAGACAGCACAGACCCCGTGGGAGCCCACAGTGGAGGCAGGCGGGCTGCCGCGGGAGCACCTGGGGGGCCCAGTGCAGACTCTGGGGGCGTCAGGAGGGCTCTCCTTACAGCAGCGACGAGTGCAGAGTGTTTTGAAGGATGAAATATCAATCAGATGAAGAAAGGGAGACAGAAAAAAAAAAAGAAAAGAAAAAGAAAAAGAAAGGGAGACAGAAGAGACAGAACAGAAAACAAAAACACAAAAACACAAAAAGTCCAGTTTTAAATGTGAGCACGACAGGGACACAGACCCGTGTGGTCACAGAACCGTGAACCAGGAGTGCGACATGTCCTGCGGGTTCCCGGCTTCCGGCACTTCCAACACCAGAGAAGTGCCACCACCGCCGTCATGGGGTCACCCGCTCCCCCAGCCCTGAGCCTGGCCTCAGCCCTTGGTCCCCCGGGCGGGTGCCCGCCCCCCCCGAGCCTGCACATATGGACAAGCTGTGGTTTAGCTCGGCAGGGAGCCTTAAGAAGGTCAAGCTTGGGTCCCGGGGGCCGTGTGTCACCTTCACCAGCGCCCAGCCTCAAGGATGGGTGCGAGGAGAGCAAGCGTGGGGCCCATCAGGAAGCCCAGAAGCACCCCCCAGCCTTAACCCCAGAGATCCCACAACCACGACCGCACTCGGTGAGGAAGGGGAGTGCCCGGGCTCGGGAGGCAAGCTGAGCCCCAGGTTTGCTTTCCACGGGGAACTAACTGACGCCGCTTGGCCTCAGTGCCAAGACCCCCGGGAACTCAGGGTCCACGCGGCCCAGTGGCCTGGAGGCTGGGCAAGTTAGCAGAGTGTCCGGGGCAAGAGGGCGGCCGCTGTCGGGCGGTGCCCTGGGAGGGAAGAGGCCCCCGCAGGGCCGGCGGGCCAGGGAGGAGGCTCCTGCTCTGAGAGGCAGGGCCCCGGCGGGTCTGGGCCAAAGGGTCCGGGCAGGATAGCAGGGCTAAGGACTGACCTTTTAGGATTAGAGTCCTCCCGACAACGTCCTGCTCTTGAGCCAGTCCGCATCGAGGCCGTAAGGACAGTCACTGGTGACAGGTGCCTCGGTCACTAAGTTGCCATATGAGCTCTGATGTCCCTTTACTGAGAAGCTGCGAGCAGAAAGGACCAGAAGGACCCCTTTTATTGCACCATTTGTGCAAATCAGAGGTCACACTAGGTGCCCCCCTGTTGGTAAAGTTGTCCTGGCTGGAGAGCAGGTCGGGGACGGGAGCCCATCACGCGGCAGGTGGTGCCAGTCACGGGCCACGGTCCCAACACCATGAAGCCCAAGTGCCGGTGCTCGGCCCCAGGCCTGGAAACGGAGGAGTGACCGGGGGCCCCCAGAATTGGACCACTTGGCTTCTTTCCCATCCCACCCCCACCCCCATACTGGCTCTCCCAACGTCAGGACATGAGAGCCCAGGGCCAGGGGCCGAAGGGCAATAGGGGCATGTTCCAGGGTCTCAGTGACTTGGTTACACAATCGCATTTAAAAAAAAAAACATATTTGCATTCTTCCTTTGTATGCCTTAATTTCAGATTCGTTTTGTGTATTTTTGCAGATTATTGATTAAATATGACAAAATGAAACATCCTGGGAGAAGCCAAAAACATGCGAGAAGAAGTGCTTTTTCACAATTGTCTATCCTTTTAAATATTATAATTTGTAGTGATTTATTTTCTCATTCTAAATGGATATTCACTTTCATGCCTAATTTTATACGTATGATTTTGAATTCTTTTTTTTTTTAGAGGGCTCCCAAAATTGCAAAAGCTTCCGATTTCACAAAACGGGGACGGCCCCTACTATCTAATTATCGTGATGCTAACTTGTCATGCCCAATTTGCTTGCTCATGTCTACAAGTATTTAATGAGTACTTACTATGTGCCAAGCGCTGTGTAAAGTGCTCAGAATTTTTATGTGCTTTTCAGGGCTATTCCTTTATAGGAAACTATCAGAATCTTTTCCTGGTCCATCTGAGAAGTCATGCAAACATCTAGAATTCAGTACGTGAGAAATATTTCCTAAATGTGCGTATCTCTTGGAAACGCTTTTAACTACAAGAAGTGCAGTTAAAGTGGAACTATATGGAGTCTGAGTTTTCCTCAAAGTTGGAAATCTCCCAGGTTACATATGCTAAAAACACTTTTTTTTTTTTTTGCAAGTCAGTTTTAATTTGGTCGATTGTGTATAATGACCTAAATTTTCTTTAGAAACTAGATGAACAGAATTCTGGGATTATGCGATAGTTAATATTCGTTTTTTAAAAAGAAGCACACGGACTCCCCTGGCATGTATTAGTCAAATATAATTTCCATGCAAAAGAAACGTTAATTAGAAGTTGAACTGTGGGCAGGCGGGTGGCTCAGTCGGTGCAGCGCCCGCCTTCAGCTCAGGTCAGCATCTCCGGGTCCTGGGACGAGCCCCGCACCGGCTCCGTTTAGCGGGGAGTCTCCCTCTGCCTCTGCCCCTCCCTACTCCGCTCATGCTCCGCGCGTGATCTCTCTTACACGTGCGCTCTTTCTAATAAATAAATAATCTTTAAAAGGAAAAAGCAGTTTTTCCTTTTAAAAATATATACACGATATCCAGTAGTGTTTACTGTAACAACACGGGTAGTAGATCCCTCCTCCTAATATGTATGTGGCTTTTTTATACACAGTCAATCCAACTTGCACATAATAGGTTTTTTTAAGATTTTATTTATTTATTCGTGACACAGAGAGAAAGGCAGAGGCAAGGCAGAGGAAGCAGCAGGCTCCATGCAGGGAGCCCAACGCGGGACTCGATCCCGGGACCCCGGGGTCACGCCCTGGGCCAAAGGCAGGCGCTGAGCCACCGAGCCACCCGGGCTGCCCTGCATATAATGGTTTTATCTCCTTTCCTGTGGTTTTGCTGGACTCGTAGCCCTGTGGCCCATCTTTGCTCACTGGCCTGTCACGCCTGGGATGGTGCCTGGCACACGGGACACACTCAGGATTTGTTGGACGAGCAAATGAGCCATTTCATAACTTTCTATTCAGGAAATAGGCGTGAGTTTCACCTTTGGTTGTTCCAAAACACCACTTACCACATCTTTCCCCGGATCCCTTTCTCCGCGCCCAGCGCCGGCTTGGGAAGCATCATCGAGCACAGCGCGCCAGGCTAGCGTGGGTGCGTCACGGTGTTTCTCACTCTCTGCTGAGGTCCAGCGCAGAAAGACAGCCTTCCCGCTTTGTCGTCATCCAGCCAATCTGTCCGTCCAAATTCGTGAATTCCAGCGGCCTCCTAACACGGATGCCGAGTTCTGATTGTGAAATGCCAGGCACACAAATAATGACGGAAGCGGCTGATCGCCTTAACAAGGCCTAATAGCCCTTTCCTGGGGCTCAGCAGTCTCTGGCTGAAGTACTTACACTTTGATGATAGTGAGTGATTATTACCTTATCAAGAATCATCTTATGTCAGCCTTGTTTTCCTTCTGGACACAAAAAAGTCCCCATTAATCCTCAAATCACCCACACTTCATCGTTCTCTCATTTACATCCACTCTGCGACTGCTCTGCTTCGTTCTTTCTGGCTCAGAACACTCGTTCTGGTCCAGAACATTCATATGGTGACCATATTGACAGACCCCGAATTTAAATTCATGTTCTGACAACCAGTGTTTTGCATTTGTGAATTTATTTTTAGAAGCCTCAGAAATTAGAAAAAAAAATAACTTTTACGAGTTATGCATTTAACCCATTGCCTTTTACCAACACGGGTACATGTATGTGGGGCTTAATTAAAAATTCTGCAAAAAAATTACAGACGGATTAATATGATTTTACTTTAGTACAATTTCATCATCTCTGTCAAAGCTGATGACAGGGTCTGTGCCCATTTGTAGAATTCAACATGTGAAGTTAGAAATTTTTTTTTTTCCAAACAGCTCTTGGAAAGTCTAATTCACTTGATTACCAAGAGAGATTTTTATATCAATTATTTTAGTAATCCTCCAAAAACTGTCAGCAAAAATGATCTCATGAACTGGAACCATATACCATGTGGCATGAAACCCTGGAATAGTACGATGTTTCTCCATGGAAATCTTTCTGTGGAATTTTGTTTTCTTCTGCTTCCACTCAGCAAACAACTATTCAAGCGAGAGTTTAAGGATCCCATTTTGAAAAGTCTGCAGCAACAGAAAACAAAATATCCCAGAAATTATTCCCTGCTTTCCTCAGATAATCCTTTCCAGGGCCTTTTAACAAGTTTTTGTCATTTTTTCCAAGTGAAGCAAAACTGTTCAAGGCTTTTCAATATATTCCTTCTCAAGGCGGGTAATTCTACTCCCATCCCCTCAGCCGTTTCACCAAATCCACATCACAACAAATAGTTAACATTACTGGCGATTTTCTTCTGAAATTCTTTTATTTTTAGAAGGAAACCATATTTTTATCTTTCTCTTCAATTCTGATTAAAATGCAAAGATTCACATGGAGAAACTTTATGCTTCTCCATTTTTAAAAAAAGTGTCATGGAAAATTGCAATGGCCTTGTTTTGATTTAGGGTCTTCGGAAAATGTCTTGACAATGGAACTTTTTCAGCTGATAAAAACTAAGCACGTGATGATCGAGACATTATTAGTATTCTTCTGAGAACAGGCATCCGTATCAGAAATCTTATGTTTGAATAGGACGAGATTTGTCTTTGATAAAATCACACAATTATTTCAATGTCTTCACTCGTATTATAGAAATGTAACAAATTTTGAATAATTTTACAATAACAACTTCTGCATCAATTGAAAAAATCTGATGAATTATTAATACAGTCGTTGCAAATGTGTGCCATGTAACTGATCCTTACCAAGATTCTGATATCGCCATTATTGGGAAAGAATCTCAAAGCTGGCATTAGAAATATCACAGGACACCCTGACAGGCTAATCAACAAGGCTGCGAGGCTGAGACCAGGGGAAAGATGGTCATTTAATTGGCCATTTCAGTCACCTGGCAAGAATTTTCACACTAATTTCAGTGTTTTCATTTAAATATCTTATCAACTAGTTGTGCATCATGAATCACAACAGCATGTTCAGGAGACATCTAGAAATTACTATTATATGCTGGGGAAGTACTATGGATAGTGGTTGAAAGAACGGGCCCTGGATGGAAATTGCTGGGGTTCAAATCCCATTTCAGCCACTCCTTAGTCAGGAGATACTGGTCATGTGACTAAATCCTGCTCCGTGCCTCGGTTTGTTGTCATGATATTAATAACACTGTATTTGAAGAGTTATTACCAGGCTTAACCAAATTACTACTTGCATAGGGCTTAGAACAGTGCCTGGCAGGGACGCCGAGGGGTCTTCGGCTCAGGGCGTGACCCCGGGGTCCTGGGATGGGGCCCCGCATCAGGCTCCCTGCGTGGAGCCTGCCTCTCTCTCTGGGTCTCTCATGAATAAATAAATAAAATCTTTAGAACAGTGCCTGGCACATAGTAAGCGCCATATACGCATTTAAGTATATTTATGGCTAGATGAGTAGATCATGATTCTAAGATCCAATGTCTCACACAATACGAGCAGAGTTCTCTTGAGCTTCCGGAACAAGGACGTTTTTCACAGTTGTTCATCTTTTTGTTTGTGCAGGCGAAAATCTGGATTTAAACAATATGAAAATTAGCCTAGACGTACAATCCACATATTTGAAACTATGATTGTGCCTTGTGATATGAAAAGCAATGCTTGGGCTTCCTGTTTTATTCTGTTTGGTGTTTTTCTGGCCATAAATTCTGTTTCAGCAGAATTCTATTTTCCGTAACACCAAAGAGCAAGCCGATCCCTGATTGACTATGTGAAGTTGCAACAGCCCCACAGAGGATCCCAGTGAAGCCTTGAAGAAAATAAGCACTGGAACAGGTAAATGCAGGAAAGCGACAATTTGCATCAATAAGCACGGAGAACACGTCCTCACAGGGTAACGGGGAGATAACAGGCTGCGGAGCACTGGTTGAGCACACGCGTCCCTGTGCGGGCGACGGTCAGGGCTGTGGCTCTGCTCTCTGTTAGGTCTTGGAGGGATCGAGCGTCTTCCATCCCAACAGGTCACCCTCAAACTCCAGCCCTGCTCCGCACACTGCAGAGCCCTAACATCCGGATCCAGCGTCTGGTTCTGGAAACCACCTCCCTCTCGGCCACGAGAGCTGTCTCACTCCGTTCCACAGATGGCATCAGGCTGTGACAAACCAGAGGCCACAGGTCCAGCCGAGTGCCTGATGATGTTGGCTTTTTGTTTTCTCCAGCCCACAAGAGTGACTTTTACATATTTAAAGGGTCGAAAAAATAATCAAGAGAAGAATACTACTTTTGTGACAGGGGAAAAGAGCTCTGACGCTCACATTTCCCAGGACCTCTGTCGTTTTGTTAGCACACAGATGCAGTAGACAGAAGTCCAAGGTAGCCAGCCCCCCGTATTCCCACTCCCTCTGTAATCTCTCCTTCTCTCAAGTGTGGGTGGGACCTGTGACTATGATGAGGTGCCCCCCACCCCCCCCCCCCGCCCCAGGATTATGTTACCTTGCATAGCAAAGGTGAGGGGATGTGATATTTTGTAGGTGTAATGAAGGCCTTCAATCCGTTCATTGTGAAGTAACCAAAGGAAGACAGCCTTGGGCGGGCCCGCCCTAACCGGATGAGCCCTTAAAGGACGCCTTAGGCCTTCCCCAAGTGTCCGGCTGAGATGAGTAAGATGAGTAGAGAGCTCATGTGTTGCTCTCAAGCAGCCGTGAGTTAGACGGACAAGGTCCTGCATCCCACCAGCGGGCCCTTGAGCTTGGAAGAGGATCCCAGGCCTCGGATGAGACTGCAGCCCTTGAAACACCTTGATGGTAGCCCGAGCAGAGGACCCAGTTGAGCGGACTCCTGACCTACGGAAACTGTGAGGCCATAAATGCGCATGGTTTTCAGCCACTAAGTCTGTGATGATTTATGACACAGCAAGAAAAGCGGTATGGTGGCCGTGCCCATTTACTGACCTATCGTCTGAGACACTTCTGGGGCTACAGGAGCGGAGTTGAGTGGCTGCGACAGACTGGACAGCCCACAAAACATGAGACGTGTACAGAAAAAGTCTGCAAACTTATGACGCAGCATCATCCATACCAACCGCCCACAGCCATGTAACACGCATCGGTCGGCGGTTCCATTTAGCAGGATGGAGGCTGAAGACGGAACAGATGTCCTGTTAAACCACTTTGTTGTAAACCGGCAACCAACGTAACGTCGTACGTCAACCAAATCCGATAATTAAAAAAAATAATAATAATAAGTAAATAATAAAAGAAAAGTTTAGGAGGCACAATTAGGAAAACATTGCCTAAAAAGGGTTGTGAGGTCCGTGGTTTCCTGGGTCCTCGCCACACACACTACAAGCGCCTCCTCATTCGTATGTACTATGGATTCACGCAGGATTCGACTTCTTGGGTGAAAAAAAAAAAAATAACAGGGGTCTGGCTGTGAGCAAAGTGTGTCCTGCTGGCTGAGGCACAAGCACCGCACCCGCGACCGCGACGCCTCCCTCCGGAGCTCTAGTCCTGAACGGGCTTGCGACGGGCCTGGGGCCCCGTCTAGTCCCCGTAGTCGCCGGCAGCCAACAGGCCAGGGGCTCGTTCTGGACTGCCAGCAGCCCCGAGCGCCAGACAAAGTAGCCACGCGGGGCTCGACAGGGAGCGCCCACGTGCGCGGCACGGGGGGTGGGCCATGCGGGCCTTTGCGTCGGCGCCCTCGGCCGGTTCTGCACCTGCAGGTGCCCCCCGCCGCCCCCATGGTCATACCCGGGTCCCTCCCACCTCTCCGCTGTCCTGCCACGGCCCGGGCCCTGCTTGCCAGCGGGGGGCCAGCAGAAACCGGGCAGAGGGGACGGCAGGGACAGAGGGGATGGAGGGGACGACGGGGAAGGAGGGGATGGAGGGGACAGCGGAGACGTAGGGGACGGAGGGGATGATGGGGACAGAGGGGACGGTGGGGACAAAGGGGACAGAGGATGGAGGAGGATGGCAGGGACAAAGGGGACAGCAGGGACGGAGGGGATGGAGGTGATGGCGGGGTTGGAGGGGATGGAGGGGACAGTGGGGATGGCAGGGACAGAGGGGACCAAGGGGACGGAGGGGACAGAGGGGATGGCAGGGATGGAGGGGACGGCAGGGATGGAGGGGATGGCAGGGATGGAGGGGATGGAGGGGATGGCGGGAACAGAGGGGACAGAGGGGACGGAGGGGTCGGAGGGGACGGCGGGGATGGAGGGGTTGGGGGGGACAGAGGGGATGGCGGGGACGGGCCCCTAGACGAGGTCCCGGAGCAGAGGGCTGGGGTCTGAGCGGGGCTTGCGACCCTGCCTGGACCCTAGTGACCAGGCCTGCTTCAAAGCCAGCGGCCGCCTGGAAGGGTCAGCAGCGCGTCCCAACCGTGGGCAGAGCTTGCACAGGACTCTGGTCCCGGCTGGTCACGGGGGACAGGCCCCTGCGTGTCCGCCTCCCTGGCACTTCCCGGGCGCCGGAGCTGACAAGCCCTTCCCCTTCCCTCCACCACAGAGGAGGAGCATCCATCCTTCCTTCTGTCCACGGGGAAGATGCAGCTGAGGCCTGGTCCCCGTCCCTCCACCTGAACCCTCACCCCCGGCCCCTTCCTGTCAGCCCGTAACCATGTCCAAGCTTCACCCGATGGATTCTTCTGATTCCCCTGATCTCGCGCCCTCACCTCAGCCGCCACCTTCTCCCCTTTTTGCAGCCGAACATCCTCGAGGAGGGGCCCACGCTGCCCGCCGCTTCCACCCACTCTTCAGGGAGCAGAGCTGCGGTCGACCTCGGGCTCTGGCCCCTCGAAGCCCTTGAGCCCCACCCCACACCGGCCGTAAACGCCGCCCTCCTGCCTTCTCCACACAGCCTCTCCCCTTGGACTTCCCTGGATCTTTCTCTCCTATCTGCCCCGCCCCCACGTTCCGGCCGCGGGTCGTGGCCGTGGTCTCCCCCACTGGCAGCCCGGCACCACCCCTACGGGGCTGAGCTTCTACGTCTCTACTCGTGTTCGTCAAGTTACGGTCTCCGCGGGGACTAAACGTTCAGACCCCGGGGCCTAACCCAGGCCTCCCGCCGTGGAGCCTCTGAGCCGAGGACCCAGGAATCTGAATCTGAATTTTTAACCGTCTCCTCCAGATAATTCTTACACACAGTCAAGTTTGAGACCCACAGCTCCAGACCCCTGTGTCCAGCTGCGTATCGGAGATTCCCACTCGGGTGTTTCAGGGGCACCCTAAGTGCATCTCCTGCGTGGTGGACATTCCTCGCGTTCACGAACATCCAGTCGCCCTCCTTCCTGGGCACACGGAAGCTGGCCCGTCACAGACCCGTTTGCAGTCAGGGGCTGTACGGTGACTCCCTCTGCCCGGGGGGTTGTGAATGACAGTGACATATGTCCCCTGCAGGCTGAGGGGGTGAGTGCCACAGTTCTCTTCCACTGCCCTGGCCACCTAGAGGTCACCTGGAGGTCTGGAAGTCGTGCCGAGATAACAGAGCCCCGGGTTTCTCTCACCGCTTCAAGGCGTGCTGCTCCAGAGAGCCGCCAGATGCACAACAGACACTATGTGAGCGCGGACTAAATCCCTACTGGGTTACGTCGCTGAGACTCCGTGATCAGTTTATGGGAGGGGCACGAGGCGGCTCATCCAAGATGGAGTCGACTTGCTCCTCTCTCTGGTGTTCTCACTCCACCCAACCGACTGGACAGAAACTTCACGTCGGCAGTGAGCAGACGCTCGCATCCATTTTCCATGATTTCTTGGGAGTAGTCGTCTACCCTCCAGAGGGGGGCAATATTGGAGAACTCTTCAAGTCAGGGTCTCCCCCGTCCTCTAATGCGTAGTAGACGTAGTAGGCGGCCTTATTGGTGGGATCCCTTGAACCACCTTTACCGTCACTTACTTTACGTGTCCAGTCCACACACTCCACTTTAACCCTTACTTGGCCTGGTCCGAGCTCAGTTGACAGAGAACTGAAAAAGGAAGTATGAAACTGATGTCATCCCTAGACCTAAAGAGACGGACACCAAGCTGTCTTGCTTTCCACAGGGTTCCCAGCACGCAGCTTACGGAAAATAAAAACATTTGTTGACTCATTGACCAGCTCCATTTCATTACTATTTGCTGAGATCCTGGAATTTCCGTTATAGTTCAGCTGTTTACAGAGAAGAGAGTACAGGTCTATCGTGTAAAATCTGGGTCAAAAGGCCCCAAGCTTCCTCTTCCAGCCATACTCCCCCATGCCCAACTCATTTACTTTCTCAGGCACCAGAGAAGTAAAAGACGGCCCACAATATTCCTCCATGCTCCCCACCTCCTTTTCTTTCTCTTCCTTACAGGCTGATTTTATACACTTGGGTTAAGGACACCGTCTGCTCACGGCTTTGTCTACATCAGTCCAAACGTTGGTACTCCCATGTTTGTGAAGCCTTCTGCATCTTGTTACATGGTGCGTCGTTCTACTCTAGAATCCTTCTGTTCTTATCTTTTAATAATTTAAACTAAAAGCTGACCTTGTGTCATTTTCTTCCTTGGTTTAAATTCCCCTCACTCTGTTTTTGCTGGGTCCTGTCGGGCAATATTTGCATGTTTACTTATTTCAGTAGTTCATTTAAACATATTTCATGAGGGCCCACAAAGTGCCAGGCATTGAGCTAGATGGAGGGGACAAAATAGTGAACAAAGACCAATGAAGTGCCTGCCCTGAAAGAATTTATGGTCTACATGGGGCAGCAGGCAGGTTAACTAATTTATTGCACTAACGAAAGCAAAATTACAAACAGAGAAAAGAGCGTTGGGAAAAGAACAGGATCCTATGCCTGCAGTTTAGCAAAGTTATCTGACAGAGACCGAAGCCACCAGAAAGGGCTTCCCAAGAAGATACAAAGGAAGGGGGGCATGCAGGGAAGGCTACAGATGGGGTTACATGTCCAAGGACTCCACAAAGAACTAAACAAAGGTTAGTGGCAAAGCTCAGAGGAGCACGAACGTGGCTCAGGGAAGGTCCGGGGGCAAAGGAGTGGGGGTATGATCAGACCCATATTTTGAAAGGATGCCTTGAACTTCAGTATGAAGAACAGAGAGCAAAGGGCTGTGGCTAGTGAATATGGGGGGCGCCAAGGTAGGAGGCTAATCCATCTTTCCTGGCAAAGATGATGATAAATTGGTCTCGGGCATGTCAGTGGAGAAGGAAAAAGGTGATCCATCTGAAAAATATTTGAAAGGTAAAAGAATTGATAAACCTCGTATGACAGCTTGCATGCACCCGGCGCTCTTCTAAACATCCTACAGCTGTGCTGTCGGACGCAGTGGCCACCAGCCGCTCATGGCTATAAGCACATGGGATGAGGCTGGTCCAACCTGAGTTGTGCAGTAAGTATAAATTACAGATGCCGAAGAGTCAGACAACTAATGTAAAATATCTCATTAATAATTTTGTATTAATTACACATTGAAACTATATTTTGGATGTACTGGATTAAATGAAATATATTATTACAATTAGTTTCACCTATTCCCCTTTTCTGGGTTTTCATGAGGCTACCAGAACATTTTAAATTACATATATGGCTCATTGGTCTCTTCCGTTTGACAGCACAGCTCTAGATACACCAACTTTCTTAATTCGGCCAACACCCCCTTCAAGCTGAATACCACTTACTGCAAACTGAGGCATGGGGACCCCAGCTGTAAATGGCCACCAACGAGCAAAAAGAAAACTAAGATTTGAACTCATATAATCCAGTTCTAAAATCAATGCTTAACCACTACACTTGCACTGTCTCTTGGAAGGATATGATGCTAAACACCTCAAATTTCTAGCTTTTGCTATAGTAGCCTAAAAACTGTTTTTTGTAATTGGCACACATGGGATGCTAATTACAAAAATTAGCTCAATATCCCTTTTTTTTTTCTTTTACTTTTTAAAAAAGATTTATTTAGGGACACCTGGGGGGCTCAGTGGTTGAGTGTCTGCCTTGGGCTCAGGTCATGACCCCAAGGTCCCGGGATCAAGTCCCACATCAGGCTTCTCACAGGGATCCTGCTTCTCCCTCTGCCTGTGTCTGCCTCTCTCTGTGTCTCTCATGAATAAATAAATAAGATATTTAAAAATAAAAAAAAAACATTAAAAAGATTTTTAAAAGATTTATTTAGTGGAAAGAGAGAGACAGCAAGCATTAGTGGAGGGAGAGGAAGAGGAAAAGAGAGAAACTCAAGCTGACTTCACATTGAGCATAGAGCCTGATAATGGGGATTGATCCTAGGACCCTGAGATCATGACCTGAACCAAAATCAAGAGTTAGCCACTTAACCACCTGAGCCACCCAGGTGTCCCTCAGTATCTTTTTAGTATTTTTGCTACTAATGCACTCTTTTGTGTCTAAATACCGATTATGTTCCGTGCCTTGACTCATAATAATTATCTCCTATATGGTCACAAGCCCTGGGGACAAATCACAAGTCTCCTGGCTATGCAGTCATAACTGGAGAATGAAAGGCTAGTCTCCTCTTCCTTCAGGACACCCTGTCCTGACCTGTGGGTCTCTTGAGGTCTCTTTTAGGATGAGTGGAGGGAACAGTCTCAAACACTTCACCCCCTTAATGCTAACTCCTCACTCTTAATCCTCGCTTTATATTGACTAGGGCCATTTGAAAGGAGGCAGGTGGTTGTAGGGCCAGGCCAAACATACTTCTTGGCAATTCTTGTAAGCCCCAGAGGGAGAAGATCATCCCTCAATAATAGCACATTTCCAATATGGCCTATTGGGCTTTAGCTGCAATTCTAGGACAATGGGGAAAGTTCTAGTACATTTTTGCATAGACTTCAGATGAACATTCTAACTATTTACAGCCAAATTGTGTGTACCTTTAAACTAACAAAGAGCACAAGAACAAAAATAAGAGGCAAACATAAAAAAAGAATAAAATGAAGCAAATTCAAAGTATAAAGCAAAACAAAAAAAAAACAAAAAAAACAAAATATAAAACAAAATATTTAGTACAAATAAATCATAAACTTTTAATAATATTTTTAAATTTTAAAATAAATTTTATGATCATGATTATGATTATGATTAGGGCACCTGAGTGGCTCAGTCAGTTAAGCATCTGACTTTGCTTAGGTCCTGGTCTCAGGGTCCTGAGGTGGAGCCCCTCAATGGGCTCCTGCTCAGCAGGAAGCCTGCTTGTCCCTCTCCCTCTGCTTCTGCCCCTCCCCTTGCTTGTGCTTGCCATCTCTCAATTAAATAAATAAAATATTTTAAAAATTATTATAAAAGCTTACTGTGCATCTAGCACTATTCTAAATTACATGTATCATCTCATTTAATCTTTGCAACAATGATATAAGATTAATTCTTTTACTCTTGGCATTTTATAGTTGAGTCTATTTTATGTTGATAACAACCTAAGTTTGATCTCATTGTAAAGCTCTCCTCCCAACGTTTTACGTGTTTAAGATCATATTTTGTATCTTTTTATCTTGTGTATCCCTTAAGTAATTATCGTAATTATAGTTATTTTTTACTACTTTTTTCTTTTAACCTTCATACTAGCTTTAAAAGATTACTCCACTACCTTCACTATATTTGCCTTTCCAGTGAGATTTATTCTTTCATGTGTTCTTGTTACTAATTAGCACCCTTAATTTTCAGCTTAGAGAAATCCCTTTGCCGTCTCTTGTAAGGTCAGTCTAGTGGTGATGAAGTCCTTTGGCTTCTGTTTGTCTGGAAAACTCTTCATCTCTTCTTCATTTTTGACTGATAACCACCAAGCAGAGAATTCTTGGTTGGAAGCCTTTTTTTTCTATTTCAGTGCATTGAATATATCATACTGCTCTCCTGTGGCCTGCAAAGTTTCTGCTGAAAATTCTGTTGCTAGTCTTACAAAGGTTCCCTTGTATGTGACGAGTTGTTTTTCTCTGGCTGCTTTTAAGATCCTCTCCTGGTCCTTAACCTTTAACACTTGAATTATATGTCTTGTGGGTCTCTTTGGATTTATCTTATATAAAACTCTCTGGGATTCCTGGATCTGGATGTCTGTTTCCTTTCCCATGTTAGGGAAGTTTTAAGCCATTATTTCTTCAAATAAGATTTTTGGTTCTCTTTCCCTCTCCCTTTAGTTGCCTGGGGACCCTATGATGGGAACATCTGATGTTGCCCTGTAAGTCACTATTTTCACCTGTTCTCATCCTTTTAGCTTTTTTGCTGCTCTGATTGGTTGAGTTCCACTGTTTTGTCTTTTTGTTGACTGATTCTTTCTTCTGCTTCATCTGGTCTGCTGTTGAATCCCTCTAGTATATTTTTTTACTTCGGTTATTGTATTCTTCAACTCTATGACTTCTTCTATTTGGTACTTTCTTATATTATTCATCTCTTTGATGAAGTTCTCACTGTGTTCATCCTTTTGGCTCCCCAGGTTTGATCAGCATATTTATGACCACTAATTAGTACACTTTAACACTTGAATTGTTTATCTCTATTTCATTATCTTTGTTTTCCCTAGAGGTTTTATCTTGTTCTTTCATTTGGAGCATATTCCTCTACTTCCTCACTTTGCTTGACTCTCTATGTTGGTTTCTATTTGGTAGATGAAATAAATACCTCTTCCAGTCTTGGAGAAGTGGCCTTGTATAGGAGATGACCCTGGTTTAACCCTGCCTCAGCTCTTGGTTTTCTCCCAAACCTCTGTGCTTTTCCAAGTAGCCTATTACATCTCCAATAGCTATCAGTGGTTGAGAATGTGCCAAAACCTGTCAATGTCCCAAAGGGGAGGATCTCAGCATGGATTGATTGATTGATTGATTGATTGATTGGATCTCAGCATTTAGATTCAGGCTGACTAAAACCAGACCCTCAGGCATCAACTTTCTGAAGTGTGCAGATATATACAGTCCTATAGGACTACAAGTGCAAGCCCCATTGGCCACCAGAGCCAGGGATCTGGAGGTGTCCCCTGAGCAGCAGTCACATAATTTGTGAAGAGTATATAAACTCTTTTCTGGGTGATACTGGTGAGGTGAAGCAGGTCAGAGGGAAAGCAGCAAGATGGCATCCACAGCCTATGTTCTTTGAGAGCAATTCCAGAAGCCACTAAATGTGTGCCAAACCTGAATCTTGCACCTCATACCAAAACTCCAAGACAAGTGTCTTTCACAGAAATACTGGGGAGTGTACCATGGTCTGCCATCTGTGCAGTGCCATAGGGATGATAACCTGCCTGCCAAGAACCATCCCTCTGATTGTCACAGTCTCTTGGGACCCAGGAATGCAAGTGCCCCTGGCCACCAGAACCAGGCAATTAAGGGGCATCCCCCCAGGTGGCAACTGCAAAAACTTGAGCTCCAGACACAAAAAGTAGAGCACCAAAATCATGTAACACTCCCTCCAGGACACGCTGGCACTCTGGAGCACAGCAGAGGGTGAGCATGAAGACAGAACCTGCTCGGGGGCAAAAAAAAAAAAAAAAGGCAGCACCTGCTCTTCAAGGTCTCTGGAAAGGATTACAGTCCACCTCAAGATGCATGCCTAATCAGAAGCCTACCCCTGGTTGCGTTCATGATGGTAAGCTAATAGGCCTCCATCACAGAAAAAGCAAATTTCCTGGGTTGGTTGCTTCTTACTATGCATTAGGATGGTAGATGTTTAAGAAATGTTTCTTGGCTGGTTACAGTCCTATGGAATTCATAAGCATAAGTCCCACTGGCAACTAAAGCCAGGCAATATAGAGGTGTCTCCTGACATAAGTCAGAAAGATCACGGTGCCAGACAGACGTAGGAGTTCCTTTCCAGGAGACATGGATTATTATGTTCCTACAGGGCCAGGAACACAAGCTTTTCTGGCCTCTGCTGGCAGGTGATCAAGAGGCATCCCCTGGACTACTTTTTAATAGCTTTGGTTATAAGTCACAATAAAAGCAGCCTTGAACTAAGCCCAAGGCCTACTCCACATATGTGCCAATCTTCCTTCTCCCTCTGCCTGGGCAGACATTGCTAATGGATCGTAGCATTCTTTCCTGCCAAGGCCAAATGTGCCCCCATAATTCTCAATACCGTACTTTAGGTGGCTACCATCATCCAGCCATCCATCCAGCCATCCAACCAGAGTTAGTGAGAAAAGTTGGAAGTAACTTGCCAACCCTAACCAAGACTGAGTTTTATGCAGAAGATAGAAATACTAAACAACTCCAAGCTAAAGGAATTAGGAAACCCAAATCCTTTTGTGTTGCCACTACTTTTCAAACCAGAGAAGGCATACAATAAAGAATATGGCTACATGTCGGCTATCTCACTTTAGATTTTGATTGTTTTCATGGATTTCCCATCCTGCATCTATTTTAAAGTTTTATCTCCATTTCCAAGGTGTCTCTGATTCATTCTCTTTTCATATCCTCTTAAACATGGTGGCCATTCAGTGGCTAGATCTGGCCTCTCCACCTAAGAGCACTTCGCCTCCATTTTAGACCTTCCAACATTTAATATCCTCTCAGTGTCACCATCAATAGAGCTGTGAGTGAGCTCAACCTTTCCCTGGAAGTGGTGATTTAATGTGTGAATTATACAGTTATTAGAATGGGTGTCAGGGAAACAGTGTAATATATGTAATGTGGAGGCTGATAGGGCCGGAGGAGCTGAAAACGTCTGGATGATTTCTGGCACTTCTTTTAATGCTATGTCGGTTATTCTTATGACCAATCATTCAAAGCTGTCTATTACCTTCTAATAATAATAATAATATTTTTCACTTAACGTTGCACCTTTCACCAGAGGATTTCAAAGAGCTTTGCAAACATTCATTAGCACTTTATGAAGTGGGCAGGTAATATATAAATACCAAGTCACATGTCCCTGAATAGAAGCCATTAATAGTTCCCTTGACACCACATTCAGGTTAGGGCAGAAACAAAATAAGACCATATAAATGAAAAGTCAGGCATCATCATTATTGGCGTTTACTGGGCATTCACAGAATCCTACCAGAGATAGGCCTCATTTTCTTGTCTCTTAGTGTGGCGGGAAGGGTGGTCTGTTTCCCTCCTCTTGCTACCTCTCCCCATACACACAAACACTTCTTCCTGCGACACAGTACAGACCAATGTACACACAATCCAGAATACTGGGTTCTTTCAGCCTCATAACTCTAAGAATTCCTGCTAATAGCAGACATCTTGATGGGAAAATCCTCACTGCCCTAAAGATTATCCTTCCACAAGAATCCTAAATACCTTAAGCCTTAAAACAAAATGTAATGACTAAAATGCACACCAGAGGCTAGGAAGGGGAAGCTGCCAGGTTCTGGGAGTGAGGGGAGTTAGAACAACTAGTTTGAGCAGTGACCACCTGAGAAGCAAGCACAAGAGGTGGCCCTAAGAGCCAAGGTTACAGGTACCCCAGATGAGTAGCTGGTGGCAAAAGGGAGAGGAGTGTCATCATATTCTATGTAATTTGTGGGACTTAGGAGATATAATTAGAAACAGAATGAAGAGCCAGTTTTGTACATTCTTCTTGACTTCTGTGTGTGTATATGGGTGTGTGTGTCCACCCACCAGATGTTCTAAGAATAGGCTAGTTTAGGCTGTGGTAATAAACATCTCCCTAAATCTTCAGACATGGACACAACCAAAGATTTGTTCACACAAATTCACTGCAGGTCCTGGTGGCTTTTTTGGGACATTTGTCCTCCATGTAGTGGGTCAGCATTCCAGGCTTCAATCTTGAGTTTCTCCATCTCAACGTGACACTTCTTGGTCTACCATGCTAAGAGAAAGACAGAAAATAACACATCAGCATTTCACTGCTTTCCCCAAAAGGGACACATGCCATTTTTATTCCTAGCCTACTGGCTAGAACTGGTCACATTGTCCCACCCAACAAATGGAGGGGCAAGAAAACATAGTCTTTCATATGTCTGAGGAGGAGAGGAAAATTGGAAATATCAGTGAAAAATAGTGATATCTATCACAACTAGTAAGTACACAGTACTGGTACCAGGGCAGTGGAATCTTATCTAAGTTTCAAAAACAATATGATCGAGCCTAGAACAAGAGTGTTATCACACATGGGTTGGTCTGCCTCGCCTCACGCTCTCATGCTCTGTGGGCAGGATCAGTCTGAAAGTAAATAAATCTTCCACACGATATAGCCCAGATACAGCTAGGCATGGCTTTGTGTTTTCTCCTGCATAAACTTTTCTTCCAAAAAATTATTCCTCTCATGCTTTCTTTCTTATTTTTACCCAGTAATAAAGAAAGGTCTGAGTTAACATATTTCTCCTTGCTCAACCCCAAATTTCCTTTACATAAAGAGTGTTTGTTCTCTGACTACAAAAACAGCAGGAGAAGGGGATAATCCATTGCGCCAATATTTCCATGTTCTCTAAGAAAGTTCTGTTCCTTCTCCTTCTTGAAATTCAAGAAATGATGATCATTACATTGACTTATGCAATATTCACTCCTGATTACCCTCAATGCATTATCCGTATTGCTTCTTAATAATTGTTGACATTATTAGTTTAGGAAGATAGTTTTCACATTAACTCGCTATCTCTTCTTTAATAGACTTTTTTTTTTAAGATTTTATTTATTTATCTGAGAGAGAGTGGGTACACGAGAGAGAACAAATGGGACAGAGGGAGAAGCAGATTCCCTCTGAGCAGGGAGCCCAAATGGGGCTCGATCCCAGGACCCTGAGAAGGTAGACGCTTAACTAACGGAGCCCCCCAGGTGCCTCAGAAGAGACTTTTCTTATGGAAGGTTTCTCTTAAACCAAAAAACATTTATCATGTCCTCCACATCAGAAAGAGTATGAAGTACCAATGTACCAACTCCCTTCCTCCCACCCCTTTTGGGCCTCATCAATCCTTCATGCTCACCTGGAACCTCGTCCAGGGCAAAGTCTACTGTGTCAGAAAAATGCCAAGGCAAAGAGAAAGAAAGAACTCCTCCTGTCACAACTGAGTTCCCAGCAACCTTTCATTGGAGTTCTTTCTACTGGTGGACAGAATGGATTTGAGAGGTACAAGACTAAAAAGGCAGGGAACTGTTCCCAGACTTCTCACTTTGGGGAACTCAATTTCTTGGCTAATCTGTTTACCTATCTGTAGAAATGAAACAATAAGACTCCTGACATCATAATATTGTCCTAAGGGATAAATGAAATCACGTAGGTGTGAGATGGCCCAAAGGAGGTAGTAAAATTTATCTCCTCTTTCTGAAAAGTTTGGTCCATCTACCCTTCCTCTCCCTCAGTTTCTCTGTCTCTGTCTCTCTCCCCACCCCTAACTTTTCCGGAGGCACAAACTAAAAGGCCCACAATGAGTTTTCTTTCCCCCAGGCCTAATCCCATTAGGCCTTTACTCAAGACAAAGCTCTATTAGACCTTGGCCTGGTGAAATTCCATGAGGCCTTAAACAAAGGAGCATGTCTCTCATTATATATATTAGGAGGTGTCAAGAGAGGAGAATTGCTGATAACACATCTATATAGATGCTGTTCATTATTCCTTAATACAAGCACATGTGCAATGGCCCTTTAGTGTATCTTCCTTAAGAAAAAAGGGGTATTAATATTAATACTCTCTCTTTCAACCTGAAGGAAAAAGATTGCATAACAGACAGCTAAAGGGTTTCAGGTGTCACATACAGAGGGTAACAAGTTACATCCTTCTCAAGGAACTCCTACCCTCAGATTTACACACTCTTACAAAAGTGCTTCCCTCATGCTTCCTCTTCGTGAATCTCAACTCATCCTTTGGGAAACCTCAGCTCTCCTTTTGGAGAATCAATCCCCTCCCACGACCCAGTCCAAGGTATGCTTCTCCAAGTCTGAGTAGTTACGCGTATAGCAACACCCTGACCAGGGCTTCAGCTGGAGGGTTAGGAGGGGCAGGCTCCCAGCTGCAACAGCACTGCCCAGCATCGGGAGGACACACACCTGCCAGAGTGAATCCATTCCCAACTTCCCACTCCGGCAGTGTGAACTGAAGGCACATCTATTTACTCTCTCCAATTTTATAGCTTATAATAGTTGGGGGGAAAAAAAAAACAGACACATCCTCCAAAGACAAAGAATTCTCATTCATTTATTCTACAAATATTTACTGGGCATCTATGTGTGCCGGGAACTCTCCTAGATTCGGAGGACAGTTGCTTCTCCCATGAAGCGTGAATTCTAGTAAGGGGTGTGTGTGGATACCTTCTGTTTGCCCTCCCGGATCCTCTCTCCTCTCTTTTCAAGCCAACTGTACGCCTTGGAGACAGTCCTTTATGGATTGCATCAGTTGGTAGTCATGCCCTTCAGCTTCTGGTTGAATCTGGTCAATGAGGAGCAGCAGCAAAAGTCTGGATGGAAGCAGGAAAGTAAGGTCTGAGTGTTTCTTCCCCCTGACACCCTGTCTGCTGGGCCAAAGACGTGCCAAATGGCCTCTCCTGTAAACTACAGCTACTTTCTCCAGGTTCAAGTAGCTACTCTCACCCCCTGCCCCATTCAGGCCTTGGGGTGTTAACAGTTTTCTGTTATTGTTGCTATAAGAAGTACTTCTATCACTTATTCGTTTCCCTTTATCTGCCTAAATCTTTGTAAATGGTCCTTTTATCCACCCATGTGACCGGGCTGTCTTCTGTGGGACCTCTTTAAGAGAAACAGACACACAATCAAAATGATTCCTGCTTATAAGACCTAGGAGATAGGGTGGGGGCGGAAAGGCGTTATACAGGACAGTCAGGAGGGGCTCTCTGAGTGGGTGACCTGACTAACGAACAGAGTCCAGCAATGCCCTGGGATGGAGACTTCCAGACAAAGGGAAAAGCAATTCAATTGCAAAAGATCCAAAGCAGGAATGAGTTCCGTATATTCAAAGAAGGAAAATGAGGCCAACGTCGTGAAGGAGGAGCGTGATGGTGATGGGATGGAGAAGCAGGCAAGGGCCAGGTCAGATCAGGTGAAGCCCAGAGCCACGGTAAGGCTTTAGATTCCATTCTTTTTTTGTTTATTTTTTTTTTAATTTATGATAGTCACACAGAGAGAGAGAGAGAGGCAGAGACATAGGCAGAGGGAGAAGCAGGCTCCATGCACCGGGAGCCTGACATAGGACTGGATCCTGGGTCTCCAGGATCTCACCCTGGGCCAAAGGCAGGCACTAAACCATTGCGCCACCCAGGGATCCCCTTTAGATTCCATTCTAAGTCCCATCCAATGACCTTAAAAGGGTTTAAACAGGAGTGGGGCATAATCGGAGCTACATCTTTGACAGAATTACCGCAGCCTGATCTGTGCGAATAGGTTCTTGGGGATAAGGGAGGAAGCAGGAAGATCCGTGGAAGTCTCCAGCAGCAGGAGGAGGAGGTGATGGTGGTGGAGAGGGTCGGCGAACAGCGCTGGGATGTAATACTTTTTGGAAGAAGAACTCACAGGACTTGCCACTGAATGAGATGTGAGCAGGGAGGAAAAGGAGGAATGGACGATGACCAGGAGGCCTGGGGCCGGAGCCTTTGTACGTGATAGTGCCATTAACGGAGACGGAGAAGACGGGGGCGACTTAGACATGACATGCAAATGGGGCTGTCAGGCTAAGAGATGCAAGTGTGGGTGTCACCAGCACATCCAGGGGGATTCAACGCAGAGGGGAAGGCCAGGCTGAACGAGGGAGGGAAAGCAGTTCAGCAACACCGTCTAGACCGTCTAGACCCGGAGAGATGAAGAGGAATCAGTTTCTAACTGCTCATAAATTTCAAGGTGCTGTTCTCTCAATAGCATCACTGTGTCACATTAATATGCAGAACAATGTTTACTTTCTTCCCTTCATTTTCTATTTCCAAACTGAGTATGTTCAGGCCTGCAGAAAATCAGAGGCCCAGCATTGAGCCACCTACTTTCAATAACTGTCCCTTAGAAATGCAAAGTGGTGGGGCACCTGGGGGCTCAGTGGTTGAGCATCTGCCTTCAGCTCAGGGTGTGACCCCGGGGCCCGGGATCGAGTCCCACCTCGGGCTCCCTGCATGGAGCCTGCTTCTCCCTCTGCCTGGGTCTCTGCCTCTCTCTCTGTGTCTCTCATGAATAAATAAAATCTTACACACACACACACACACACACACACACACACACACAAAGGAAATGCAAAGAGGTCTTGAGCTCAAAGGGATGACTTGATTAATTTTTTTTTTTTTTTTTTTTTGACGTGGGCTTTCTCTCTCCACAATTTCTTGGAGAGGAAGGAAGGGATGGCTCTATTCCTTCTTGTACTCGGCATTTACAGATTGCCTATGACAGGCCAATGTCTAAGGGCTGAGGTTAGCAGAAAACAGGGAAGAAAACAAAAATCTCTGCCTTTACAGTACTTACCTTCTAGTGGGGGGGTAGACAGAAAATGAACAACTAATAGAGTTTTTAAAATTGAATGATAGGGGCGCCTGGGGGGCTCAGTCAGCTAAGCATCTGCCTTCAGCTCAGGTAATGATCCCAGGGTCCTGGGATGGAGCCCCACAGTCGGCTCACTGCTCAGCGGGGAATCTGCTCCTCCCTCTCCCCCTGCTTGCTCTCTCTCTCTCTCTGTCTCTCTCAAATAAATAAATAAATAATCTCAAAATTAAATGATAGAATGTCTTATAAACTGCTGACAGCCCTGGAAAGACTAGATCGGAATAAGGGGCATTCAGAGCATGGAGGTGGGTTCTGATTCTCAATAGGGAGGTTGGGGCGGGTGTCATCAGGTAGGTGATATTAGAGCAGTGACCCGGGGATGGAGAATTAGCTAAGCAGACTGGATAGGGATCCGGGCAGAGGAAACAGTAAGGGTGCATGTCAGCAATGAGCCTCCACAGGAGGGGAACGGAAGAGGGGCCGGTGTGACTTAGGTAGTCATGTCTAGAAAGCCCCTCCTTCCCAACACCCACTGGGTACCACTTGTCCTCCAAAGGGCTGTTCAAATCCTATCTCCTCCATGAAGTTCTCGCCAGAGCCCATAGTTCACACCAATCCTCTCCTTTCCAGAAGACCCCAGTACCCACACGGCTTAGAAGTTGTCTGCAAACAGGTTTATTAATTCTGCTTCCACAAGTAAACTCTGGAGCTTTCTGAATTCAGGGGACCATTCTTTGTACTCTTTGTATCATCCTTGGCACATGATAATTAAATAATAAATATATTTTGGTTTATTGACTAAATGAGCAATTCCTAAATCATTTATATTTGACTTTGAAATGCTGGCACATAAATATGCATACACATATGCCTAGAATCTTCTCCCTGTCTAGTACTGACCCCTTTCCAGGATCTGGCTTTAATATCAAAAGATTGGGAACCAAGATGGACAGGAGGGATGGAAGGGTGAGGAAGCTTCAGGCGATAATGACTTGTCTGAAAAATGAATGCTGGACCCACACCATTGAAGAACAGATTTTAAAAACAAGAAGCAATAGCCCTGGAACCTCAAAGAAGAACTGAACAACAGACAGAAAAGGTGAAATGGAGATTTCTGTAAATTTTGTAACTTTAAAACTTTTAACCATGTGAATGTATTATTTATTCCAAAAAGAGAGAGAGAGAAGAAAAGAAAAAAACAACAGTGTAGGAGAGTCTATCTTAGTAACAGTCTAGGTTGGCAAAGCTGACAAATGTTTTGCTCTTCAATGAGTTTTCCGAAGTTGAAAAGGCAAGTTGACATCCCTGGCAGCCTGCAGCATTAATTAGAAAGATGAGATTTCACTTTGCAATTAGACTTCATATTTTCCATTCCACTTGGTGCAACCCAAGAAATAAATGTGGGCAATGTTATAGGAAGAGTCCTTTTCTGTTCTTCCCCACATTGCCACCCTACACTAGGGACAAGACTTCACCTCTCGTCCTCTAGGGGAATGTTAGGGAGAACACCTGTACTTCCTCTCTCTCCTCTGTCACTGGTTCCTCTCCACAGAAGAGGATAGGACTGGAAAAAAGAGAGCAGTCGTGGGCACATTCCAGGCAGTGGGGAGCCAGCGAGGGCCCCCACCTCTTGCCATTTGCACGTGGCCTCTCAGATCTGCATGTGCTCGACAACACAGATAGCTGTTTCCTCTCCCAACCAGTTTCTGGCAGGCCTGGCCAGGTCTCAACCTTTCCAAATGTGGGCTGAGAATGGTGAGGTCAGGACTGGGAAAGCACTGAAGGTTCTGCTTCGGAGAGGGAGGGAAAAGGCTTGCCCATATGCTCCGGGTCTCCTGGTGATAAAGCTGATCATCATTTTGTCCCTTGTGTTCTCAACTGGTTAAACACCTGCGGAAAGGGAATGGGGATTAATTTGCACCCTCAGACTTCCAATGTAATTGGATTCTCCTGATAACAAGGCATCTTAGAGAAGTCCCTAAGATATTTTGACATTTAAACACATCAGCGCCATTCTACCGAGTGATGAAGACTAGAAAGATGACTCCACAACCATTCTTCCAAGAAACGGTGGCAGATCTTATGGTTGTAATGTTCCATAAAGTAAGATTTTCAAGGAGATTTTTCCAATTAAGAAGTACTCCAAAGTCTTCATTTTAACAAATAAGATTATTAAAAATATATTTTAGTGCTGATGAAAATTTTCGACTTTGGCATTGCATATCACCTGCGTTGAGGCCCCGAGAAGGACACAACATCACGTCAGTGGTAGTCGTAACAAAAATGCAGAACTTGAAATGGATCATAAGGAAACAATCAGACAAACCCAAATTGGAGGACATCTTACAAAACAAGGGGCTGATATTTTTCAAAAATGTCACTGTCAGGAAATACAGAGGGAAAAAAAAAGGAAATACAGAGGAAAAACCACGGAATGATTGCAAGCTAAAGAAACATGGCACGTCAATACAATAAATTATCCTGGGGTGGAAAAAACAGGTGCCAGAAAGGACATTTCTGGGACAATGGACAAGACTTGAATATGTACTGTTTGTTAGATAATGGCCTTGTATCAATGTGAAACTTTCTAGATTTGATGGGATCATGATGTTGATGCATTTTATGTTCTTAGAAAATGTTCGCTGATACGACCATGATTTCTACAATTTACTCCCAAAGGTTCAGCAGAAGGATAAGTAAAAAATGTTATATGTCATGCATCCTATATCATAGATATGGGTAGATAAAGTGAAGGTGGAAAAATAGGAATAATAGGTGGATCTAGGTGAACATGTACGGTAGTTCATTGTATTGGTCTTGTAACTTTTCAGTACTTTTCTTTTTCAAATTAAAAGATGAAATTTTTAAAAAAGATACTCTCAACAAGATACCATAATTCTTATGTATTCTTCAAACTTTGAGAGAGGATTAAATAAGTCTTGAGGGTACCATAAGAGACAGAAAATCATTTCTAACAAATCTCCCGTGTCCCAGTGTACTGAGGCTGTAATTTAGGTCACCTCACATGGGGATCTAACCGTCTGAGCCACTGCTTTCCAATCTGCATGTCAAAGACAGACCCAGGGTTGAAAGTGGTGGCCCATAAATTGAGAGCTGCTCCAACTTGTCCCATCCGAGGGCTATTTGTCAGCCCCCCTTCCTTTCCGTCCTCCCCTGGGCTTGCTTTTTCCATCGTTCCCATTCCTACTTCTGTCTGTCACTATATTAAAAACACAACTGCGTAAAAAAATAAAAAATAAAAAAAATAAAAACACAACTGTGCCTCCATAAGGGCATTAAAAAAATTTTTTAAATTACCCAACACTCAGAGTTAGCAATATTGCAGATTGTGTTTTTTTTTAAATATATTCACACTGCCCTCAGGCCTTTGCCAGGGAAATAGATGTGTATAACTGTACTTTATGGCAGGCCTTTTTGTAATACTGGTTTTCATAAATTTCCTTGAAAGGGGTCTCCAAGACATGCCTTATGCCAAATAGTGTTAAGGTGAGGTCTCAATGTATAATTATGACTATTTCATATAAACCATTTCCCATAAATATCAGGTAATTTGCAACTTCTATTTTGGTTATACGGCCGGGATATCTCCCCCTCCTCTTCATCGGCCCTTCCCCAAGGCGATGCAACATGTAAAGGCCTTCAGTATGTGTCAGGCACTGTGCTCCACAAACATTATGTTACTGGATATTCATTACATTATTAGCTATATGGTATGATCTCTGACAGACAAGCAAATTGAGACTCAAGTGCTTAATTAAGTCTCTTGCCCAAAACACACAACCTGTTAATAGCAGAGCCAGAACCCCAGGCCAGAGCTACGTGACTCCATATTCCAGATATTAACACGACTACATACCTATCTCCCAGCCTCTGCTAAGCACCATCTTGGAGTCCATCAGACCAACAGCAGACCATGCAGAGACTCTAGAATCACAAGAAAATTCTAGATGTCAAATAAGAAAACAAGGACACTTCCTACTATAGGAAGAATAAAAGACTTTTGTTTTAAACCCACACTTTTATTTTTTCTAAATTGCTTGAACTTCACATTCATAGAAAAAAAAAAAACGCCAATATGTTTTGAGAACATAAAAAAAAAAAGAGAGAGAGAGAGAGAACGCCATTTGTTCTCTCACTGAGATCTTTCTGGACAACTCACAATGGTCTTCTGAACCAGAATCAAGTTCTTTCGCCACCCATCCAAAACTTCAAAATGCCGGTTTTGTACAGACTACACCAAAAGCTTCAGGACATAACTCACACATAAAACGTACAATACTGAATATGAAAATCTGAAATACACACTGCATAAGTAATGGCAGTAAAAAGCCAATGATATTTTAAAGATATTTTAAAGATTTAGTATTTATCATTGTAACACAGCTTTTATGTTTGATGTTATACAAAGCTATGAGCTCACTTCTGAATCAATGCTATTTTATTGCTTGCTGTTATATTTATGGAATGTTACTGTGAACAAAGCAGAGCAGGCCAAGTCTATTCCCAACATAACCTATAAATAATGTAAGTAAATAAACTAAACAAATCTTCATGAAGCAATGCATTATTTACTATTCCTTGTTGCTGAAATATGAGTTTAAATTTTGGTTACATATTAATGTAAGATCTTAGCCATTTCTAGGTCTCCCTGGGGAGTTGAATCCTAAAGTTTAACTCAGAATTAACCTTGCGTGCCTTCTCAACTCTGTAACTAAAAGCCACACTCCTCGCCAGAGCCAGAAGCTAGCCTAGAGAAGCAGCATCACCATCATAGGCCAATGATCTACACTTAGCCCAACAAAGTCTACACCAGCATCACAGTGTAACTAACCCGAGCAGGTGTTCAATAGTTTTTGGCCAGTTGGGTTTTGCAAGACAAAACCACAAGGATTTCATACTGATGGAGGCCATTTTACTTTCACATATTATACTCTGAATGGGAGTCACTCAAACTTTCTTCAAGTTTCAGAGTGTTTTTAAAGATTCACTCATTCGGAGAAGGACAAACATTATATGGTCTCATTCATTTGGGGAATATAAATAAGAGTGAAAGGGAATAGAAGGGAAGGGAGAAGAAATGTGTGGGAAATATCAGAAAGGGAGACAGAACATAAAGACTCCTAACTCTGGGAAACGAACTAGTGGTGGTGGAAGGGGAGGGGTGGGGGGTAAATGGGTGAGGGGGGCACTGAGGGGGGCACTTGATGGGATGAGCACTGGGTGTTATTCTGTATGTTGGCAAATTGAACACCAATAAAAAATAAATTTATTAATTAAAAAAATAATAAATAAAAATAAAAATTAAAAAAAAAGATTCACTCATTCATTAAATGTGAGTTGAGTCCTATCACAGTGCTAGGATGTCACAGCAAACAAGATAAGTAAGGGACTCTTTACAGAGATCACAGTCGTAGTGAAGTAGAGAATTAGCTAGCAAACAAGTAAACAATGAACAAGAGAATTTCAGGAATAAGGAGGAAACTAAAAGAGTGATATGATAGAAAATGATGGGGTCCCTGTAGAAAGGGAGGTTAGAGAATGTTTCTCTAAGGAAGTAACATTTGAACTGAAGCACCCTGAAGATGAGCAACTTTTATCAGAGTTTCTCCTTCTACTTGCTCCTCCCACCATCCCCCTTCTTTTTGTCTGTTCAGTGCCAGCTCAGGGCCACTGATCCGTGAGCAAGGGGCAGTTCAAGCTGTGGTGAGAAAACATCCCAAGGTAGGCTCCGATGGAGTTCCCTTGCAGAAAGGAGGGGAGAATTATGATAGGCAAGTGCCAGCGAGTGGATAGCCATCCCTCGCAGAGAGGGATGGTACCTGGGAACACCACTTGGTGGCAAGAGATGGGTCAGTACCAGGGGGTCACAACAGAAGTAGGGGTGGAACAGCAGAGGTGCAGACAAACCAAAGATGAGTGCAGCCTTGGGCAGCTTGAGTGGACTCAGGAGGAAGGGTCTGGGGTAGGGACATTACTGAGCTGAAGGTGGGATGTCCTGACCTAGAGGTCAACCAGATTCCATCCCCTCCTTCATTTATTCATTCCTGGGCACTCCCTGCTTGGATCACTCACAATGCAAGTTGTGCTCATCTCCTACCATGCTCCCTGATAGACTTAATCTGAAATGAAAAGACCAGAAAATATCTCCAGAGGTTTCCCAAACAACGCCCTGCCTCTAGACAGAATAAATAAGCAAACTACCCAGCACAGAGATTAAAAGCTTAGTTAGATGACCAGGCCTTAAGCAAATCTGTAAACGGGGTGAAAGTTGCCTCTCAACCTGCAATTACGGTACCCTTCACTGTGTGAGGTTAATGGGCCATCTTTTCCTCATGCCTAACACTTATTTCAAGCTGTCTGCACCTGTTTTATTAGGCTGCCCCCTCAGTAAGTGTCAGGTGAAAAGACTACAATAAATGAACTCCACTCTGGGGGATCTCTGGGTGGCTCAATGATTTGGCGCCGGCCTTCAGCCCAGGGTGTGATCCTGGAGTCTCTGGATCGAGTCCCACATCAGGCTCTTCCTGCAGGGAGCCTGCTTCTCCCTCTGCCTGGGTCTCTGACTCTCTCTGTGTGTCTCTCATGAATAAATAAATAAAATCTTAAAAAAAAAAAAAAGAACTCCATTCTAAATAGTCAAGGACTCAAAAACAGTTTCATGCTAATCAATTGTAACCTTTATTAAAGATTTACCCATAGGAAGAAAGTGAGATAGGGGAGGAGGAACGGTTGCCATTTACCAAGGATAATAAAAAAGCCAATTAAAGAAAGGGCAGGTAAGAAAGGCCCAAGAAATTAATTATTTTTATTTTTTATTGACATATACATAAGAAAAGTATGCTCATTATAATCATGCAGGTCAATGAATTTTTCAAAAATTGAACATGTTCATGTACTCTGCACCTAGATCAAGAAATTGAATATGGCAAGCACCTCCCCTCATGCTCCTTCCTCTCACCCCTGCCCCCAGGGGCAACCACTTTCCTGACTTCCAACACCATTGATGAGTTTTGCCTGTTTTTGAACTTTATGTAAATGGAATCATACAGTGTACTCTTTGGTGTCTGGCTTCTTGTGCTTAACATTATGTTGTGAGATTCACTCACAATGTTTCATGTACAATCTTTCATTATCATTGCTGTATAGTATAAGAAGTCGTCTCATTAATGTCAATATTTGACCCTCAGGACTGAATTCTAAGTATACTTAAAGGGGAAACATATAAACTCATCCGCAGAGTAAAATGAACTCCCTTAGTGAAATCATTTTTTATTTTGTTCATTGAGCACTGAGCTCATAATGCATTCTCTTAGATTTTCTTATTTAATTTGAAATTTACATCTGAGCTACTCTTAACATCAGGATACAGACAGATGACTTCAAGTCACAACCCTTTCTCATACTAGAATGAAGCCAAGTTGTTCTCTTGCTCCAATCTTATTTCTTCTCTCCCAAGTAACTATGCTTGAAGATACACCAAGAACAGCTGCCAACAACCCGTCCTCTGGGACACTCATCCAACTCAGCCAGCCAGTCAATTGTTGGCATGTGTTCATAGGTTGCAAACATCAAAAAAGTGCTTGTGATCATTACTGAGGCAATTCTAAGCCTTACAAACACACACACACACACACACACACACACACACGACTGGGCTACTATGCTAATACCCGAGAGTATGCTTTGTCCATGCCACCAGCTTGCATCTCCTAAATAACTCACCCCACATCAGATACCTGGAGCTTAATAGCATTGCACCAAGAGATAGATGCCCAGTTATCACTAGACTGCAAGCCAACTTTAGTTTTTACTAGGACAGTAGTAAAATGAAGAATGAGATAGGTAGAAGCTGGCATCAATTTGACTTGGTCTGGCAAGAAATGGTCATGGCCAGTCTATGAAAATTTCTATTTACTCAGTATCTCAAAAACCAGAATTCAAAACAGCAGAACATTTTGATACATATGGTTTAGTACAGTAGCCTGTAAAGTCCTCAAAGGTCTACTAAATTGGTGGGAGAAAAAATCATTTCCATTTGGAATAGGTTTAGTGCCCTTTGACCATATTGAGAGGCAGTTATGAGGCAGTAAAGGATATCATATCCCAAGTCAGATAAGGAGAGTCAGAGCCTCGCATTACTAGCTATGAGACTGGTGTCCTTTGAGAACTTCTAGGCCCCAGGCCTCTTCCTTTTGGAGGCTGACCCCATGTAATTGCCCTACCAAAGGTTTTTTGATCTAACTTTTATAAATTGTTCTTACTGTCCAATGTATTTTGTTAAAATATTGGTTATTTGAATATAAAGGAAAGTGCTTGTGATTTGGGGATCTGGGTTTTTAGGGATCTTTGGGAAGGTTTATTTCTTAGAGGATCTTTGGAAAAATATTATCTAATTAGATGAGAACTGGCCCATTCTCAATAAGCTAGTTTTCTATTCTCTGGCAAAAAAAAAAAAAAAGGAGAGGCAAAAAGTAATGCCAATCAGACAGTACGCCTTTGTATCCATGAACTCATTTGGTCATTTTTAATGATTTTTGTTTTAATTTTGAAAGGAACATGTGCTCATTTTAACATGTGACAAAATCTAACAATATGCAAAGAAGAAAATATACATCCCCCTCTTCATTTCCCTCCATCCTTGCCTTCTTCCCAGAGAAAACCAATATCAACAGCTAGGTGAGCACTTTCAAACCTTTTTGGGCAAATATAAAAATATAGATACAGAAACTAGATGATACTCGTCACATAATTTCGCAGCTTGCTTTTATTTCTTGAATTACTTTATAGACATCCTTCCAAACCAATAAATAGAGGTGGAATTCATTCTTTCAAAATGCTACATAAAAAAAAAACCCAAAAAACAAAATGCCAAATAATGGATCTCCTTACTCAATAGTTCTATTGATGAAAACTAAGGTTGTCTCCAGTTTTCTTGTTTGTTTGCTAATAAAAGCAATGCTGTAATAAATATTAGTATACATGTCCTTACATACGTGCTTTATGTCTATTGGCTAGAATCCCACTCACTTTGCAAGGTCAAAGCTTAAGTACATCACTCATTTTAATAAAAATTGACATATTACTTTCTTTAATCCATCCAGACTTTATTTTTTATATGATGAGGTAAGGATTATAAATTTTATTTTCTTCCACTTGGGTAGCCACTTTTGCCAGCAATTTTTATTAAATAACTGCTTTTAATAAGTTGCAATACCACCTTTTTTTTAAAGTAGGCTCTACACCCAGCATAGACTACAACCCAGGGCTTGAACCCATGATCCAGAAATCAAGACTTGAGCTGAGATCAAGAGTCAGACACTTACCAACTGAGCCACACAGGCACCCCGCAATGCCATAGTAAGGTCTTATAAATACCTGGATCTTTTTCCGGAGTTTTTACTCTGCTTCTTTGATCTATTTATTTGATTTGATGCTGATATCAAACAATTTTTATTACCATGGCTCTGAAGTTAGTTTTAATATCTAGTAAGTATGTCTTATTATTCTTTTGCATAATTTTCTTGACTATTTTAAGATACTTAATTATTTTCTTTTTTTAAAAATCCCATTAAGATTTTAAATGAAATTGCAAATATGTGTTTGATTTTGAAAGAATTGAAAATTTTACAGTTTTAAGTCTTCCGTGTAGAACATATGTCTCTCAATGTATTCAATAAGATTTTTTAAGCTTTTTTAAGGAAGACTATAAATCTTGTAAATTATTCCTATGTACTTTAAATTTTTGTTGCTATTATAAATGGAATGTTTTTTTCAAAGTCTACCTCTAGTTGACTAACACTAGTAAAAAAAATTACAGAAGTGCCTCAATGGTTCAGTCAGTTGAGCATCTAACTCTTGATTTTGGTTCAAGTCATGATCTTAGAGTCCTGAGATCAAGCCCTGCATTGGGCTCCAGGCTCAGCGCAGAGTCTGCTTGTTCCTCTTCCTCTGTTCCTCCCCCTGCTCACTCTCTCTCTCAAATAAACACATTAATAATCTTTCAAAAAAATTACAGATTTTGTATATTTATCAAATAACCAAACACCTTACCAAAACCTCTTACCAAATTTAGTATTCTTTTTAATCTCATGGGTTTGCTAAGTATCCAGCCATACTATCTCCAAATACAGCAATTTTATCTCTTCTAATATTTATACCCATTATTTACTTCTCTCATTTCATTTGCTACTACCTTCAAATCAAGGTAAATAATTGTGGTCATAGAGAAGAGCCCTATTTTGTTCCTAATTTTAAACAAAATAACTTTATCATTGGATAGCTTATTATACTTGCTAAAATAATGTGATAATCTTTTTATGCTTAAATAAATTTCCCTATATTCCTATTTTGCCAAGAATGGCTATTTAATCTTATAAAATTACATTATAGTATCCAATGATTTAATCCCATGATTTTTTCCCCTTTTAGTTTGATTTAAAGAATTACCATGTAGATTTTCTGATATTAAAACACCTTTACATTACAGAAATAAATCCTACTTAGTCATGGTATGTCATTCATTTTATACAGGGCTACAGTTTTAGTTTTACTTTTTGCATCCATATTTATAAGTGAAATCAATACATAATTATCAGATTACATTGGCTTTGTAAAATGAACTAAGGAACTATCTATTTTTTTCTAAAGACTGAAATTATTAAATAACAGGAGTTTCCATTTTACTTTATGATAACTTGGAAAGGTATTATTAGATACTATTAGGGAAGTATTATTGTAATATAGTTTTTAAACATGACAAGGAATAGATGTTCAGTAAAGTATGTAAGTTGACCAAAGTCAAGCAACCATTAAAGGGTAGAGCTAGGAATGGAACACCAGGCTTCTGATTCCAGGCCTGAATCTTTGATCTACCATGTCATCTCTCCAAGTAAGAGCCTCTAATTCAGCCCTAAACAAAGTTTAGCAGAAATCTTATAGCAGGACCAACAAAAGAAAGCTGCCCTTTGGAGAACACCCAATAGAAAAGTCATAAGCCTTTGCAAAGAAGAGCTAGGAACTGCTGAGAAGCCACAACCACAGAGTGATCTTCTTGCTTTTTGGTCCTTTGAAATGGGATCACCCAGATGGAGCAAATGGACTACTAACAGTGATTCAAGATGGCAGATTCACAAGAGGCAACCATGTAGAATTGTATGTAACTGTGTAAAGTAATGATAATTCACATATAGTCCTTCACAATTTACAAAGAGCAAATTCAGAAAGGTTAAATCATTTGTCAAAGATTATCTCTACCATCCCAATACTCCTTAAATCGTGCTCCTTGTATGTTTCCTTCATAGCATTTATCAATCTTATTGCAATTATTTACTTGTGTTATGCTTTGCCTACCCACTCCCCTCCAATCACAATAAGGTAACATAAAAGCAGAGGCCATTGTGTATTACTACTTTATCCACACGCCCAAACACAGCAAAAAGACATTTAAAACATATCTGTTATGTGACTGAAAAAAATAAATACCATATACCACTTATACCTAAAGTGATCCCTGTTTGAATCCTATATAGAAAGAACACCAGCTTTCCATCCAGATATGGTGGTGACACTACACACACGGTTTGGAATAACACTGCTGCTGCCTCTCTAAATATAAATTGTGCTATACATCCAAGTCAGAGCTCTCCATATCAATCTTATACAATCACCTTATTTGACAGTGACATTCTTTTTAAAGGCAAATCAGTGTGAACCCTCAATATCCCAAATTAGATCGAGCACACAAGTTCAAATGAGTTGGCCATTAATTACTCACCACCACTGGCCTAAGTTTGAAACCACTAGATCTCATTTTTCACTGGGCTGACATCCTGAAAGGCACCATTTATCAGAAGACCTCCCTTGTATTTTTTTCTTTTTCCTCCATTGTTTCACTGAATTAACCAAAGCAATATTAAATAAGTTGCTAAATACAGATATTAACTCATTTGTAGCTAATTATTATAGGTAAATGGTGCAGTAAATGAAGTACCCTACACCCTCCCCTGGACGCCCCCCCTTTTCTGAAGCTTTTGTGATGTTCTCCAGGTAAATCCCATGCATAATGTAAGAGTGGCAATGTTGTTTGCATAATAAGCTATTTTCTACCACAGAAGCAGAAACATTTTATCGCTATAGAGAAAGCTCAAATTATGAATACATTTTCATATAAGTTGATTTATGTGAAAATTACAAATAAATGCAGAGCTGAGCTGCAAGTGAATTGTTTGTTCCCAGTTCAAGGAGTGGTGTTATTTGAAATTAAAAAAGAAAACAACTCCACCACATCCTGCTAAGAGAAATATTTTTAATGTTATTCAGACTGAAGCACATACCATATGATCCAAGAAGAAAAGCATTACCTGGTCTGGCAGCAGGGCTTGAGGTTGCAAAAGCTAAGACAAATACGTCCACTAATTTCGGAAGCCATCTTTTCATGGATAAAAATATACTTGATATATGATATAGAGAGAGAGACACAGATCCATGATATATGTATTTTCACTTGCACTTGGGCTGCAAAGATTCTCAGCAAACTCTGTAACTACTTCTTTCAATAGTCAAAGAAAGTTGAAGGAATAAATAAAACCATTATCATCTCTGCACAAGTAAAAGCTAAAACGCATGCGTAAGACATGCAAATGGTTTTGTGTAAGACCCAAAGCTTCTCAGATACCTGCAGGGCTCTCCAAGTGGAATGCACATTTCTAATCCCAGGCAAATCACTGGATATAGAGAGCTTATCTTGCTAGAAGCCCCCTTAACTATTACACCAGTACATCATTTGGCATCCAGGTGGTTGGTCTGTAATAGGGATATAAAGCTGGGAGCGTCTAGGATGTGGAGGAGGTGGGGTTTAGGGGAAAGAGACATCAACGTGGCACTTTGGTTATGTCTACCCAGTAAAATAAATGTGACCTGTTTAGCAATTTGGGCAAAATTTCCTAGCTCTTTAAACTTGCCTACATGGTCACAGAAAACACCCCGTCCCAGCTATTGCCCACTTATGCTTTAAATGCTGAGTACTTTCTTATCTTTCAGCTTCTTCGTTCTGATAACAATCTCCGACTCCCTTCACGTTTTGTACTCCTTCCCACCTCCTAAATGGGCTTAGTGGACTCTGGTGTCTTATTCAGCTCCTGGCTCCATGTGCTCCCCAGAATCTGATGATGCTCAAAGCCTTGAGGGAGAATCCCATTTCAGGTCCCAGCCATGGTGCTGAGCCCCCATCAAACATCACTCTCCCCACCCCTCCCTGTACCATGGAAAGGCCAATCTGAGTAGTATAGATAGCTACTCTAAACAGAGATCCCCAATGTCTCATCTTTACTTGCTATTTGTTGTCAATTCACCCGCTAGTCAAAGATGATGTTGCAAAGGTAAATGTGACTTCCGCAAGCCCTCTCTGTCATCTCTAAACCACTGATTTGTGTGTGTGGTAAGCATATCCCAGGCAAAGCACAGACAGACCTCATAATCCCTGCTTGGCCCTGTTAGATCAAAGAGACCAGAGCCAGTCCCTTCTCCACACCCCAGATTCAGGTATTAAATTACTGCCCGAGGATCCGTGCCACGTTCGTTCTGTTTCTCTTTATTATCTGCATTTCAGCCTTCTCTTTAATACTATGCTAGGAGCCTGGGTGAGCTGTGAAAATAAGTAATGTTGGGGAAACCCTACCTTAAATCCATTGCCTTGGATTCTCACATTCAATAGGTCACACCCTTGAATTTCAGTGTAGCCACAAATCTTCTAAGTGAAGTTTAATAGTAAGAAGCCTGGAGAAGATCCATCCACTTCTCTTCCTCTTCTACTAGTCTCTGGCTCTTTCAATGTGAACAGGCCAAGAATAAGCATATTTCTTTCTAAATGAGATGAAGAATAGACTCACTCCAACAAACACCACCATGTAGTTTGTGTTCCTTGCTCCTTCAGAACAATAAAAGTAAAAAAGTCTTCAGAGGACAAATACTGCACGAGCCTACTAGTGTGAAGTGCCTAGCGTAGTGGAACGCATAGAGGCAAAAAGCATAATGGTGGTCGCCAGAGACAGGGCGGAAGGGAAAACAGGAAGTCAGTGTTGAATCGGTACAGAGTTTCGTTTTTGCATCCATCTGTGCATGTGTAGTAATGATGGTTGTATAACAATCTGAATGTACTTTATGACACTGAATTGTATGCTTAAAATGGTCAGGATGGTAAATTTATGTTACATGCATTTTGACACAGACACACACACACACACACACACAAAGGATATTTATTGAGCCACATTTTTTAAAACCGAAAAGACTTTTAAAAATATCAGCTTTTCAAATTTTAATAGGACAACTATTGAATCATTGATTTATCACCTATTATATGCCTTGCACTCTGCTAGATCCTGGGGATGTAGTATTTATTGCAAGAGACCAATGCTCTACCCTCATGGAGCTGGGAACTAGTGGCAAGAAATGGATATTAAAAAGAATACAATTTAAGGAGGACTTTAAAGGAAAAGGAAAAGCTGTGCAGGACCATGTGGCAGAGATCACCTTCCTAACCAGGTCTGCAGGATCAGAAACTTGAGGGATAAAGGACAGTTCACTAGGAGAAAAGCTTCTGAGCGATGCTTGGTCCCACATGTCTCAATGTACCACCTCCCCACTAAGGATCCTCACTCTTGGAGTCTACATTTCTATGATGCTTGTCACTCAGCAGTTTTCTAGAGACCAGACTCACGTGAAGACAAACATCTTTCTCTTAGTTCAACCTCAAATACCAAAAGGGAGTGGGACCTAGACACGGGGCCAAAGTCAGATGAAAGAGATGGCGTTTCAGTCTCCTCCTTCACCTCTCCTTTCCAAAGTTCTCATTGACATACAATGATATTAGAATTTTCTAAGGGCCCAATAAGGTTCCTTACAAAGTTGGAAGAAATTCTTAAAAAGCAAAATGGTTACCTAGAAGTTTGTCGTTAATAGGTTAATAGTATATTATGTATTTTAAGCTGTTTTCATACCCGCATGTTTACCAATCATCCGTCGTTCTTGATATCTGCATTATCCCAACAAACGGCACGTTTGGAAGCAATATTCCTCATACTCTTCCCACTTCAACACACACACACACAATTTCCCATCTCTACTAGATTGTAAATTCTACAAAGTCAGGGCCTAGGTCTGTTTTATTCCTTAATAAATATTCTCAAGGTTCCTACAACATTATAGATGCTCAATAAATACTTTTTTTTTTTTTTTGAGTAAAGACTCTTCTTTTCTCTCTCTTTTTTTTGGGGGGAGGGGCAAAGGAAGAGGGAGAGAGAATTTAAGCAGACTCCACTCCCAGCACAGAGCCTACACAGAGCTCGAGATCTCACGACCCTGAGATCATGACCCCAGCCAAAATCAAGAGTCGGAGGCTTAACTGACTAAGCCACCCAGGCATCCCTTCAATAAATATTTCTTCAGTGAATCCCCCTCTCTGTGCCATCTTCTGAAATCCCTATCACACATAGCCATGACGTAGCCCGTTATATATGAAACACCAAGGCTTTGGGAATCAGACAGGCCTAGGTTTAAATTCTGGCTCTGGCTCTGCCATTTACTAAAAACATGAATTTAGGCCAATTATATTAACACTCCAAACATCAGAGTTCACATCTGTGAAATGAGACTAGTAAGACACTTCTCCGTGATGTTAAAGGATGCAAATGGACGGCACACATGCATGGCGCACAGAAACACTGTGAGGAGGCACAGGTGGGTAGCTCCTCCTTACAGACGACAATGGTGTGACCCACTGAAGTTAACTGCCCCCAGGACACAGCTTCATCAGCTACACAGGCTTGCTTTTAAGCAAAGTAAAAAGGGTAAATAAGTGGGATTACTGAGACTGGGACTTAGTCCCCACTTATTAGATCAATGCAATGTCTTGCACCTCTGAGAAGGGTCTAAAACTCAAATCATATAGAACAATCTGAAAATAGCCTAGCAGTGCTTCTCTAATGAATGTGCGTGCAAATATCACCTGGGGATCTTTGTTAAAATGAAGATTTGGAATCACTGGGGTGGGAACTGAGATTCTACATTTCTAACAAGCTCCCAGATCATGACGGCTCTCTGGGCTCCTGCCGTCTGTAGCCCACACTTTGAGTAGCAAGAGTTTAAAGCACTATGCAAAATATTGGGTTTTATCACTCCAAGGACCATACCATTAGAATGATAATATAGAACCATCTCATTTCTGTGCTCCATTCAATGACTTCCCCCAAGTACTATGATTTTCTTTCAATGTCTTTTAAATGCCACCAAATCATACTTTGACCCCTGATAATGATCATGATAAACACATCTAAATAAAAAGCCCCCCAAGCTCCTGCTAGGCAATATCTTTAAGCTTAGTGCCATATTGTTTGTAGTTGCCTTAGCTTTTCTCCTTTTCAATCTGCTGTCAAGTCAGTGAACCAGACTCACATCAAAGTCAATTTGAATTCATTTTGTACAATTTCAACAGATACTATTTCAAAGGGTTCTGCTAACTTCAAAAATAATATTCATTACCTGGTCGTTGAAGGAAACTGCTCTCAGGATATTGTATCCCGCCATCCCCTAATTTGGTAATTCTATCAGGAAAAGCAATTAAGTTTGTCTGACATGACTTGTTTTTATAAATCCATGATGCTTACTGCTCTTAATTTAATTCTCCTCTTACCACTTATAATTTCATTCTCATCTGACAGTTCGTATTTTCTCTCTGAGTGATTTTTTCCCCCTTTATATTCCTAATCATAGAAAAGTCTGTGAATAACATCAGCCTTTGGGTAGGAGGGAAACTGGGAAATGGTGGGCAGTGCATAGAGTGCATCCCTGCCCTCAGGGATGCCGGGATTTTTGTTCCTTACAATTTGCACAGTGCCTACAGCAGTTCTTGGCACACAGATAGTGCTCAAGAAGCGTCTGGTATCACACACTGAGCCAGGTAAAGGTGACTATGACCCAGGCCTTTTCCCGTGTCTTCCATTAGTCAGGAGGCAGACATTTTAAAAAATAACAATTACAAAGCAATCTGGGGAGAAAAAATGATACCGTGACAGGATTTCCAGTGGAGACTAGACCTTGAAATTTTATTTTATTTTCAATGCTAGAAAACCTTACATCTAAGATGCTGTCAGCAGTTTCTGTCTTATTCATCAGACACCTGAATTACCTGTGATAATGTACGAGTTACAGTAGCACAAGCCAGAGGATGGCCAACCATCCTGGAAAACCTGAGCTCAGGGGAGACAACATGTAAGAGAAGTCACTTGGTGAGGTCTCAAAGGATGAACTACGGTTGGAGGAAAAGGAGGGAGGAACACGTTTTGTACACAGGGAGGAGTGTGCACAAAGCCGTAAACTTGTGGAGCTACGGGGTGTGTTCAGGGAAGCATAGGCATTTGCTCTGGCCAGAACATAGGATAGGGTTCCATGGGAAGCAACCAAAGATGGATCCAACTTTAGCCAGCAGCCAGATGCTGGAGGACCTTGTGTACTGAGCTTAGAAACTGAATTGCATTAGGGAGCCAGGAAAGCATTTTTAAGCAGGGACGTGAGATGGTAAGATGTGTGCTATGAAAAAAATTAAAAATGACTGAAGGAATTTAACGGATGGATTTGATGGGGGCAAGATTGGAAGCAGGAGGAGAGATGACCATTGAAAGAGCCTTGGTGGATAGTAACAGGAGTTGGAAGCAACTACTACTAACAGGAAAGTTATCATGAATGGCATGCTTACAGTGTGCAGGGCACAGAGCCAACATACTGCAAGCATCATCTTACTGAGTTCAGAAATCTTAGGTAGGAGATGAGAGGGGAACTGAGAGACTTACTAGATGTGGGGAGGTAAGGGAAAGAGGGGAATGCATAATGATTTCCCTGTTTTGTGACTTGATGGCAATGTCTTTCATCAATTTAGGGAAGATTCAAGAAAGATTATTATTTGGGGGGAATCTGGGTTCTATTTTAGATAATGTAGAATTTGAGGTGCTTATAGGATTTTTCTAATGAAGAGCTTAATAAACGATCCTAGAGCTCCGAGTTTTAGGCAAGAGACATGTTTGGAAGTTCCCCATATATAAATGGAGGTAAAAATGGTGGGTGAGGGAGAAAGACCATGGAGATGAACAAAAGAGCCAAAACAGAAATGGAAAACACCAATATTTAAAAGAACAAAGAAAAGGGAGGGAAACTTAGAAGGAATGTCAGAGAGGTAGACTGAGAACCAGAGAGGATGGTGTCAGGGCAGCCAAAGGAGAAGACAAGTTCAAAAGGACAGAGTAGTCAACATTGTCAAAGACTGCTCAAGATATATTCAGTACATTTGGGGAAGAAAGGCATCATTCATTCATCATTCATTCAATGGGGTTTACTTGCACACAGGGGTAATTCCTACTGAAAGCTTTCTTGCCCATCAGATAAGGCAACAGATGGATGAAAAAGCACGCCCTAAAACTGATAGTGAAAAAAGATCAATGTCTTGCATTTCAGATTAGTCATCTATCGCAAGTAACTCACCCTACAATGGTCCAGCAATGTACTAAGAGGACACTGAGGTATCATGAAAATATGAAACAACTACCTACTATATCGTATGGTGACTTGCCTGGTATGAATTGATGGACTGTTAGAGTTGAGTGGGAGCATGTGTTTTTCGTAAAGAATAAAACTGGATATTGGAGAAAAATGGCCAATAAGCCCATGAAAAGATGATTAACATTACCAATCATACGAAAATTCAAATCAAAACCACAATGATAAAAAATAACAAACAAAAAATCACAAGAGCTATCACTTCATACCCATTAGGATGGCTGTTATTAAAAAAATAAACAAACAAACAAAAAAAAAAACAGAAACTAAGAAGTGTTGGTGAGGATGTAGAGAAACTGGGACCCTAGTGTGTTGCCAGTAGGTATATAAAAGGGTACAGCCACTGTGGAAAACAGCATGGTAGTTCCTCAAAAATTAAACATGGAATTAATATATGATTCAACAATTCCACTTCTAGGTATATACCAAAATAACTGAAAACGGGGACTTAAACAGGTATCTGTATACTCATGTTCTTAGCAACATTATTGACAATAACCAAAAGGTAAGCAACCAACTGATGAAGTAATGGATAAAGAAACTGTGATATATACACACAATGGAGTATTATTTATCCTTAAAAAGGAAGGACATGCTGGCACACGTTCTAACCTGGATGAACCTTGAAAACACTCTACTAAATGAAATAAGCCAGTCACAAAAGGACAAATATTGTGTGATTCCACTTACGCCAGTCTCCTAGGGTGGTCACATTCATAGAGAAAGAAAATAGAATGGTGGTTGCCAAGAGCCAGGAGCAAAGAAGAATGTGGAGCTATTGTCTAATGGGTACTAAGCTTCTGTTTGGGAAGATGTAAAGGTTCTAGAGATGGATGGTGGTGATGGTTGCACAACAACTTAAGTGTACTTCCTTCCAGAGCACTGTATTAAAAAATGGCTAAAATAGTAAATTTCATGTATATTTTGCCACAAGACAACACTGAGTATTAGAGAAGATAGAGTCTATTTCCTTCTAAGATTGCCTGAGAGAGAAAAGGTTCTGATTGTAGAGGGCTAGAGATGAACAAGTTTTCAGAAAAGAAACATCCCTACGAAGACCTTTTGTGGTGTCACAGCGAATAATACTAACAGAAATACTAATACTACCAAAAATATTACTACCATTTGTTGTTATTTTTTAGTAATGCTAAGTATTTTATATATTTTTTTCATTTTCAAAAAAATTTTAAAGTAAAAATGACTATTTCTAATTCATAGATAAGAAAATTGGGGCTCAGAGAAGTTATGTAAACTGTCAAATTCACAGGGAATAAGAGGCAGAGCGAGGACTCAAATCCATGGCATCTGTCCCCAGGGCCCATGCTCTTACTCACTCCACCGCGGGTTGGGATTCTGTACCCGACTACCATGCAAGGCTTCCATTTGGAATACATTTGAATTTATCCAGAGAACTTTTAACATAGGAAATGGTTTTGTTCTTTAAAGAGTGAAGAATCTCCACCAAAAACTAATCAATAGGTATTTGTCCTATGCGTCTCTTGGTGAACACAACACAGAGGAATGGCTGTAACAGGGGTTCTGTAGCCAGACAGCCCGGGTTCCCATCCTGCTTTTGTCCTTCTAGTTGGAGGACTTTAAGCCTTAATTGCTGGAGCCTTAACTTTCTCACCTGAAGATTTGCTAGGATTAAATGAGCTAATAAATGTAAAACACATAGAACGGTGTCTGGTCACTAGAAAGATGCAATTAGCATTAACTATGTGTTTTTTATTATTTTAAGCCACATTGTGCCTCTGAGTGCTAATACTGGATCATCAACACTAAGAAACAAATTTGAAAAATCTAGAGGTGCGAGAGCAGTTCTGATGTATTCTCAGGGCCAATCTCCAGCCTCCCCTCTGCAGCTGTCCAGTGGTAACCCTGAGGATGGAATGCACGCAGACAATCTACCATGTGTAGGCGCCGTGCTAGGAACCAAAAAGATGAAGAAGACTTCATGTGGATCCCTGAGGAGATCCTATGGGGCCAGAGAGATGAGCATAAACAAATGACTGGGATACAATGTACTACAGGGTAAGAAAGGGCTGGGCTTCGATCACCCTGGAGACAGAGGCAAAGGTCAAGTTTCCTGGGCTCTCACTCCTTCCTCTAGAATATCTCATTGCTTTGTAGGTCTCAGAGTAGGAAAGAACCTCCAATGTCACCATCTCACAACTCAGTCTTGTGTTTTCTTCTCTTGCACAGGTGTGGACTACACATTTGGAATTCAAAGAGAGGAAAATACCTTAAGAAACTGAAGAGGATTAAGAGTACATTTACTTTGAGGAACACTAAGTGATATGTGGAACTGGCGAATCGCTCTGTTACACACCTGAAACCAATATCGCACTGTGTGTGAACCACACTGGAACTAAAATACATGCATACATACTGCATCAAGCCAAAAAGAAAAAAAGAAAGAAAGAAGAAAAGAAAGAAAGAAAGAGAGAGAGAGAGAGGGAGGGAGGGAGGGAGGGAGGAAGGAAGGAAGGAAGGAAGGAAGGAAGGAAGGAAGGAAGGAAGGAAGGAAGGAAGGAAAAGAAAGAAAGAAAGAAAGAAAGAAAGAAAGAAAGAAAGAAAGAAAGAAAGAAAGAAAGAAAGAAAGAAAGAAAGAAATTCAGAGTTATTATTTCACCGAGGACAACTTTGGGACATACATCAGGAAAAATAGCTTCGTGGTTCGAGAAGGAATCTCTACTACTTGCCTTTGTGCCCAGGGAGAAGAACACCCAGGCTCTGCTCCAGAGCAGATCAGTTCCAAGTGGCAGCAAAGCATGATAATCCCTTAAAATCATAAATATGGGCCACTGACATGTATACAAATGCTCTTAGTAGCATTATTCATGAGAGATAAATACTGGAGGCGACCCAAACATCCATATAACAATGGAATGATAAATGAAATGTGGTATATTCGATACGCTGAAATTCTACATTGTAATGAAAAAGAACAAACTACGGCTATCTCAACAATACAGATCAACCTCGTGGACACGATATTGGACACACTGGCCGAACACAAAAGAATATATATTTGATGAGTCCGTGTAGGACGTCCCAAACAGGCACAACTAATCTATATATTAGAAGTAAGGAGAGTGGTTACATCTGGACAAGGAGGAGGGGAAGTGGTTGGTAAATGGAAGTAAGAAATCTTCTAGGTTCCTGGTAATGTTTTATTTCTTGACTCGTGTGTTGATTTTGTAATAATTAGGGAGTACGTGTATGATTGGTGCACTCTTCTTTATACATATTCCAACACTACTGGCTTATTTTAAAAAAGGAAGAAAAATTACAAGGAAAAAAAATCCTAACCTAAAGCAAAGTAAAAGTGTACAACTAGATTAGGCTACTTGCTTTTCCAAACACAATGACTGCTATTGCCTACAGAAAAATATCCAAGGGCAGCCCTGGTGGCTCAGTGGTTTAGCTCCGCCTTCAGCCCAGGGCGTGATCCTGGGGACCCAGAATCTTGTCCCGTTGGGCTCCCTGCATGGAGCCTGCTTCTCCCTCTGCCTGTGTCTCTGCCTCTCTCCTTCTCTGTGTCTCTCATGAATAAATAAAATCTTTAAATTAAAAAAAAAAAAAAGAAAAAAAGAAAAATGTCCAAGCTCTTGGTCATGGAGTACCTGAAGGTTCTTTAAGTTCACAAAGAGTAACACGCCTCCTCCTCATGTACCTAGCATTTGTACTCACCCTCCTTAAGCAAAGCAAGAGGACATGCTGCCATCTATGTGGCTCAGTTTTGTCACCTCAGAGGCAGCTGGTCTCCCTGTATTCAACCAAGATTTTGCCTTTAACTCTTACAAAAATCACTGGCCTAATCATTTGTGGCCAGGGGAGCAGGCTTTTTTTTTTTTCTTTAAGACAAAGTTAGCCACTTAAAAGCTAAAATATTGGGGATCCCTCGGTGGCACAGCGGTTTGGCGCCTGCCTTTGGCCCAGGGCGCGATCCTGGAGACCCGGGATCGAATCCCACGTCGGGCTCCCGGTGCATGGAGCCTGCTTCTCCCTCTGCCTGTGTCTCTGCCTCTCTGTGTGTGTGTGTGTGACTATCATAAATAAATAAAAATTTAAAAAATGTAGTCTATAAAAAAAAAAAAGCTAAAATATTCAAGAAGCTTAATACGAGATGGCATGATGTAGGTGCCAGGAATGCATCTTAGAAGCACTGTATCAATGTCTAAAGAGGTAAAGATCCCTGGGGCTGGTGGACGGGGGTTCTCTGTTGCTGATTAGTTTGCACCTAGTGTTCAAAGTTTGGGCATCAGGCTGTGAAAAGGATGGAGATCAATCAGACATGACCTCAGAGAAAGACCATGATGATGAAAGAATCTGAATGCACACCATGGAAGCAATGTCCAAGAGATCTTCCCAGGCCACGCGCCTCTGGCATCATGGTGTGCTCCGAACTGTTTAAAGCTGTGCCTGGAGCTAGATCACTCAGCTCTTGAGCAGGACCTGGACAGCCAAAGACCCTATGCCGGCCAGCTCCGGCCCAGGCAGCTCTGGTCGGTCTGTGCAAGCACTGTCCAAGCACAGTGGGGTCAGGATGTCTTTCACGGTCCCCCAATGGGAAAACATTAAAAGTGACATTTGGCACTTGCTACTCAGCCTGGATGTACTGAGCACAAACAAGATCTATCACCTCTACATCTACCTTGGCAGCCAGAGGCAGAGCACAGCTGCCCATCTTGAGAGGTGGAGATGCCGTTGCCGAAGTAGTTCCCACTCCAGGTGCCCAGAGAGCACAGTTACCCACCTGCTCCTGGCTAGAGGTGGGGGGAGGGGGGGGCGGAGGTGGAGGAGCCTTCCAGCTGCTCCAGTGGGTATGACTCATGCTGCTCAGGGTCTCTTCCTTCACATGCAACTACTTCCCTCTGTGTCTGTGCACCGATGTACCCCTCCGGGAGGCTTCCGTACTGCTGGATGTCTGCTCGAACAACGCATGTGCATTCTGCAAAGCAGAGTTCCAGCATATTTTGAAATACTTAACATGAAAGTGCAATCAGAGTAGAAGTCCTTTCTCAACAACATTAGAAATTTCAACATTATATTTGTCAATGAAAGTAAAGAGAGCGGTATTAGAGTCTTTAATTAAGTATAATTTCAACTACTCTGTTTTTCATAGGTGGGGAAAAAAACGGTATTGAATTCTTAATCACAGCTTCTTGTCCATCTCGACTATTGAAAATTTGAAGAATTCATCATTAACGAGTCTTGATCGGGAATTATAAGTAGCCATTTCAAACATAAAACCTGGTATTAAAGGTTATGTTCGTGGAATCAAGCTAAGTTTCATTTTCAAACCTTTGAAAAGATTTTATTTGGAAGCTTCCTACAATTTCAATATTTAACATGTTCCCTAATCGTTTGTACTTTATTTTATCATAATTATATACTATAGTGAAAAAACGTAATGAGTTTTTCACCACTCCCCAGACAGACATCCCTAATTCCCCTCGGGTTCACCCCAGGGTGCTCTGCAAATATCTTCAGTGTCTGCCTTGGATTTCAAAAGGCTGGGAAACAGTGGTAGGAAAAAAAAAAAAAGAAAAAAACGTTGATATAGAAAGAGAAACATCATGGAGAAGCACACTGGAAGAACTGCCATAGGGACCAGAAATTCAGTATTTCTGAGCGTCCCCAAAGGGGTAGACTTGGGTCCTCACGTGGAGGCTCCAGGAAGACGGCTTTCAGGCAAAATCCCAAGAGTCGGCTCTGCCCAAAGAGAGAGGCTAGGAATGTTCCGATAGAATCTGACTGACCAGTTGTCAGAATGTCGTAGATGGGGATTCAAATTTTAGAGCATGGCTGCTCTGGGTGACCTGTATAACCTCTTCTGACCTCAAGATTCTACGATTCCATGACAGCCAGTTCAGGAAGTTTTCCAGCCTCTCCTTCCCTGACATTTCTTAAATTCCTGGTATAGAAAGACATGAAATCACCAAGGGATGTAAATAAAAAGCCATTGGCACGCCACGCCTGGGAGAAAGATGTTGAAATCAAGATCAATATGATGCACACAGGAGTGTCTCTATGTCTACTGTGTTTAACCTTGAGGAAGACATATGGGGACACAGACAACAACCATTGCTCAGGGTTCTAGCCTTTATGAAACCACCCCCTGAGTGCTAGATACTGGCAAAGCCAATTTCCTTCTAACTTAATTTTCTTATCAAAACAAACAATGGGGATGCAGTAGAGAAGCTTAGTTGATTTCTAAGGGTCTCCTCAGCTGTAAATTTTTATCTAAGGTCATAGATATAATCTCTTGGTTTAACTGTTCTTATATATTCAATGAATATAGAAGGGCCTCTCGTGGAGGGTACTTCAACTCATTTCAATATTTACTAAATAAACAAACACTGTATGTCAGGCTCTGTGCTGAACACCCAACAAATTTCTGCAGGAAGGAGAGGTTACAAAAAGGCAGGTTAAAGGCCAGCGTATCTGATGAGGCCCTTGAAAGACAGAAATAACTCAGGTTATGTGGAAAATGAGAATGTGGAAGAACAAATCCAAGATGGTGACCATCAAGGAAATGAAATAAGTTCTCTCTATAGTAACGCCTTGCGTGTGCCCTCAACAAAAAGCAGGCCACAGCTACTTTAGAACTCAAGGCTTTGCTAGAGGCTCAGGAAATAAAAGACTGGAGTTTGAGTAGCAAATAAGCACGGGGAGCTCCAGCAGGAGAGCCACCAGCCGGTTCACCTAAGACAACATGAAGACAAACTCCTGAAAAGTTACTGACAGAGCTCCAGGAAGCCACGCGGTTCTACAAGGAGCACACGTGCACATCGAAACCTTGCTGGTCAGCCTAGGAAAGAGAACACACCCACAGCAGGTATGGACGAGTTTTGCAGACTGAGGTAACCCAAGAACTCCACTCATGCAAACGCAAGCCACCCACGTTAACAGCACACGGCGTCTTCTGTTCATTTGTCAACCTAATGTCATTACGTAATATAATTTTGCCATAATAGCCTTTGTTATGTATGCCAGATAATCCCGGAAATGCTGGAAAAGAGAGATTTTTCACCTGGCAGTGTTCTTGGAAACAAATTGATTTGGAGAATTCACAAACAAAAGAGGAGAAGCTTCGTAAAATGAGTAAGATCCAGTTCCTGCAGTCATGGAATGCAAGAGCTAACCGGGTGCACAGACATGTATTCAACTATTGGTGTGCAAACATTGTGAGGCCAGAACAGGATAACAAATGTTAAGAGCGTCATAAACCATAAATCACAATACACATCACATGGAAGGTGATTAGCATTAAGGGTAGCGGCGGTGGTATTGCCACAGAGCAGTTCCTCATTTAGACCAACTTCCCTACAATAAAAAGGCATAATTTTTCTCTCTGATCATTTGAGTAGCATCTAAACAGTGTCTGTTTCTAAAAATCATTATTCTAGGCAAGGCTCTGTTTGTCACTCAGCTGTGCTGTGTCATTTTAACCAAGCGTTCTAACACCACTTCAGTCCGTTATATAATCCCCAGTTTTCCCCCATTTTGAATAATGTCTCTTTGTTGTTTATTGCTCTGCTCTCACACAGAACTTGTCTGAAAGGTCTGGGTGCTTTCAATCGGGCCTTATCAGAGATCATGGTTATTGGAACTCTCTGTATTTTACAGCCTCCATCTCATTAATGCCAGCACTAATTTGTGGTCCAATCCAATACCACCCCCATAAGATCTGCATGAATACACACTGGATTTCAATCTGCCATTCAACAAGCATGAAGTCCTTTATGTTCATTATTAGCCAATCAAATGGCTCCAGTTTCTCTTCTCTGCATTTTTTCCATAGTGAAATCATTTTGTTATTATCCCAAAGCAGTTGCTTGGTTAGGAAATATTAGAGAAAAAAAAAAAAACAAAAAAACAATGACAACAGTAACAGCTCTTCCTCCTCTTCCTTGTCTCCAGCAAATGCAATTGTTTTAACCTGTTACTGAAACCTTTAATTGAGACTCCAGGTCAAATGGAGTCGCCAATTTGTTTGCGAAAATCCTTTTTCCCTAAAATTGCTCCTACCCGGAGATATCTTGCAGTCTGTTATAAAATGGGCCTATATTTTTACCCTCTGAGAAGCTGGAGGGCTGTTGAGATGAAAACTAATTCATGCTCCAGTAGAGAATTAAACCAGGATGCCAAACCCAAGTGGACCGATAGACCCAATGTCCCACATGCACTGGGGTGACCTCATTCCAATACCCACCATTTTCTTTTCCTGAAAACTGGGGCCTGGGGTCATTCTCATGGGATGCTCCTTCATTCAATTTACATGGTTAAATGATTTCCCTTTCACATCGCTTCAACCCCACGCATCATTACCAGAAGTACTCCCTTCTGCTATAACGTTCTGAGTTTCCCGTTCCAACAAATGCCTTGTCCTCCCGGCTCCTCGTGTAATTTTCTGTTCTGCAACAAATTTCACTTGCAAAAAGGGTTCAAGTCGGCCTGGCTATTCGTATTTTGAGATAAATTAAAACCAGGGTGAAAGTTAGTTAAGTAAAGGGAAACAGTACACAGCAGAGCGTGCAGCTCCGCAGAAAGACCCAGCGAATTTCCAAAAGAGTCATTTCTTTTCTTTCCTTTTTAATGATCAAAGGCAGAGTATCTCAAAAGTATCTTCGGGCAGCCCGGGTGGCTCAGTGGTTTAGCGCTGCCTTCAGCCCAGGGCGTGATCCTGGAGACCTGGGATCGAGTCCCATGTCGGGCTCCCTGCATGGAGCCTGCTTCTCCCTCTGACTGTGTCTCTGCCTCTCATTCTCTCTCTGTGTCTCTATGAATGAATAAATAAAATCTTTAAAAAAAAAAAGTGAGTATCTTCTCACATGGTAAGGATCTGAGAACTATATTTTTTCACCTCCCGCTGAGACCTGGTTGCATTCCCCAGGAAGCAAATTCTGAGAGGCTGACTTAGGTACAGAGGCATATTTGGGACTGCCCTTGGTTCAATACCCACGGAAGAAAAGGATGGGAGCAGGACAGGGCAGGGGAGAAGCTGGGCTATGGAGCAGGTACAACAAGGTCTCAGCCGACCCCACAGGCAAGTCTGGTGCAGGAACAGCCCTTCCGAGTTCTCCCCAGCCAGGGAAGCGGGGGAGGAGCGTGGATATTTCAGCACCACGGACGAGGGCTGCCCCCAAAGGGGTGTGACCTTGGGCAAGAAGGCTCTTTCTCCAGCAGGTGGCAATTTCCAGAGACAGACGTTAGCCAACAACCTTCTCAGTAGCCAGGGGACTAAGCCCTTTTACCTCAAGCAGGGACCTGGGCAATGCTGCACAGCCTCCACAGAAGAAGAATAAAATCTCTGATTAACCTCCTTAAACCAAAACAAGTTCCAGGAGATGTTTTGCCAAAGCTACTTCAATCCTATTTTGATGGCTGGCACCAACGAGTGCTAAACCATCTGACCTTTATGGGTTCAAATATGTATACACACTACAGATATTCTGGTTCATGATGGTCACGCGGGAAAATCCTGAACTTGCCTCCTCCCGTGGACACGCCAAATCTACACCTACATATGGCACAACCTCCTCTGAAAAAAAAAAAAAAAAAGCTAGCTGAGAGACTCCTACACGTCCAAAAAATGAGAAGAAACCTACATCCAAGCGGGTAGGAGAAGCTGAGACAAATCTCACCATAAATCATACTCCAGGGTGACAACTCACAACATGGAAGGAACTCAAAATGCTCAGCTGCTTCTTCTTGAGGAGTAAAAGTTTTGACTCTAACGTTGGGAACCCCACGTCTTAAGCCCTGCGCCTGAGAGACAAGCCCCAAAGCATGGTGCTTCGAAAATCAACAGAACTTGCGTCGACTGGACCCACAAAGCTATACTGCAAACTGAGAACATTTCTAGAGGACTCATCTTGCCCCAGGGTCCAGATTAAAAAGTGCCCAGACTCTCTGCGAAAGGAGGCATATTTGCTGGTCTGAAGGCGGTGGCCCGAGGGGCAGGCAGCTAATCTAATATACAGCGAGGAGCCTGCTGAAATGCTCTCCAGGGATGGCGGCCGGCGGGCCCGTCTTCCTTCTCTCTCTCTGCCTCTTGCAGCTCACTGGTATCAAGGAGCTCAGGCCCTCCTCTGGCACCCTGATTTTTACACCAGCCAAGGGGCACCTCTAGATGTCCGGGCTCAGGTGGCCAGTGGAGCTCACATCTGCGGGCCTTGCAGGACTGTGACCAGGGGAGAAGGAGTTCCTAACCTGCTACCACCCCAGGGCACAGCAAGAGGAGCCTTCTTCCCGTGAAAGAGCTCTAGCAGTGCACACTCTGCAAAGCTCAAGTCTGGAAGTTAAACTGGAACGCAAACGATCTGAAGCATTTGGAACAGGCCACACACGAGTGTTCTGCGGGAGTAGGGCCTCATGCTGAAGAACAAGATTCTGACTCTCCATTTTTTCCCAACCACGCTTCCCACCAAGGGTGTCCTTTGTGGCTGGATCCCTAAGTGGTGTTCTACGAAGACCCTTCTGTGTTGAGTGACTCGATCATAGGATGCCCAGAATCCTGCCTCTGAAACAATGTGCCATATCCGTAGCCTACAAGTGATGGACAGAGCACCCCAAAATACAGAAAGGCCATATATGCTAGCATTCAGGCTGAAGACGGGGGCCAGTTCCTGTGTGACATAAACAGCACTGCCGGGATCCCTGGGTGGCGCAGCGGTTTGGCGCCTGCCTTTGGCCTAGGGCGCGATCCTGGAGACCCAGGATCGATTCCCACATCGGGCTCCCGGTGCATGGAGCCTGCTTCTCCCTCTGCCTGTGTCTCTGCCTCTCTCTCTCTCTCTCTCTCTCTCTCTCTGTGACTATCATAAATAAATAAAATTAAAAAAAAATAAAAATAAAAATAAAAAAAAACAGCACTGCCCATCATGGGTGAAAAGATGCAATAAGAACTCTGAAGTGAAGGATTTCCAAAAACCACAATCATAAAGAACTCCAACTTACTGGTCACTTACTGACATGCCCGTCCGTGCAGGACTGTGGTCCAAGTTTCCAATACTGTGAAGAAGGAATTCATGAAAGATAATCTAGTTAAGCTACTGGATACCAGATACATTCTGCTATTAGACATTCAGTATAGAATCTTTAAGTTTCATTAAGATTTGGTGACAGCGTTTCCCAGGAGGAACAGACATAAGAGCAGTGAGAGATGTGTACCCCGACCTTCTCAAGGAAGGGGTTCATTTTCCTCCCTCAGATGCTGAGGCTGAATCGGCAAGACAAGCAACCGCCCAGACCTCATGGACACCTACCCCACCAGCCCTTCTTTTTGAACTGCTCTCCAGAGCTCTACTGTTACATCGGTCCCAAACAGACTGGACAACTGCACAGCGAATTGGATGTGGTGACAATGAACATGACGGTGCTGTCCGCCCAACTGAGGCAGACCCACTGTCTTCCTGGGTCCGAAAACCATGAAGACACAGAGCTACTGCGGAAACCTTATACGATGGGTCAGGAGACGCAGAACAGGATGGTGAACCTGCTCACGGTAGTGGAGAATGCAGATGTCACCGTTGAGCTAATTCAATGGATTAAATGTCCCTGGATGTGACAGCCTTACTTGAAAACATCAAAGAGGGCAGCGCAAGTGGCTCAGCGGTTTAGCACCGCCTCCAGCCCAGGGCAGGATCCTGGAGTCCCGGGATTGAGTCCCACGTCGGGCTCCCTGCATGGAGCCTGCTTCTCCCTCTGCCTGTGTCTCTGCCTCTCTCTCTCTCTCTCTCTCTGATGAATAAATAAAATCTTTAAAAAAAAAAAAAGAAAACATCAAAGGATTTTGGAGCAAAACAAGAACCAGAGGGAAGATGCCCACACCACCAGCAAAACCCATCCTGTGATCTCCTTGACCTAATCCCAGCCCTCCACTGCACGGGGCCACTCTGGGAGAGCCCGGCGCCACGACTGCTCAGCTTTCAGACTTAAAGTCCTGCTATAACGAACAACTTGAAACCTAGCCTTCCTCCACAGGTGGGTCTGTTGGCCTTGGTAAACACAGAAACACCCCCGTTTCCCCAAAGGGCCAGCCAAAGCCTCACCTGGAGTCCTACATATGAGAGTTTTTCAAAACATTCAAATGCAGTGTTCCTACCGTAGCCGCTAGGCCATTCCAGCAACACCATCGAGCCGAAGACTGTCATCTTTGCCCAATAATCACTCGGCAACGGCAAAGAATGATCTCCAGCCACCCAAGTACTACGGGGTGATGGGGTTCGAGTCCTTAGCTCCTGCTGTCACTACAGAAGCTATGTATGAAAAAGGAAAAAAGGGGATCCCTGGGTGGTGCAGCGGTTTAGTGCCTGCCTGTGGCCCAGGACGTGATCCTGGGGACCCAGGATCGAATCCCACGTCGGGCTCCCGGTGCATGGAGCCTGCTTCTCCCTCTGCCTGTGTCTCTGCCTCTCTCTCTCTCTCTCTCTCTCTCTCTCTCTGTGACTATCATAAATAAATAAAAATTTTAAAAAAGGAAAAGGAAAAAAAAAAAGCCTGATGTTTATCACCATAAAAGAGCTCTAAGTCACAGTGACTGTTGAGGTGAAAGTGATGATCGGCCCATTAACTACATTAGAGGTGCCAATCCTCCAGAAGGTGGCCCTGGGCAGCTTTGAAACTCAGAAGACAAGACCCACCTGTGCCTGAAAAAACATGGTAGACCATTTCTCTCCTGCAATAATGCAGTTTAACAGAAGAGTAGCCAAAAAAAATTAATTAATTAATTAATTAATTAATTAAAATAAAATAAAATAAAAACAGAAGAGTAGCCAATTAATTAATTAATTAATTAATTAAAATAAAATAAAATAATAAAATAAAAACAGAAAAGTGGCCAACCGGTGTGACCTTACCGGTTCCTGACCATAGTGCAAGCTTTATCCCAGAACTTGGTTTAACACATACTCCCTTGAAACTTCAGCAGAAGAAAAATGCGTTGTACAAGCGCCAGCCAGCTTAGTTATATTATAGCATGTGGTGGTTCACAGGCCTTCCCACATTTGGAAGAGAAGATACCACGCAGCTGTGAGAAGAGCAGATGAAGAGTATTTTCCTACAAAATAATAGGACTGTGGAGTGCCTTCGTTTAACTAAAATCGAATGGGAAAGTCAATTTGTACTTCTTCGCAGATGAACACAGGGGAAGGGGAGGAAAAACAAAATAAGATAAAAACAGAGAAGGAGACAGACCACAAGCAACTCTTAACTACAGAGAACTGAGGGTTGCAGGAGGGGAGCGGGGCGCGGGGTGGGGTAACTGGGTGACGGGCACTCAGGACAGCACTTGTGGGGATGAGCACTGGGTGGTGCCTGTAAGTGATGAATCACTAAATTCTACTCCTGAAACCAACACTACACTATATGTTAACCATCTTGAATTTAAATACAACCTTGAGAGGCCCCTGGGGGGCTCAGCGGTTTAGCACCTGCCTTTGGCTCAGGGCGTGACCCCGGGGTCCCGGGATCGAATCCTGCATCGTGCTCCCTGCAGGGAGCCTGCTTCTCCCTCTGCCTGTGTCTCTGCCTCCCTCTCTGTGTCTCGTGAGTAAATAAATAAAACCTTTAATAAATAAATAAGCACAACGTTGGAATTAAAAAAAAGTCAATTTGTACTGCTTTATAAATATTCTGGTTCACAATGTCACTTATGAAAGCCTTGATGATGGGAGTTCAGTCACATTTCAGGCGCCCTCACGAGTCCCAGGGCTCGGTATCAGGTTGTCTTTGAGTCCTGGCGATTTTCTGTTATTCTTTCTCATACTAAATGTTCCTTTCTCTACCCTTTTTTACTGCAACTTAGTATTTCTAGTCGGAACAGAGACAACGGGATTACTATTAAAACCAAAGAGGGCCGGCTCAGCGGGTGCCCCCGACGTGCAGGCTTCCAGTACCGCCAGCCTAAGGGGAGCGGCTCGGCCACCTGGGCCCTAATGCACCGAGCTCCGCGGCCCACCCCGCGCCTACCGGCCGGCCTCCACCCCCACAGGCACCAGGGGCACGGGGCGCCCGCGCTGGGCCGAGGAGGCAGCAGGTGGCCAGCCCGCCTCGCGCCCCGGGCCCCAGCCGACCGGGGTCCTTGTCCCTGAGCTCAGGGCGCTTCTGGGCAGAAGCTGCTGCTGCCAGGCCTGGCTGCCTCGGGCCTCCCCGCCAACACCCCACAAGACAGTGCCTGGTGCCCGGTGCCGGGGGGGTGGGGGTGGCGCAAGCTCCCTGCAGCCTGGTACCCTGCTCGCGGAGCCCCAAGCCCACACCCGAGGTGAAGCGTGACACCACCTGCATGCGGGGCTTGTCCCCTGCATCTCCTCCTCTGGGTGCGGCCCACTTAGACGGGGATGGCAGGCTGGCGGCAGTGGTGGCCCCCCCCATCGGGGCTCGGATGCGAGGCCACAGTGCATCTGCGAGGTTCCCCAGGATCTACTGTATCAGAAGCTATTCCGATCCCTTTGTAGGTGTCACCTCGATCTGTACACAATCCGAACCTCCGTCCCGTCTCACACGTGGGGAAACCGGGGTGCACAGAGGCCACATCGACTGCCCAAGTCGCCAGCAAGGAGGGGGGCACTGGGGATTGAAACAAGGCAGCCTGACCACAGAGTCGGCCCCCCTCAGCAGCAAACTCACCTCGGCAAACCCCACACGGGTCCACAGGAGACAAAGTGGCCTGGCCCTTAGGAGACCCACTGGGCATCCGTGGTGACCGTGGCATGCAGTCCTCCCGCCTGTATTGAGTGGGGTCCTCCAGGGAAGCAGCAGCCGTCGGCTGCGGCAGGTGCAAGCACGGGTACACCGAGGGGGGGACGCTAAGGAAGCGGCTGCGCGGACACGAAGGTGGGAGGTGGCAGGTGGGCCAGCCAGGAGGCCCGCACTGTGGGGCAGCCTGTCGGGAGGGAGGGAGCTCAGTCTCTCCCCTGAAGGCCTCCCACTGTGCCCGAGCGTGTCCTGGAGGGTGATCTGCTTCACTCAAACCTACTGACTGCCATGTTGATCGCATCCAAAACCACCTTCACAGCAACATCTAGGGTGGTATTTGACCAGATAGTTGGGCTTGGCCAAGTTGGCGCATCGCACCGAGCACCACAGCACTCTTAAAATTACCCAGTCTGGGCCGGGTCGCTTTATGCTTGTCATCGCTCCACGAGGTTGCAAGGGGAGCAGTTAAGCAGAGGATCCAACGAGCCGCTGAAGAAAGATGCTCCTGACTCTCCCCCCGCCCCCCCACCGGCCATCTCTTGCAGACCAGGTACGAAGCTCCTAGGCTGCAGGCTGGGCCCCTCATTCGCACGGGAAACGGCTGCCTCCTCCACCTACGGCATTGCCCGTGTGCGCACGGTCCAGTTCACAAGTGACAGAAACCCAACCTGAGCCAGAGGAGGTGACAGGTGCAATATCGGGATACTGGGGCCCGTGGAGACTCTCAGGGCCTCTCCCTCCGCCAACGTCCAGAGTCGAGCAATTAGCAGACACTTCACCCACATCAAACAAGGGGAGGGGCCGCAGAGGAACGAAGCAGGGGTTTCTGGCCTAGCATAGCTCCTGAGTACGACCTCCCCCCACGCCCTCCAGCCTCTACCACCAACCTCCCTGGCCCACCAGACAAAAAAATCCAGCGGTTTAGCGCCGCCTTTAGCCCAGGGCCTGATCCTGGAGACCCAGGATCGAGTCCCGCGTCGGGCTCCCTGCATGGAGCCTGCTTCTCCCTCTGCCTGTGTCTCTGCCTCTCTCTCTCTCTCTCTCTCTGTCTCTCATGAATAGATAAATAAAATATTTTTTTAAAAAAAATCCTACGCTGCAACCACTTTACTCCAAATCTGGACAGAGGTGAACTGAGGGTGTATCTTTGTATTTCCCATCATCCAACTGGCAGAAAATAGAAACGGCTCCTTAGAAGGGACGGGTGAGAGAGGAGACGCCCGTGGCCTGTTTTCTCCGCCAGAAATGAAGGTGTCAGGACCCTTCAATGAACCTAGGGCCTTGGGTGGGGTGGGATGGGGTGGGGGGTAAATAATCTGGAACGTAGGGAATTTTCCCAGCTCATGGAACAGAATCCACCCTCTGACCCTGGAGTGGATTCTCGTAGAAGTCATTTGACAAAAATCACATTACAGAACAGAAGACAGGTCTTCTTCTTCTTTTTTTTTTTTTTTTTAAAGATTTTTATTTATTTATTCATGAGAGACACAGAGAGAGAGGCAGAGACACAGGCAGAGGGAGAAGCAGGCTCCATGCAGGGAGCACGATGCGGGATTCGATCCTGGGACTCCAGGATCACGCCCTGGGCCAAAGGCAGGCGCTAAACCGTTGGGCCACCCAGGGATCCCCCAGAAGACGGGTCTTCTGATAAAGATTTCCCACAGCCTCAACCATGCTTTTCCCCATTCCTGAGGATACAAACAACAAAACAAAAACCAAGACCGAAAGAAAACGAAATATCCGGCCTTCAAACAACTGAGAGTGGGAGACGGAGTTTCAGAGACAAGGGGACTTCATTTGCACCACACGAAAAGCTGGAAAAGCTCCTCAGATTGGGGACGATCATTAAGGACAGAAAAGAGGAGGAAGACGGAGGGAACAGAGGAAGGACGGGAGGGAGGGAGGCCCCGAGATGCGTCCTAACCAGCTGCACGAGGCCGGGCCTGGGCTGGGTTTTCCCTGTCCCTCCGCATCCCTTGGTTCCCACCCAACTTCCGGCCGGTTCCCTCCCTCTTCCCGCCTGTGAGTCGCCCGACACCCACCCAGCCAATTCCTTCTCTGCTCGAATCAGCCAAGACTGAATTTTGTTGTTTAACACCAAAGACCTAAAATAATGCGGACGGTGAGCAATTCCCCCATCTCGATAGAAAACCATGATCAAGTAACTGAGGGAGTCAGGGCTGCGAAACAGGTGTAGACGGCAAAGGCTTTGCCAGGATGTAATCAGGTACCAGAAGGAAAACGGGAGGTGGGGAGGGAGAGTGGCAGGAAGTGGGGGTCCTCGCGTCCTCCACCCTTCCTGGCAGGGAAGGAAGAGCTACTAATTAAAGCTGAAACGGGTACTTTTAAGAACCATGATGACTCATGATGTTCCTTGTAATCATCTCCTGAATCCCAGAGTGACACTTCGTGGAATACAGGTGAGGAAGCTCAAATCCAGGATAACGGATTTAACCGGAAACCTCGCAAATAAATAAATAAATAAATAAATAAATAAATAAATGTAAAAATAATAAAATAAAATAAAATAAAATAAAATAAAATAAAATAAAATAAAATAAAATAAAAAACTTTGCAGCTGCTTCATCCCATCACAAATCCAGCAAACGTGCCAATGAGGAGCCACGCGTGATGCCGAGGGCCGGGCTTCTCTGGGCAGGGGGACAACCCAACACGGGCCCTGCCTTTGTCCGGCTAATGGTCCCGGGGGTGGGGTGGGGGCAGGCTGAAATGAGTGACAAAGAAGTAAGTACGAAATTACACCTGGGATAAGTGTGTGGAGGCAAAGACATTTGGCGGAGGGTGGACGAGACCCCCCATGACAAGGGGAGGGGGACACTGCAGGAGAGGCTTCCGCGTCGGGAAGGAAACAGCCTCCCCGGGATGGGAGAGAAGCTGATGCCAGACAAGGGGACCGCCCCGATGCCAACCCTGGACGCCAACCCCAAGGAAGGGGTCTGGGCCCGGGACTGGCTGGCTAACAGGTGGCAGAGGCGTGTGTGTCAGGGTTCCGGAGGCCGGGCGGGGGCTGAGGTGCCAGCAGACTGGGTGCCAGCGCAGGTGCGCTGTGGTGCCAACAGGAGGCCGGGGCAGGCCGTCCGACGATCAGGGTGCTCGGGGTGCTCAGGCCGGAGCGGAGAGGAACACGGCGGGACGGCGGGGACACCCGCAGGAGCCACGCATGCGGGGCAGCCTCGTGCAAGGCGCCTGGCCTCCAGCTTTTGCTGCCAGAGCAGCCTTCACCTGGGAGGCAGGGGGACATGCGCGTCAGCCCCGAGAGGGGTGGTGGCCACGAGGACGGGGCGGGGAAGCAGGGAGGTGAAGACCCCCCCCCCAAGTAGAGCGTGAAGTCCCAGGGGGCGGGTTAGGCACTAGATGTAGAGGGGGCCCTGGGAAGATCCAGGAGCGCCTCCCGGTTTCCAGGGGGGCTGCTGGGCGATCAGCACCTCCCAACACGGCCAGGGCCTGGACGCCGCATTACTGGGACGCTCGTGGGACATGCAGGGCGGCGGTCGGGCCGTGGGCTCTGCAGCTCGGAAGACAGGCGGGCGCTGGAAGCATCAGCACACACATGCCAGGAACCTGGGACCCTCAGGAGAGGGTCCCCAGGAAAGAGACTGTGGACAACAAAGGGGACCGATGAGCAGCTCCTGAGGCCACCTGGTAGTGACGGTGGAACAGAGGAGAAGGGCCTGGGGCACGGGTACCAAACGAGAAGCGGTGCCTGGGTGAAGGAGGAGGGGCGTCCAGGGGTCCCCACGGCTCTAGCACACGCAGGGAGGGCCGGAGACCGTGCAACCCCCAGGGCGACCATGTAAACGGTCGGCGTCTCCCTGGTGGACACCGACGACAAGAGCCAGGCAGCTCTGCCGACACGTCTGACCACGATGAGATGCGGAGACACGGAGGGGCTGCCCGGACACGGACACGGTGGGGTCCGGGGAGGGGCGTGAGGACGCCCCGTGGCCCAGCAGAAAGGGGAGGGTGCAAGGTGACAGTGCAAGGAGGGCGAGACAGGGGAGAGGCCGAGGGGCGGATGCGGACACAGAAGACCTGCGGCCGATGCGGTGACGGCGGTGGCAGCGGTGACGGCGAGGGCAGGTGCTGCCACCAAGGGCTCCTATCGCCCGAGGAAGACGCGCTCGTGGGCCACAGCTGCCTGGGAGAAACGAGGGAGCGGAGGGGGCCGGGGGCCCAGGGCCGAGGACAAAGCCGGGCCACCTCCAGGTGACGCAGGACCGCCACGTGCCACACGTGCCAGCGCCCAGCTGCTCGGGCCCATGCCCAGGGAAGGCACACACGTGGGTCCAGGTCAGAGCTTTGCCAGATAAATGGAACAGAAAAGGAATCCTGGAGCCGAGGGGATTGGAGATATCCACGCGACAGCGACTGCAGCCATCAGGGATGCGACGGTCGAGGAGTAGCCCCCGAGGGAGGGCCCTGCCAGCGCACCGGACGGCGCAGCGACGCCAGGGAGCCCACGGCAGCCAGCGGGGCCGGGAGTCCTGGAAACGGGCCGGACCTGGTGCCGCCTGGCGCCTTCCTGGGTGCTCAGCCCAGCCGGGCCCACTCGCAGAGGCTGGCCACCCGCAGGCCCCAGGCTGGGCAGGACAGGTGCGGGGCAGCTCCGGCACTAGGCCCGGCCTTCTTGGCTCACCGCCCCCCCCCACCCCGAGGGAAGCCGGCTTGAGGACACAGAAGGCAGTGGGAGAGAGAAAAATGGAGGGTGGCAATGGCACCCCTGCCTCTGGGTGGCGTGGGGGCCAGAAAACCAGCCGGGGAGCCGTCTCAACAAGTCTGGCTCCCTGGGGACCCGCCACACCACGTACAGGTGTACAGGTCGCAGCAACTTCAGGAGGAAGACGCAGGAGGAAGAGGGAGGAGGAGGAGAGCCACATGAAATCAGGACCTGCCATGCGCCGGGCTTGCGTAAGGCTCCGCAGGTTGCACACTGCACAAGGCACTCTGTTCAAAGCGTAGATATTTGATGTTCTTTTTAATGACCTTTTTAAAGGATTTATCTGTTTGTCTAAGGGGAGGGCCAGAGGGAGAAGCAGACTCCCTGCTGAGCAGGGCACCCGACACGGGGCTCCACCCCAGGACCCCGGGCTCATGGTCTGAGCTGAAGGCAGCTCTTCAACTGAGCCCCCCAGGCGCCCCCCATACATTTATATATTCTGACAACTTTCTGGCAGAGACTAGTGTGTGGAGTGAACTGTGTCCCCCTCGAACGCATACGTGGAAGCCCTGTGTCCAAGTCACGCAGGGGTTAGGGATTCAACGTATGCGTTGGCGGGGGACACAGAGTTAAGTGAAGTCACGTGGGTGGGCCCTAATCCAAGAGGGCTGGGGTCCCCAAAGGGGAGGAGGCGACACCACCGCTGTGTGCAGAGCAAAGGCCCCGCGCGGACGGTGAGACCGTGGCCATCTGCAAGCCAGGAACGGGGGTCTCAGGAGAAGGCGGCCCTGCCGGCACCGCGACCTCGACCTCCCAGAACCGAGGACCACGAGAAATTAAGCTCCGTGATTTAAGTCACCCAGCTTGTGGCGTTCTGTTTGCCAGCTCCAGCAAGCTAATAGACACGGCCAAGTGTTTTTTGTTGTAATCACCAGCACGTTGGGAAAGTCCTCTAACACGCGGAAGTAAGAGCACTTGAGGAGGGGGGCGGGGGGATGTTTTATGACTTACATGCAAGTGCCACACAGGCCAGCGGTGACCTGAGAGTCAAAACGGCGGGTGGTTCCTTCCATGAAACTTCACTTAATCAATATGCAACTTTATAAAATAAACAGTATTAGGATGAAGAAGGGGAAGCTCAGATGGGACGTTCGGGGGGCTCCGGGGTGAACGTCTGCCTCGGGCCCAGGGCGTGACCCCGGGGTCCTGGGATCGAGTCCCGCGTCGGGCTCCTTGCACAGAGTCTGCTTCTCCCTCTGCCTGTGGCTCTGCCTCTCTCTCTCTCATGGGTCTCTCATGGATAAATAAAATCTTCTTTAAAAAAAAAGGAAGGAAAAAAAAAAAAATAAAAATAAAAAAAATAAAAAAAAAAGGAAAAAAAAAAAAACGCAGCAGCAGCTCAGAGAACTTCAGCGACGTGCTCAAACTCCAGCACACGCTGCGGGGAAGCTGGGCCGACGTCTGTGTCCGGGGAAACCAATTCCGCAAGTCCTCCTGTTGCATGCTCTCCCACGCGGCCTCCCGCCACAGGTTCTAGGATAAAACTGATGCCACCAACGTCAGCTGTGCCTTCATGCTGCCCCGGACGTTCTGCTACACGCGTTGGCGCACGACAGCGAGGGCGGCCTGAGGCCCAGACAGGTGACCTGCCCCAGGGGCCGACCCGAAGGCTGCAACCGCCGTCCCGCCCCTTCCCTGCCCTCTCCACCTCCTGCTCCCTCTTCCCACACAAAGCCTTTCCCAGGCGACCCCTAAACACAGAGGAGCCCTTCTCCTGTTTGACACATTATTCATATCCTTTTAGTACGATCGACGTTCTCAAAAGTCATTTGCAAAGTAAATAAGGTGGCGCTTGTCAGACAATGCATTTGCTCCCCAAAAATAAATAAGTGAAGATCATGCTGGAATTCAAGAGCACTTGCATTCATTGACTACACTTTCAGCTCTTCTTCTTGACGCATATAGTTTTCCTTGGGCTGACTTATGAATTTCGCCCTAAAGATTAATTTGGCTCTCTATAAAGAGCATAAGAATTAATATTCGGCCGAGATAGGAATCTTTTTTTCATTTCCATTTTAGTGGAAATCAATCTGTTAAGATATTGTTGAGTGCAATTTGTTACTCACTCCCTCTTTTCTGCTCAAGTCGGGGTACTTGGAAATATCTATATGAACACTTTTTGTCAATACTACCAAGATTTATATTGCCAAGTTACTGTAACTGTTATCGCCGAGAGCGCTATGAATTATGCCGCGTGATGTTAGATTTTATTGGACTTATGCAATAGAGAAGTGATCAATTAAAAGGAAAAAAAAAAAAAAAAACCAGCACCACTCACGACGATCTTTGTCTCCAGCAGGCTGTACGGAGGAACGACTCCTGGGTGGAGGAGCCGCAGCCACAGCAGCGGACGTGGCCCTCTTCATGGTGCCTCGTCCGGGCGGATCTGGGGCCAGAGGCTGGGACCTCTCGGGCGCCCTACAGGAAAGCCACCCCTGCCCCTTCCCCAGCGTCTGGCGCCTCGCAGGCCACCGAGCCATCAGTGCAGACATCCCTCGACTCGCCTTCACGCTCCCCTCGGCAGCCTCCGTTTGCACAGCTGTGTCCACACTCTCCGTGCATATAAAGCCCCAAGGCCCGTTGCGCGGGGGACCTGCTCCCCGCCACTATCACCTCATCCCGACTGAAGACCTATGCAAAGACCCTGTTTCCAAAGAGGGTTTGTTCGGGAGCACGAAGGGTTAGGACCTCAATACGTGCGTTCTGGGCCATTCGATCCAGGCCACAGCGCTCCCACCCGCTCAACGTACAAGCACACTCTACTGTCTTCCTTGTTATAAATAAAACTACGACCACTGCTGCTACTACCAACACCTACTATGACCTCCCTTCTTTCTTCCCTTTCACAGCCGAAAAGAGTAATCTCTCCATTTCTCCATCCACTTAACTCTTCAAACCACTTTAATCTGGCCTGGCACCAAACATCCTCAGAATGTCACCAATAACCACCTGACTTGTACATCATCTTACTTGGGTTTTTTCAATTTTTATTTTATTATTTTTTTAAGATTTTATTTATTTATTCCTGAGAGACACAGAAAGAGAGGCAGAGACACAGGCAGAGGGAGAAGCAGGCTCCATGCAGGGAGCCCGACGTGGGACTCGATCCCTGGGCCCCAGGATCACGCCCTGGGCGGAAGGCAGGTGCCAAACTGCTGAGCCACCCAGGGATCCCTTTATTTTATTTTTCAGAAGGCTAAACGCCCAGCGTGGAGCCCAACGTGGGGCCTGAACTCACAACCCTGAGATCAAGACCTGAGCTGAGATCAAGAGTCAGATGCTTAACCAACTAAGCCACCCAGGGGCCCTAAATCATCTTCCTTTTTAAATCCTGATCCTGCTAAACCTCCCTGTGGCTTCCGAAACCGTGAATCATGTCCTCCTTCGGGAACTGCATCCTCTCTTGGCATCAGCATCTCTACGCGGAGCTTTGCCTCCTTCCCGCTCCCAGGGGTCCCCTACCGCATGCTCTGGGAGCAGCCTGGGAATTCTGTTCTCATGTCACCCGGCTCCTCCCAGTCACCTATCCTTGCTCCTCTCGTCTGCTCGGGGCTCAAGCCGCCTAATCGGGCACACAGCTCCCCTCTGAGTTCTGGGACATACCCAAGAGCTTTACTTTCCACGTCCTTCTGCGGGTCTCAAGTCGCTTAAAATTCGGCATACCTAAATAGGAAGCCTCCTCCTCCTGTGCCCTGCACTGAAGAGCGCCGCCGCCGAGCCAGATGCCCCGATGGGAGATCTGGGAGTCAAGCTACCTCTTGTTAACCACTCGTACCCCCAAACAGAAGTTCACAGAACTCTTTTTTTTTTTTTTAAGATTTTATTTATTTATTTGAGAGAAAGAGCGTGCACACAAGCATGGGGAGAGGCAGAGGGAGAGGGAGAAGCAGACTCTCCGCTGAGCAGGGAGCCAGACTTGGAGCTCGATCCCAGGACCCCGGGATCACGACCCCAGCCAAAGGCAGCCGCCTAACCAGCTGAGCTACCCAGGCGCCCCAGTTCACAGAATTCCAGTACTGCCTCCCAAGGAAGGCCTTGGGGCCCGAATGCATGATTCAGAACCGAGTTCAAAGCGGGCTCCCTAGCAGCCTGAGATCTGGGTTGTTCTCACAAGGACGTAAGAAACTGGAGCTGCTCAAGGCCGCTCGGTGGAGTCGATGGCATTGTTCTACCTGCTTTTGAGGAAACCACTCCTCCATGCGGCAACCCCCCCCCCGCCCCCCGCCAACCCCCATCTCCAGCTCCTGCACCTCTGTGCTTCCTGCCTGGGCTCCGGGCCAGTGCCTAGGGCCACCATCCCACTAAAATGTTTTAATTTACATTCTTTTCAAGTCAGAAGAAGAAGATGAATACGATCTACCAGGGTGGACTGTATTCATCTTTATGCCAGGGCCATCATAAAGTATGATTTTTCATATTATTTTATAGAGGAAGGAGTCCACAAAGCAGAAATACTTAGGGGACAAAGCAGCCTGCTTGTCAACCTTCCCTCTCTGACTACCCTTGCCAAGGGCCCTTCTTGTAGCCACAAAGGAAAAAATAGATAAATTAATTGACGCTGAAGCACTAAAGATTGATAATTTACTGGGTAGCCATCCAAGGAAGATTTGCTTCAAACTCGTCCGAAGTCAAAGAGACGGAACTTTTTCTTACCATTTAATGCTCCTTTTTAAGTATAGAGGAAATACATAAGCATTGTAGGAATATCAGAGAACTCCCAAAAGTTTTTAAAAAGAGAAATAACATCATCTATAATGCCAGAAATAATCACTATTAACAAGTTGGTGTATTGTCTTTTGGTATCCATAGGTGTATATCTATATTTGTTCTGAATCAAATGGAATTCCTTTTACTTTTTACTGATAATTTGGTCATAAGCAATTTCCTATAGCACTATTTATGATTTTTAATGCCATCATTAAATATATCTGTAAAAGACATTTTTGTACACATTTCTGATTATTTTCTTAAGACAAATACTTTAAGTGAGATTACTGGGTCAAAAGCTATAAACATTTTTAAAGTTTCTGATGCACACCATCGAATTTTTTTTTTATCAGAAAAGTCATATAAAATAAATAAGAAAAAATTTTAAAAAAAAGAAATGTTATATAACCTTCTCATCCCTGGTGCCAGTTTCCCTTTAGTCAAAGCAAGACTGGACGTTATGCTTTATAATCTCTGGGAGTCTGATATGCAAAAACTGGAATTTCTTTGTTTCAAAATGCATATATTTGATCACTTGTGACCTTAAAAGTAGTTTTTAAAACACTTACTTAACAGTTGTATCTTCAGTGAAATTTTGTTCATGAACTTAAATTATGATACTGGGATGATGATCTTTTCTAACTCACAAAGGCTTTCTGTATAATAAAGATACTAACTTTCATATGACTGTACATTTTGGTCCAAGTTTATACGCTTTTCAATTGGGTATTATATTCTTAATCATATAGAAGTTCTCAATTAGGGATCCCTGGGTGGTGCAGCGGTTTAGCGCCTGCCTTTGGCCCAGGGCGTGATCCTGGAGACCCAGGATCAAATCCCACGTCGGGCTTCCGGTGCATGGAGCCTGCTTCTCCCTCTGCCTATGTCTCTGCCTCTCTCTCTCTCTGTGTGACTATCATCAATAAATAAAAATTAAAAAAAAAAAAAAAGAAGTTCTCAATTAAAATTTAATAAAATAGATCAGCTGTGCTTATTTCTGCTTTCAGGATTATGCTTCAAAAGCCTTTTACCATCCCAAAGTATTTATTTTCATTCTAACATATTAGGGAATTTTGCTTTTACATTAAAAATCTTCTCCAAAAAAAAAAAATCTTCTCCAAATTGAATGCATTTTGATGTAAGCCATAAGAAAACACATTGTCATTCTTTTTTCCTAGGGGATTAGAAAATTATTTTCTGAATAAAATCCATCCAGCGGATGGACCTTCTCATCTGATTCATCATCGGGTTCCTCATTCCTGGCCAAGCACTGTTTTAATATTCGTAAACTTACAACGTGTTTTAAAAGCTACTGGGCTGGGACCCCATTTTTTAATCCTAATGTTTGAAATTTTATTGATTACCCTCATACTTTCTTTTTTCTTTCCGATGAAGGGAAAGTAACAGTGTGAGGGAGAGAGAGAAGGAGAAGGTAGGGAGAGGGCACGGGAGATAAAATGATCTGAGACTTTTCTAGTACCTCCTCAGCCTGATTTACTCCAGCTGAAGAAATTCGGTTTCCAACAACATTTAATGAATACAACGGGACGTAGGCACAATCACCTAAGTTATGTCAGTCCCCCCGCCCGTTCACGTCAATATCTAACTTTAATCAAATTTCTTCAACACTTTGTAAGGTCCAATGAATACAGATACGGCTTTCATATCTTCAGGACTAGGAAGTAACATTATTAGAACAGCGAACATCCTAATGACAGATATTCCAAGATTTCTTGATTCTTGAGGAGAAAGACTTTGACAAACACGTCTCCGTAGCAGGGATTCATTCACATCCCAGGACATACTTTGCTGACAAGCACCATTAATATTTTATGTTATGGATATCAGAGTTCTGAGGTTTTATTATGTCATGCTTTAGGCAGTCTATTTCAGATGGTAAATATCCATCACCCCAAAACCACAAAAGTGCTGACAAGTTCAAGTACCATGACCCAGAGCACTAGGAACAGTTTCTATGTGATCGCCAGATGACAGGCTCAAGAAGACAGGTCCTCGCAGGAGGGAGAGGATGTCAAATTTCTCTCTCTACCACCTAGATCTGGGCTCCTTCCTCAACAAGCCAACTGCCTCTCCCACCCTGGGAGGTGGCTCTGCGTGCAGCAGCAAAAGGGCCAGCTGTGTGGCCAACGGACCCTCCTCCCAAGCTCACCTCCACTCCTCCTTTGCTTCACGCCAGGCCGGTCGCTTTACTCTCTGTGATTCAGTTTCCTTATCTATGAAATGGATAAACTAATGCCAAGTGTGGGAATCCAAGGTGAACGCATGCAAAGTATTCAGCCTAGAACCTAGCAGGGGCAGGCTTCCTATAAATAATGACACACTTTTAGTAGGGTTTTGAGGTTTAAAGGATTTATGTCTTTTTAGATCAATCATATTAAATCACAGGCCCTAGAATACGGTTGTTGCTCAATAAATGTCAGGCAACAAGTTAATAAGGCAGTACCTTTCCAGGATAATGAATTTTAAAATTCCTGAAAACTTACGATATCAATTTTTTAAAATTCAAATATTATATGCTTTTTCCTATTCGCCAACATGACACAAAGGGAAAGAAGAAAAAATGTCTAATTCTATCACATATGATATTTATTTACAGTGTATGTTTTTAAACCTCGGCCTCAAATTCTACAGACACTCACCATCTTGACGCATGTTCCTAAAGATGGATGTGAACAATCAGACTTCTATTCCCATCCACTTAAAAAATTATTATAAATTATCTAAATAATCCATACTTTGGGGGCACCTGGCAGGCTCAGTCCATATAGCTGTGACTCTTGAGCTTGGAGTGATGAGTTCAAGCCCTGTGGAAGGCATGGAGCCTACTAAAAAATAATAATAACAGGGGATCCCTGGGTGGCGCAGCGGTTTGGCGCCTGCCTTTGGCCCAGGGCGCGATCCTGGAGACCCGGGATCGAGTCCCACATCGGGCTCCTGGTGCATGGAGCCTGCTTCTCTCTCTGCCTGTGTCTCTGCCTCTCTCTCTCTGTCTGTGACTTAAGTAAATAAATAATAAATAAAATATTTAAAAAAAAAAAAATAATAATAATAATAATAATAACAAATTAATTAAATAATCCTCACTTGTAATTTTGCCATTTTCCTTTGTAGTTAATACAAAGGAATAATTCAACTGGCATAAAAGGAGGTGGTCCAGTTGAAATGAAGACTGACCACCTCTTGATTTTGTAGTAGTTTCCTTCTTTGCCTTAATGCAATAAAATTTATGATATTTATTTCCTATGACTTTAATTTTCCCATTTGCCACTTGTTTTTATAAAGATCACAGGCTACATAAAATAATAATTTTCAGAAGTTTTTAAAACAATAACAACCTTTCCTTTAAAAAATAAAATCTACGCAGGGGCACCTGGCTGACTTAGTCGGTAGAGCATGTGACTCTGGATCTCAGGGTTGTTAAGTTCAAGCCCCATGTTGGGTGTAGAGATTACTTTAAAAATACAACAAATCGGGGCACCTGAGTGGCTCAGTCAGTTAAGGTCTGCCTTTGGCTCAGGTCATGATCCCAGAGTCCTGGGATCCCGGGATCGGGATCCAGCTCTGTGATCAGCAGGGAGCCTGTTTCTCCCTCTGCTCCCCGCCCCAACTCATGTTCTCTCTGTTTCTCTCTTGCTCACTCTTGCTCCCTCGCTCTCAAATAAATAAAATATTTTTTTAAAAAAATGCAATATTTAAAAATAAAGATAAAATTAATTTTTTTAATTAAAAATTTTTTTAATCTATCCAGAAACCAAATACATAAAATAACTCAAAGTGAAGTTTCCCTGGTTGAAAAACACTGGGAGACCTGGAACCCTTCTAGAAACCATTCCCAGGCCAATAACCAATGTCTCTGCCCACCCCAAAAGTCTCTTGAATAGTACCTAAAGTCAGATTATGTCATAGATGATGTTCAAGACCCTCCAATGGTTGCTACTCATGAGAGAAAACCTTGGCCAACTTGTCTGGTCTCTGACCACCACTCAGTCTTTTATGTCCTAACACATTTTCCTTCTTTGCTCACTCAGCATCCGACCCCGGCCACCGTGTTGATGCCCTGCTCTATCACTTCTCAAGTCCTCACTATTCCTTGAAAAGCCAAACGTACTTGCTCCGCCCCTCCTTTACATGTGCCATTTCCCCTGCTTAAGATGCTCCAAGAGCCCATGGTCCCTTCCCTTATTTCTTTCAGATCTTTGCTAAACTGTTTTCAGCTCAGAGGAGTCTTGCTGGCCACCCTGCACAAAGCAGGACGCCACCACCAAATCACTCTCTATCTCCTATCATTTTTCCTTCTTAGCACTTACATTATTAACACATTCCTCTATTTATGCATGTACTTTTTTTAAGATTTTTAATTTATTTATTCATGAGAGACAGAGAGAGAGAGAGAGAGAGAGTGGCAGAGACACAGGCAGTGGGATAAGCAGGCTCCATGCAGGGAGCCCGATGCGGGACAGGATCCCGGGACCTCGGGGTCAGGCCCTGAGCCAAAGGCAGATGCTCAACCACCGGGCCACCCGGGCGTCCCTATGCATGTGCTCTTTTATGTCTGTGTCTCTCAATTAAATGAGAGCCCATTAGGACAGGAAATTCATTTGGTTTACCATCAGTTCATGAAATAGTGCCTGACACACGGTAGGTTCTCAGTAAACATGTGCTGATTGAACAAACGGATGAGACGCCTATGCAAGGTTCACGGGGCAGCTTTAAATCTCTTCAATGTGCAAGTCCACACTCTCCTAAGCAAATACAGGAATACCATCAAAACTGGCACAAACAAGGGACCCTGAAGGTGCCACCTACATAACACCCAAGAGTACGAGTGGTTTTGACATCCATATTTTCTGTCTTAGACTGAGATTCAGAAAAAACAGAGATGGGGTTGTGAATGGTAGAAAAGAGTCTCATGAAAGCGGATTATTGTTACTCACAAGCTTGCGGTCCATGGTGTATGAAAAATGAACTAGGGCCCAAGGTCTCCACACAAAGGGGATCCCTGGCTTCTTGCTTTCACCCACTCCCTGCCAGAAAAGTCACATCAATTTCCAAAAACAATTTGTACCCACGTACAGGGCCTTGGTTCTGGTTATTATCAAGCCACGTCCCAAAGGCCCAACGTCCAGGGTCTCACTACTGGAATCCTCATTGCACCTTTCTTTTTTTTTTTTTTCTCGTTGCACCTTTCTTAGGCATTGCTTTTTTCTTTAACTGTGCCTCGGGTCAGGGATTCCCCTCGTGTGTACTCGCAGGGGCTTTCCACGGGCTGATCCAGCCCACCAAAGCACGAGGCTGGTGAGCAATTTGAAAACATACCTAGAAACCATGAAACCCTGTGGCTTACTCACATGACTAGCTTCAGGAATGATTTTTTTTTTAAGATTTTATTTATTTATTCATGAGAAACACAGAGAGAGAGAGAGAGAGAGAGGCAGACACAGGCAGAGGGAGAAGCAGGCTCCATGCAGGGAGCCCGATGCAGGACTCGATCCCGGGACTCCAGGATCATGCCCTGGGCCGAAGGCAGGCGTTAAACCGCTGAGCCACCCGGGCTGCCCAGGAATGATTTAAATAAACAAAACTGGACCCCAAAAACTGCTCAACCAAAGAGTCCTGGCATTCTTATGAATATCCACATAACACTGGTATTATCGGAGTAGAAACAGATGCAAAGAAATGTGGCCCCAGTCACAGGCAATAAGATGGGTTATTTTGGATATTATTACAACCCACGTTTAAATTCAAGCTATCATGCCCCAGTCTGCCATTTTCTTATAAGTAAATTAAATATAATTTGTTTTATATTGAATATTATTGTAAATAAAATAAGTTTATAATATATTTATAATAAATATAATATAAATTAAAACGTGTGCATAGACCCTTAAAACCTTATTCTTAAGAAATTTTGGTTTGGGTTTGTTTGTTTGTTTGTTTGTTTTTTCCTCTGCCTGGAACATTCTTCTCCTCTTTACTGCTGGAGAACTCCTGGCCATGTCTCACACCTCAGCCTCCCTCACTGTCAGTCCCTTGCAGAGGCTGTCCATGATTCCTTTCCCAATCCCTGCGGGTCGCCTCCCTGCCTCCTTCCATACGGTCTCAGAAAACCTGCACTTTTCTTTAATGCTCTTAATTCATCTGCAGTCAATGTGCATTTACCTGTTTAATATCTGCCCCTCTTACCAGACTATAAGTGAGCTACAGGTGGGCAGGAGGCATGTTCGTGTTGCCTCGGTGACGTATCCCCAACACCTCGCATGGACCGTTTGCTGGATCTGGTGAATAAAGGAATGAAGGAACGGAACACACCCTGACTATGCGCTGAAACTACCATGGATACTTTCCTACTTTTTTTTTTTTTATAAATGCTTTATTTATTTATTTTTAACATAGAAGAAGTTTGGTGGTGGATATATGGCCATTTGATGTTTTATGATTAAGGGTTCAAGTTCAGGTTCTCTTTCTTACAGAATGTATATGTATACCTACACATGTATATGTAACTGTTATCAAAATTAAGCTTAGTCACTAAAAGAAGATTCAGTGTCTGAACTTTCTTCTGTATTTTTTTCACCTTCACCATCAGGCACTGGAGCATCTGGTCTCTCAAGAAGATCTGGGTCTAATCCTTCTGATATCATTTTGTTTCTTATTGCCATCACTGGAACACCCACTTGAACCATTTTGAGATATCTGGCATATCTTGGGTCCTTGGCTACAGTTAAGATATTTTCTGGTGTTACTTCACTTCTCTGTGGTCCAGAGTCTTGTAAACTGTTCTGCTGTGATTTCTCTGAAGTAGCTTCAGAATGTGATTCATTTGTGATACCAGTGACGCTTACAGGAGATACTTCAAATGTGACATCATCTAGGCCTGGAATGGATGACAACTTTGCATCTAAAATATTGAGAGTTGTTTCAATTAGCTGGATACAAAGAGAAAGGTCTGCTAGTTTCTCCTCACAAACTGTTGGTTTAGTTTTAAAAAAAATTAAAAAATTTAAAAAAGGCTCTGATCCTTGGAGCAAGACGTGGATCATTTTCTCAGGCTTCCATCCCCAACCTCCCTAGTGAGATCATTCAAGTCCTTTCGGGTACACCGACAGGGTCAGGAGGCTCGTGGAACCTTGGGCTTGAGTTCTGACCAAGATTCAACCTTAAAATGTTTAGAACATGAGTAGGAAAAAGAAAAAAAAAAAAAAACCACGAGTAGGAATGGTAGCCGTCGGGTCGACCACGACTCCGAAGCTTCAGGCAGATGTGAAGCAAAGAGCAGCCACAGAGAGAAGCCCGGGCGGTGCTTTTGGTGCCAAAGCCGCGGCGTCCCGGGCACTGGGTCTTGGGGCATCAGGGGCAGCAGCTGCAAGGACACGCCAGCACCCACACCGGGGAGGCCCGAGAGCAGGCTGCACCCCCACCCCCCGACTGTGACACGTCAGCCAAAGGGAGAAAAGAAGGAGCCGGACACCAACTGGCGTCTATTCTGCTCCGTAGGTGGCGGCCCCAGCCCTGCCGGCTGCCAGCAATCTCACGAGGTGTTTTCAGGGCGAGAGACTCCAGGGAGGTTGCAGCAGGGAATCTAAGCTGCCGCGTCGTGACCGCACCGGACCTGGAAGGTGCCGCGCGTGGCAACCTCTGGGTAATGCCACGCTCCTGAGACCAAAGGAGAGGGGAGAGAAGAAAGTTCAGGACATCGGGAGTAGGAAGCGAGGGGATCCTGGCATTAAAAAAAAAAAAAAAAAAAAAAAATCCCGTCCTTGGAGAGAGAGAGAGAGAGAGAGACCCAGCATTAGAACCCCCATCACGGGCTGCAAATGTCACACAGGAGTAGGAGCTGAGGGTGGGCGCCAAGGCAGCGAGCAAACCCAGCGTGACAATGAGGCCCAGAGTGTCAAAAGCTTGGAAGCGTTCCTAATCCTTGTTTAATCTCCATGGGAGTTTGTTTTTTGTTTTTTGTTGGTTTTTTTTTTTCATAGAAATGCATCTTTAATTTCATAATGAAAATCAAGTGGCAAATAGATTTGATCTTACAGCCAACTTCCTACAAGGTATCAGCTCCCTCGGGGAGTGGACACTGGACTCACCCCCAGGGCTCCGGACGCTGGGGAGGCGCCGGGGACGCTGCAGCCAACGAGTCCGCCTTGGCGGCCTGCGGCCCAGGGGCAGCGGTAGCCCACCCACGGACGGGACTGCTCCGAGGGCCCGAGAAGCCAGTGAGCCGGGAGCAGTGTGGGGCCGGCCTCACCAGGAGGGGGACTTGGGTCTCCGCGGGCAGGCCCATGCACCTGACAAAAAGATCGCAGACTCCAGGAAGCTGAAGGAGCAGGACGCATGGACGCGTGGACGCGTGGACGTATGGACGGGCCCTGAAGTGGGGCTGCTGGGCGGGAGCCCCAGGACAAGCATGGCTGGTGCAGATGGAGGGTGCTGGCTGGGGGATGTGAGGTCAGAGGCCTGGTACCAGAGGGGCAGACGGGGGCACCTGGGAGCTCCGCGGGGGAGCGGCTGCCTCGGCCCAGGGCGTGACCCCGGGGTCCCGGGATCGAGTCTCTGTGTCTCTCATGAGAAAATAAATAGAATCTTTAAAAATAAAAAAAAAATTAAAAAGAGATGCAAGTAGGAAGGCCTTTCCAGGCCTCGTGGGGCTTTCGTGGGAGCAGAGGGGACAGCACTGCACACCTGAGCCAGGCAAAGGCGCGACCTGCTTGCCCTTTGAAAGCATTCCTCTGGCAGCGGCACGCGGATGCCAGACATATGTGACCTGAGGCCCCAGAGACGTTGGGACTTGGCTTCAGGAGTCTACCCACCCACCGCCTCAACTCCATATTCCCACTGAGATTCCCACAACTGGGCGGAGAGCTCCTTTTGCAAAAATAGGGAAAACAGCAGTTCTGTCCTTTTTTTTCTTTTTAAAGATTTATTTACTTACTTACTTACTTATTTATTTATGATAGACATAAAGAGAGAGAGAGAGAGGCAGAGACACAGGAGGAGGGAGAAGCAGGCTCCATGCAGGGAGCCCGATGCGGGACTCGACCCCGGGACTCCGGGATCACACTCTGGGTCAAAGGCAGGCGCCAAACCGCTGAGCCACCCAGGGATCCCCTAGTTCTGTCCTTTTAAGCACCCCACAGAGGTGCACGGGCTGGAGCGAGACGGAAGAGGGGGTCTCCCCACGGGTCAGGCGAGATGCACGCCCGGGGCCACAGCTCGGGCCGTGGGACGCGTGGCGTGCCGTGCCTCAGGGCAACACGAGGAGAGGGAAAAAAGGAAGAAACAAAAGGACCGGATCTGACCCCAAACCTAAATTCGGTCTTGAGGAAAGAACCAGGCTCTGTGACGGAGACGCGGAGGGTGCGGCGGGGCAGCGCGGGCCCGCGGGACCGGGCAGGAGGGTCCTTGGCTTCGTGCATGGACACCGAGGGTGAGGCACGGGAAGTAAAGGCAGAGTGGACCTAACGGCTTTGGGGGAAAGATTACAGGGGACCGAGCGTCCGCAAGGCTCAGAGGGAGGGGACTCCGTGTCGCCCTCGCTGCAGGGTAGGGGTGTGCATACAAGGGGTCCAGCTACGCGTTTCTTCAGGAATCCCAGGTAGGGTCTGACCAGAGGCGAGTGATAGGTGAGTAATAAGTGTTATTGCATAAATCATTGAAAGTAGGTACTGGCTCAGCGGGTGAGCATCTGCCTTCGGCTCAGGGCATGACCCCGGGGGTCCCGGGATCGAGTCCCCCGTCGGGCTCCCCGCATGGAACCTGCTTCTCCCTCTGCCTGGGTCTCTGCCTCTCTTTGTGTCTCGCATGAATAAATAAATAATCTTTAAAACATAAAATAAACTAAAGTGTTGTTCCTCTAGACTCCCTATCTCCATTTCATGGTGACCTTTGGTCCCACACATTCCAGGACAGTCATGGTCTCATATATCGCATCCCACGGGCCCCTCAAACCATAAGGATGTCCTGGAGAACTTCCCATAAAACTGCAAACGGAAAACATCAGGGGTCTCTGTCACAGAGCACAGGAAGAGGAGGAAGGCTGGAGGAAGGTAGCTGTACCCGGGGCGGGAAGGGGGGACTAATTCCGGGGAGTAGTTAGGAGGGGGTAGGGGGAGGCCTTGGCTGAGGCCAGCACTCACCGCTATGCCCCTGGATTCGTAATCCTGAGTAAGTGAGACGACAGGCTCCTCCGGGGCGTCAGGAAGGCCAGTGCTCTCCCCGCTCTGGCCTATCCCGCGTCGGGGTGCGGGGGACAGCATCGGGCTGTGCGGTGGGATCCTTCCTGCCCAACGTGCACACAAATGCCAGGCATACAGTGAAAAGGGACGTTGCAAGACTCCAGGTCGGCCCTTCACAGCCATCCCCGCGCTGTGGTATCACGGGCAATGCTTCTGTGTTTTTGCTTTTCCGCAATGAACCGGATTACTCACATTTTTCTTAGAGGCGGAGAAGTGCGGTTAGATCATAGAGAGTTTTCCAACACAAATGGTTCGCATGACAAGGAAAGGCCCCGACACATCTGAAGCTACTGTATCGCGGTGGGTCAACTACTCTCAAATTGAAAAAAAAAAAAAAAGTTTCAAAATAAAGTCCCTAAAAAGCGAATGTTTTGTCATCTAAACCACATACTGGGGCAGCCCCGGTGGCGCAGCGGTTTAGTGCCGCCTGCAGCCCAGGTCGTGATCCTGGAGACCTGGGATCGAGTCCCACGTTGGGCTCCCCGCAGGGAAGCTCCCTCTCTCTCTCTCTCTCTCTCTCTCTCTCGTGAATAAATAAATAAAAATCTTTAAAAAAAATGAAAATAAAAAACACATACTGCTGGACATGCCTGAAGGGAGGTCCGGCATCACTGGTCCACGAGGCCCAGGCCAGGGTTTGGAATGTATGGCCAGCATCATGCAACCAGAAAAAGACTGGTCAGAGGACGGCACAGACGCCAGGGGTTTGACCTCCGCGTCCCCTGAGAAATGGGTCACGCCCCTCCTAGACACAGACAGAGGCAGAGACACTGTGAGCTGGCAACGAACCCCCTTGGTAGCAGGTGGTGGGATTGTGCAGCGGCCTCACTGCTGGAGAAGGAAGCCCCCTCTCCCTGTCTAGCAGGGCAGGGGAAAGGCCGAGGGCTGGCTTGCTGCATTCCGCTTCCCCCTTTCCCTTTTTACTGACAGTCTTTACCCGCACTTACCCCTCCAGCTGCATCATCACACACTGGGTATTTGGGAGACGGTTAGCCACGGGGTGCTAGACCGTAGAAAGCCAGGCTTGAGCGTGTCCTAGAGGAAAGGTGATGCCTGGAGTGCTACCCCGGGAGCTGGTGTAACAACGGGATGTGACACGGAGCTGTCTCTCTCGCTAGGGAGCACGTGAGCGTATTTTGGCTGAAGACGGGGCAGAGATGATAAACGAAGGCAATCCTGTGACCTCATGACATGCATGTCACACGTAGCTAGAGGGTAGACTGTCCTGGACGCCAGTGACAATGATCTCAGTCCCTGCTCCTGAGAACATGCCATGAGGGCGGCATGTTCTCAGGCCAGGACGCAGAGCTGCCAACTGTACTATCCTCTTTAACAACAGGGGTGGGCACGCACCCCAAAGTAGAGGGAATCCATGTCCGGGCCTGGGATCCACACACAAGCACCAGGTGCAAGCAGCTGTCTCTGGCCGGGTACCAGCTGGGGCTGAGGGTGGCTGTGTGTGCGTCTGACACGAAAGCAGGTGCACCTTCATGGAGGGGGAGGGGCAGGACCGAGAACGACTCCCAGCGAGGACGGGAGACATGCAGGGGTGGCTAGAGGGTGGGCGGGAAGGCATCCTGCCAGCACCCAGCCTGGGTCCCACTGCTGCAGCCCCGCTGCTCCGGGGAACCTGTGACCCTGAACCTGCGAGCGGCCTTGCCGGCCTTGCTGCTAGCGCGCTACCCGGGGGCCGGCTACGCCAGCTCGGATCCAGAGCCACGGGACAGATGATCTTTGGTCATACATGAAAGAAGGCTCCCCAGTTTTCTTCTCACTCAAGCCCATGCTGACCTCCCCCAGTCCCCGGTGCGCAGCTGACTTCCAGTGGGCGCTGGAAGGCTCCAGGATCGCCCCGGGACATCAACTAGGGGACGGGAGCATGTCCCCGGCCACCCTTCAACATTTCTCACGGCGACAGCTGTTGCTAGGACAGACGAATGCTTCTTCTGTGGGACTCCCCGGCAACTGAACACAAGGAGGGGGCCTTCCGGGGGCAGCTGGCCTGGGGAGCTGGGAGCAAGGCCCAGCTGGGCACAGTGCTTCCCGCACTCCCTCCAGACCAAGCACCTCACAGCAGCCGACCTGACAAATATGCAGAGTGTAGTCTCTCACCATAGGAATTACCAAAGAAGCTAAAAACAGAAACACGCACTGCATAATCTCTAACCTCAGGGGACAACAAAAACAGAGAATTGCTGTGTCAATCTCATTTCCTTGTTAGGCGCATTATCATAAGTGAGGGCCTTTTGTCCTGAACGCCACACTTCACTACCGTTTACCCGACTCCGGCTTCTGAAATATTGAATTCCATAGTAATTTTTTTTTTTTGCTTTTGATCTTTACTGTTTTGCTCATTTATCCATAAACATGAGCTACTGAACTGAGTTTAAATTAAATAGCTAAGGTTAGAACCTGGAGCCATACAGATAGGACTAAACCAGGAGGCCAAGAGAGGACCTCACTGTGGAAGCAAGGAATAATAAATTTAAATTTTCTATCTTTGGATACCTCCGTGTAAGGTTACTTGAAGATGATCCCTGCCTTGATTTATCTTGATGCTCTGGTTTAGGAAGGGAAGAGATTTATATGACACAAGGATTTTCTCGAGTTCTCATAATGCGAATTTTATAAGTCCTCCCCTTTTGTCAAAACACTCTCTTACAGAATGGCTCCATGATAGGAAATTGCTAGAACCACTCTGAAAAGCAGTACTTTGTATCACTTGACTAATTTTGAAAGTAGCTCATTCAACCAATTTTGGCAACTGAACTATTTCCTGAAATCCAGAATAGCAAAAATTTGAGGACGAGACAGGGACCAAATGGGAGACTTAAAAACAAGTCACCGTGCATTGTAGGGTGTGTTCCATTACTGAAACATCACCAGGGGAGGGAAAGGAGAGATGGAGCGCATCTGAGCTGGGTGCCACCCACAGGCGCAGGGCCTCCGGCCCAGGGCAGCCAGCAAATGTGGTCCCCTCGATCGGCCCAGCCAGCAGAGGAAGGAGTTCAGTATGATTTTCCATGGCTCAGAATTGACGAAAATGGGATTCAGAGGCATGTCTAATCTGCCCAGAGTCACACAACTTGACCACCCTCTCAGAGCCAATACATAGCAGGGTCTAAATATGGGTCCAAGGGTGCTGGTTCAAACGTCTACGCTCCTCACACAGCGGGGCCAGCAGACTAGCCTAAGCCACACAGCGCCCTCTCACGGGTGATTGTTTGGGATTAAGATACACACAAAGATGTCACTTGATTATATCTAATGATGATGAAGACAATGGTAAGGACTAAGATATACTGAGTGTCCTCTCTGTGCCAGACTTCATGCGCCACGTTTTTATTCCTTGAACAATGCTGTCGAGTACATTATTAACCTCATTTCAGAAACAGGGAAACCAAGGTCCTGAAGGTTACCTAACGGGTGCAAGGACATAGAGCTGGTAAGTGGAAGAGCCAACATAAAACCCAAGTAACCAGCTCCAGAACTCCTAAGTTCTATGTTCTCCTGCTTCTAAGATACATGGATAATGGATAGTTAGCACAGCCTACAACCTCCTAGTTCAACAATGTGCCACTCAGACTTTTATTCAGAACAACACTCATGCTACCCTTGTACTGGTAAAAATGAGACCCTTGGAACATGGAGTAGCTTACAAGTTTTTTTGTTTTTGTTTTTTAAGATTTTATTTATTCATTTGACAGGGAAAGAGAGAGCACAAGCAGAGGGAGAGAAGTGGGCTCCCCTGCTGAGCAGGGAGCCCCACACGGGGCTAGATCCCAGGACCTTGGGATCATGACCTGATCCGAAGGCAGATGCTTACCTGACTGAGCCACCCAGGCACCCCAACTTACAAATTTCTAAGGGAAAAAATTGGCTCTTTTTCAACTTGCCTCCACCAAAAAAAAAAAAAAAAAAAAAAAAAAAGTCTACACTTGAAACCATATCTATGTTCTTGGAAATCTCAAAAACCTACGATAATGTCAACAGACTGAAAACAAATGCCCTGATAGGTTCAACATGGGTGGTCTGCTAGCGGCAGTCACACCCCTGCATCTGCTCTTATCTTCTGGGTTCATGAACGACCTTTCTTGAGAAGCCTAGAATCCTAGCTGGAGGAGGAAAAAAATACAGAAGAAAACCACTAGACTCTTTCACTAAAGGGAAAGCAACAGCTAAGTAACAGCTGCTGTCATGCATATTAGAGAAAATACATTACTTGCTTTCCAGAGCAGACTGTGCGGCAAGTCAAGTCAACTCACTGTTTGCACAGGTGTATCTGTCCGTGAACAAACAAGTCCAGATCAATCCTCCTAAATTCACCAACTAGAAAAGAGTGACAGTAAAATGTGAAACTGGCTTTTGACATTCAAGATTGTCTTCCTTTGCCATTTCATTTTTCCCTTACAATTCCAAAGAAGGCTTTTTCCTTGATTTAGGAAACATTTTTATCCCACAGAAATGGTTTTTCTTAAAGGTTGAAAGAGGGCTGTTAGTTTGCTCTCCAAAAGAGCTCTAGTCTAGTCTGCATCCCCTACTTAGGGAAGCACTTTCCCATGTGCAGTTCCAGTCCCCCATGCTCCAGGCCCAGCCTATAACGGAACCCTCTCTCCCAAGCAATAAAAGACTAGTCCAAGGATAGCATGTGACAGCTCTTTCTGTTACAGATTTTATGCTGGAAAGATGACACTTTTAAGTGTGCTGGAGGCCATCTTCCCTGCAACATGGAGAGATGAGTAGGGTGGAGAGAGAGAAAATTCTGGAATCAGTGAGCCCCTTTTCCTAATCTCAGAGACTCGAATCCCCATAGTCCTTCCTTCCTTCCTTCCTGTGAGATACCTTAGCATCCTTCTGAGTTGAATGAGCCAATAAATTTCCCTTTGTGCCCAAGTTGGATTTCTGTCTCTAGCAACCAAATGAGTCATAGTATAAGACTGAAAGTTTCACTCACTGCCTTGACCTCTCCCTGAAGGTGCCTGCCTGAGCTGAATGTATTCCCCTCTCTTACAAATACCAAGTTGCTTTTATACCCAATAAACCTGTCGTCTTGCTAGTTTGAATCATCTCCTGATTTTAATCCATTTCTTTCTTTTTCACACCCCACTTAGCCCGGACTTCAGGCCAGTGTGATTATCCTCTAACTGCAGTAACTTAGTCTGTCTTTGGGACAGCAAGGGCATATCCTGTTTGCTCATAAACAGCAAAATGCCCAAGCACCCCAATGTGAACCATCTTCCAACCTTGATACCATGATGCACTTATTCCAGTGACACTGCCATTGCTTCAAGCAGTGGTTCTCAGAATAGCTGTATATTCAAATCACCTGAAGAGATTTTTCTTTAAAAAAAAAAAAAACAAGGCCAAGGTCTTGCCCCAGAGATTCTGTTTTAATTGGTTGGTCTGGGGAAGGGCCTGGGCATCAGGATTTTTCCAAATTCTCCCAGCCAAGGTTAAGTCAACCAAGATTAAGTTTGGCTAACTAAAAATACATTTATACATGTTTTTAAGGATTTTTATGTTTGATTCAACTAGAATAACTTGTTCTCTACTATGCCTTGGGGGTGGGGTTGGAAAAGGCACGGACGGGTTCGCCCTATATAACTCTCCTTCAGTATCTCCTAAGGTATGCTAAAATTCATTAAACCACAGTGGATAACTCCTAGGGTATGACAGGAATGATCAAAGGCCCTGTTCTTAATACCGCTTACACATTAGCCCTGTGTTCTGTGGCCTCACGGGAACTCACTGCTTGTGCGAGTGTGCATAGCTGTTGTGTGCATTGGTCCTCTGTCTATACATATTAAATCACTCAAGTTCTGGTAGACTTGTTTAAAAAAAAAAAAAAGTCAACCGCTTGGGGCTCCCGGGTGGTATAGCCGGTTAAGCATCCGACTCCTGGTTTCAGCTCAGGTCAACATCTCAGAGTCGTGAGATCAAGCCCCGTTCCAGGCTCCACACTGAGTGCAGAATCTGCTTCAGATTCTCTCTCCCTCTGCCTCTGCCCCTGCCCCTACTCTAAACCAAATAAATCTTTAAAAGAAAACAAAACATCGACAGATGAATGGATAAAGAAGATGAGGTCTATGTATACAGTGGAATATTCCTCAGCCATTAGAAACGACAGATACCCACCATTTGCTTCGACGTGGATGGACCTGGAGGGTATGATGCTGAGTGAAGTAAGTCAATCAGAGAAGGACAAACATCATATGGTCTCATTCATTCGGGGAATATAAAAAATAGTGAAAGGGAATAAAAGGAGAGAAAATGAGTGGGAAATATCAGAGAGGGAGACGGAACATGAGAGACTCCTAACTCTGGGAAACGAACAAGGGGTGGTGGAAGGGGAGGTGGGTGGGGGGTGGGGGTGACTGGGTGATGGGCACTGAGGGGGGCACTTGATGGGATGAGCATGGGGTGTTATGGTATATGTTGGCAAATTGAACTCCGAAAAAAAAATTAAAAAATTTTTTTAAAAGGTTAAAAAATCAAACACTTGAGTCTTCTGACAAAACTCATTTTGGTTAATGAAGATGATCACACAACCCACCTACAGGCATATGTATTAGTTAGCTAGGGCTGCTGAAAGGCAGGACCACAGATGGAAAGTGGCACACAGCGTGCGCCAAGTGCAGATGAGGGCAGAGGTGGGGGTGATGCCTCTACAAGCCCAGGAAGACCAGAGATTGCCAGTAGAGCATCCACTAGAAGCTAAGGGAGGGTCTTGGGACACCCTTCGTCAGAAGGAACCAATCGGGCTGACACCGTGCTCGCGGGCTTCTCATCTCCAGAGTCAATACCTCCCTGAGGTGCAAGCCACCCAGTTGTGGTACTTGGTTATGATGGCCCTAGGAAACAAATACAGCCCCTTGCAGAAAAGACAAGTCTATGATTCTATGACCATTCACTTTTGATGCTGTCTGTAGTGGTGGGGGGAGAGACCCAGAAGTTTGAGCAACCATAGGTGAAAGGTCATCGTTGACCTTTATGCAACACATGAAGTTCATTACCAGCTGCCTTCTGAAGACAAAGAAGAGGAGCCAAACCCAAAACTTCCCTTTCTCCTGGCCTAGAAAAGAAATCCCAAAAGCCCAACTGCCTGGACATCAGAGAAATCAGTCAGAAAATTATCACAATTTTTACAGAAAAAAAAAAAAAAAAAAAACAAGACCTATTTCTATTGTTTTCCAGAGACGGGTACTTAGAGAAGCTTTGTTAGCAAACTACAAAATACTCCAAGCAACCAGTGCATCGGTCAGGTCAAATCCAACTGCTTTCTTGGTTGAGGGCAACTGGCCTGGCTTAATTTGTGGAGATCCCAGTAAACCGTGGAACGTGTGATGTCAGAAGAACCTCAGGCTGTGCATATCTAAGCTGCACGTCACTGGCTCATTTCAGAACCTTCTTGGCGGAAGCTGGTCCTCCCGCGGGTCTGGAATGAGCTTACGACCTCATCCTGTCCCGCTGCACTGCAATATTCATACAAAGTGGTGAAAAGAGGGAGGAGGCATCTTGCTGGAAGACAGTGCCAACCAACTCTTCTCAGAAATTGAGCCTGTCACCTGACTTGTTACCACATCTCCTCACCTTCCACTTCATGCCTTCTTTCTTTGCACCGTTTTCCCTCCTGGCTTTAATACCCAACTTTGTTCTCCTAAACATCTCAAGCTCATACTTCTGCCCAGGGTGCTTTCAGCTCTTTGAGAGAAATATTCTTTTAGACACTGGCGCAAAGTGAAGGATGGAGAATAAAAGATTAAATTTACTAAGCTTGACAAGGTATATTTGCTACTTTGATTAAACAGAGGAACCCTGACTTGAGTTAAATCCTCCAATGATTTGTTTTGTGACTTTGAGGAAATGTCTTCAATTCCTTGTTCTTTAGTTCCGTGCACTTTAAGGGAAACAGCCCCAACACCTCCCAACGGTGGAAGGGCCAACGAACAAATGAACTGACCCAATTAGACAATGATGGCCCATTCTGGTACTTTTGCTGGAGCCAATGGAAAGTGATGCTCTCTTTCCACACAAGTGACCACTGCTGGTGGCCAGATGAACACCACAAAGGCAGAGCCTGCCAGAAAACAAAAACAAAAACAAAAACAAAAAGTAAAGAAAAAAAACACAGAGGCGAGAAATGGAGATAGGTAGATTCCTAACACCACAGGAGCATCTCTGCACCAGATATGCCTCTCCTCCTCAGGGTCACGCGAGCCAAAAGCATTTTTATGCTTAATCCACTTGCATTGGGTTTCTGTCACTGGCTACTAAACGAATCCTAAGAAAGACACAGAATCCTATTAGTAAGAAAAATAGTAATTCGATCAAAGATGAGTGTTCTTTGAAATGATGTGCCCATTCTAAAAAGGTGCTGGAAGCGGTCACAGGAAGGAAACAGAGGGGATTAGACGCCCTCTGAATTGCCCAAGGGTCAGCAACTGGAAGAAGCAAATTCGGACTCAGGGTAAGGACACCTGCCCGCCATCCGGAGCTGTGTGAGACGGAATGGGCCCGCATAGGGGCATATGTGTCCCGCATATGCCTAACTTTCTTGCAACCCCACTGCCTCCGCACCGGTCCCACTCACCTCAGCTCCCGTCCCACCCACTACCCGAGCCTCCTCAAGTCCATCGTGCACTCGGCGTATGTTCATCGAGCCTCTATTCGGTCTAGGCACGGTTCTAGATGTGGAGGACTCGGGAGGCAGCAGCATGGACAAAAATCCCTGCCCTAAAGGAGTCCTCAATCTGGACCGGGGAGCCAAACACCGTACAATATACAGCATGACAGATGGTGCAAGGGGCTAGGCAGGATGGGAGATGGGAGCGTGGGGCGGGGGGGGGGCTGGGTTACGGCAGAGAGACAGTCATCAGTGAGGCTCTCACTGAAAAAGATGCTGGAGCTTAGACTGGAAGGAGGTAAGATGGGGGACGAGGCAGACATCTGGGGAAAGGGCAGTTTAAGCAGAAGAAAGATTGAGAGTAAAAGTGTGGAGGCAGGACATTAGGGCCTCTTCACCACCACCAAGGCTGCAGCGGAGCGAGGGAGCGTGGAAGGAACGAGGCCAAGAGGCAGGGAGGCTGTGGATCACGAAGGGCCTTAAGCAGGCAACTGAATAGACTCTGAATTTTCTTCTCTGGAGGAGAAAAACAACACAGGGCAGTGGCGAGACAGGATTATATTTCAAAAGGGTCGCTCAGTCACTGTTTGGAAAGTAGTAGATTGTCCTCCGGCTGCCAATCTGATTCTCTCCAGTGCATGGCCCACGGGGCAAAATGACTCCTTTAAAACACCGTATAGTGACCCAGCAACCCACTCCCGTACTTTTACTCCCTTAAAAAATAAAATTTACATTCACAGGATAACCTGTACATGACTTTTTAGAGCAGCCTTGTTTGTAACAGCCCCAAATGGAAAACAACCAGAATGTCCTAGTTGAATGCGTGGGACTCCATAGCACGGAGTACTACTCAGCAATAAAAAGGAACAAACTTGCTACACACAACATGGAAAGATCTCAAAGGCATTGAACTAAGTGGAAAACCTCAAAAGATCACATATTGCAGGATTCCATCTCTGTAACTACAGCTACATAGAATGTTCCCGTTGGAAGAAACGGACGAAGGACACTCAGGACCTCTCTGTACTATCTCTGCAACTTCCTGCAAATCTGCAATTACTGCAAAGCAAAAAGTGTTTTCTTAAAAAAATTTTTAAAAAAAAGCATTTGTAGAAAAGAAAAATTGTCTTTTGGCAAAAAATCATGCATTGTCTACATACGACACACCCTTCTCCAAGTTACCTGATTCTGTTTTCATTGACCTTGAACTATTTTTACGACTTTGAAAGTTTAGGTAACTGACAGACATGCAAACTGTCTGGTAAAGTTTCCCTCCCCCCCCCCATCTGCAACCTCCTCCAACCCTGTGCAAACACCAGTTTATGCATAGAAAAACCATTTACACATTCAATTCAACATTCCTTTATTCCGTATCAAGTTGTGCTTTTTTGACTTTTCCTTTGAATACCATGAGGGCATTGAACAAGTTAAATAAAATCATTAACATCAGTACATTTTTGGTGTATAATAGGAGAGTCAGAATTTTATCTTTTCTGAAAATTATCTTTTAAGAGCACCCATCAGGTCATGTCACTCCCCTTCTTAACCACTTCCAAGCTTCCTGTTGCATTTAAAATGAATGCCCAAGGGATGCCGGGTGGAGCCTTCAGCCCAGGGTGTGATCCCAGGGTCCTGGGATCGAGTTCCACAACGAGCTCCCTGCCTGGAGCCTGCTTCTCCCCCTGCCTGTGTCTTTGCCTCTCTGTGTATGTGTTTCATGAATAAATAAATAAAATCTTTTAAGAATAAAATAAAGTAAAATAAAAGCCCAACATTTCCCAAGGGGTCCAGGATACAGCACCCACCCATTGGGCCCAACCTGCCTCCGGGCCTCATCTCCTCACCCTGCCCCTTGACAGGACGCTCCGACTACTTACCCTTGCTTGAGCCTACGGGGACCTCCAACTTGTTCCCACCTTACGTGTCCTGCACCTGTTGTCCCTCAACGTGGAGTCCTCTTCTCATGGATGGCTCTTTTTCACCAGTAAACTCTCAGCTCAACGGTGCCCTCTCCAAGGTCTTCGCAAACCATTCTATTAAAGTAACATCCCCGTCCTATTTTTTTCAACATTATTTGTATCTGCAAGGTGATCAATACTAGTATTTTATACTATACATGTTTCATACATTATATTTACTCCATTAGTATAATGTTAACCATATAAGCACATTAATATAATGTACTTACTTATTATATTACATAAATGTAAAATATCATTTGGTTAGTTTCTAGCTTATTTATCACCTGCCCACCCCAATTCTATAATAGTAGGATCTGAGATTCTGCTTCCATTATATCCCCCAGTGCTTAAAACAGTTGCCAGCACATAGTAGGCACTCAATAAATACCCGTTAAATAAATACTTGGGTGAGGGACATCTGGTTCAGTCGGTCAAGCACGCAATCTCGCCATTGTGAGGTCTACTTGAAAAAAACCAAAACCAAACAAACAAATCCTTGGCTGAATGATGCTTCTGGAAGTAGTGAGGTCCCCATGACCGGAAGTATTTAGGCATGGTTTGTCCAACACTTACAATGTCACAGAAAAGCTATAGGCATAGGTCAGTCTCAAGAATAAAAAGCCACGAGGGTCCCTTCTATTATCACCAGGCTATTAGTCTGTGGCCACTACACCCTCGCTGCCATGCGGGCAGAAAAGCAAAGGAGTATTCCTCAGCCCTTCCCACCAAATGATCGTATGCACACCCCTGTTCCTGCTGCAATATCATCTCAGCATTAAAATGTTGAAGCTAATCAGACATTTAATTTCAAAGTAGAAGGTCATTATCTTGTCACAAAATTTTATTCCAATTACTTTTTTTTTCTATTATACGAAATGAATTAAAAGTAGCACAAAACATTGGGAGATCAAACAGTCAATCAGAAGCTCATTAAATATCATTGAAATTGGTGCAATAAAAAGCATTTCCCATGGCTGGCTTATTATTTAAGAGCTATATTCTGGATGGCTCAAGGAATTGACATGCTGCCAATCAAAAATCACCCTGTCCATAAATAGCTGCTTGGCTTTTAAAAGTCCACTACCTTTTTATTTTATTTTTTGAGATAAGAGTAAATATCTAAGGAGACTTAAAACATGGGTGTAATTACCATCCCATCAGCCCCTAGGAGACCCTAAAGAGAAGCTATCAGGAAAGTCACCATCTGATAATTTAGACTATAACTTACAGAAAGATGCTTACAAAGTGCTACCAGTGATTTTATAAACAGTTCAGTACATTACATTTACACACAATACCCAGCGAACTGCAATCCCAGGCAGGGATTCGTAGTCAGTCACAATTTTAAAATTGAGTTCAACTCCACACTTGGAATAAATGCCCATTTTATTTTCCCGAGGGTGATTATGAAGCACTTCGTTTTTCCACGGACCCAGATGTAGGTGACTGTTAGCATGAGGATCCGGAAGTCGATCATCTCTAAATTTCTAATATTTGAAGTCGATCATCTCTAAATTTCTAATATTTTTCCGCTAGGAGCCCTCCCCCACCCCACCTTTCCTTTTAAAGCGAAATCACTGATCTTAGCATTGAGATTTACAGAAATGACCACTTTTTGATGTATAGGATGCTAGGTCCTTCCAGTTGGTAAAATACAACAACAGAAGTACTGTTCCCAGTCTCTCTGGGGGTTTAAGCGGTGAGGATGACACAAACTAAAAATACGTGACCCAAAGAGAACAGGGGCAGGAAATGACTCCTCCAGCAGAAGCCCTCGTGAACTTCTCCCCTCGAAGCCACCCCGCACCAACACTGCCACTACCTCGGTTTCTTTCCAAACCGCCGGCACCTACTGGCAAATCATCTGGGAGTCAAGTGGGAGGGAAACATGTCAATGCAAAACTCAGAACCGCTTTATAGAGAGAAAAGTGTGGGGAGGTTTGTTATCATTTATTTCCTCCAGTATATCATTCAATTTCAGCTGCCTCCCATCTCAGAAGCAGCTCCCCCATTTCTCACTTAGGTGCCCCTAAGAAACATCCCTCTGGCATCTCATTCTCTCTCCCCGTCTTTTACCAGCATTTCATTATTTCTTAACTGTCCCTCTCATGCTTGTCTCCCTTTCTCCTAGTGATCCACGTGTCCTCATTTAGCAGTTTTCAGAAGCCAGGGAGAAACGTTGCAAATAATGTTAAATATGATTAATATCTTGAATTCCTTGAAATATGACATGCATGAGTTACAATGAAACCTCTTTTATTTCCCCATGAAATGCTTTTGCATAATGAGAAAGAAAATGTCCTCTATGCCCTAATCAGCTCTGACAGTTCCTGGACTCCCAAATACTTTTATTTATGGCATTATTTATTTCATCTCTAATAAATGGAAAGGGGGGGGTGCCCACGGCATGATCTGAGGAGGCTGCAGGAGAGAGGGGCACCGTCCTGGGTGGAGGAACAGAGAAGCTGGAGCAGCAGAGAGAGGGAAGGGCGAGATGGGGAATAAGAGGTGGAGGCCCTGAACCCCTAGAAAGGAAATGGGTCAGTTTCCCAGGCGTGAAAGGAAAACTCTGAAAAGGAATGTCACTCCAGTGGGGAGAGGCAGGGTCATACCCCCGGGAGCGGGGGGGGGGGGGGGGGGGGAGGGGAGATGCACCCAGATTCCCTGCCAGTCGGGGGGAGGGATGGCTCCCTCCAAGGAGCCCCTGCGAGAAGCCTCTAGATCCATCTGTGCGCCCCGGGGAGCCTCCTCCAAAGCGCAGGGGCTCCTCCGCCTTGCAAGTACTGGAGAGGCGTGTGCGCCGGGAGTGTGGCCGCAGCGCACGGGGGAGCTCGCCGGGCCACGCAGGGCGCGACCCGTCTTAGGGCCACCCTGGCAGGTGCACGTCGCCGCCCCACTGGTTGGTGTCAGGTCCCAGATTTCCCTCCATCGCCCAGCGTGGACGTGCTGGGGGGGAGGGTCTGGGTTCCCACGGCGTGCGCCCTCGGCCACGCCCGCTCCGGAGGCTCCGGCTGTGCGCACCTGCGTCGCAGAGCCTCGGCTTACCCGTGCGCACAATGGGGCGAATGTCGGGGCGGGAGGGCGGAAGGCCGCGCCCCGACGCCGCGCCCCCCGCGCCCCGCCCCGCGCGCGCGCCCCGGGGAGGCCGGGCTCGCCGCACCTGCGCGCACCTGGGGCCCCTCGGCGCGCGCCCCGGGCCCCGCGCCGCCCTCCCCCGTCGGAGGCGCCCGCCCGCGCAGGCCCCGCCCCGGCCCCGCCCGCCCGCACTTATTGCCCCGGCCCGTCGCCGGCGCCTGCTCTCTCCCCGCAGGCATTGGCGAGGCGCGCTGTCAATCAGCGCTCGGCGGCGGCCCCCCGCGCGGGGGCTCAGCGATGCCAGCGGCGGCGGCGGGCGGCGGCGGCGGCGGCCCGGGCTCGGGCTCGGGCTCGGGCTCAGGCGCACCGGCCCCCGCTCGCGCGCACACGGGCCGCGCCGGCGGGCGGGAGGCGGAGGCGCCCTCGGAGCCGGGCGGCGGGCGGGGAGGGCGCGCGGCGCGGGATGGAGGGGGCGCTGCGGCCGGCGGAGGAGGGGCCCAGCGGCCCCAAAATCTACCGGCAGCGCGGCCCCTACAGCGTCCTCAGGACGTTCCCGGGCAAGCGGCCGGCGCTGGCCAAGCGCTACGACCGGGCCCCGCTGCTCGAGCCGCCGCTCTCCCGGCCGCCGCCGCCGCCCCCGCCGCCCTTCGCGCCGCCCGCCGCCGCCTCCAGCAGCAGCAGCAGCAGCAGCGCGGGCGAGCCGCCGCCGTTCCCGCCGCAGGGCTCCTTCCCCCCCGGGCCCGGCCGGGCCGCCGCCGCCTCGTCGTCGTCTCCGTCCTGCGCGCCCGCCGCGCCCCAGGGCCCCCCGAGGACCTCGGCGCCGCCGGCCCCCGCCGCGTCCTCGTCCTCGTCCTTCGCCGCCGTCGTGCGCTATGGCCCGGGCCCGGGGGCCGCCGCGGGCAGCAGCAGCAGCAGCAGCAGCGCGGGCAGCGACGGCGCCAGCCTGGAGCTCAGCGCAGGTACCGCTCCAAGCCGCAACTTTCCCCCGCGCGCGCGGACGGACGGGCGGGCGGGGGGCGCGGGGCGCGGGCGGGGGCGCGGGCGGGGGCGGCGGGGCGCAACCCCGGGTCTCCACGCGCCGCCGCAACTTCTAGAGAATTCCCCGCCGCCGCCGCCGCCGCCGCCGCCGCCGCCACCGCCACCTGCCGCCGCGTGCGCAGCTTCCGACGGCGCGCGCGCCTCCTAACAGGTGGCTCCGCGCTCGGACCCCGCGGGCGGCGGGCATCCCGGGGCGGGGGGGTCCTGGGTCCCGGGCGGGGGGGGAGTGGCGGGCATCCCAGGGCGGCGGGCGCGGTTCCCGGGTCCCGGGACGGGAGGGGGGAGGGGCGGGGCGCCGGGCGTCCCAGGGCGGGCGGGGTCCCGGGGCGCGGGGCATCCTAGGACGGCGGGGGCGCCGGGCATCCCAGGGCGGGCGGGAGCCCCGGGTCCCGGGGCGGGGTGCGGGGCGGGCGGGGTCCCTGGGTCCGGGGCGGGGGGCAGGGCGGGCATCCCAGGGCGGCGGGCGCGGTTCCCGGGTCTCGGGACGGGAGGGGGGAGGGGCGGGGCGCCGGGCGTCCCAGGGCCGCGGGGTGCGGGGGCTGGCGTCCCAGGGCGGGCGGGTTCCCCGGGTCCCGGAGCAGGACGGGAGGGCCGGGGCGCCGGGCATCCTAGGGCGGCGGGGGAGTTCCCGGGGCGGGGCGGGGCGCCGGGCATCCCAGGGCGGCGGGGTGCGGGGGAGGGCATCCCAGGACGGCCGCGGTGTTGGGCCCTGGGCCGCCGCACCTCCCGGCGCCCCCGCGCCCCCCGCGCGCCGTCCCGCTCCTCGCGGCCGCTGCTCCCGCGGGTCCGCCCCGCCCGCTGCCCCGCTGCCCCTCGGTGCGCACCTGCCGGCCCCGCGGCGCACTCCGGGGACGGGGCGCCCCCCCCAGCCCGGCCCGCCGGCTCGGCTCCGCGGGGAGGCTGGGGCCGCACCTGGGGCCGGAGCCGGGCCCTGGCGGCCGGCGGGGACCGCCCCGGGGAGCCGCCCCCTGCGGGGCCCTCCGCGCAGCCAGCGCCCCGGGCGGGGAGGCCGAGCCGGGCCTGGCCCAACCCCCCGCGCCCCCGGGGCGCCCCCATGTCGGAAACTTCCTCCTCGGGCCCCAGAGGGCCGTTCAGAGCCCCCGAGGCTGCGTGTCCACGGGCAGAGGCTTTTGTCCTAATGGAAATAGGAGCCTCGTCTCTACAGGAGTTAGAGGCGCCTGTGCCAACGTTATGCTGTTTGTCAATATTTTGACACATGAAGGATTGGTTTTGAGAAAGAAAACCTAATTGCAGGTAATAGTGAAGCCTGGTTCCATCACCACCCACCCCTGCCTGACTGGGAGAGGTTTGCCGGCTCTGAGTGGGGATCTTGCGGAGGCTCCTTGCTGTTTGTGGGGTGCTTTTTGCGGTCTCCACCCCATATTCTCTTGTGTTTGGGCTCCTCACCCGCCTCCGTCCTTCCCATTATTTTTCTTCTGTGTTCTCTCCTTCTTGGGAAGCCTTGTGTTCTTCCTTTCTGCGGCTAGACTCTTATTTTCTTGTAATTCATGCCCACGTTCACTCCCTAGTTGTGCTTTGGCGTTACTTTTTATGTTGTTTCTGCCCAGCTCGAGTTCTTTTCCCATTTTCCAACATTTTTGCCCGCCCCGTTGGGTGACCTTAGCTCCACCACGTTGCCCCCCAGGGTCTTCCCCCTTTCTGTCTTTAACCCCCTCTTGCTTTCTGTTTTCCGTCTTCGCTATCTTTCAATCTTTTACTTTCTTTTCTATGCTCTGAATCTGCTCCCTCACTTCCATTTTCAGCCAGTTTTAACGTTGCTCTTTCCTGTTCTTTTTCCTGCATTGTGTCTCTTTTCTCCACCTGCCACTTGATGTCCTCTCCATGCCCCTTCCCACTCTGGCAGCGCCCTTGCGGTCTTCCCTTCACAAGGAGTTTGTGTGTGTTTCCTTTTCGCCTTGTTCTAAATGTTCTCTTTCAGTGTTTCTTAGATAATTTTGTCTCTGTTCCCAGGTGGAAATCACACTACTGAATCTAAAAGAGTGAAAGGGGGCTTTGTTTGATGCACCCTCAAACTCCCTATATCTTTTTATTTTCTTTCATTCTCAAACTCCATATATCTTTTTATTTTCTTTTATTCTCAAGGCTGCTGTTGCTGCTGCTCTTTTTTTTTTTTTTTTTTTAAGGTCAGAGAGAGGTAAGCTTGATAGTACCAAGGACAGAATGCCATGTGCTTGTTGGAAAGATGGGTTGGTTGGTAGGTTCCTTCCATGCAGTGAGGAAAATGGTCTGGCAGCAAAAAAAAAAGGAAAAAAAAGGCCATAGTATTAGACCTCATGAATTGTGTTCATAAAATTCATCATTGATGGACAAAGCCGGCTCTTTACAGGCACAGAGATGTGAGTGGCCATCAGAGGGACAGTCACCTGAAGAGCTGATTGGCTCTTGGAGGAACTAATGGTTCCACTTTGAACCAATGAGCGTGTGTGCACACAGCCACCATTTAAGCGTATTGGGGAGGGGGCTGGGGAGGTGGTAAGTTGCTTGTTGCACCCTCACAAAAGTGTTCTTGCAGCCTCTCCAGCCACCCAGTAAACGGAAAATAGTCAAGACATCCATGTGATGAATCGTGCCAAGGATAGAAGAGATACAGCTGAGTGTCCAGAGTAAATACAGGGAAAAGATGAAAAGGTTGAAGTGAATCTTATTTGCCATTAAAAGCCATAAACCATTGAGAGGAGAAATAGGTGATTAAAAATAGATTTTTCAGGATTCTTATAAAATCCCACAGAGTATAATTTCCCTTAAAAGGGGTAATATACCATGGTTTTTAAAAGCATATTTTTCCTCTGTGGGAGGCTTAGAGTTAAAACCCACGTAGATCTTGATATGCAGCCTAAATTTGGCATCAGGAAATGGGAAATTGCATCTTTAAGCAGAGTACAATCAAAAATGAATTACAATAAATCCTATATAATTGCATAGGTCATTCTCTTTAATGAGATTTTATTAACCTGACTGTCAAGCTTTTGAGTCAGGCAGATATTTTATCTTCTTCAACTGATAAAAGTGTCAGCTATAAACCACCATATAAATATTCATAAATCTACACATCTGTGGCAGCCTATCAGCATCATTCTTTTGGACATTAAAAGCATTCTAATTACTTTCTGTCTAGCAGAGCTGAAATGCTGCCTGTTATAGTATGTGCTTGGCAGGCATGATTGCTTTTGTTTGCCATCACAAATAGCAGCATCCTATTTTATATACCGATGGTCCAGAAAATATTCAGGGATTGACTGAGCAGGATGGATATTAGGAAGCACCATCTGGTTTTGATAGCACCGAGTATATTAACTCATCTGTTAATTTTTGACACATCATTGATTTATTTATTTAGAAAAATTGCATCCTGTTTTGCTGTGTTGATGTTTGCCATTATGAAAAAAAATTGGATGGCTTTTTTTTTTTAAAGACCTAGTTCACTGATTTAAGACGAAGGTGATGCTCCCAAAGATGCTTTCATTTTCTGACTTCTATTTTCTATGCCATGAAGTCCTCTCTTAAGTTACATTAATGTTTTAAGGGAACCATCTATCTTGAACTAGCTGGAAATCCTTTTGGCAGATAGAACGTACGGATACAGGATAGTGGATCACAAAAAAAAAAACCTTTTCTGCTTCTGCATTTTTAATATTAATATATTTCACCCTTCACTGGGCTAAAATCAAAAGGTTACCACTAATCTCGAAGACTGTGATCTCCTTCATAGTAACAGAATACTCTTGGGTATCCGCTGTGATGGGCAAATTCCATTCAGGGCTTTACTTACAAAGAAGGCCATTAAAAGTAAAGGCGCCTGTGTTTGGTTGCCATCCCTCTTGGTGTTTGGTTCCCATCCCTCTTCTTATTCACTTATCAGATTTAGGATAGACTGAACCACTTAAATTCACAAGAATTTCTAGAAATGAAGTTTTTAATTAAAAAAATAATAATAACCACAGGTTCAGATTTTGGAATCAGACTCGGCACAATTTGCAACATGATATTATCCCAACAGATTGCACAGTAGAGCAAAATAAATTACAGGTGGTCGCTTTGCAGTGCTTTGGGATTGGGAATTATCTACATTTTGCAGTGTTGGATTTTAGAGAAGTTAGGAATATGGCAGGTAGTTTTATAAAGCCCCTTTGTAGACTGTTGACTTTCTACTTCCCTGCCATCGCTTGAGTGCAGCATTCTGCTACTAGGGGAAAAAAAAAAGTTAAAAAAATTCAAAATGTTCATGTTCTCACTTTGCTTAATTAAGAATCATGGGTCAGTGACCATTCAATTGTATTCATATAAAAACAGAACTTTTCTCCTTTTCTTAGTCATAATGGGCACTGCGTAGTACTTGCATTTCTAATCACATTCTGTCTGGAAAGCTGAAGTATTGCTGGCTGGGCTGTGTAGTAGATAGAGAGATGTGCTGTTTAATGCCAAGTGTAATAGTAACATTTTTCATCATGTTCTTCCTTGTATTGATGTTAAGACACTATTTAAATATCTTAAGGTACCAAAAAGAGGAGAAGTTGGACTTTAAGGCTTATGGTCGCTATTTTTGCATCTGTCAGCTCTTAGAACAAAATCAGAATGAGGCACTGAAGGCAAGAACTGTTTTATGGTTAAAGCTATTCTCTGATATTCTGAGTGCACTTTAATACATTATCTTCATAATGTAGTGTGTTGCATGATGATTTTTTTCGGCGTGTTACAAGTTTATCCTTCAATTAAGAAAACAGATCATGCTTGTCCCTAAATCAGGGTTTTTTTCCCTTAAAATCTATACCCTGATGTGATTTATCAATATGAAGAAAGCTACTGAGTGTGCTATTCGGGCAATTCCTTATAGGCATCTCTGTTTTCGCCTTTCTTTTCATATTTTGTTCCTTTCATCAAGGTTATGGTAAAGGTGCATAGGATGTAAATCAATTGAGACTGTGCTGATTAAAATGCAAACGGTAAATACAACTTCAGGTCTAGAATGGGATTATAGGATTAAAATGAATGAAAACTGCTAGTGTGCTAGAATTGAAAATTCCCAATCAATATCATCCTTTGATTTTACTAGTAAAAGAACAAAAACCCGGAAGTGAAGATGACAATGCAACATCTTAAGTCTTCCTGTTTATATGGTTCGGCAGTTTATTTGGTTTGGGTCAATAGAAAGAAATAATACCCAAATGCCTCAGGTCTTTCCCATTACTTTTCGGTTTAAATAGTGGGTTCCTACAGTTCTTCCCTTCTGCCTGGCAGGGGCAGAGGCATCAATTCTAGTGTTTTGGTGTGAAAAGATACTTCCCATATCCATATCCCTTTTCCTCCAAAATAGCAAGTGGACTTTTATCCTGCCGGCCTGTTCAACGCAGTTCCCAGCCCATCGGTCAGTTCTAGCCTGACCATGTACTTGACTTCTGGTTCTTTCTTCAGGACTCAAACATCGCTGTGTTAAAAACAGGCCTGTGCCTAATATTTGTGGGGTTTAGAACAAAAGTACAAATGCAGGCCTACATACCACGTATCTAAATATAATTAACAAACTGGTAAATAAAATATGTTCCATCCACCTACCCTGACAAAGACGCCTTCTTAACGATCAGATTTGACTTTGGAGTTTTCAGCCAGCCCATGGCCTTCTCTCCCCACCCCCAGCTTCTTCCACTAGGAGGAACCTCACATACACACGAATGGATGCCCCAGTCCAAACCTCCACGCTCTGGCACCATGGTCTGTCTTTGGGAGAATGGCTCAGGGAAGAGTCCAGCACAGGCCCTCGAAGCAGTTTGAGTAAGGAACTCCTGGATCTTGGGTACCTCACCATGGGGAGAGGGCGGGATGGAGGAGGACGGTTAGGGCAGGCCCCCCTCCCCCCTGCCTGTGTCTAAGGGCAGTATTGTTCCTAGGAGCGGGAATGCACTGTGCCAGGAGGAAAATAGCCCTGTGGACTCACAGCCTGCCCAGAGTGCTCTTGCCACCCCAGCCAAGGAAATACGAAATGCTATAAACTCAAATCTTACTTTTTTTTTTACAAGGGGCCCTGCATATATTCAGTAAAGATTTCGTTGTCCCCATAAAAGCCCTCCAGCATCTCACCATTTTTCATTTCTAAAGTTTGTCCCCCCTCAAAAATACAGCTGATCAACATGGTCAGAAATAGCAAGTAGATAGTTAAATTTCTATCATAAATAGTTGCTGGAATCTAAGATCCATAGTATTTTGTTTGTGGCCATTCTTCTGAGTAGAGCAGAGAAGAAAATGAGAGGCATCCACTTACCTCTGTAAGCCTCATAGCGTACCTCTGTATTTACAGATAGTCTGTCTCAGGTAGTGGTCAGGAAAGAAGAGAATGTACCTTGTGACATTTCCATTTAGGGTGAATTTTTAAGACCCGTAGGCTGATGTCATGAAAACACGTTTTCACGACTTGAGAGGTTTTAGTTTGTTTTTCTAAGCTGATTGTTTTCCATTTGGTTTTTACGTTCCTCTGATTGACAATTAATATGCGTTAGAAGGCGTTTCCATGAACTAACCAGCACGCTCCGTGCATGCGTGCCATTTTAAGAGGTTTGGCAATCTGATGGAAGGCTGCAAGTAGAGGCACTGCTGCTTTCCACATGATGCTTCTTCCGGATTGGCATAAACATTGGCCTTCAATGGTCCGCAGATCAATGGAAAGAAAGCATAGCGAGCACAGATGTTGGATAGCACGGTGTTGCTTTCGGGCTCGTCATCGTTTGCCTTATAGGCCACTCTCTGTTTTACCTCAGAGGTCTAGTGAGCTCTTCAGAAGGATCTCTTTCTTCTCCAGTTTGCATCTGGGAGCAACGTACTCTCGGCAGGGATTGTATCAGCTGATTAATAGCAAGGGCATGAGGGCACTCCAGAAATAGAAGTAATGATTGCCGTGAGCCCTCCTATCAATGAGGAATTGAGTCTGCAGTGGCCGGCTCGATTCATTAGAGTAACGATATTAATGAAGCCAAAGGTGTGAATTCAGGCCTGTGCGGGCCAGTTAATGCCACAGCGAGGGAGAGGTCTCTCTGGTGCCCAGAGTCGCAGTCCAGCCGATTCCCAGAGTAAGGGGTAGAGGTAACTCTTGGGGCAGCCACCCGGTTACAGCATGACAGGAAGCCAATGCATCCTGCCTTGTCACCATAGTTGGGGGGTGGAGGACAGAAATGCACATCTTTGACATTTTTGGACGTTAACCTCAAAATTGAGGACCTTACTTCTCCCTTGTCTTTGGCTATCCATCTCTGATGTGTCTTTTCGTGTGTTTCAGAGAGTCGAATGATCTTGGATGCCTTTGCCCAGCAATGCAGTCGAGTTCTTAGTCTCTTAAATTGTGGAGGAAAGCTTCTGGACTCCAACCATTCTCAATCCATGATTTCTTGTGTAAAGCAGGAAGGCTCGAGTTATACGGAAAGACAGGAGCAGTGTCCCATCGGGAAAGGGGTCCACAGTCAGACCTCAGATAACATAGACGTAGACATGCAATATATGCAAAGGAAACAACAGACTTCTGCCTTTTTGAGGGTTTTCACTGACTCCCTACAGAATTACCTGCTCTCAGGGAGCTTTCCAACTCCAAACACCTCTTCAGTCAGTGAGTATGGCCAGCTGGCCGACGTGGATCCTCTGTCAACCTCCCCCGTGCATACACTAGGTGGCTGGACCTCCCCGGCAACCTCCGAATCCCACGGTCACCCGTCCTCTTCTACACTGCCGGAGGAGGAAGAAGAGGAGGAAGAGGAAGGCTACTGCCCTAGATGCCAAGAGCTGGAGCAGGAGGTTATTTCACTACAACAAGAAAATGAAGAGCTCAGACGGAAATTAGAGAGCATACCAGGTACCGTGCCTTATTCTTACAAGCCACCTGCAGATCGTTCCCGGTCTCATCTGTTTGTGTGTCCACGTGCATGCGTATGCATGTTTCTAGTCTTGGTCTTGGCCAGCGAGGGAGAAAAGTTATTAAAAAAAAAAAAAAAAAAGGCATGCACAGGGTGGCCTTAGCCTTCCGGTGCCAAACAGAAATTTCAGGATGAACTACTAGCCTTGCCCTGTGTATGTTTAAGTTGTCCTGTTCAAAGATCTCTATCCATGTCCATTCTAGACTGAAGATTGGAATAGGCCAAGTGCCATGAGCCTGAGTCTGCATCAAAAAGTGGCCTTCTTTTTTTAAAAGCAGCTTTTGTTTTTTTTTTGTTTGTTTGGTTTTTTTTTTAGCTTTTGTGTTTTTAAAGACTTGGCTATATGTGTTTTATTCAGTAGTTATAGAGAGTAAAGTGGACTGATCCTTCCAGAGCGGGGATGCGAGTATTTCTGATCAAGTGGTCTCTCCTGTTCCGTTCATTTCTTGCTGTTCTTGTTAGGTTTCACCAGGCACAATCTCTCTTTAGCATGCGGCTCCCCGTTAAAGTTAATAAGCAACTGTAAACTTAAAGGAATAGATCAAAGACAGACCAGTAATTAAGCTGATCCCAAACTATTTGTGCCCCTGGCGAAGCAGGCATTTTCTGCCTCTTAGAGACACTAGATTTGTGGAGTAGTGAAGTCATCTTTATGGCAAGATCGTCTCTGGGTTGCAAAACATCTTTTTTTTTTTTTTTTTTTACTTCTTAAAAAGGTGCCAATTTTGCTTATATCTTTTAATTCACTCCTGCGTGTCTGTGACCTACAAAAGATAGTACGATCATTAGAACAGTATCTTCAAACCTTTTTAATCATGCAGCCCATTGATAAAAATTTTTGAGCACGTATCCACCGGTGTACACTGTTATCGGTTAATTACATACATGTTTTATTATAACTAATATAGTATGTTCAAAATAAAGCATATATAGCACATTAAAAAACTTTAAGGCTGATACATAAATATCAATAGAAAGCTTGTTCTTTTCCTAACTCAGTGTCTCTGAACCACCCAATTTGGCAGCCGACTTAAAAAGAAGGAAATATCGAAAAACACTATCCACTTGTTTATTGGTACGCATACAAAGCAAAAACAAAAGCAGTTGTTAAGAATGGCCAAATCAGACATTTATTTTCCTTCCATCCTTTCATTTAAAGACATTCCTCAAAATAGACCTGAGGTTTGGTTCAGAATATTTTGTAATTAGATTGAGTGCAGTTGTGTTGTGGGGGAGAAGCAAGAGGCGAAGTTAATCCAATCTCTCCCTTTGCACTTGAGCCCTGGGGTTAGGTGAAGGGCTGCGGTGTCTTCCCGAGCCAGGCAGGCAGCAGCTGCAAGAGACACTGGGGTAGAACTCAATGTAGTGAAACCAGCGCTCTACTGGGTTCTACCAAGTCCAAGGGAGTGGGGTGGGGTGGACACACTGTGGGATTGCACAGCTTTCACAGTTCCATAAATTATGGTTGATCAAGGAGGGGTTTCATCTCCAGAGGGGTGTTTTCCATCTTGCTCCCCATCCTCCTCTTTGCATGGGGGAGCAAGTAGTGTCCTGGAGATCGACATCAGCCATTCGGAGCTGTGCCTAAGAGTTTCAGAGTGCAAGGACAAGTAACACAGATGTCCAGGTGGTATTGTCTGATTCCCAGTCCTAAATGCTTGTCCTTGGCAAATACCAAGGGGTAGTTTGGGATGTAGTCCTCCTCCCATTTCTCAGAATCTATAGATTTTATATGAGGTGAAATGTCTGTGTTGCAGATGACTCCTCGCTGATCTTCCAGTAATCCCCGTCTCTGTTTCCCAGAAAGATGAAAATACTGCAGTTTCTTTCTTTCTTTCTTTTTTTTTTTTTTTTTTTAATGCTGCAATTTCTTGAGCCTTCTTAATGGTCCAGTACTGAATGACACTTGTTGAAATGAGGCTGTGGTCACCACTCTCAGGGTGAACATTCCAGCCATGTTGGCAGTCCCCTCCGTGAATGTGAATCAGTAGCCGTTTCACGTGGAGAACCGTGATTGCTGTAAATAATCCATAGTGAACCCCAACTGTATACATGAAAATCAGTTTGTCAGTTATGAGTGGGAAAAAAAAAAACTAGTGTCAAATTAAGAAAGATTAGCTTATTTAAGGGATGCCTAGGTGGTGGCTCAGTTGAGCGTCTGACTTGACTTCAGCCTGGGTTGTGAGATCAGGCCCCGTGTCAGGCTCCACTCTGGGCTTGGAGTCAGCTTGAGATTCTCTCTCTCCCTCTGGCCCTCCTTCCCTCCCCTATGTGCTCTCACTCTCTCTAAACAGAAGAAAGATTAGCTTATTTGTGATTACTTAACACCTGTCCTCATTACCTGGGGACAGCTTAGTATTGGGCATCCTGTTGAACATGTCACTTACAATGAAAACTTGAAGCAGGGGACGCCTGGGTGGCTCAGTGGTTGAGCATCTGCCTTTGGCTCAGGGCGTGACCCCGGGGTCCTGGGGTCGAGTCTCGCGTCGGGCTCCCTGCATGGAGCCTGCTTCTCCCTCTGCCTGGGTCTCTGCCTCTCTCTCCGTCTCTCTCTCTCTCATGAATAAATAAAATCTTAAAAAAAGAAAAAGAAAAGAAAAAATTTGAAGCAAGAGAAGGCATCACTGTGCCCTTGCCCTCATCACCCAGTCTCCATCCTTGGCTAAACAACAAACCAGATTGTGGGTGATCACTTAAGAATCCACCTTTCACTCCATTAGCTACAAATCCGGGTGGGTGGGGGGAATCTGTTATTTTTAGACCACCATTTGAAGAAAAGCATAGCGAGTAGTCCTCTGGTTTTGCATGTAACAGGAGTATTTTGTAAGCAGTAGCCTCCTGTATAACACGGCATGGATTTCTCTAAGCATCGTCAAGGTTTCCAACGGCCCCAGTAGGCCTCTGTTGTTCTAAAGGCCATGCATTTCCATGGGAGGACCTAGGGCCTTCCTGTGGTATAAAGTACCCTTATGTTGTGGGATCAGTCTGCCTAACGGCCAAGCGGATGGACAACTTACAAAGGAGAAAGCATGCAGAGGAAATAAGGGTAACAAAAAGTAGGGACGCCTGCCCCAGGTCACGGCCGAGACACTGATTTTAGTTCCTTCTCAGCTGCTCCGGTGTTGTGCTGTTGAAGGACTTTGAGATTCTTGGTGTTTTGGGGTTTTCCCTGAAATAAACCATTCGTACCTGGGAGCTTTTCTTGAAGCAGGACTTCACGTGAGCCTTTTAGGATGCAGTGGGGGATTATTTCACTTGGGCAGTTAAAAAGGGGGACAGGAAAGTGCAGATCTTACCCCCCCCCCAAAAAAAGAGGTTGGAGAAGGTGCTCTTTTAGGACCCAGACAGGGTCTGGGTTCCTGTAGTATTTGTCAAACAAGTCAGCAAAGGCTTTTTGATGATCACACGCAAGCACGGGGCTTCTGGAGAATAGCACTGACTCCCTGTCCGAAGTTCCTTGCAGACAGGGGCAGGTAACTGTCCTAAGGGGCGAGCATTAGCACTTACTCTTTTATGTTAGATTATCACACCAGAAATTAAAGTCCGTTGAAAAGTTTAAACTTTCTGAAAGAAAGTGAAGATAAATTCAAAGTAAAAAGCCACAGAAGGAGGGGTGTCTGGGTGGCTCAGTGGGGGACACGTCAGCCTTCAGCTTAGGTCACAGTCTTGGGATGGAGCCCCCATGGGGTTCCCTGCTCTGCAGGGAGCCCGCTTCTCCCTCCCCCTCTCGCTGCTCTCGTGCTCTCGCTCTCTCAAATAAATGAAATCTTTTTAAAAAGCCACGGAAGGAAATGATATTTGGATCGGAAATCCAGAAAGCTGAGACCTTACTAAAAGAAAGTACTGGGGAAACGCTTCAGTGGAGAGGGGATCAGGTTAGAGCCGGCGCGCTTGTTTAGAAAGCTCACGGTCAGCAGGAGGGGAGAGAACTCATAAGGGGGGGCAGGTAATAAAAAAAAACTAAAAAAAAAAAAAAACTAGATGTCTTCTAATTTAAGACCCCAGTGAGGCACCCTTGGGTGGCTCAGTCCATTAGGCATCTGCCTTTGGCTCAGGTCCTGGTCCTGGGGTCCTGGGATCGAGCCCCACAACGCAGGGCGGGGGAATTCCTCTCTCTCTACCTGCCGCTCCCCATGCTCGTGCTCTGTGTCAAAAAAATAGAATCATTAAAACAAAACAAAACATTGAATGCAAGGTGCACCAGCACTCCACATTCCTCTAAGAAAAAAAAAAAAAAAAACAGTGAATCGTCATTGCCCCTTAGAATTATCTTTGAACAAGCGAATATCAAAAAAATGTGGGTCTCAGGATCATAAATATGGCAATTTTCAAAAATAGCTTCCAAAGTAAAATAATCATGACTCCTTGAAACTACCTTGAACCATTCTAAGTGCCAAATATACCGAAATCTACGACTGACGTTATTAAAGGGCTTTTCTGCCTTTTAATTTTTTTTTTAAATTTATTTATGATAGTCATACAGAGAGAGAGAGAGGCAGAGACACAGGCAGAGGGAGAAGCAGGCTCCATGCACCGGGAGCCCGACGTGGGATTCGATCCCGGGTCTCCAGGATCGCGCCCTGGGCCAAAGGCAGGTGCCAAACCTCTGCGCCACCCAGTGATCCCCTTTTCTGCCTTTTAAAAAGACACTTATGATTATCTCAACTTCCCTTCGTTGACGCTGAACAAACAGTACTACTCCCCCTTGATAGATGCAGGCTCGACAGCGGGACGGGCAAAGTGTGTGGCGGAGCTAGGATTGTCCTCCCAGCTCTTGACTCTGGACCGAGTTCATGACCCCTGGGTCCCGAAGATGCAGCAGAGGAGTCTCTAACGCGGGGTTAGCACCTGCGGAAGCCTCGCCCCCAGGGCAGGTGACAGCTGGGGTTCTGAGGACCTCGGGTCACATTTCTATCAACTGATCAAAATCTATCAAATCTATCAAAACGAGGCACATAGCCTTGTCTTACGTATGCATTTGCTTAAAGAGGCCTGTTCAACGCGTGGCGCTGTGGGATTGACCAGCCCGCCCGCCTGAAGCTCCTCTAAGCCGTGTCCCCCCCCCCACCCCCCGAGGCCCTCGCAGCCTTCCCGAACTTAGCACCCCGCGGCCCTCAGCCCGGCCGGCCGGGTCCCTTCGACACAGGAAAATCCCCCACGTAAAGCACCAAAAGTACAAAAAAACGTGTCCCGGGGCCCCACTTGCTGCGGCGCGAGAGCTAACCAGGCAGGCGGCGCCGGGCCTCAGCTGGCATTATCGGTGAGGGGCCACAGCCGGGGTTGGGGACGGTCCCACAGACATTTCAGCAAGCTGGCAAGCTGGATAAAAAACATGGAATCTGCGAATGATGGGGATTGACCGTACTAACTCGAGGGTACAAATCAGAAAACTCACCTTGGATTATGCAGCTCTGATCCCATTAGTCCACAGTTATTTCCTAAGATTTTTTTTTTTAAGATTTTATTTATTCATGAGAGAGAGAGAGAGGCAGAGCCACAGGCAGAGAGAGAAGCAGGCTCCATGCAGGGAGCCCGACGTGGGACTCGATCTGGGGACCCCGGGGTCACACCCTGAGCCAAGGGAGATGCTCAACCATTGAGCTACCCAGGCGTCCCTCCTAAGATGATTTTTAAAAGCTAAATCAGGAATGTCAGGCTTTTTTGGATCAGGTTTTATAAGTGGCCTTGGAGTGAGTGCAGTGGAGGTGCGCCGGGGCCCTCTCCCCAGCCTCCTGCTCGCAGGTGCCTGGACGTGCCTGGGGAGAAGTGTCAGGGGGGCTTTGGGTCCTCAGAAGCACGTTAACCAGATTTTAGTGGGGGTTCTAAGGAGGAGGAGGACCCAGGAATATATTGTGTGTATAAACCTAGCAGAGGGGAACAGTGGAGTACGAGGATTGAGGTCCTTTTATTGGAGGTTGGTAGACGTCGTCACAGCCCGTGCGGTGGCCGCGAGATCGAGAGAGAGACGGACCGACGTGTGGTGGAAGAATGGGCTCGGAGGCACAGCCGGGCTTGGATTTCTGCTTCTGGAATTGGCCGCCTGTGGTTTTTGGCAAGCGGCTTCACTCAGGCCCATTCTGAGCCTGAGTCGCTTCTTTCCGAACGGCGAGGTCAGTAGCGCTGTTGGGGTGTCGGCGGCACGGAGCTCACTGGGCAGCGGCTGTGCCTCCCGGGGCCTCTAGTTCGTGCTCAACGGTAAGAACGGGGTGGGGGGGGCTGTCCTGCACCCGGCAACGCCGACGTCTTATGCGGTCTTCCTGGGGTGTAAGTCGTATTCTCGGCTGTGAAGCGGTCCGCACGCAGCTACCCGGGTTAGGAACCTCCCCCGGGTCAGCCTCCCCCTGGACTCCACCCTTCAAACACTCCTCAGTTTGCCCCCCGCTCCCCGCTTTCATCCGGGCCTGTCAACACGGGCATGGACCTGGGCAGTAGCCATCAGGGCCTCCCAGACCCCAGCCTCCCCGACCGAAAAGCCCCGATCATCCACCGTGGCAAGGCCGCTCCAGGCGTCGCGGGGGCAGTAGGTAAGCTGAGCCGCCCTACGACCACGGCGCCCCTCGCTACCCAAGTCTTCCCGTCCACCTGGAGACTCTCCCTCCGTTCCCGCCATGTGTGAACCAGGTGTTCCAGCCCCAGGGGGTGTTTGGTCTTCCCTTGCTCGTGCTGTCCTCCCGGTTCCAGAACCTCCTCCTCTTCCCCACGTGAGAAATGCGTCCTCATCCCCCAGGACCCAGTGCAGAGGACACTCGCCTCTGCGCCGAGTTCTCCCCCAGCTCCCGGCCCGGACGGACCCTCTCCCTAGTCCGCCCGGCACATCCCGGGAAAGTCCGTGTCCGGGGAGGTCTTTACTTTGTGCATTGCCCGTTTCTCCCGGGCATCCTGACAGGACCGGCGAGGTCAGTGTCCTCCGAGTGCCCCGAGCCTAGCCCGCTGCCGGGCACGTGACATCTGCACGTGGCGCTGACATCACGTACACAGGGCCCCGTAGGGCCACCTACGACAGAAAGCTCGTCGTTCCTCCCTGCGTGTTCACGGCTCAGGGGCTTACGCTTCAGACACCGCATAAGCAGGACACTGAAGGATGGCATGAGCGCCCAGACGGCGGGGTCATTGGGACAGTCGATCATTTCAATTTCCCTGTAAAGTCATGGGGGGGGGGTGTTTTGTGAGTCTTTAAAGACAGTTACACAGTGAAGTAAATTAAATAGTGCTGGAGGAACTGCTCGGGGTTTTAACGTGCTGATGTGCAGTGAAAAACAGGTGCTCAAGAGCCAGGCCTCCCTAATGGGAATACGTGGAGCTGGGGCTGGGCCCTCCTTACTCGTTGCCCCAACAGAGTCCGTCCGGTGACCCTCAGGGGACTTGCTAGGCTCCTGGGGGTAAAACAAGACCAGCTTGTGTGGGCGGTAGTCACTGGGGCTCTCCGCTCGACGGGGGTGCTTCCGTCCCCCCAGTACCTGCACGCAGTAGGTAATCGTCCCTGTTTTGCAGAGGAGGTAACAGAGGCTAAGACAGGTCGACCAACCTGCCCACAATCACAGTTCCTAGTGCCAGGTAGAGATCATGAAGGGGAAAGCCACCCAAGACTTACTCAAGGACCAATGTCCGCGGGGAGGGCCCTGCAGCCAACTGATGGGCACTAGGAGTGGCGGACAGTGTGGTGCAGGCCCTGCCGGTGTGGACTTGGCGAACCGCCCGCCCCCCCCCCCCCACGACAGGACCAAGTGGAGCCATCCGGGCGAGGCGACCGGCCTGTGTCCCAGGGGAGGACGTTCCTCGGCAGGCCGTGGATGCCCGGGGGGGGGTGTTTGGAACCTGTTTCCCCCCGTCTCCGTGGACACGGGACATCTTACGAACCTGTAGCTTCTCTCCCTCCTGGGCATTGTACTCCTTGCAGGACTCTGCATTTTCACATGCTGGTGCGTGGGGGACGGGGTGGAGGGTGGAAGTCGTGATTACTGACGGCAGGACCGACCTGGGGACCTGTGGGCTGCCTTACGTCCTCCCTCCCCTTTCGTGGAAGTTTTGACAGGCTCTGGCTCATCTAGGGTCTCTCTAAGCCTGCGGGGCGCGCGGCCTTTCTTCCGCCTAAGGCTTCGGCCAGTAGGTGAAAGCCACCCAGCGGGTCTCCGGCCGCAGCTTCTCGGCCGCGGCGCCCTGCTTACTGTCCAGGATGTGCGTGGGGGGCCGTGGGATGCGGAGGCGGCTGGGGCATCGCAGGTCCCGGACCATCCCTGACCCCCGGCCGCGCCCCGTGAGAGCCGGGGGAGCAGCGTCTGCGGAGCAGCAGGCCACGCGACGGGGGCGTTTCCACGATTTCTTCTCGGGGCACTGCTTCCCCGGGAGGCAGCATGGTGTGGCTGCAGGGAGGATCGAGTCTCTCCTTCCATGGTCTTCCCTCGTGAACAGACCCAACTATCCCCACTTTCCATATGGACTTTATTGGTTTTTTTTTTTCCCCACACACACACACAAAATGTTTCGTCTGATTCTGCAGCTTCCCTGCATAAACACGGGCAGCCCTGCAAAGAGCCCACTCGGGTGACGTTCCAGATCTGTCCCTGCAGGGCCGCGGTCTCCGCAGGGGCTGGGAAGGGGCCTGGAGGCCTCTGCCCTGTGAGCATCAGGCCCGGGGAGGGCCCCGCACCACACCCAGGGGCTGGTGTACATTGTAAGGGCTGGGGAAGAGCCTTGTCCTGGCCTCCTGGCCTTCAGCCTGGGCCCAGGTACCCACCTACAGGACCCACTTGCCCCTGCAGCCCGTAAATGCACGTGAAATCCCATTTTCTCCCAATGTTTGAATCCGCTGGCCTCGCTCCTAGCTCAGCACTGCTGCCCAAGTATTGGGAGTGTGGGGAATGGGGGAGCTGGCTTGCGGGCCTTCCCAGGGCTGTGCGGATGACCAGCAAGGGAACGGGGGCAGGGGGGGTGGCAGTCCTATAAACGTGCTTCAGACAAGTTTTACGTTATTATTACACATGGCCACTGTAGTTGTTTTTTTATTTTTATTTTTTTTTAAAGATTTTATTTATTTACGATAGACATAGAGAGAGAGGCAGAGACACAGGCAGAGGGAGAAACAGGCTTCATGCTGGAGCCCGACACGGGACTCGATCCGGAGACTCCAGGATCACACCCTGGGCCAAAGGCGGGCGCTAAACCGCTGAGCCACCCAGGGGTCCCCCCTGGAAGTTTTTTTAAACTGGTTTTTACAACGACTATGGGAATAATAACTACCCTGATCCTGCTACTAAAACGTAATCATCGCTAATTATTATTATTAACGCCCTGGCGTATTTCTTTCCAGTCTCTTTATGTACATAATTATTCGTAACGTGGTGGAGGTCATGTTGAATATTCCGTGTCGTAAGCGTTTTTAAACGCTTCGTCTAAACACCTTTTTCATAAATATGTCTTCTAAAGATCTATTTATTTGAGAGAGCGCGTGAAAGAGTGTGTGCCCACGAGCAGGGGCAGGAGGAGAGGGAAGGAGAGAGTCCCCACGGGGGAGCACGGAGCCCGGTGTGGGGCTCGATCGCCCAGCCCTGGGGTCACAGTGTGAGCTGAAATCAAGAGTTGGATGCTAACTGACTAAGCCCCCCAGGCGCCCCTTTGTAAACGTCTTAATGACTATAAAATATGGGTAAGGGATCCAAAGGAGTTTCATTCAAATCCCAGTCCATGTGAGTGTTTGCAATTTTTTTTAAAGATTTTATTTATTTTCTCATGAGAGACACGGGCCAGAGGGAGAAGCAGGCTCCCCGCAGGGAGCCCGACGCGGGACTCGATCCCGGGACCCCGGGGTCACGCCCTGGGCCAAAGGCAGGTGCTAAATTGCTGAGCCCCCCGGGGCTGCCCAGATTTTTGCAACTTTTACTAAAACTTAACAAACGAAAGCGAGAGCCCTACCTCACACGTTTCACTTGGCAAATCAGTGACGTGCGTGCGGCTGCGTGTGATTCTAATCGCAAGCCGCGAAGGGGAAATGCTGTTGTTGGGAACCTCCCGCGCGGTCCCGGGTACAGGAGACCTGGACACAGGAGTGAAATGGGGCCCCGCGGGCCACGCGGTTAGTGAAAACCCAGAACTGGAGCAGCGAATGGCTTCCTGGCTCCGTTAGCTTCGCGGGTCCTCTGCTTCCCCCTGTTACTGCCATTAAGCAAAATTCATTCTCCCTCCCTGAGGCATCAGTACGGTGGCTTCGACTTTTAGTAGGTGTGAAGTTCGACATCCTCGTTTACGAGGCTCTGGTTTGACAGGAGACCGTGGGCTTCGTGGTTGTGCAGCAAGTGCTTCTCCAGAGCGAAGACTGCACCCAAAGATAGTGGGACGCAGGTCCAAAAAGGTGGTTATTCAACAAAATACTTTTTTCTTTTTTTTGCCAAGAAGAAAAGATTCCCAAACTACCACTACTTCCTATTGTTCATATCCTTCGAAAGGATGTGGTTGGACATTTTGATTCGTTACGTCACAACGTGATGTCCCCTAAAAAAAAAACCCCAAAGCTATTAGCAGTGTGGATACAGATGCTATCTTAAAAAAAAAAAAAAAAAAAAAAGTGAGGAAAAACAAAGTGCAGAAAGCAGCAGTGATACTTTAAAATTGGGGTTTAGGTTAAATATTTATTATTTTCTTTAATGTGACAAAAAGAACCTAAGAAAACCCCACAGCTGAGACACACAGTGGCAATAATTCCTATAAATTAGGTTATTAACTAAGCTACCAAGACCTTTAAAAGCAATTAGTTAATACTGTTCCTGAAAGGGCTCTTACATAAATCTCGCACCGTAGGAATTATTTATGCAGTGGTACAAAAAGGTGTCAAGGCTCCATGTCGGGTTAATATCTGTTCGGTTTTATTGTAATTATTCAACAAATGGATGAGATTAAGGCCCAAGAATTCAGTGCAACAGTTGGCAAGCTACACAGCAACCAAATCTGCGTTGGGCCCCGAGGGGTGAGAGCTCTGGCCAGCTTCCTCCGGGTCGGGAAGCAGGTGTCCCCCGCGTGCCCGTCCCGCCTACCGCTGACCTAGGAATGGCTCTGTCAAAAACGGGTATTAGAAACAACAAATACCGACCATTTGCTTCGACGTGGATGGACCTGGAGGGTATGATGCTGAGTGAAGTAAGTCAATCGGAGAAGGACGAACGTTATATGGTCTCATTCATTTGGGGAATATAAAAAATAGTGAAAGGGAATATAGGGGAAAGGAGAAAAAATGGGTAGGAAATATCAGAGAGGGAGACAGAACATGAGAGACTCCTAACTCTGGGAAATGAACTAGGGGTGGGGGAAGGGGAGGAGGGCGGGGGGTGGGGGTGACTGGGTGACGGGCACAGAGGGGGGTGCTTGATGGGATGAGCACTGGGCGTTATTCTATATGTTCGCAAATTGAACACCAATAAAAAATAAATTTATAAAAAAAAAACGAGTATTGTACTATGGATCTGAAACTGGGGAGGTTAGTTTGCGGCGACTTGGGTGCTAACGGTACAGCTTGAAGGCTCCAGGACCCGTCCCTCGTGTGAGTGCCTCACTGATCGTCACTGTCGGCCCAAATTCATCTTGGAGCGCGTGTGACTCGAAAGTTCTCGGTGAATTGTGCTGAGCTGAAAAATTCTCCCCAGACTGTAGCATCTGTTGTGTATTTACAAACGGAAATAACTGCAGATGTCAAACCAAAGAAGATTCTAGTTCCTTTAGAAAAGATTTTTTTTTTTTTTTTTAGTTTACATCCAAACTCTTTTTGAGCCTTAGGCCCTTTCGTTTCCTTGTCACAGGCCAGCTAATGTGTCGTGGTTGCCGTTTCTCCCCGCAGTGCCCTGCCAGACTGTTCTGGATTACCTGAAGACTGTGCTGCAGCACCACAACCAGCTCCTGGTCCCTCAGCCTGCAGACCAGCCCACTGAGGTAGGCTCCTCGCAGGAAGGTAAACGCGGCCCCGCTCGGATGCCCCGCAGGTGCGGCATCCTGATGGCTCACGCGGACACGGCAGAACGGGCTGGCGAGCCCCGCTCGGGGCTGAGGTTGGTGGTTCCCCCGCCTGTGCGTGGATCTCCCGTGAAGGAAGAGCACGTGGGTGTCCAGCCTCAGCCAGGTTCCACGCCGTGTGCTGCAGGTGGGGGAAGGAAGAGCAGTGAACACGGCGGAGGCCGCTCTTGCGGCGTTGCTACGGGCCGGGGGCTGACCGCCTCACCTCCCCTGGCTGGAGCCGGCTTCCAGAAAGCCGGTGCTCTCGGGCACCTCCCATGCGGAGCGAGTGCCCCCGCACAGGTGCACGATCTCCGTGCCGCGACTTGGTTAGCAGCTGTTCGGGCCCCGCAGGAGCAGCACAGCCCCGCCAGGGCGCGGGGACGCAGGTCGGGTGAAACACGGCACGTTCTTACCGGATTGCCAAGGCTCAGGTTTGGATAGGTGTTATTTTTATCTTGCAGGCTTTATTACTTTTTTTTAAAGATTTTATTTATTCATGAGAGACACAGAGAGAGAGGGGCAGAGACACAGGCAGAGAGAGAAGCAGGCTCCATGCACGGAGCCCGATGCAGGACTCGAACCCAGGATCCTGGGGTCATGCCCTGGGCCCAAAGCAGTGCTAAACTGCTGAGCCCCCCGGGCTGCCCTATCTTCTGGACTTTAGAACCCACACCCAGTGGAAGAGCAATTGTGGTTAGAAATGTCTTGGGTTGACATCAGTACATAAGTGCCTTTTGGGGAGTTAAGTCTTCCTCACGTGGCAAGGGGAGTCGAGGCAGGACCCTCTCGCATGTCCTTGTCACCCCTTCCGCACTCCTGTGTCCAGTTCTGGTCGTCCTGAGGCTCCGTCCCTGGGCCAGCCGTGGCGCACGTCCGGCCGCGCACCTGCTCTTCCGCCCTGACCCGGGCCTCGCGGCCAAGGGCACACGGGGACACGCTGCTTTGCCCGCATCTGCAGGGAAGACACCAGAGGGTGAAAAGGGGGGAGTGGGTCTCGCGCCCTGGGACTCCCAGCTCCGGGTGTGGGGTCACCTGCCTCCCCCACGGTTAGGAGGGGCCCTGTCCCCGTCTGCCCCTTCCTTGCAGCGCCCTGCCCCTGGCCCCGCCACTCTGTGTCTTGAATTCCATGGAACCCTCATCAGGACCACGCTGAGCCCAGTCCTGCGAGTCCTGCCACACGGATTCCGGGGCCACGCACCTGCCCCACCCCGGAGGTGTCCCCCCCTCCCCCGTTCCCGTTGCCACCCGCACCAGCCCGACCCGCATCCGTTCTATCAGCACCACGCTCCCCTCCCGGGACTCCCGCAGCCAATGTCCCTTGTCACCCGGTTACTGAGTCACTGCGTGCACACCCTGGAGTCTTCCCACCCTGAAGACTGGCCTGCCTTGACCCCTCCCTCCACCTCCATCATCCCCCTTCCCTCAGCTTCCGTCGCCGGGCGCAGCCCGTCAGCCCTTGCCCCTGCGCCGCGGTGCCCCTGCTCCCCGGGCGGCCTCCCGTGTGCCCCGCAGCCCTGGCGTCGAAGGCCCCTGCAGACTGGTGACCTCATTTTTTTCTTAGTCATTAAGCCCTTGAAAGACCGGTCTGCGTTCGTGACTTGGTGACCCCGCTCTTGGTTTCCACTTGCTCTTCTCCCCGCCGTCCCGCCTTCACCCCGTCCTCTGGCTGCGCCTCCACTGCTGGAGTCGTCTGCAGGCGGCGGCGGCCTTCCCAGCTCCGGCTGTTGGCAGGGGGCGGTGGGGGGACCTCCCTGCTCCGTGCGCGGTTTCTCTGGCCCCGGGGTCAGGAACCTTCTGGCTCCCCGGGCTTTTGTGCGTGCACTGTTGTCCGGCGCCAGCCTTCGTCCCCTCCCGCGCCCCCTCTCTGCTCAGGTCCATTCCCTGTGACCACGAGCCCCGTGCAGGTAATGGGCCCCAAAGCTAGATCTGGGCTCCGGGTGCCCCGCTGCCAGCCGCTGGGACCAACCGTGGACGCCCTGCACCCTCCGGCCCCACCTGGTTCTCCCGGGTCAAGGCAGCACCAACCCCACGCGGAACTCCTTGAGCCCTCACGGCCTCCGCGCCTTCCTCGGCCCTGACGCCTGCTTGCTCTGCAGCCTCGCTGAGGAGCCTCTCCCCCCGCGCTTGTCCCTGGACTATGGCAGCACATCCTTCCCCTCTCTCATTTTTGCTCCCAGAATAGGGTCCACATTTCTGAACTTGACATTTCTATTGTACAAAAACAAAAATACTGGGGATCCCTGGGTGGCTCAGCGGTTTAGCGCCTGCCTTTGGCCCAGGGCGTGAGCCTGGAGTCCTGGGATCGAGTCCCGCGTCGGGCTCCTGGCATGGAGCCTGCTTCTCCCTCTGCCTGGGTCTGCCTCTCTCTCTCTCTTTCTCTATCATAAATATTTAAAAAAAAACAAAAACCAAAATACTTCCAAAAAGCCCACTTCCTCCGAGAAGCACTCTCCGGTAGCCACACCCTCCTCTCTCTGTGCCCACACAGCACGTTGTTCCTAAGAGTAATTCGGAAGTTACTTAAATATTCACGCAAACCTTGGTCTTCCATTGGTTTGTGGGTCTGTGAATGCAGGAAATGAGCGCTATTCATCTTGGGTTTTTGTTTTTTTTTCCTGACTCCTAGATCAGAGTTTAATAACCTGCTGGTGGTTCATTGAAGAGACTATGCGATCAGATTTCTATAAAAACCTAAAAGTTAGGGGACACATCTACATTTCCTCAGGATGGGAATATTTAGACTTTTATTGCCCGTCATCGCCGTCATGACGCTGTTTCCACCGCCGTCTCAGGCGCACGGGCATTTTTCTCATTAGAGCTATTGATCCCGTTTTATTTGTTAACCAGACTGCAGCAGCGTGGTCAATCCCGTCCACCACACAGGCAGTGTCTGGGTTGTGGGGGGCTGTCCGTTACTTTCTCCTCTCTTTCCCTTTTTTCTGGAAAAAAAATCGCCTCCAAACGGTATTTCTCCGCTTACGGAGAGCCGTTGCGCTCTTCTGTGAGTGGATTCTTCTTCAGGACTCAAGGAAGCTCCTTCCTTGGGTCGGGAGCTCCCTCGTCTCAGGCCCCTCTCGTTTTGAAACCGGTTCAACCCTGGTCGTAGGGGCAAGCTCGGAATTCGGGGTCCAGGCTCCCCCCTCCGCCTTTTGACTCGTGAGACCTTGGAAAAGGAGTTAGCGTCTTCGGTCAAACCGCTGTGGGAATCCGGGCTTGTGCCCGATGAACTCAGGCGCCCACAGGGAAGCTTTACATCCAGACCTGCACACTGGGGGGCGCCTGGGAGGCTCCGTGGTTGAGCGGCCCAGGTGATGACCCCGGGGTCCCAGGATCGAGTCCCGTCTCGGGCTCCCTGCCCAGCGGGGCGCCTGCGTCTCCCTCTGCTGCTCTCCGTGCTCATGCTAGCTCTAGCTCTGCTCTCCCAAATAAAACCTTAAAGAAAAAAAAAAAAAAAAAACTTGCACAGCATTAAATAAAAGGTTTGCCAAGCAGCTGCTCGGTCTTCCCGTCTGGGGCTGCCGGGTATGCTTGCAAGGAGCACGGCCGAGTGATCGCCCAGGGCACACGTTGGCAGGAGCCCTCACCCCCGGGAGCCCCCCCGGCCCCCCGTCTTTGTTCCTCTCCCTAAAGTTCTCTCACGTTGCCAGTGAAAACCCGTCGGAGGCTCTTCAAACGTCCCAGTGCCACAGCAGTAGAAAGAAGGAAAGGGAGTCCCCATTTAGCCGCTGTTACCAGGCCCCGGCCGTGGGCTCGTCTCCCGTGGGGACACCGTGCCCCTGCAGGCCGGGTGCTGGTGGATCTGGTGACGGGTGCTGGTGGGTCCTTCCCCGGAGAGACCTTGACACCATCTGTGGGCTGAGGAAGCCCCCCGCCCGCGCCCCGGGGCCCAGCTCCTCCTCCCCGAGTGTGGGAACCCTCGGGGGTCCTCGCTCCCCGCCGCCTCCCACCGTGGCTGTCTGGCCCTTGTCTTTGGGAGGAACACCACTGTCCTGCGTGGGGATCCTCCGCGCGTCCCCGGCCCCTGGGCCCCACAGCTCCCCTCTGGCTTCCCCGCCAGCCCCGCCGCCCTCTGGCCCTCGACGGCGCCGGCCCAGGGGCTGCTGTGGCTCCCATGTGCTCGCTCCTAAACCCATGACCGTTCACTTCTTCCCGTTTCCCATGCAGGGGAGCTCTGGTCCCCCCCGGTTAGTGGAGGTCACTCAGGAACCCACGGGAGCCGCAGAGCCAGGTTCCGTGCAAGCTGCCGCTGTTCTACACGCAGAGCACAGACCACGGGCGTCCCCGAGGAGGCTCAGCCGCGTGCTGCCGGCGCCGGGCTCTGGGCCCCGCGGGCCACCTCCCCAGGGGCCCCGGCCCGGCCTATCGCCCTCTCCCTGCTTACTAACGGCACTCTCTGAAATAAACCCCTATCGGGCCCAAACAGTGCCCAATTTATAACCTGTAGTCAATTTGCAGAGTTGTAAAACTGAATGAATTTTTCCTTCTTTATTTTGAACACCTGAATTACCGAGGAAGGGAGTACATTAAAACCGAGATCATGGGTTAATTAATTTGTCCTGGACTGTAGAATTTTATGGACAACCGGAACTAAAGTAATGGTTGTGTAGGTGGAATTGACTAAACATGCCTTATAAATGTTACAGAAATTCCTGTAATTAGTCCCACTGCAGCTATTGAGCCTGGGAATTTTATAGCAGACATAAATTAAGAAGATGAAAAGGAAGAAAAATTTTGAGTTGACACAGTGGCATTTGCAGAAGCTGTAATTTGACGAAAGCTGGTTTGCATTATTATTATCCATGATGACTTGGGGGGGTGGGGTTCACAGTTTCCCTCCTTTTTTAAATTCGCTTTTTAATGCTGTTTCCACTGTTACGCAATGGCTATCAGGTGTCAGGCGAATTAAACATGAGTAGTACCTTTACAAAAATTAGACCACCAGCATCATTTCTAAAAATACTTAACCGCCAACCAGAGGATGAAGAGACCTGTTTGATCACACTCTTCAAAGTCATTTTTTTTGCATATTTTAATAGATTGAAAAGGAAAGTTGTGGGTTATATTTAAATAGTGTTCCCTGTCATTGGATCTTGACACATTTTAACCTACCTGTTAAAATGCAAGTTATAAATAGCTCCTCTTTCAAAGGTGTTCATTATACCTCATTGGCTCTTGTTATAGAAAATGCAAATGTAATTTGAAAAGTGCCCGTTCTGAGTGTGAGCAATTACCTGTGCTCTTCACTACCTGGTTCATTGTCAGCAGAGCCACTTGGTTAAAAAGCATGTTTTGCCTTTGAAATGGAGATCGCCTTGGCTGGCTGGCTGGCTGGCTGGCTGGCTAAGAAGGTAATGAGAAAATACTTTGGCTTTTCCAGGGAAGCAAGCAGCTGTTGAACAACTATCCTGTCTACATAACGAGCAAACAGTGGGACGAGGCTGTAAATTCTTCAAAGAAAGACGGGAGACGGCTCCTTCGATACCTCATCAGATTTGTTTTCACAACCGATGAGCTTAAGTACTCATGCGGCCTTGGGAAAAGGAAAAGGTCAGTGCAGTCAGGAGAGACAGGTCCCGAAAGACGCCCTCTGGATCCAGTTAAAGTAACATGCCTCCGAGGTACTGCATCCTTCCGCTCAGCGTCACCATCTGTGGTCTCATTTCACCGCATTGGCTGTGGCTACCCCCGTGCAAGTGTTCAGCCTTTACTGTATTTTGATTTTTTTTTTCCCCCACTGAGATCTTTATAGGCTTCCATGTGGCCCATCTACTTGGTATCGAGAAGTCCTTTCAAAACTCTTCGTTTGCTTTAGCCTTGGCGTTCTCACTTAATGGCACATAAGCATTGCATAGCACCTCATGTTTCACGCTTTAAATTCAGATTTTCTTTGCTGCCACAGAAGGCCACCGCCAGCAAACTGGAGCATTGGGAAACGCACAAGAGGAAGGGGAGATGTGGAATATTTTTAAAAATTAGTGAAATGATCTATCCCGTTTGCCATTTGCAGCCTGGGCCCCCCCCACCCCCTTCCCAGCTACCTCCTCCAGAGGACTCGGCCTCAACTCCTTAAATTTATTTAGAGTTAGTTTTCCTTAAAATTGGGTTGTCTCAAGTATCTGTTGCCCAGTCAGCTTTATTCTGCTAGGTTTTTTTTTTTAAGTTTCTATATTAAAGATCCTGCTCAGAGAATAGTGCTGCACCAGTATTAACAGCTGATCCGCACCGTGGCAGGTCAGGAGAGGGAGAGGAGGAGAAGGGGGGAGGGGGGTAGACAGCTGATTCGGCAGGTGCACATAAACACAGACGTAGGCAAGTAGAGGCGCTAGAGCGCCGACAAGAACACTGTTCACACCTGAAAAATCCATATCAAAAAGCTCAAGTATTAGCCTGTACGTGGTTCAATAGTAATTTCATTGGTTGGGAAAACTTAGTAATAATTTACTCTGGACAGGGATCAAAATATTTCCTGATGAGGAGGTTGCAGCGAAGAAACAGTATTACTGATAAGGCCTTGGTTTACAGAAAGGACATTCCAGCAGTCCCTCGTGGGAGGCCCACAGCATCCTGGAACACTAGCGTGCCCGAGGCACGTGGAGATTTTGTGAGCAGCCGAAATGGCTCAGGCCCAGCCCCAGCTTGTGACTCGGCAGGTGTGCAGGGGAGAGGCAGGCACCGCTGCCCATCTCCCCCACCCCAGGTGATTCTGGTGCAGGAAGCCCATACTGAGAAAACCACCTGGAGTGAAAGCACCTGTGTCAAGCAGGCACAGGTGCGCCAGCCTGAAAGTTCCCCTTGCTCAGAGTGGGCGATGGGCACGGCCAGGTCTGTCCTAGCAAACTAGCCTTAGCCTCCTTTATTCCTCGATATCATCAGAGCCGACAGTGACTCACCGAGAGTAACCGAGGCAGCCGTGAGCTTGGGGCTCTCCTGGGGACACTGTACCCCAAGTGGCTCTGGGGCCCGTAGCGGGCATCAGGACAAGGGGCCTCACAGCTGTATCCCTTTCCAGGAATTCTTACTAAATGTTTTATATTTTAACCAGCAAGTCCATGAAACAGGGATTAACGTACATCCCAGAGCACTCGTGCTTTGCCCTGAGGACGTTGCCTGAGCCGCTGTGACACGGACACAGCCCAGGCTGGCTAACCAGAACCTGAATTCTACAGCTCATCCTCACCTGGGGACACGCACAGGCCTCCCCGTGCCCTCAGGTGGAGCATTCATAGGCGAAAAAGGGTGATGGGAACTTTTACATACTAGTCCCAAAAGCTGAAATCCCAGGGCCTTCCTCTGATCCAGTTGGGATTCTTTTCATAAAGGTTTAGGCCTGGGGAACCCCAGAGAGGACATCCATGTTGTGGCGAGCAAGACTGGAACAGCCCAGGGAACCTCAGGCCTCTGGACGCTAGTGATGGGAAGCAGGGCGCTTTGGGGAATGGAACCAAACTCAGGGCTGACCTTCCCCCTAGAGGGCCAGTGGACATGTGTCCGGTCTGTGTAACCGAAAGAGCTCTGCGTTTAGCCTTTAATAGTCTTTTCCACAATATCAGAGAAGGTCCTGTGTCAGCAGCAGACGCTGACCGGGGGTGGGGGTCGAGAGGCATCACAGAGCAGCGCGTTCCTGGGGTCGCAGGGTCACAGCATCCTCATCCATTAGCCTTTATTTCCTTGTGTGGATGTGAGTAGGGAATCCAGACAGAGACCGGGAAACCACCACAGCTACTCGATACCTGCTGAACACAGTGGGGATGTGGGGGGGACAGAAGAGCAGTAGGGAGCTCCCCATCCATGTTTGCCAGGCCTGGCCCCCACTAAGCCGTCTGATCTTGACAGTTTGGCAGGATGAGTTGCTGAATAAACCCTGTTCTTTCCCTTCAGTAAAGGGCTGGGGCTCAGGTAGGCGAGGGAGGCTCCCCCCTCAGGCTCAGGATCGAAGGGGATGCCAACAAAGTCGGCGGTGCCGCCGCTTCTCTGCTAAGCTCCATCTGTCTACCAAGACGGGCGAGGTTCAGTTCGGGATTTTGGGGGTCCAAGCACTTGGGAAGCGTCAGCTTCTCCTAAGGGCAAACGGGGCCAAGATGACACGCAGTCATTTCAGACAAACCCAGTCCTCTGACCAGACCTGCTTCTGTCTAGGAGCAGTGTTGGAGAAGAGCCGGGGTGTATAATAGGCGCTCTGGGCTTCCAGTCAGCCGTTCAAAAAGGACAGAGTTTGACTTAGGACTTTTTTCAAAATTGCTCACTTCAGTTTCCCAGTGTCCCTGTTAGAATAGCGAGGCGGGAGTTGTGTACGTGCCCAGCCCCCCGAGCACACGGAGGGGAGGATCCCGCGCGCACCGCCCAGAGGGAGGCTGAGTGTTTCCTGAGAGTCTTAGTTACCTGTTACCCATTCGCCCTTCCAGGTGTGCTGATTGCTTTCTGGTGAAATGAAATATTTATAGAGGAAATCTCACTTAAGAGATACTTGTCAGTACACGTGTGGATGTCCCGATTAGAGAACCAAGCACAAGCTTGGGAACGCGGGAAGAATGTGGGGACCCCTTCGGAACCACCAGCCAGACAGGTTCTAGGTCGTTGAGGTGTTGTGATCCTGTTACACTTAGTCTGCAGATCACTAGCTGGCTAACGAGTACGGTGCTGATGGTAGTTAGGTAACGTTCCCGGAGAGAGCTGACATCCTAGAAACGAGAGCGGGTGCCGACGGGCTTCAGACGTACTCCGCAACGTCCACCGCGGCCCCTCTCACCAGTCAGATGTACCGTCCACTCGATGGCAAGTGCTCCTTAGGAGGATCATCCTCTCACTTGGCGTGGTTTTTACTTTTGCACGTGGGTAAAAAGCTTAACGTGTGATTAGTGGGGTCTAGAAGTGACATCATCACAGAATTACGTTGGGTTTCCCATACAGTTCTTCTTATAGAGCTTTTCTGTAAATGTTTAAGCAGCCTGTCTGTTATCTTCCATAAAAACCAGCTGTTTTTTTCTCTCTCTCTTTATTGTTGTGTATATTCCCACAGAATTCATTAGGATGCACTGTACCTCCAACCCCGACTGGTGGATGCCCTCGGAGGAACAAATAAACAAAGTGTTCAGCGACGCTGTGGGTCACGCCCGGCAGGGGCGGGCGGTGGGGACTTTCCTGCACAACGGTGGCTCGTTTTATGAAGGGATCGATCACCAGGCTTCCCAGGATGAGGTCTTCAATAAAAATTCCCAGGATGGGCCTGGGGATTAGTGGACAAAAATCTTTACACCGTAGCGGCTGGTCCTCTCAACAGTTCCAGTTGTCCATGTGCTGTCCCCGTCCCCTGAGAGTCCAGAGCATGTCCTTCTGTCAGACTGTACACATCTCAAACCTTAACTCTCTTGACCTACTGCCACAGTTCCCAAATAGAAATCCATTTTGGGATTGTTTGGGAAGTCTATGGAACCTACAGCAGACTTTGGGTACATTATAAAAAGAAAAAACAATTGAATTTAATTGATTCCTAGCTAGACAGTGAGGGTGGAAAAAAAAATCAGTGAGCTACTGGTCACCTGTCTGAAATCTTCCCGTAAGCACTGCTTCCTGAGCAGAGCCCGTCCCCGCGGAAGATGGGGTTAGAGGCCCTGCCCGTGAGAGAAGAGACAGACGTGCGGTTATTTTAAGGGACAATGAACAAACATTTTCTTTAGTTTAATTCAAATAAGTTGTCTCTCCATTTTCCAAAGACTTGAATTCCTACTTCTCAGCCAAGACCTAGGGTGGGCGACACTGTCACCTGTTGGCAAAGCCTGTATTAAGCCTGAGAACAGAGGTCGCTGCTAGACAACGATTTGTTGGAAACCCGCTGGGTTTGTTTTTGCGGTTGTTGTTTTTTTTTTCAGTTTTTTTATGAACCTCACCCCACCCACCCCACCCCCAGCCCAAAAATCTGCCCTGTTGATCAGAAAGGCTCTGGAGTTCACAAACAGTAAGTTTTCGTTCTGTTCAGTCGGGAAACCGCCAGAGATCCAAGACCCTTTGCAGCTGCTCGGTTTCGTAGGTCCACCGACCCACCGTTCCCACAGCCTTAACTCAGACTTTGTCGACGCAATGCCAAAGTGATGGGTTGAGCAACGAGGATTTCAGTCACTGGAGGCCAGACAAGTGGTGTGACTGCTGGTGGTCACCGATTGACCGGACGTCCTGGGATCACATACACAGCCGCAAGGCCATTCTGACAACTATGCAACGGGCTCGTCTGTAATTTCCCTGAAACGTGAGGGTCTTCCTCTGAGTAGATGTGTAGACTTTGCATAAGCTTTTGTTTCTCGTTGTCACTGTTGAAAATGTTTCATCCCGACTGTTTTTGCTGTTTGTGCCTCTTCCCCCCACCCCCCAGGCCCCCCACCCGATCTGTTGAACACAGGCTCTGGCTAAGTCAACACTGAACCACTCCCACGTGTTCTCTTCTGTTGAATTTGTTGAGCTCCGTCCGTGAAATTAGTACTGTCCTTGGGAGCGTTCCTCCCCCACAGACTGGAGATGGTAGAAGCTGGTTCTGAGGGCTTGAGGTTCGGGGGGAGGAGCAGCCTCCTCCGTCACCCCGACTCTTTGTAAAGCCTAGGGCTGCGTGGGCAGGAGTTGCTGAAGGTGCCTAATGTCGTCCACCAATGTGATGAGGGTTTTGAAAATCGGTCGGAAATTCATTGAAGGTGTATGAGCATCCGTTTATAAAGAGGGTTTTTTGTGAGACCGTAAATTACCATTTATGTTCAGTAATTAGCACCAGCTGTATGCACGGCCCTGGAAGTAGGTTCTCCTTTAGCTTCTGTTATTATTAGCTTCATCCATTGAAGGGTTTAATGTTCATAGAGGTGGTCCTTTGTCGGATCTGTTGAGTCGTGTGGGGAGAACTAGTATCTCGATCCCGTTTGGGGCACGTTGGCTTAGATTTGTAAGTAAAAGGATGATGGCGAATGTGATGTTAGGGGAACCAGGAGACCTCTGCCTTCGGCAGTCCAAGGAAGGGGGAGACTTTTAAAATGTTTTCAGAGGTCTGGGAAGTCAGTGCCTTATAAGACTCTTTGGTGGCAGGAAATCCTGGCCAGACGCAGACTGTCCCCGCAACCTCCTCTGTCTTTCCGTCCTTGCTTTTTTGCATCAGGCGCTCGCTGGAGCTGGCCAAGCAGCTTTAGGCTGAGTGGGGCTGGGGCGCCGCCTGCTCGCGGCCTGGCTGGCCTGGTGAGGGTCGGCCCAGCCCCGGGGCTTGGGGGCCGCCGTCAGGGGCCGCTGTGGGAGCCTGGCTCACGGCGGTTGCCTCTCGGTCGCCTCATCCCTAAATCGGGGCGTGCAGAGGATGTTTCCTTATTTGTGGTGAGACCGTGTGGAGCGAGGTTTCAAAAGCTCACCACCAAGACCGGGGGCCGTCCCCGCTCTGTCCCCCTTAGCCCTGATGTCCTTGGAGACCTGAGGACGTGGCTTACGCTCGGCGCCTTTGGCAGTTGGTGGATCGCTCGTGGCTAGAAAGTGTAGCGTCAGCTCATGGAATCCCCAAGTCGCTGGGCACCGGCACCGACGGACTGAGCAGCCCGGGCTGCGGCGGTGCCACCTTCTCGGGGGGGGGGGGGGTGACCCAGGGCTGGCCTGGCCCCAGAGGCTCACCGCCGCCTGCCCAGCGCTTCATGTGCTCCGCGACTGCCGTGACCCGACAGCCTGCCGGTGACACAGTCTCGACGTGTCTCATTGCCCCGAGGTAAGGGGACAGGACAGGGACTCTGCCTACCTTCCAAGCGGCCCGAAGCCCCAGATGCAGCGGCGCTGGGCGCAGGAGGCCCTCGGGGGACCCACAGGAGGCAGCAGGCCGGAGGCTGCGGAGGGCAGGGCCGCTGGGCCGTGAGCAGCCCCACTGGACGCCGTTGCCGGACGCTGAGAGGCCGGTGACGGCGGCTGCAGAACGCGGCTGCCCCTCCTTGGGAGGGAACTGGGAGACCCGCGGAGCTGCTTCACAGCTGCAGAGCGGGCGGGTGCACTTCGGTCCGGATCTTCGTTGGCCCCTCCTCGGCCATAAGCACAGGGGCCTAGGGGACTGTCAGCCTTGTAGAGGACACGTTGCTAGAGGTGGGAGTTGGCCCGGCTCGTCCAAGAGCCAGATGCGGGTAGAACGGGGTATGCGGCCCAGTAGCTGTTCTTGTGATACCTGACGTCTTCCCCAGTTCTAGACAACAACCCCAACCTGGTGAACCGCAGGTTCGTGACTTCTGCATTCTCCTCCCGCCTTTGATATCTAGTCCTCCTCCCTGCTGCTCTCAGAACCCGGACGGAGCATTACGCGAGGTGAAACACGCATGGTTTTCAGAAAAGCAAACCTACATTCGCCCTCATTTGGGTTTTACTGTATAACCCATGCTCTAGACTCTAACCCTAATACCCACCAACTACCTCCTTAGTTTTTTCTTAGATTTTAGTCATTTGTTAAAACCTCAGTCTCGGATAACTTTATTTGTAGAAAAGACTGAAACTTAACTTTTCTCGTTCAGAGCTGTGTCATTTCACAGTAGAGATCTATGGTTTTTGACAGCTCTTCTACACAAATTTCAAGAAATGTAATAGGAAACGATTGTGCACATATGGTGCAAGCCTCGCTGGTGTGTGTTTAACGTGGCAACATTTGCCATAACTGCTTGGCAAAGCGTGTCAACTAGAACGCTGGAGTCAGAACCCTAATGTAAATGTGTCTAAACAGGGCTATGTCGCATTATGATATATTTTTGTAAACATAGCCGTGGCTTCTTACAGTCGTGTAAGTACTGAATACAAATAGTCACTTCCCTTGGAATGATGCAGGAAAATGCTACCCTGCCGGTGGCCCTCTGCACAGTTACTTGCGTTGTCAGTGGCATTTGTGTTTCCTAGAGGCTGAAGGATTGATGCCAGACAAGGCGGGGTGCCCACACCAAGGCCCCAGTACTTGCCTTCTAGTGTGTAAAACTCAAGACCGTAACTGATACCATCTACACCTTAGAGGCCACCTCACCCTCCATAGTGAACTCAACTGCATCCAACAGTGAGAGGACTGGACTTTGTCCGTCTAACTAACGACCAGCTTTGCCTCCTGTAGCACTAAATTTACCAAATCTTTTTGGTACAAGTGGCCAGGTTGGTTTTCCTGGTGACCATCCATAGCTGACTGATACAAGGTCTAGGTGTTCACGGAGTCACAGTTCCCCCTTCAGCGTAATTGCCCCAGTACAAGTGGCCATGTGGGTGTTGGCCACGTTGGAAAACCCTTCAGGCCCACCCCAAACCTCTAACAACCACCCTACTAACTGCAGCTGATACTCCTTGAGTTCTCGTGTGCCAGGTTCTCTACAAAGCACTTTAACGCATCGTCTCCTTTTGATCCTCGTGACTGTCCTCCGAGACGGTTACTCTTGTTACCCCAGTTTATCCGTAAGGACGCTGCCCAAGGTACTCAGCTAGTAAGCGATCCCCTTGGGCTCAGGAAGCAGGATGACTAGTTCAGTTTCCCCCAGTAGTCAGAGTTCTCAAAGCCCACCAACAGTCTGGAATGGATTGTGTTTGATTTATGGCATCGAGGGAAAGATGATATTTGTGTTAGTAAAAACCACCTTTAAGTGTGTTGACACTTCAGTAGGACCCTAGAAACACCATACCTGTTCTGGTAACTGCCCGGGTTTCCGCGTAAGACTTGACTTGCGTGAGAGTCCATGTTGACTAGAAGTGTTAAAGTAGTGAAAAAATTAAAATTGCTGATGTGTTCACCTTTGTTTTGTAGGTTCCCTGTACAAAAATGCAGGGATTTAAAGCAAACATTTGAACTCAGTGGAGTGATCTTCTTTGGGGACCCATAGATGTCAGAAACGGCACTGGGCATCGGTTAGCTAACGTTTCCTTCAGTTTGCGCCTTTGTTGTGTTTGTAGCCTTAGAGTCGATGAGTCTGGTTTGGAAGAGAGGGATTTAATGTACGATGTCACTGTGAGAACCGTTGTGAAGGTTTTGTAGGAAAATATGGTAATCTGTGGACCCTTTCCCGTAGTTACTGGCTTTCACATCTCTGGGGCTGTGCTTGAGTTCAGGAGCCCACCAAGGCCATGCGGGCCCAGCTTGTGTTTCTTGGGAACAGGGCGCGCCAGATGGTGAGACGGTCCTGAAACTTTCGAGGTCCTTGGTCCAGCCAGACCCTGCCCAGTGTAAGCACTGCCTCTGTCCCTCTTCTCTGGAGCTTCATGTAGCAGCCTGACATTGGGGCCAACTTGCCTTTACTCTATTTTCTATGATGAACACTTGTGGAGAAACTGTGACAAATCCATTGATCCTAATATTTTTATTGTTGGAGTCCTGTTGATTCTCTATGAATAATTTCTATTCGATTGTACTGTGTAGAATTAATACCCACTAGGGATATGTTAATAAAACTATAAATGCATAGTGTAATATAGAATAGCAAGATTTTTTTGTGAACAATTTATATAGAAAAGTAAGTTGTTTTTTAAGTGTTAGGCACATTTCTTTTAGGAACTTAAAATGTTATAAGAGTTTTTTAAACATTCAATATTTTTAATTATAAGAAACATTTGTTACTAGAGCCAGTTATTTCAGGTGTTCTAATTGGAGTATTGATTTTATTACCTCATATACCTCTAGAATGCCACATGTTCTGTTGGAGATAAAATTGCACAATAAATGTCAAGTCTCTGTTAAGTGTTTTAACTTGTTCTTTGCGTCTTTCTTCAATTCATTCAAAAAGCTTTTCTGCTTGTCTCTGGGTCCTGAGCAAATCCTATGTACTTAAAACCCAAATAAGTACAAGACACTCCAGTTATGTCAGAGAACTGATCAAAATCATCCAAAAAGTCGTGTGATCTAGTGAACGAAAAAGACACGCGGTGATGATGGAAGAGTGGCATATGGAATCCAGGAGGGCTTCTTCCCAGTATTTTGTACATTGACACTTGAAACACGACTTGTTTCCTACTCAACAGCACCATCCTACCAGGGAGAAAAAAATCCTACAGCTGCTACTCATGACCTTTAAAATTGAACAAATGTTGATTGTTCATGGTTTTTGAACAGTGATCTGAGTACAAAAACAGAACAGTTATGGCCAAGGTGGCATGATAGTAGCTTCCCCGTTAGTCCTACATAAAATATGAATGTGACATATCACCCACTATAGAATAAAATTGAATAAATGTCATTTCACAAATCAGACTTAAGTGAAAACTGAAAATACTTGCTTCATTTTAGGAAAAATACAAAGCTGTGATTTTTTTTTCAGTAGAAGATGCAACATTTCAACCAGTTTTGGATGAAGCAGTAACTTGGTCCGAATTATTCAGGTTTCAATTGAGATATCAATTAAAATGGAATTTATCATTATAAAGTATTAAGAGGATTGTTAAGTAACTTGTTTTAAAATATTGTCAAATATTCCACTCTTCTCAAATATTTTGAATATTTACCTCAGACTCACGGGGTGAAACTTCAAATTTAAATACTTTAAAAGGTATCAGGGACAAATTCATCCAGGTTGCAAGACACAAGATCAGTATTCAAAAATTAATTGCATTTCTATGCACCAGCGACAAGCAACTTGAAAATGAATTTAAGAACAATTCCATTTACAATAATATCACAAAGAGTAATATACTTCTTAAGGATAAATTTAATAAAATAAGTCCCAGATCTGTAAACTGAAAACTACAAAACATCAGTGGAAGGAATTCCAAAAGGTCTAAATAACAATGGTAACAATGCAAGGACGTGATGGTCAGATGTCTGCGCTCCTGGAGACGACCGACGGGTTCGCTGCTGCTCCTGTCCAAGTCTCAGCAGAATGCTTCGCAGACACGGACAGGCCGATCCTGAAATTCATGCGGAAATGCAAGGAACCCAGATGCTCGACAGTTAGACATCCTTACATTGATGCTCCATTGGTTTCTAACACAAAGCCAAGACCGTGGAATGGGGAAAGAATAATCCTTTCAACAACTGAGCTGGGAGCACGTGATCTCAGATCACAGTTGGGGGCCAAGCCCAGGTGGCTCAGTCAGGCGTCCAGCTGTTCATTTGGGCTCAGGTCACAGTCTCCAGGTCATGGGATGGAGCCCCGGGTTGGGGCCTGAGCTCAGCTGGGGAGTCCGCGTGTCCCTCCCCTGGTACCCCCCCTCGCCCCCGCCGCCCTCACAGGCATGGCTGGAACCTCCATACGTTGCTGGGCAGGACAGAAGGTGGTGCGCTTATTTTGAAAAACTGGCAGTTGCTTGAAACGTGTATTTATAGGGCGCCCGGGTGGCCCAGTCAGCGAAGCGTTGGACGTCAGCCAGGTCCTGATCTCGATGTCCTGGGATCCGGCCCCAGGTTGGGCTCCCTAGTTGGTGGGGAGTCTGTCTCTCCCTCTCCCTCTGCCCCTCCTCCCTCGTATCCTTTTCTCAAATAAAATCTAAAAAAAATCTAAAAATCTAAAAAAAAAAGTAAGAGAGTCAACATGTGACCCAGCGGTCCTACCCACCAAGTAGACTTGGAGGGTTAAATGCGTTGTACATACGTGTTTGCAGGAGCATTCTTTATCACGGCCCAAAAGTGGGAACTGCTCAAGTGTGCACCAGTTGATGAACGGGTAAACAAAATGCGTTAGATGTGTAGCCACACAAGGGGTGGCAGCCGTGAAACAAGTGCAACAGCAACACCTCGTACGACGTGAACGGGCCTGGAGAACATGTTGATGCAAGAAGCCAGACGAGGGCCCGTTCGTTCCGGGGCTCTGTGCGTATGAACTACGATGAGTCCTCGGTACCGGGTGGGTCGAAAATCCGGGTGGGTCGGTTTTAGGGTTTGCTGCCCAGTACACGGGCCATGTAATGAAGGAACCAAATGTCTGGGGATAGAATCCCGAGCTGAGACACGTTCACCCGGTGTGTTTACTGGGGGCCCACATCCCGGGACCCACGCTGGTCCGGCCAATGGCTAAATACCTACGTGGAGGACGATGACAAAGACCCACTGCGAATTAGGAGTAAACCCCAAGCTCCACGGAGCAACGTTCCCCTGCAACAACACGCTGTTGGGGTCCCAAGCCTGAGACGGTGCCACCAAGCCTATGTGTCCGTCCCAGCAGGACCGTTGGCTCTACCTCTGCCAAGGTACGTGCCGGCTCGGGCGGGCCTCGGCCTGCGTGACTTGCCGCGCTCCAGTCCTGTTGGATGCTCGTCCCCCCCACCCTGCACACGTTTAAAGTTGCACAGACCTCAGGCTCCGTGTTGGTGGGACCCACCTGGCGGTGCAGGTGGCCCCAAGCGCTTGAGAGGCACTCGGCAGAGACGTCGGGGTTGTGGCAGGTGCGGTGGCTGCAGGGGCCCGGTGCGGGGCTCAGCCCAGGAGTCAGAATCCCGATCCCCTCTTCTCCATCTCCTGTCCCCCCAGCTGCACTCGCCCCCGTGCACACCAGCCCGCACCCGTGGAGCCGCACGAAGGGACATGGGCCGCTCGGCTGCGCCTCACCGGGACCCACACCGGGACCCCGCCAGTCGGCGTCCGCACCCCGCCCGGTGAGTCTCCGGGAACTGCACACTCAATGCAGCAGGCCAAGTGCTCTCCTGGACCGCCGCCCGGCTTCCTGGTGGGTCCGCGGGGTGAGCTAGCACCCCCACTCTGCGGAGGGCCGCTGACGCCCACGAGCACTCAGGACGCCGGGGCTGGTCGTGCCCCAGTAGCAGAGCCAATGCCACCCGGTGGCCACGCGGCCGGGGAGGCAACGTTCTCACATGCCACCGCGGGGCTCCCGGGGCAGGTGGTGCCGCAGGACGCGCCCGAGAAGAGGGTGAGGCGCAGCAGCTGGGCCGAGACTGCAAGCACCTGCTCGCTGTGCCCGGCCCGACGGTCGGACGGTCGGACGGTCGGACGGCGCCTCCCCTCGGTTTGCACGGAGAAGCCCGGCACGTGGAGGCCTGAAAACAGGGCCCGCGTGGGTGTCCGCGTGACCCCTGGGCCCTGGCGCTGCTGCAGCCCTCCGTGCCCAGGGCCTGGATGGGGCGCCCATGAGGCCCCGCAAGGTGGAGAGAAGCGCGTCTACCACGGAACCCGAGGCTTCGTACTTGGGAGGCGCCCGACTGTAGCGCGTTTGCGCTGGCGGGGCCGCGGCCCGGAGGCCAGCTGGGCGACACACGCTCCTCCTCGCTGCACAACCACGTCCCAGCCCAGGTTGGTGCGCCTCTTGTCTGCTTTCCTTAGTCGTAAAAATCAAAATGTGTCAAGGCACAAAAATAGCCAAGACTATCCCGCTGTCCTCGTGGCGAGAGCGCGATCCGAGCAACAGGACACTGCGTCCTCGAATGGAAGCACGGCGCCCGGAGCTCGTAACTCTAAATACAGGCGTTTCTCCAAAGCTGGGGTCCTCTTGGCGACGATAAGGGACTCACAGCAGCATCTCCAGCCTCTGCCGGAGTCTACGGAGGAAGGCGGCCCGCAGAGGCAGGAGGGTCGGGGCAGGAGACGTGTCCTACTCCGTCCCTCTTGCACCAGTGACGATTCATTCCCCTTCCTGGCAACACAGAGCATTTTCAATTCAATTGAAGAAAAACAAATAATCATGTGTTTGATGGTGGGTCGTATTGTGTTTTCTATTAGCGTTTTGTGCTAAATAATGACCTTTCGGTTTCTGGTGTATGTTTGGATGGACTGTCATTCTGTGACTGTAGAAAGACGCGGAAGCCAAAGGCAGGCCGGTGCTGCGCGGACCATCCAACAGATCAAGAACGGGCGGGCCTGGGCTCGCTTCCCCTCGGGCCGGGTCCCTGCAGCGGGACGGGCTCACCTGACTCATCACATGGCAGATACGAGCCCTTTAGCGTCAGGACCAGTCCTCTCTCCCCAGATGAACAGACGCCAGGGTTTTCCAGGACATTCCCAGGGGCCCTGGAGTCCCCGAAAGCCCCCACACCGTGGTCTCCACGTTAAGGACCCTCCATCTAGAGCCTTCTCTCTGCTCGGAACCACCCTGCCCTCCGTGGCCCATCTCGTGCCTCTTCCTCCTCTCTCCTGGCAGCAGGTGCTGGCACAGAGGAGACCCTACAGAGGGAAGTGTCGGCTCTAAATGTTGGGAGCAAAATGGCCACATTATTAGCCTGGAAAGCGGGTATTAGAGAGACAAATGGATGAGCCACTTTCAAAATGAACATTGCTCTCTTCACCAGGCATCGTGCTGCATCGTTATCGAAACAAAGCAGCTTTGCTCCCCGCAATACCCGCAGCCCGAGTGTCGCACCCCCGCTCCCTCCACTCACCGCCAAGCTGATCTGCGGGCCAGTCTCATGGTGACACCCGGCTGGACACTGATACAGACGTTCACAAAGGAACGTGGTTGAAGGGCGACTACCCTGTGCCAGAAACAGCCGTCCCGTGTCGTTAGCCAGACACACCCACCCGTGTACACTGCAGGTGCCGGCCCTGGACTCCGCCACCTGCCTCATTCCCGCCCTCCCCCTGTGGCCCCCCGCCCCGGCTCAAATCAGAAAGGCAAATGGGGTTGTTGGGGAGCCAACCCGGGCACGCGCTTGTGTCCAGCGAGCACATGCTTCCATCGCCTCGGTGCTCGGTGCTCAGTGCTCAGTACTCAGTGCTCGGTGCTAGGTGCCTAACCACAGCAGTGCTTGGGGAGGATGTTTCAAATCCAGCCACTCAAATGGGATCCTAAAATAAAGCGACTTTTACAAACAAGGAACCAGATAATGATCCAGGGCTTCCTGAAGACCGTTGCTTTTCGTCTCCTGCTCCGCTGCTTCCGCAACGGCTGACAACATCCAGCTCTAGCTCCGTCTCCCTTTGCAGCTGTCCGAGCCACACACCCATTTCCTGTTTCCTCTCGCTCTTTCTTTTTCCTTTTGTCTTTTTAAAGCCTCTGCCGTGTACACACCACGCGAGCGGCTCTCCAGCCCCATCACCAGAGATGAGATAGGACACGGAGCCAAAGCACCGTGATGTCGCCGTCACTGCTCGGGCTCGGCCACCGGGCTGTGGCTGGAGAGAATCGGAAACCGCCCCCGCGAGGTGCGCGGGTGTGAGCGCCGCGGGGAGCCGGGCCTGGCCAGCTGCCCCCGACACAGCTCGCGGTGAGCGCAGCAGGTGGGCTGCCCCAGCACTGCGGGTTACCCCGGCCACGGCACACGCTGTGCACACCCGGGGGCTCAGTCAGCTCAGCATCTGCTGCTTGGTTTGGGCTCAGGTCATGACCTCAGGGTCCCAGAGTCGAGCCCCGAGTCGGGGTCCACGCTCAGCACGGAGTCTGCTTGGGAGTCTCCCTCTGCCCCTCTCCCCGCACGTGCTCACTCGCTCTCAAATAAATAAACAGAAATTTAAAAAATGATAATAGGGCAGCCCGGGTGGCTCAGTGGTTTAGCACCTGCCTTCAACCCGGGGCGAGTCCTGGAGACCCGGGATCGAGTCCCACGTCAGGCTCCCTGCGTGGAGCCTGCTTCTCCCTCTGCCTGGGTCTCTGCCTCTCTCTTTCTCTCATGAATAAATAAATAAAAACTTAAAAAAAAAATAGGTCATCCACACCCACTTGCTAACGGAGAGCCTGAAGTGTTTTCTTCCGAAATCCTGTGGTTAACCTGCATTAGAGTGAATGCTCCTTGGTTGCCTCTTCCCCCTGGAGATCACTGCTCTTTCAGCCAAGGGAAAGGAGATGATGAGCGACCCTCAAAGTCATCACAGGCGACAGCCCTTCCTGCCCCAGAGACTGTACTAGAAATACCTCGTGAAAGAGAAATCGCTCGGCTCCGAGCACACTAATGCTGAAAGGATCGTTTTATTACTAAACCGTGTGACTTACTGTCCGCTTCGGGTTTGGCGTCTTCATGATACTTTCAGAGTCTTCGGTGGGTTCGGTGGAAGACGACTCGGCCACTCCCACTGAATTGGCGGGTAACAGTGAAGAGCCACAGGAGCGTCCTGGAAACTCGCAGAACAGGCGGCCTGGCCACGGGAACGATGCCCCGGGCGTCGGGCGCACGTCGGTCATCCTGCTCTCGCGGCCTCCTGTTGCTCACTAGCGCTTCCGACGACGACGTTGTAACTACGTGTCAGTGCGCATCTTCGAATCACGTGCACACCCCAGGAGACCTTTAGCCCCATGACATCGAGGCACATAATTGATTTTCTTGCCTTTTTGTATATTGTACTGGGCACAGTGGCCACACGTGGCCTTGGAGCCCTGGGATATTTCGTGGCACATCCGCGCACGGTGCCCCTATACACGTATGTACACGCGTGACCCACACGACGCTTGTAAAGGTCTGAAGAGGCTTATGGGAGACAGTGGAAGTGTCCTTGCTGCGGTCAGTGGGATGATGCGGGTGGGGGGTGCTGGGGGCTCCTGCTTCCCCTCCCCCACGGGTCCCCTGTGAGGCGAGACAGATGTGGGCAGGCCCGGGGCCTGAGCCTGTGCAGCTCCTCAGTCACCTGAGTGAGAACCACCCCGTGACGTGGGCGTGCAGATGCATGAACGTCCATCGGATGCACACGTGCTGAACGCTGAGGCTAGGCCGTCGGGGTCATGCCACATGCGAGCACCGACAGGGCCTCGGGCGCACACACACCGCTGGAGGGCGGGGCCGCAGGGGAGGCCAGCCCAGGACACGGGACACAGGAAGGCCCGGGACCAGGACACGGGACACAGGAAGGCCCAGGACATGGGGCATGGGAAGGACACTGGGCATGGGAAGGACACAGGGCACAGGCACAGGAAGGGCCAGGCCACAGGGCACGGGAACCCTCAGGACATGGGGCACAGGAAGGACACAGGTCACAGGCACAGGAAAGGCTGGGACATGGGGCACAGGTACCCTCAGGACATGGAGTATGGGAAGCCCCAGGATATGGGACACGGGAAGGATACAGGGCATAGGAACCCCCAGTATATGGGGTACAAGAACCCTCAGGACGTGGGGCACAGGAAAGACACGGGGCATGGGTGTGTGTGTGTGTGTGCAGTGCATGCATGGTGTATGTAGTGCATGTGTGCGTGTACAGTGCATGCACAGTGGGCATGGTGTGGGTGTGCGTGTGCATGGTGGGTGGGTGTGTGCGCACAGTGTGCATGTGCGTTCATGGTGCATGTGTGGTGCGTGTGTGGCGTGGGTGTGTGTGCGGTGCATGCGGTGTGTGAGTGTGCACAGTGGGCGCGGTGTATGCAGTGGGTGTGCAGTGTGTGCACGCAGTGGGTGTGCATGTGTGCGCAGTGCGTGAATGGTGTGCACAGTGTGCGCGGTGCATGTCTAGTGGGTGTGCGCAGTGTGCATGGTGCACGCGTGCTGGGTGTGCACAGTGGGCGCGGTGGGCACGGTCACCTCCCGTGCACACCCGCCCGTCCTCCGAGGCCCAACGTGTCCTCCCCCTTCGGCTCTGCGCCGGTGGGTGTCAGCACGACCCCGCTTCCTCCGAGACCTCGGGCCTTCGTGGCGGCCGCTGGTGGCTCGGGGCCCCCACGGACTCGGGTCGGGGCCGCGGGGAGGCTCCGGCTCGTCCGGGTCCCGGTGTCCTTGGTGCTGGGCCCCGCGCTAGGGCCGCGACGGCCGGGCGCTCCGAGCCGGGTCACCGACCTGCCCGCCCCGGTCCGCGCCCTCCAGGCCTCCCGAGGGGACCCTCCGCCCACGGGGCCTCCTCCGGGAACGGCCCATCTCCCGCTGGTGCACGTGCGGAGGCCGCGGTCACGGGCGCCGGCCCCAGGGTCAGCCGGGGTCTGGGGCCGGGCTCCCTCCCCCCCTCCCGGCGTGGGCGCGTCCGAGAGCCTCAGGGCGCCGCCTCCAGGTCTGCGGTTGCTCCACAGGTGAGAGCACACACCTTGCCTGGGCGCGGGGGCCTGCGAGGGCCGGGATTGCCCGCAGGTGTCAGAGCTTCGTCTGCTCTGCCGGCGGCTTTGCTGTTGTGTGTGCGTGCGCGTGTGTGCGTGCGCATGTGCATGTGCCTGTGTGTATGCGCGTGTGCACGAATGTGTACGTGTGTGCGCGTGCATGTGTGTGCACGAGTGTGCGCGTGCGTGTGCGCACGAGTGTGTGCATGTATGTGTGTGCATGTACGTGTGCGTGCACGAGTGTGCATGTGTGCACGTGCGTGCATGTATGTCCATGTGCATATGTGCGTGTGTGCACGTGTGGCATGTGTGTGCGCGTGTGCATGTGTGTATATGTGCGTGTGCATGTGTGTATTGTGTGCGCGCGTGCACGTGTGTCTGCGGGTGCGTGTGCGCGTGTGCATGTATGCGCGTGGCGTGAACGAGTGTGCGCGTGGGCATGCGTGTGTGCGAGCGCGCATGTATGTGTGCGTGTGCATGTGTGTATGTGCTGTGTGCACACGAGTGTGTGCGTGTGTGTGCGTGTGCAGGAGTGTGTGCGTGTGCACATGTATGTGTGCACATGTGTGTGCACGCGTGTGCGCATGTGTTTTATTTTTTTTAATTTTTATTTATTTATGATAGTCACACAGAGAGAGAGAGGCAGAGACACAGAGGGAGAAGCAGGCTCCATGCAGGGAACCCGACGTGGGATTCGATCCCGGGTCTCCAGGATCGCACCCTGGGCCAAAGGCAGGCGCCAAACCGCTGCGCCACCCAGGGATCCCTGCGCATGTTTTTTTAAATCAACTCCTTTGTTTTAAAAAAATAATTTTTATTAGAGTTCGATTTGCCAACATGTAGCATACCACCCAGTGCTCATCCCGCCAAGTGCCCCCCTCGGTGCCGTCACCCAGTCACCCCGCCCCCCGCCCACCCCCTGCCACCGCCCCTTGTCCGTTTCCCAAAGTGAGGGTAAAATCAGCTCCTGAGCACCCAGCGCGCTAGTCGTTTCGCCAAGTCCCGTGACTCCCGCCCCCCGCACCCCTCGGCTCGGCGCCCAGGGTGATCCCTGCAGTTAGGAGCCGCCCCTGCGCCCCCGCTGCCATCTCCTGTGTTTCTCCTTCCCCTGCCCCTGTTGCCACATGTTTCCCTCCTGCATTTGACACACGCCCCTGAACACGCTATGTGATTGCTTTGGCTTTAGACCATCAACTATCCACTAATTTTAAAACAGAAAACATTTTTATATGTACTCCTTTCTTTCGGGGTGCGTCATCCCTCTCTGCAGACTCAGGTTTCCATCCGTTTCCATTTTCCTTCGGCCTGTAGGCCTTGCCCCAAGTCTTCTCCTAGCGGAGGCTTCCTGCTCGAGCAACTCCTGCTTGTGCCTGTCGAACGTTGTTCAGTTCACCTTTGTTTCTGGAAGAGGCGTTGGCACAATGTAGAATCCTGGGCTGAGAAGTGGTTTCCTGGTGGCATTTTAAAGCTGTCTGTCCATTTTCTTCCGGCTTCCATAGTCTCTGGTGTGAAGTCCCCCGTATTTTTATAGGATCACCTCCAACCCGGGATCTCTGTGCCTATGTACACCCCACCCCCCGCCTCCCGCCCCTCTGGTGGCTTTGAAGATTCTTTATCGCTGTTTCTTCCGGTGTGATTATGCCAAGGCTTGGTGTGCTTCTCTTGATCCTACTTGGGCTCTGATACACCTGTAGGATCTGGGGGCCCCTATCTTCATCACGTCTGGAAACCTCTTCAGTGGTTTCTTCAGACCTACTTCCTGCCCCCCGCGCCCCTCCCGCCCGCAGCCCAGCCCAGGCTGCAGGCGGCGGCCTGGTGGCCCGCACACATGATGGGTCCCGGCACAGGGCCCTCAAGCGGGCAGGTGGCCCGGGACCACCCAGCGGGCCCAGTGCATGGCGGGGATCCCCAGAGGTGGAAAAGGAAGCAGAAGGGGGCGTCCAGGTGGCGCCAGGTGAAGGCCTGGCTCACCTGCTGGTTTCGCAGATGGAGGAGGCGGCCAGGTGCCAAGAAGTGCAGGTGGCCTCCAGCAGCGGGGAAAGGCGAGGGCAAGGACCCAGAGACCCGGGAGGAGAGCAGCCCGCGACGGCGCCACACCTGAGCCGCACCTGCAGCCTACAGAGCCACGAGAGAATACTCGGCGCTGAGCCACGGAGACGGTGGGAATCGTTACAGCGGCCACAGCCAAGTCCTACGCCACAGGGCAGGCTGCGTGAAGGTCGCCGTGGGTCCCGTGACTCCTGGCTGCGCTGGATTTGGGGCGGCACCTGTTGCTGCAAATTCACCCGGGGGGAAATCTCCTATTACCCCATCCAGAGTCTTTTTCTCATCATAGTTTTTTTTTAATTTCTTGAAACACACACACACACTTTCTTCTTCCACACACCTCATGACCTGAATACACATACTCACTCACATCTGCCCTCCCGCGTCCACATCTGCATTTACGTCCCTGAGCAAACCCGTATGTAGCCAGCTGTCCTCGGGTCCTTGGCTGCCAAGGTCTTCATCCCTACCACGTCCCGGCTGTTTCTTTTGGTCGGTTTTCCTCCTAGCTACGGGTCATGGCCTCCTGCTGGGAGGTGTCGACTGGCTGCTGGGCGCTGTGACTCGTGCGTGGATCCGGAGTCTCGGAGTCTCTTATAAAGTGCTTGGACTCCTTTGGCGCGTACTGTGAAGTTGCTTGCAGATCAGCGTGATTCTTTTTTTTTTTAAGATTCATTTATTTCTTTGTTTATTTGAGAGAGAGAGAGTGAGGGGAGGAGCAGAGGGAGAGAATCTCCAGCAGACTCCCCGCTGAGCACACCTCCCCCACCCCCCCACCCAGCAGGGGGCTCCATCCCCCGCCCCTGATCAGGACCGGAGCCAAAACCAAGCGTCTGAACTTAACTGAGGCCCCCGGGCGCCCCCGTTTGCTTTTTCCGAGGCTGGCTTGGGCTTTGCTACCGTAGATCCGGAGGAGCCTTTCCTCTGGGGTTAATGTAACCTCCCAGGGCTGGGATCCCGCGGGGTCTCCACCGTACTTCCTGTAAGAGTTTTCTTCCTTCTGACTGACGGGAAAACTATTCCAGCGTGGTGTGAACCCCGGGAATTGTCAGGGCTACGGATTTCCAGTGATTATCTCCCCGCATGCATGAGACCTGCGTCCTTAACTGCAGACATGGGGGCCTCACCCCCATATGAAGGCTCTACCTCCATGTTCTCTATACAAGGCCCAGCAGGGCGCCCCTCCTTGAGCTCCAGTTGCACCCCAACTCAGCAAGCTCTCCGGGCTCAGCCAGGCGCATCTGCCTCGGTGCTGCACCTGCAGACGCCTTGAGGCCCTAGCGGCTCATAATCAAGACCACGTCTCCTCTCCTCATCCCTAAGGGTCCCGCTTCCCTCACGGAGTTTCTCTGCTGATCTAGCTGAGAAAGAGGATCCTCCTTTCAGAAGAGGATTCCCGTCCTCACGGGCAGAAGTGAAGGTAAATTTAAAGAAGCAAATAACACGTAAAAATGCCCAGCAAGACAGTACTCAGTGAGTGATTAATCAATGAATTATTTGAATTAACCGTCAATGATGGTAGTAATAATACCAGCTAACTTAAATCGGTATAAAATATAGCATTTGACATCTGATACCTCATTTAATCCCCACGCACTTGGATCATAGTGTTATCGCCACTTAATAGGTAAGAAAACTGATGCCGAGTGAGTAAAGCAACTTGCCGAAGGTCACACAGAGTCCGTAGCAGACACAGAACCCGAACCCAAATATGCCTCCAAAGCACCAGCTTTGCGACCTCGAGTAAGTGCCTTTTATGTCCTGTGAGGACGGCGAAATAATGAGACTGACTGCATTAAGCAACAAACCAGCATTTATATCTTCGGGTGAGCGCGATTCTTCAAATTACTAATGACGGTGAAAGGACACAAACTGCACAGCGTTCCCGGCACAGTCAGGGCTTTTCCTACAAAGTGAACTCATGAGCCACAGACACAACATAAGCTTTTAACCCAAAGAGTGTTCCTTGCTTTTAACCGGAAATAATAACCAGCTTACCCATCCGATATACTCGTCGATCTTATCTCCAACTGGTTTGACTGCTTCCAAAAGAATCAAAATTATCCTCAAAAGATGAAGGTAGCCATCATCTCATCAAGCCTATTTTAAAAGATGGGAGACGAATTCTCTAGTTAACTCCCAAGCAAAATCCCAAAGATGCAGCATTATTAGAATTATATTATAACCTCACAAGGGATTGTTTTTAAAGGAACACTTAGTGGATCTTTAATATCTATTTCAAATACTATTGACATTTTTTATGGCCATGCTTTTTTTTTTTTTTTTTTGCATTTTGTTTCAAGTTTTTATTTAAATTCTAGTTCGTTAACATGGAACGTAATACAAGTTCAGGAGTAGAATTTAGTGATTCATCACTTCCATATGACGCCCGGTGCTCATCACGACAAGTGGCCTCCCTGATTCCCATCACCCATTTAGCCCATCCTCCCGCCCACCTCCCAATGGCCGTACTCTGGATACGATTCTAGAATAATCTCTAAGAAACCAACTAGGAAGGAAAGCCATTCATCTATAAGAGAATCCACAGTGGTCTTTCTTTTAAAAGTGTTTCAGGTTCCCAACCACGATAACCCTATTTCTTTGGAGATGCATCTACTGTAAAAGAGCAGACGTTCCTGTGCCAATGGGCCGCATATCCAAGCACCAGAAAATCATCTTAGTCCTTGAGAGTTAAAGCAGTCCACGAGCCAGCGCCTCTAGAATGAACTACCGACGCGCCCGTTAGGAGCGAGAATCTCAGCTGCACTCCCAACCGCCTGAATCCGAAAATCTGCATTAACAAGATTTCCAGGTGATTTGCATGCAGGTTAAACTTTAAGAAAACGGCTCCAGCTGATTCAAGGAAAAGACACCAGGAGTTATAACGCCGGTGAAACAGCTAATGAGGATAAGGGGGTGTTTGCAGGGGGGACAGTCAGAGAGGACCATCTTTATTAAGGAGAAAGTTAATTCTACAGTGAGGTTTTGGGAAGATAAATCTTTACGGGAACTCCAGCCAGATTTAGTTAGAGCAGAGTATCAAAAAATTAGATAAATAAACCATAAAACTCCTAGAAGAAAACTTAGGTGGTGAGCTCGCGGACATCAATCTCGGTGATAACTTTTTGGATCAAACTCCAAAAAGGCAAAGGTGACCAAAGCCAAAATAAGCATGTGAGACTATGAACTAAACAGCTTCTGTGCATCAACAGAAACCGTTAGTGACACGAGAGGGCAACCCACCAAGTGGAAGAAAATGTTTGCAAATCACGTATCTCATAAGGGGCTTGCATCCAAAATACCTGAAGGACTCAGGTAAAACGCGATAGGAAAGAGCCCAAACAATCCCATTTAAAAGTGGGCAAGGGGGATCCCTGGGTGGCGCAGCGGTTTAGCGCCTGCCTTTGGCCCAGGGCGCGATCCTGGAGACCCGGGATCGAATCCCACGTCGGGCTCCCGGTGCATGGAGCCTGCTTCTTCCTCTGCCTGTGCTCTGCCTGTCTCTCTCACTGTGTGCCTATCATAAATAAATAAAAAAATTTAAAAAATAAAAGTGGGCAAGGCATCTGAACATTTTTCCTAAGGTGACATATAAATTGCCAACAGGGTGCCCCGGGGTGGCCTGGGTGGTTGGGTGGGGCTCCTGACTTGTGCTCAGGTCATGGTCCTGAGGTCAGGCCTGGCTTTGGGCAACCTCAGGCTCCTCATTCCCAGGCTGGTCGGCTGGTGGGGCCGGAGGGGACCGTCTGCTGGAGATTCCCTCCACCCCCCCCCAAACCCCTGCTTGCACATGCTCTCAACTCTATTGCTCTTTCAAATAAATTAATCTTCAAAAGAACAAATTAAAAAATATATAAATTACCAATAGGTACATAAAAAGGTGCTCGACATCACTAATCATTAGTGAAATACAATAAAAAATCACAAGAGACCCCGTGTACCTGTTAGAAGGCTCTTAGGATAACCCCGGTAAAAGGTACAGGCGCACTCGGGGCCTCGGGGCTCAGGCCGTGACCCCGGGTGCCGGGATCAAGTCCCGCACCGGGCTCTGCTGCTGTCTCTGGGTCTCTCGCGAATAAATAACATCTTAAAAAAAAAAACTGAACCCCTTTAATCTAAAAGCAGTGCCAGGCCTCGAGGGGCTCATCCCCAGGGCCCAGAGGGTGGTGCCCCGAGCGTGCCCCCCACCCCCAGGCTCCCACCTGTGGACTCCCCAGGGAGGAGCTTCTGGGGGTCAGTGTCGGCCTCGAGGGCGGGGGCCGGGCCTGGGGCACAGGCTCGGGGCAGGGGGAGGTGGAGGGGGGGAGGCCGCTCCATCCCAGGACCCCGCGCTGCCGCCCCCCCCAACCCTGGGGCCTCGGTGGACCTGGGGACCCTGCAAGGTGGGGAGGGGGAGGGGCGGAGGGGGGAGGGAGAGAGGAGGGGAGGGAAGGGGGAGAGCCAGAGGGATGGGGAGGGGGGACGAGGTGCCCCTGTAGCCCAGAGGACCTGTCGGGGCGGGGGGACGACGGTGGCTGCGCTCCCTGCCCGCTGCCCGCGCCCCTGCCTCCCCGCCCCGCACGTGTGCTCCGTCGCCCACGTCCCTGCCCCCCTGTCCCCCGCCCCGCCCATGTGCCCTGCCCACCGCGCCCCTGCCCGCCCCCATGCATCCCGCCCACCACGCCCCTGCCCACCGCGCCCCTGCCCTCCCACCCCGCCCGTGCACCCCGTCACCCGCGCCCCTGCCCCCCCCCCCGTCCCCTGCCCCGCCCATGTGCCCTGCCCACCGCGCCCCTGCCCACCCCCATGCATCCCGCCCACCACGCCCCTGCCCACCGCGCCCCTGCCCTCCCACCCCGCCCGTGCACCCCGTCGCCCGCGCCCCTGCTCCCCGTCGCCCGCGCCCCTGCCCCGTCCACATCGTCACACCGCGCCCCTGCCCGCCCCCCCCACCCTCCCCGCGCACCCCGCCGCCCCGCCCGCCGCGTCCCTGCCCCTCGCCCCTCCCCCCGTGACGCGGCGCTCAGAGCCGTCGGAAATAAAACCAGAGAAGCCAAGTTCACGAATACAGGGAAGAGGGGCCGCGGGAGGCGGGGCAGCGGCGGGCACCTGGGGCGCGACCCGTCGGGGACCCAGGCCCGCCCCGCCCGCGCCCCCGCCCGCGCGCTCGTGCCCCTCCCTCCGGCTCCAGTAGGTAAAAGAGTTTTTTAAAGAGTCACCACGGGACACAAGGTCTGCGAGTCTGCGCGGCGAGGCCGTGACCCCGAGCCCCCGAGCCCCCGAGCCCCCGAGCCCCAGCGCCAACACCGCGGCGCCCGAGGTGCGGGAAGCTCGGTCCGGCCGTGGGTCGGGGCCGTGGGGTCCCCGCAGCACAGCGCCCCGCGCAGGTGCAGCATCTCCCTCTGGACATCCCCCCCACGCAGGTGCGGCATCTCCCCCAGGACAGCCCCCCAAAGGTGCGGCATCTCCCCCTGGACATCCCCCCCACGCAGGAGCGGCATCTCCCCCCTGGACATACCCCCCACGCAGGTGCGGCATCTCCCCCTGGACAGCCCCCCCCACAGGTGCGGCATCTCCCCCGGGACATCCCCCCCCACGCAGGTGCGGCATCTCCCCCGGGACAGCAGCCCCACTGCAGGTGCAGCATCTTCCCCGGGACAGCCCCCCCACACAGGTGCGGCATCTCCGCGTGGACAGCTCCCCTGCAGGTGCGACATCCCCGGGACAGCACCGCCGCCACTGTCTGCCTCGTGCACGAGGCTCCAGGCCGCGGGGGCCTGGGCTGGGCCAGGGACAGGCATGCGCATCCCACCTGGTCCCACCTGGTCCAGGGCCACCTGGGCGGGCCTGGCTACCGCAGCCCGGAAGTGGGGGTGCTGCGAGCCCACCTGGCACGACCGCGGCCCTGCCGCTCCTCGCCAGCCCCCCGCAGGGCACCTGCCGGGGCCCCTTGGACAGGGCTCAGGCCCGGCGACCACCCGCCGGGGTCGGGCCACACGGTCCCCGCAGGTCAGGCCGGGGACTCACCGCCGCCGGCCGCCCCCCCTCAGTCACTGTTGGCCGCGGGCCCTGCGCAGAGCCCAAGCCACAGAATAAAAGCGATGAGCCTAAGTCTTCTCGCTTTCAAATTGTTAGTTCTCGCCTCCTTTTGGAAGGAAGTGTTAAAATTCTAATTCAAGGATTCTCACCCCTTAGGTTCTTGGTTGGTTGCTTTTGTTTTATTTTTTTTTAAGATTTATTTATTTGAGAGAGAGGCGGGGGGGGCGGGCAGAGGGGAGAGGCGCCAGCCAACTGCAGACTCCGAACCGAGGGTGCAGCCTGACCTGGGGCTCGAGCTCACCGCCCAGGCCACAGCCTCGGCCAAAACCAAGAGGCCGGAGCCTAACTGCCGCCGCCGCCTGGGCACCCGTCACACTTCAGGTTTGTTTTTTTATTATGATTCTAATGTGATCAACACACGGCGGTGCGTTAGCTTCAGTCGTATGGGTAACGACTCAAGGCCCCTTCGGTGCTCCTCATTTGAATGAGACGGAAAGTCCAGTTTGAACTATTTTTGAAACAAGAAAGTTACGTGTTCAAGGCAGCGCCAGCCGAGGTGGCCTTCACCGGCCGGAGGCCTAATGCGACATGGGCACATCGGCCAGAACGGGCCGGAAGGAGACCTGGGCGCTGTGGGTGGCCCCGACCCAACGGCAGCTCAACTTGCAATGTCTGGCCTTCAGCCGCTGCCAGGGAAACACAGTCGGTGGACACGGGGCTGCAGGTGGGCGACCGGGTACTTCCCCAAGCCGCGATGCGGGATGCGCGGGGGCCCATGTGGAACCGGAGACGGTCACGGTGGACATTCAAGGAGCCCCAGGTCCCCAAGCCGGGGCAGCGGCGGGGAGCAGAGCCCACGGGCTGTGCACTCGCGGCGTGCCGCACGCACACACCTGTGCTGGTTTGCGCCTCGGGGGCCGGATTCGGCAAAATGCAGCAGACACTGGACGCTCTCCAGGTTTGCGGTGGGGGTTCTGTGCAAACGTCGGCTGGCGCTCCGCGAGGTTTGGGGACAGCGGCGAGGTGGGCTGTGCTGGCTTAGGGGTGCTCAAGGCGTTGTCCTCGCGCGACAGTTACAGCTTCATGTGCTTCCGGAGATGAGGCCCGCTGGAGGTTATGGGGGAGCCGTGGACGAGGTGGGAATTCCTGCAGGGAGCGCCCCCGGACAGGGCCTCAGACCCACTCTGCACCTGCGCTGCAGTCCGTGGCCCGCACGCCGTGGCCCGCACAGCGACCATGGCCCATGCACCGTGGCCCATGCACCATGGCCCACACATCAACTGTGGCCCACGCACTGTGGCCCACGCACCGTGGCCCGCACACCATGACCCACACACCGACCGTGACCCGTAGTCCGTGGCCCATGGCCCACGCGCCGTGGCCAGCACCCCGACCGTGGCCCGTAGACCGTGGCCCGTGCACAGCGACCTGTCAGCTACCGGGCACAGGAACTGGCCGGCGCCCCGGGAGCCCAGCTGCTCGCGGGGCGCCCAGGGCCCGGCCCCCCCACGCTCACGTGCCTCACCCTGAGGTCGCGGGGGACGCAGCGCCCTGGGAACCGCTGCGCCCCATTGCTGCACGAGGAGCCCCGTCGGTGAGGCGCTTCCCGGCCGGGCACCTGCAGGGCCGGGCGCAGCGTCCAGCGGAGTCCTCCGGGAGAGGGAACGGGTGCGCGGGGCTCACGGGGGCGCCCAATGCCCGCGGGCGTCGGAGCCCCAAGTAAAGGCTTCCCATGCTGGGCGCGGCTCCCGCTGCCCCCCGGTGCCCCCCAGGGCTCAGCGCGCCGGGCCGGGTCATCCTGCGGGTGGCCTCTGGAGTCGTCCAGCCGACAGCCCGGAGCTCGGCTCTCGCAGGACCTCAGGGCGCCCGCGGCTCCGGCGGCTCCGGCGGCTCCGGCGGCTCCGGTGTCGGACCCGCACGAGCCTCGCCCGGCCAGGCATGAGCCCAGCCTCCCCCGGCGACACAACCACCCCGGTTGTGTTCGGCCCTGGGCTCCGGGCTCCGCGGGGACCTGCAGACCCCGACTTGTCCGAGCCCGAGCTGGGCCCCGCAGCTCCGCAACCGGCGGCCCCTGACCTCCCCTGCGATGCAAGGGACCTCGGCTGCTCGGCCGTGAGGTTGGGCGGCGCGGACACAAACCCTGTTACTCTGCTGGCGCAGGCACGACATCCCCACGGACCCCAAAGAGGCCTCCGCACGCTCTAAACCTTCGTGCTTCTATTTTTATTTTTTAAAAAAGATTTTTTGGGGGGGGGGGGCAAGCAGGGGAGCAGCAGAGGCTGAGGGAGCTGGGGCGGAGGCCAGGACCCCGGGATCACGGCCTGCGCCTCGGGCAGACGCTCAAGCAACTGAGCCACCCAGGTGCCCCTGCGCTGCTATTTTCAATGAATTTTGATTTGGGGGAGGGAACTGCGTGTTCTCAAAATACCAAATTACTTTCAGTAATTACTTTGGTTTTGTTTCTTGTAAAAAAGAAAATACAGCTGGAATTCCTATATTAGGATTAGTATAGGACTCATCATGGGCCCCAGGGCAGGCCGGCTCTAGGTTGTAGCTCTTAGTGTTCTTGTGTTTTCCTTTTTTTTCTCTGAATATGCTATTTAGACACATCTCAGAAGAAATGACCTAGTTAACATATTTAAATAATCTAGTTTTGCTAAAATGGAGCAATATATACCAAACACACATCCTAACAGGACGTTCACAGCAGTTCTCTTTACGCTGAAAACATAAAATGATTAAGTTGTCGCGTTTTGGTTTTGTAGAACCAGGAAACTTACAAACTAACAAGCCTACTCAATGAACAATAAATCGTTCAAAAATACAGACCTTTTAAGGTGAAATATACCTACAGTTTACAGGTTAGTTCTTATGAGCATATGAGGTAAAGAATGATTTCAGTTGACGAAACATTTATCAGGAAATAAAACTAGCAAGTGAAATGCTCTTACAGATGACGTTTATTAAGGAAAAAGCATCCTGAAGGACCAGGACCATCTTCATCAGCCAGCAAATCAGATGAAATACAATAGAATAGAAAGAAAAACTTTCTTTTCCATAAAACCGGAGTCTAGGAATGCTAGTAAATTAATGCGAATATAAAGGCTGCCAGACCAATCTTCTATATAAATACCTCCCAAATTTCCATTTCAGACAGGGATGAGGGATTTAGGGGAGACTGATCTTTGAATCATTTTACCTTCAATTCTTTGTTTCACTGACTTCTGACAGTTTGGTAAATTGGGGGTGGGGGTGGGGGGGTCATTGCATTTAAAAGAAACGCCAAGGTTTGACAAATGCAATCTAGGAAAGATAGTATGAATTCTAAGTGCCTTGCGATTTTCTGTAGTTCCCTGATTTCTACCTCAAAAAGTTATCAGATTTAAAACTGAAGTCATTTCCTGTAGATGGTATAATTTTAGCAAAAAGCATCTTCCAAATTATGAGATAATTAAGGTAACACTAAAACCATAAACCCAGAATTTGAGTCTGATGCCATTTTGTTATTCTGGGTTATCTGGTGTGTGGGTAGGAGGCTGTATGCAGAGATTAACTTTGTTTTTGAAAAAAAAAAAAAAAAGAAAAACTTGAAAATTTTCCAGTCTAATCCTCTGTATCTTCAGTACATTTCAGGAAGCTCCCTCTCTGGAATTGGGTGTCATCGGCCACTGGGATGGTCCACTTCGAAACAGGTCTCCATCCCTCATCCCGCCAACTGCTGTCGCCCACAGAAGGTGCCCCCTCGGACAGCTCGGGGCCGGGCTCCAGCTGAGCAGAGCTGCACCCTCCGCAGAGCTGAAGTCCAGCTCGATGCCCGCAGGAGTCATGGGGCCAGACCGCCCTTGTCACTGCCCAACGTTACTTTTGCAACTCTTCTACCCCAGAACTCTTCTACCTCAGAAGCTATTTCCCTTAAAAATATTAAGATTACAATGCTTAAATGTTCAAGCGATATCCATCAGGTCAAGACTTAAAGGAGAAGCATTAATTTGGAAAAACATAAAAATAAAAAACCTGAACTAGATATTTTCTTATTTTTAAAGAAAGAGGCTCAAATTCCCTGGTTTTAAAATTCAAATTTGACTCCAGTTTAAAAGGAGGAAAAAAAAAAAAAAAGAGTGAAGACAGCTCACATTTCCTAATTCCACAGAAATACTCAAATTCATAGATACTGCTGTACATCTTTATGTCAAATTTTGTTGAACTTTACAATATCAGTGCAGAACAGAAATGGAAAGAAAAGACAGAAACATAAGCCTTCTATTGTTACTTAAGATTAAGTATGACCTCAATCAAAATCAGATTAAAACACTCAACTATCAGGATTGGCTTCTTTTAGGGAATCCTTAAAAAAAATCTACCACTTAGAATAACTTCTGCACACCAACTCTGACTTTTTTTTCTAAATGAGTTCATTCCTCTCGTGTAGCTATGTGAAATTTTTCAGAGTAATTTCACGGGGAGGAAATTGGATACAATTTGGTCCCTTCCCATATGGCAGTGACAGAGACGAACAAATGGGAAGTGGGAAGGGGAGGGAAGAAGACAGAAGAAGTAGAGTGGAGTATAATGGGTAAAAAACAGTTTAAAAAAAAAAAAACACAAAGGAAGGGTAAAGAATTTGAAACCATAACAGGATCAAATTATGTGTGTACCTAACAATTTTATATCTTCAAAAATAAAATGAGAATGTAATTTCACTTAAAATGTACAACATGCAAAGTACTCTATAACGGTAAAAAAATGTACCCCAATATAAATTTTTGTAATTTTCCAATAAATGGCATTTCTGGATCAAAAAATTACCATTATAAACCCTTTAGTCAAATGTTTATTTTTTTGCTTCCAGCATTACAATTTGCTGTGATTCATAAACTTCAATCTAAGTAAGTTTTTAAGACACTGACCTCATACAAATTAGTTAAGTCTTTAGGTCAAACACTTATCGAGCAAAGACCTCCCCCAGCCACCACTCGCCTGGACAATGCTCACTGCCCCCGAACGATTTAAAGTGCATATGAGTTGCTTTGATGAATGGAGACACAGCTGTAGTTTTGCACTAAATTTTCCATTATTGAACTGTATGTTTTTTTCACCTTGATACCTTATGATCACTAGAAAGCTACTCACTTACATGTGTAGCCATATACTATGTTAAATGCCCATTTATAACTGCGAGAAATTCACATTAGACACGCTATTGACTATGATATTATACAAAATCATGGCCACAAAGTTTCTGCATAAGAGATTTACTTCTCTTTCTCTTAAAGAAGAAATATCCCACAGTTCAGATTTACATGAGTAGTGCCTTTTTAAATAAATTAAAAATAAAATGCTGTCCTGTCTGTAAAATTATAAATATTTCTAGCCCATTTTACAGGATGTTAAAATGCTTATAAATGCATTATCTCCTAGTAAATACACACTATGGCACTGAAGCCAGTTCAAAAACAAAAACAAAAAAGCAGCTATCAAATTGGCTTATGGAAACATATAGGGTTATTCAGTATCTCCTACATGGGAAAAATTAAACTAAATAAAGAAAAAAGGCTAAGGAGAGAGAAGAAATTTGACAAAATGGCAACTACTATAACCTAAAAGAGTGAACTGACATGTCTTCCTTCAATGCAGTAAGTAAGCCATTTCTGGAATGAACATTTATGGGTAACTAGGTTGGAAGAGGGTTCCTCTTAGTGCTCAGGGCACAATTATGTAGAAATAATTTCCATATTCTATACGAAAAAAACAGAATGACTGTTTAGAAACCAAGATTTAGCCAGAATGTTCAAGACTGGCAGGTTTTGATGGAGTGAAATCTGCAGTGGTCATAAATTAAAAATCGTAATCTTATGGATTATTATTTTTACCAATGTGAAGACAGGAAACATGATTGCAAAGTACAAGACACCCTGACAGGGTAAGATGAAAAATTATGAACAAGTTAAATAAAATGTTCCCTATTGAAACATAAAAACATGATCTCCCAATTGATTCAACTTGTAATGTCTCTTAGAAGCAGGAAGTAGTATTTAGTTCTGTAGACTGAACTGCCCTTCACATGAAGTATTTCCTCCATCTTAAAAAAAACACCGCTTCTGAATGGCATGGACTCCTTTGGTGTGGGAGAGCAGGCTCGCCGAACTTGTTTCCACGGCTTCCTCGAAGTGATTCATTCCATCAAATCTATAGTATCTCCAAATCTACATGTCGAACTTCGGGATTTCGTTTCTAGAAGGAAAGATCACCACCATGTTATTCATAGCAAAACAGATTTTTGTTTCCTTTTATTCCTTTAGATCACACTAAAGTCATGGAAAACATAAGGTCAAACAATTTCATGGTAGCGTATTAGTGGATAAAAATCAACAGATGAATATTATACGCTATAAACAAGAGGTAAGCAGCCCTACCTCCCTGAGTTTGTTCATATGTTCATTAATACAGTAATGGAGTAAGAATCTCATACGTGCCAAACATCACAAAGCCCTGGAAACACCCTCATTTGTGGTAAAAAAAAAAAAAAAAAAATCACTGCAAGACAATAATAATCAGGGCAGCCCAGGTGGCTCAGCAGTTTAGCGCTGCCTTTGGCCCAGGGCGTGATCCTGGAGCCCCAGGATTGAGTCCCACGTTGGGCTGCCTGCATGGAGCCTGCTTCTCCCTCTACCTGTGACTCTGCCTCTCTGTGTGCCTCTCTCATGAATAAATAAATAAAATCTTTAAAAAAAAGACAATTCTAATAAAAAAAATAAACGGATACTCACTTAATGTATATACCTTACAGCAACCCATATAGTTTTGGGCCAGGCTAGAAAGTGGAGCTATGATTATTAAATAAGACTGTTCCTGACTTGGGGAATCAGTTTAGGCAGGGAGCCAAGTATACCAATAATCATCTATGAGATATAGCATTAGAGCTAATAATAACAAGAGTTAACATTTAAGGAGATCAAGTCCCGCATCAGGCTCCCTGCACGGAGCCTGCTTCACCCTCTGCCTATGTCTCTGCCTCTCATGAATAAATAAAATCTTAAAAAAAAATTAAAAATAAAAAGGAGCATTTGCTCTGTGTCAAGTCCTGTGCTAAGTAAGGGACTTTACATGCACACGCCTGTTTTAAAATCCTCTAATAACTTGGGGCGCCTGGGTGGCTCAGGTGGTTAAGCATCTGCCTTCGGCTCAGGTCATGATCCCAGGGTCCTGGGATCAAGCCCCGCATCAGCTCCCTGCTCAGAGGGGAGTCTGCTTCTCCCTCTCCCTCTGCCCATCCCCCCACCACCTTGTTCATGCTTGCTCTGTCACTCTCTCAAATAAATAAATAAAATCTTTAAAAAAAAATTCTCTAATAACTCAGTCATTTCCATTTCACATATGAGAAGACTGAAGTTTGAAGAAATTAACCAACCTGCCCAAAGTTACATAGCTAGAACTGATGAAGCCAGAATAGATCCCAGACCCCAAGCTCCTAACTATTACAATGTCCTATAAGGCTAATTCTGGGAACAAAAATATCAGATCTACGGACTCCTGAGGTCCAGCAAGACTTCACTGAGGATACAATAGCTATACAAGGCTTGAAAGTAGTGAGTTTTCCAGAGATGATGATGAAAAGGACCCAGACAGGAGAAGGAGCATGAGCGGTTGGGGAGCCTGAGAAGTATGTACTGGCAGTACGGTGTAGTGAGTCACAGAAGTTGCAAAAAGGAGAGGATTAGTAACGAGGCTGGAAAGGCAAGCAGAAACCAAGTTGTGAAAAAATTTAAATGCTCGTTTAAGGAACTTCAAGTCAAAAACAACAGAAAGTATCTTTATTACATGCCTACCCTGCGCCAGGCACCGGGTACACAACAACATACAGGAAAAAAGCAGTCCCTGCCTTGGATGAACTTTTTTGTCTAGTGAGGAAACGCAGGCAGATAAGCAGGAAATTTTAACAGCCTGCTACTTAGAGAGCAAGGTAAAGGTCTTGGGATTTTATCTGTATGGGTACAAAACTGAGGGACACCTAACTCACTCTGTGGGGGAATTAAAAGTGTAATAAGATGTAATATAAAGACACTGTGAAAACGGAGGGCAGAGAGAACACACAAAACTAACTATATAACTAATCCAGATCTATCAAAGAGGAAATAAATAACATTTAAGTCTGGAGAAGCAATTTAAGACTTTTGTATAGAAATATGGCAGTAAATATAAACAAAATACTAAAAATGGTTATCTCTGAGCAGAAGGATTGAGGAGGGTGAGGCAAGTGACACTTCTATTGCTAAGCTTTTCAGTTGTTTAACCTTACCCATTTTGTGTGTTATTTGATAAAAATTGTAAAAATAGGGGTGCCTGACTGGCTCAGTTGGAAGAGCATGTGTGACTCGATCTTAAGTTCAAGTCCCATGTTGGATGTAGAGATTACTTAAATTAATATTACATAAATGGATAAAGAAATCAATATGGGGAAAAAACTCTTCTAAGAGATTCTGATAATCGGTCAGGATTAATAATACCTAACTTAAAAAATAAAAGATAATATCCTAGGGAGGGCACCTGGGTGCTCAGGTCATGATCGAAAAATCCCAGGATCAAGGCCCATGTCAGGCTCTGTGCTCAGCGGGAAGCCTGTTTCTCCCCCTCCCTTAGCCCCTCCTCACTCATGCTCGCTCTCTCACTCTCTCTCAAATAAATAAAATCTAAAAACATCCTACGAACATTTGTATATTCCTCTCCTGGGTGGTTCAGCGGTTGAGCGTCTCTGCCTTCAGCCCAGGGTGTGACCCTGGGGTCCCGGGATCGAGTACCGCATCAGGCTCCCCACAGGGAGCCTGCTTCTCCCTCTGCTGTGTCTTTGTCTCTTTCTATGTCTCTCATGAATGAATGAATGAATGAATGAATGAATGAATAATATAATAAAATCTTTAAAGGAATTCTTTATTTATTTATTTATTTATTTATTTATTTATTTATTTATTTCATTCATTCATTCATTCATTCATTCATAGAGACACAGCTAGAGAGAGAGAGGCAGAGACACAGGCAGAGGGAGAAGCAGGCACTATAGGCACTATGCAGGGAGCCTAATGTGGGACTCGATCCCGGGTCTCCAGGATCACGCCCTGGGCTGCAGGCAGCGCTAAACCGCTGTGCCACCGGGGCTGCCCTTTAAAGGAATTCAATTATTAAGATGAAAATATGATGTAATACTGGAGTTTAGCTCCAGATACAGCATTCTATCTACTGAGTGTGCACCGAGATTTTTCTTATTAGTTTCGTTCAAGTATACCTGGGGGTACTTTCCTCTTGGATCCTAATGCAAGAATGGCCAGGGGACCCCCAAACATGGGGGTACATTCTTTTTTCTCAATGTTCTCATTACCTTAAACTATGTGCTCCATCTAGAATTCCCTAAATTCAGTACAGAATAAACAAAGATTTCCTCAAACAGAAACAAAACTGAATTTTATTTTCCCTTTCTAATTCTCCCTAACCCATCCCAATATCACTTGAAAAGTTTAGCTATTAATAGAAAATCTGAAATTATTCTCTCTAAAAAAAACACTATATAACAAATAAATAAATAAAATAAATAAAAATAAATAAAAATTTAGTCTCAAGAAAAAAACTAAACAGTTGATTATGTTTTAAGATCAAGTTTTTAGAGAGAAAACCATCAAATCCCTAAAACGTAATGTGCCAAATACAAAGAAGAAACACACAAAATATTTGCTGAATAAATAAAAAAAAGCATTAATATCCTTAGATTTCAATGTTTAGTACCTACCAAGAGATCACGTGCATAGCAGAAACTGAATCAATATTGTTAATAGAATTAAAAATCAATTAACTGGTATTCAACTTATAATTTTCATTCATTTGTTTAATACTTACTTTTTTTATGATTTTATTTATTTGACAGAGAGAGAGCAAGCACAAGCAGGAAGAGCAGCAGAGGAAGGAGAAGCAGGCTCCCGCTGAGCAGGGAGCCCTATGTGGGGCTCGACATCACGTCCTGAGCCACCAAGAGTCAGATGCCCAACGGACTGTGCTACCCAGGTGCCCCTCAACAAATACTTATTGTTTACTCTGTCCCAGGCACTCTCCAATTCAAACATTTTACAGACAAATTTATTTCAAAACTCACTATGGACAGGTAAAAACCACACCGTGATTTACTTTGCAATACTACAGACTCAAGAAAATGCTACAGGAGGATGCAATTCAAGAAGCAAAAGACAGAGTAAAGAGCAGAACATTTAACTGGAATACTGCTCATTAGGAATTTGCAAATACTACAGCATCTTCCCACTGAATTAATTCTCAATAGAATTATTGCCTCCCAAACAAAAAACTACTTGGAGGGACGTGAGAAGGGTCTATCGACAGACTGAAATATAGAAGTAGCACCAAAATGTTTTAATTAACAGTTCAAAGAACTTCAAAATAAAACAAAATATATTTCACATTTATAATATGGGACTTCATAAATTCGCTTCCATTATTTTTTATGTTTTTACATAGAACTATCCAAGTTATAGATTTTATGCCAAAAATACTATCTAGTCTCAAAATTAGATCAATGGCATTACTTAACAGAGATGGCTATACTGCTAAATTTCATCACTGAGTGTGATCTTCCAAAGTAATTCAATAATTATTAAATTTAAACTTAGAAGGCAACCATGCTAGAGTACTTTTCAAAAAGAAGGGGATACGCCAAAATTTTAGTTTTCAAAAGAAAATCAGCTGATTTTCATAACAAGAAAAAAGAATCACATTCATGCACTCTCTTGGTTTGGTGCCTCAACAATGAAGAACTTTTCCTCTAAGATAAATTAAGCCTTATTACCTTAGAGAGGTTTCTAACCTGAGAATATGGGTTAAACTTTGCTTCCTGGTTTAAAGATTTAAAATTCAAAAACACGTATGAATTAGTTGTCTATTAAAGGTTTAATAGCTTCTAATTAAAGCACAAAGTTAGCTAAACAAAACAATAAACTTATTTGATTGTGATAAGAGTAAATATAAGAACGACCAATTTGTTAACTTAAATCTGGTTTCTGACTTACTGTTTCTATTCCAGAGTAAAGCTAAGGGGCATCTGGGTGGCTCAGGGATTGAGCGTCTGCCTCTGGCCCAGGGCATGACCCTAGGGTCCCGAGATCGAGTCCCACATCAGGTTCCCCCACAGGGAGCCTGCTTCTCCCTCTGCCTGTGTCTCTGCCTCTCTCTCTGTGTGTCTCACGAATGAATAAATACAATCTTAAAAAAAAAATAAAGGGGGAGCTGCAGAGGGAGGGGGAGAAGCAGGCTCCCTACTGAGAAGGGAGCCCAACGTGGGGCTCGATCCCAGGACTCTGGGATCAAAAGCTGAGCTGAAGGCAGCCACTTACTTAACAGACTGAGGGGCCCCTTCTAGGAATCTTTTTTTTTTTTTTTTAATTTTTATTTATTTATGATAGTCACAGAGAGAGGCAGAGACACAGGCAGAGGGAGAAGCAGGCTCCATGCACTGGGAGCCCGACGTGGGATTCGATCCCGGGTCTCCAGGATCGCACCCTGGGCCAAAGGCAGGCGCCAAACCGCTGCACCACCCAGGGATCCCGGAATCTTCTTAAATGAACAAAATGAATGTTACTTCAAGGAAAACAACATTTGTTGCTAATGGTAAAATGCAAGGTTTCAAATGAAAATCAGAATGCTAAAAAACTTGTATCTACTACCGTGACCCTGAGAGCTTCCCAATACTTAGAAGCATATCACCATTTCAAAGATGGGCATAAACTCAGTTTATTAGTATTTTCCAAATGACCAAATCATAACAATCTGGAATCATGCATGGCTTAAAAGATCCAACGTACAAAGACAATGGATTTTAAAGTACCAGTGTATAGTAGATAATTAATCCTACCTACAAAGAGGTCTGGCCTTGGCCCTTGGCCACTGGGAGGTGATCTCTAGGCCCTTGGAATGTCCTGATAATTCTGTCTTTATCTTTGGCCACACAGTATATGCTATATATCCAGGAGAGACTAGAGACTTAAAGTGTCACTTTTTCTTAGGAAAGGCTAGAGGTGAAAGGTTGGCCACCATCAACAAAATCTCTGGACATCAAGGTTCAGTTAAGCTTCCCTGGTTGGCAATACTCTGTGCAAACTGTCACATATCATAGCCAGGAAAATAACGGTGTCCATGACTCCAAGGGGAGAGGACAACTGAAATTTTGTGTCTGGAACTCTGTCCTATGCACCTCTTCCCTTGGCTAGTTTTAATCTGTATCTTTTCATTGTAATAAATCATAACCATGAGTATAAAAAGCATTCAGTGGGGGCACATGGGTGGTACAGCAGGTCAAGTGCCCGACTCTGGTTTTGGCTCTGGTCATGACCTGAAGTTATCTTAAGATCAAGCCCTGCGTTGGGCTCTGTGCTCAGTGTGGAGTCTGCTTGGGATTCTCTCTCCCTCTCCCCCTATGCCCCTCCTGCTTATGCTCTCTCTCTCTAAATAATCTTTTTAAAAATAAATAAATAAAAGTATTCAATGAGGGATCTCTGGGTGGCGCAGCGGTTTAGCGCCTGCCTTTGGCCCAGGGCACGATCCTGGAGACCCGGGATCGAATCCCACGTCGGGTTCCCGGTGCATGGGGCCTACTTCTCCTTCTGCCTGTGTCTCTGCCTCTCTCTCTCATTGTGTGTGACTATCATAAATAAAGAAAAAAAAAAATTTAAATCTTTAAAAAAAAAAAGTATTCAATGAGTTTTGTGAGTCCTTTTTGTGAATTATCAAACCTGAGGGTAAAATGAGTAACCACTTGAAATTTGCAACTGGCGTCAGAAATGAGGGTGATCTTGTGGACTGTGCCCCCTAACTTCACAAACAGCATGTGAAAAGTTCTCTGATATAGTTTCAGATTCCACATTACAACTAAGCTTTAAGAGGCTACCAGTTGTTAGTATTGATGTACTATCCAAAGAAAATATCACAATTATCTGAAAAGGCTGTAAGGATACTTTTAAAGATTCCTCCCTTTTCTTCATATCCATCAATCAAAACAATATATGTCAACAGAATGAATGCAGAAGCAAATATGGGAATACAGCGGTCTTAGATTTTGGCAAAAATGTAAAACAATACCACTGTTTTCACTTTTTTTTTTTTTCCCCATTTTGGAAACTATAGTTACTTTCACTAAAATGTTATTTATATTAACATGTAATAGTTTATTATAGTTCTTAAACAAATATTTTTAAAACCTTCAGTTTTAATTTGTGATTTAGTTAAATATCAATAAATATTAATTAAAATAAATAAAAGCTCTTTGGGTCCTGAATAATTCTTAAGAATATAAAGAATCTTAAGATGAAAATATTTGAGAATTGCTCATCTACAAACTTGAAAAGCATGTTGTCAACTATAATATTAACATAAACAAAATCATATTATTTGAAGTGCTTCTATTAATCTGGTACCTAGAGTCCAAAAGAAAAAATAATAAGTACTGACAAAAATGTTTCCTTTCAACTTTTGTGATTTCCCTTCAACTTTTAACAAAACTAACGAATGGTCAACATCAACTAAAGAAAATACATTGCCAAAAAAAAAAAAAAAGAAAATACATTGCCTTCAACAAGCTATGTATGTTACAGATCATTTATAAGTTTTATTTATTGCAAAAACTTGAACTCAAGAGTCAATAAATGACAATCTGAGAACACTAAGATATTCTTAAAGATAGTCTTATCAGGTAATATTTCAGTAAAACCAGGTAATATTTCAGTAAAAAACCAATAGGCTCCAACTGAACAGAAGCAAAAAAGAAAATACAAATTAATGACAGATGGAGTAAAACGAAGATATATGTATATGTTCAAGGTCACACTGGTTTTTCAAACTTTTGAAGAGAATCTAGTTTCCCTTTCACCTTTTTCTAGAAACTCTCAAAATGCTTTTTATTTCGAAACAAAAAATCTTTGACTACTTTAGAATAAGCAAGCAGTGTAGAATAGTGGTTGAAAGAAGAGAATTTGGAATTGACCAATGAAGGTTGAAATCTCAAACCCTTACTTACTTCCTTTAGTAAATCACCCAACTTCTCTAACCCAGTGATTTTTCCTGCTCACAACTACCAGTCATGCACCATGAGGTTACTGAGAAGATAAACATACACCTGTGATATAATCAGCATAGTGACACAGACACAGTACTCAAGAAAACAGCTGGCATTATGATTATTATGAATATATCTTACTTTCAGTTCCTTCTCAAGTCTATCTACTTCAGCTCCTAAAGTGTCAATAATATTTTCTCCATGTTTAAGCATGAAGGTCTCTAGTTCTTCAGGAGTTTTCACTTCTTGAATTTCCTATAAAGAAAATGATAGCAGGAAGACAAAATAACTTTTTAAAAAATCATAGTAGTACACTGATGATTTCTTTTAAAAATTATAGCACCATTAAGTCTAATGAAAACTTTCATGCTATATAGGTGATGGACCACTTCTGAAAAAAATTTAATTCCACAAGAAATTAAGTATAATACTTTACAGAGAGAGCATTACAAAATTAGTAGGAAAAGAACAGACTATTCAGTAAGTTGTGCCAGGGCAATTATTTTTCTACAGGAAAAAAAAGATTAAACCCCTAGGTAGATCATTGAACAAACAAACAAAAAAATTCTTTAAGTGAAATAAAAAAAAAAAAAATTCAGGGTAGAAAACCACAAAACTTTTAGAAAAAAAAGGAGACTATTTTTATGATACTGGAATAAGGAAGTATTTCTCAAGCAAGATAATAAAAAAGCCTTGAGAAAAAAATTATAAATTGGACATAAAGTCAAACACACTAAACCTTCTGTACAACAACAAAGTGAAATGGTAAATCACAAACTAGTAAAAGATATCTGCATATACACAACTGAGGAAGGATTAGTGCAATATATTAAAAATAAAATGTTTGTTAATTTGCCAAAATAACAGAAATTAAATAAACAAGCAAGTAGAAGAAATCCCAATGGTCAATAAATTTCAATGCTTGCTAACTTCACTACTACCAGGGGAAAGAGAAATCATAATTAAATACAAATTGTAATTTTCATATCAATTGTAACGACAAAAATTTCAAAACTGTCAATATAATACAATCTAATAAGAATGTGAAGCAATAGAAACTTTGATGTACAGACAGTGGAAATTAAATTGACACACTTTGGCGAAAAATTTGCCAATATCTAAGGAAGCTGAAGGTAAGTTTGTTTTGTTTTGTTTTTAGGTAAGCTCCACACGCAGCATGGAGCCCAATACGGGGCCTGAACTCACGACGCTGAGATGGAGACCTGAGTGGAAATCAAGAGTTGGACACTTAGCCTCCAGCCACTCAGGGCCTCAGGTTGACTCTACGGCCCAACTATTTTATATCTAGCTGTACGGTACCCTAAATATATTCTTACATATTTGAACAAGGAAATACACAAGAATGCCATTGTGGACATAAATGCCCATCAAATGAAGACTGGATAAAAACACTGCATTATATTCATGGGAGAATATCATGTACAATTAAAATAAACTAGAATATTAATATATGCTAATATATTAGAAGTTACTATGAACACATGTATGCGTGTATATGTTAACATGGAGGAATCTCAAAACCATGCTGCTAACCCGAGAGAGGAAATCGATGGTATGATACCATTTACATCAATTTTTAAATATCCAAAATGCTACTATATACTATGCTAAGAAAAGTGTGATGAAAGGTATGAAAACTGAATGGAGGGGCGCCCGGGGTAGCTCAGTCAGTTAAGCAACTGCCTTCGGCTCAGGTCATGATCCCGGGATCCTGGGATCGAGCCTCACATCTGGCTCCCTGCTCAGCGGAGAGTCTGCTTCTCCTCTCCTCCCCTCTCTTGCTATCTCTGGCACTATCTCTGTCTCTCATAAACAAATAAACAAATAAAAAATAGTATTTTAAAAACTGAATGGAAATGACAACACTAAATTCAAGACAATTTTTAGTCGTAGGGATGGAGGAAGAAGAATGGGACCTAGAAGGGGAAAACAAGGGGTTCATCTGTTTTTTAACAACTTATTTCCTTTTTCAAGATCCTAAGCAAAGATAGTAGACTAAAATGTTAAAATTTGACAAAGGCAAGTGGGTAACCTTTGCACTGTTCATTATATTATCTTCTAAAATAATATAGTTTGCTCCTCTGCTGTCTCCTCCCACCTATTCTACAGCAAATAAAACGGTCTCTCTCCAATTTTGGAACCCTAAGAAGTTGAAAGCCTAACTGACTTTAAGACCTGTAAAAGTTTCTTTTTATTTACTTAAAAAGTTATTTTTCTAACCCTTGACTATTTAAGAAAACAGTGAGTATATAAACTTACCTGTAGCATTTGGTCAAAATCTTGTTTCTCCAAATATGATCTTGTAACAACTCGTCCATCAAAATCTACTTCTGCCTTAAATCTTACTTTCCCTAATCCCAGATCTGTGGCTTTAACATCATGAATTGCCCTGCAATCAATAACAATGCACATAAATTTATATACGCTATGCACACATACACATTTTAATGTTACAAAGTACAGAATTTTTTTTTCCCCATCAGTGATGAAAATACACCAAAACAGGTTTCAGTATTCACCATTAAGTGCCATCTACAACTATCCAAACAAACGTCCATTTAGATATTTTTGCATAATGCCGAAGATGCAAACTTAATATATATTATTTTATGGTTTGTATATACATGAATTATATAGTTTGTGGATTAAAAAATTAACTCTAAATCTTTTTTCCACAATGTTGTCATATGGTCTTATAATCCTTTTTTAAAAAGTTTCTTTAAAAGCCTTCATACACATCTGTGAAGTACTCTATTGGAATGAAGTTAATAATAACTACCTAAAAGGATTTGATATGGTAAATAATAACCAACACATACATAAAATGTTTCACATGGATGCAACTACATGGTAGGCATTTAATGAATGGAATTCCGAATGTAGATAAGTTGGCACCTTTACAGATTATAAAACTGCCCCAGAGGGGCCTAAGCGACTTGCCTATGGTAATTCAGCTAGTCCACAGCAGACGCAGGACTCCCCTCCAGATCTTTAGACACTCAAACAGAGTGGTTTTATTTATTATTTATTTTTATTTATTATTATTATTTATTATTATACCATTCCGTCTCCCAGAAAGGGAAGCCGATATTCTAGGGTTGTAGCTGCTTTTCACCTCTTCTGCCCTAACCCTCAGTAATCAATCTTCTGTAGAAAACCACTGAGAAATTCTATTCTATGATAACCACTATTAACATCTTTTCTTTATGGGATATATAAAATAAAAAACACTCTGAATCCTGGGAATATAGAAAGCTTTAGGAAAACAAACATAAACGAGACTCCAAATACTCAAAACATCCGACCCTAATTTCTGAGTGATCCTGAGCAAGTTACTAAATACTGAGTCTAAAATTCTTTAGCCATAGCACTATAGAAGCATCTTTATCAACTAGGATAAAAATAAAAATGATTTAATAAAGTTATATATGCGCAAAATGAAACAAAACTTGTCCAGGCTGGCAAGAAGCTATACACTTTTTTCTTTTTAAAAAAGTGTATCTGCCTTAGTCCTAACAAAATACAAACTTCATTATTTTACTAATACTAAATTGCAGTAAATGCAAATATTCACATACTGTTTCCTTATGTTCTTATACATAAGTAACTGCAGATAGAAAAGTGTTTGTAATAAGCTGCTTCTCTGCCACAGCTCCTGAAGACCCTACATCCTGCCCTCAAACCCTCACACAATCCCCTCTCTGTGAATGTGGGCTAGAGCTAAGGGCTTGTAACCAAGGGAACATGGCAAAGTGAGAAACTATCATTTCTAAGATTAGATGACGAATCTGTGACTTTACTGTGCACGCTAGGAGGAAGTAAGCTGCCATGTTGGAGAAGCCCGTGCCATAAGGAACCAAATCCTGTCAACAATTACAGGAGCAGGCTTAGAAGCAGATCCCTCCCCAGGACACGCCTCTGGTCCCAACCAACATGTTGACTGCAGTCATGACCTGAGCTAAAGGCGGACGCTTACCCGACTGAGCCACCCAGGCGCCCAAATAACCTTGTAAATAACCAGTGCCCAAAGGAGAAATCAAAAGTGAAATCAGATAATACTTTGGAATGAATGAAAATGAAGATACAACATACCAAACTGTATAGGATACAGTGAAAGTAATAGAAGGAAATTTCTAACTATAAAAGCCTACTTTTTTTTAAAAAAGGTTATCAAATGAAAAACTTAAACTACCATCTTAAGATACTGGAAAGAAAAGCAAGCTAAACCTAAAGCATGCAGAAGAAAGGAAATAATATAGATCAGAGCAGAAATTGATGAAATAGAGAAAAAACCAAAATCAAACTAAAAGCTGGTTTTCTGAAAAGATCAAAACTGACAAACCTTTAGCTAGACTGGCCAAGAAAAAAGGAGAGAAGACAAATTACTAGAGTCAGAAGTGAAAGAAATATTACCACCAACCCTAAAGAAATAGAAAGGATTATAAAGGAAAATTAGGAACAGTTCTATGCCAACAAATTAGATAACTTTTAGAACTGATGCACAAATTCCTAGAAAAACATAAAACTATTGAAACTGACTTGAGAAGAAACAGACAATCTGAAGGGACCTGTAAAAAGTAAATAGGTAGAGTAAGTATTTAAAAAACTACCCACACAGAAAAGCCCATGCCCAGAGAACACTGCTGGCCAATTCTACCAAACATTAAAAGAAGAAATAATACCAATTCTTCACAAGCTTTTCTAAAAAATTGAAGAGAAGACTTCCCAACTCATTCTGTATTGTCAATATTACCTTCATACCAAAACCAGACCAAGGTATTACGAGGAAAGGATATTAACATGGATTAATCAAGTACTAAGTCTAATAATACTGATTCTAAGAACACTCAACTTCTAAACTAGATCTAGCTAGGTATTTTTCCAAATTAAAAATGTAAGGTTTGGAATATAAATCTAGTAAAATTTACTCATTTGTTTTACTGATTCAGATATACAGGTCATTATTAAAAGATTTAACTTAGATTCTGGTTATAAGGGGGGTGCCTGGGTGGCTGAGTCTGTTAAAAGCATTCCACTCTTGATTTTGGCTCCGGTCACGATCTCAGGGCTGTGGGATCATGCCCCAAGGCAGGCTCCATGCTCAGTGGGAAGTCTGCTTGAGATTCTTTCCCTCTGCCCACCCCCCAACTTGTATTTTCTATAAATAAATAAATCTTTTTTAAAAAAAAGATATGGTTATAACACAGAAGAAAAACGCATTCTTCTAAAGTTCAACCTACATATGTAGCTAGTAGGAAATTGAGATTTTTAAAGGCTTACTCTTTCCATATCACTCTGAAGCTTGAATTTCACTAAAAAGTACTAATTAGAACGCTGTATCTCTTTTGATTACCTGATTACCCCTTAAGTCCTCAGTTCTTCTTCTTCTTCTTCTTTTTTTTTTTTTTTTTTTTTTTTTTTTTTTTTTTTTTTTAAGTAAACTCTACCCCTAATGGGGGGCTTGGAACTCACAACTCAGAGATTAAGAGTTGCATACTCTACTGACTGAGCCAGCCAGGTGCCCCGTCAAGTTTTTCATCTTTATATCATTTAAAAGATAAAGACAATAATGAAAAACTTTTAAAATAAACTAAAACAAGAAGTCTATTTTCAAAAGGAGTATAAATTATATTCAATTTGGTAATCACTCCCTTATTGAATAAAAATCTTCTTAAATTTAACATAGCAATTTGTAATTATAATACAAATATAGGGAAAATATAAATATGAAGGTTCCACATACGTACTTCTACATTAAGGAGACAACTGCTTACAAACTTCTGTTCCCATTCTATCATCTAATTGTTCCTTATTCTAAAAATTAAAGATACACAGAATTTAAAAGTAAACAGGGAGTTTCCTAAATGCTTTCACTTGTTTTCTTATAAGGTTGCAAGTCTGAAAAGTCATAGATTAAAAACTTCTATCTAAAGGCTAGGGAACTACAAACCCTTTTGGAAGTATTTATAAAGCAAGCATTTCTATTTCATAATATATTTTTGTAAACTTTAGCACCATCATTGGAATAAGCTGACCTTACTGATGGGTCGTTCTCCAGAAGTTCAGTAAGCCGCTGCACTTGTTCTGGCTGGATGGATCGCCCTAAGAGTGCTTCTGTGTTAGTGTAGATGAGGAATGCTGAGACCACGCCTAGTAACGTGCCCACACCCAAAGAACCTAGGCTGTCATACAGCGGATTACCTAAATAAAGCACAGAAGTCAATAAATTAACATTTTCTATTATTTCAGTCAGCTTTAATGAGAAAAGAACCAGAATTACTAAAGCAAAGGACCTGAAATTCCTTCCTTTCTTTTAATGACCTTCTCCTAATAGGTTTACTATACTACACCAAAATGGGAATGCTACAATATGCTTCACATTATATAGGAGTATTATGTGGTTTAAGTATTTAGGATCTATTTCTTGATTCTGGTCATTACATGAGTGAGAGTTCTAGATCATTTTAGATTAAAGATGACATACACATACTAATAATATAATAGAATCCATTTCTTTTTGATATATCGGCTCTTTTCCTGCCCATACAGACAACACTGTGAGATCAAAAGCTGAATAAAATAACCACATTTTGTCCCTTATTCTTATCAAGGTTCTGTGAGAGAATTAAGCCATACAAAAAATGATATGGATCATTCTTTTCATTCAACCAAGGATGATACATAGCCAGTACCATTCTAGATACAAAGGAGAGAGGTTAGTTGGTTGCATGCTACAGGTACCTTAGAACAGTGGTTCTCAAAGTACAATTCCTTAATCAGCAGCATCAGCATCACTTGAGAACTTGGTAAAAATCAAGTTCTTAGACCTCACCTAAGGCTTTGAATCAGAAAGCCCGGAGTTGGGACCAGCATTCTTGGTCTTCCCAAACCCTCCAGGTGATTCTGATTCTAAAGTATGCCTCAGGTTGTTAGTTTTGATTTTTGTTTTTTTTTTCTTTTTAAGATTTTATTTATTTATTTGAGAGAGCAAGAGTGAGCAGAAGAGAGAGAACACAATTGAGGAGGGGTAGGGGAGAAGCAGACTCGCCACTGAGCAGGGAGCCTGACACGGGGGGGGGGGGGGGGGGGTGAGGGGTGAGGGGGGGGGGCCTTGCTCCCAGGACTCCAGAATCATGATCTGAGCCGAAGGCAGATGCTTAACCCACTGAGCCAACCAGGTGCCCAGACTGTTAGGTCTTAATCCTCTCCCAGAACCAATGAGAAGAGTTGATTTATTATCTTTGAATGTGTAGGTTAATATTTATAAAACAGACATCAATAGAGTTTAAATTTTATAATAAATTTTACATACAAGACTTTTAGAATTCTTTTTATTCTAAAGATAAAATGTCAATATTAAATTTACCTTTCTTAATGCTTGATAAAACATACATTTTACTTAAAAAAGTCAATTTACATACTAGTTTTATTAACATTTAGTCAGAATATAGCACTAAAAAAGTAAAGCGACTAAATCTGTACTAAAGTATTAAAAACGATCCGTTTGTAAAGTGTAATCTACTAGGAGGTTTGTAATTACACAGCTCAAAATCAAATACTGTTCTTTGAAACTTCAAATTTATCTAATTATTTAACAGTATACATGTATAAGTAATCCTACAGAAATCACAGAAATATTATTTGCAAAGTATTTATTTCTTGGAATGTTATTCAATTTAAATGAATTAATTTAGCTGATTAAATAAAACAATGTGAAACTCTTAACACAAAAATTTATGTAAGTTTGGGACACCTTGGTGGATCATTCAGTTAAGTGCCTGCTGCCCTCAGCCCAGGTCATGATCCCAGAGTCCTGGGAGCAAGCCCCATGTCAGGCTCCCTGCTCAGTGAGGAGTCTGCTTCTCCCTATGCCCCTCCCCGACTTGTTCTCTCTGCCTCTCTCTCCTCCTCTTCCCTCCCTTCATAAAAAATAAATGAACAAATCTTTAAAAATATATAAATAAAAATTTAAAAATTTACATAAGCTTGACTATTTTTATTATTATACAAAAGAAAATATTCTATTAAAAGCTGACTTATTCATCAAATGACACTTAAAATTTTGCTAAGTAATAATTTGTCTAAGATGTCTAAAATGGTAAGGTCAATTAGAAAAACAATCAGAAACATTTTGGATCACAGTGAACATAAGAGAAGGCTGGTTTAGTCTTAAGATGTAATTTAAAATGATAAATAAATAGATAGATAAATAGATAGATTAGATAGATAGAGACCCATTCATATTTCAAGTATTTTAAGAACCACTGTAGAACTGTGGAAGCTCATCACCTAAAATTATTTCAAATGTACAAAGCAAATGGATAAGCATGGAAGAATTTTCATTCCAAGAGAATTCCAACCTCAGAAATGGGGATCTTTTCATACTATAAGGTCTTCAAAATAATGAACTAGCTACCAAAATGAGGATAAAAGCAACTAGAGAGTCCAGGAAACAGGAAAGTGACAGCAGTTATTATTGGCCCTAGCAGTGAAAGACAAATGAACAAGAGCTACAATATGTATTTACAACTTTAGAGTTTATTAAAGTTCTCTTCCATTTATTATCTTAATAAATCTGCAAGGTCACTAGGCCAAACAGCAATACTAAGCTCAGAGTAGCTGCATAATTTATTAAGCCACAGCTAGAAAGGTTTATTAGCACATTAGAAATGCTCTAACAACAGCCTACTTTATCTTAAACTAAGAGAAAATTTCTGAGAGAGAACTCTGAAGACTTTAACTGTCTTATCTGTCTTACACAAATAAATGGTTAGTATGAAATTAGTATTTAACGATCTACTGGTTTAAAATTATTCAAAGATATAAAAGAAAATGCCCACATATTAGAGAGTTAAAGTAGTCCAAATAAATCACCCATAATTTAAGAAATATTTACCTGTTATAGAAGTAAGGCCCATACAGGTAGCTGCTATGGTCACTCCCAAGACTGCTGCAGTATCCTCCAGCAATATAACATTTGTACTAGGATCTCGACTTTCCATTACTTAATCATTAGGGTAGAGACAAGAAAAGAAACTTTCTCAAATTCTAATTTGATACTATCAGGTAACATTTTAACAAGTATCCACTTAAAATTAAGATATAAATTAAGATTAAAAAATGTATAAGATCCTGATTTTAAAAATCCTGTTCAATGTAAACATAATTTATTGGTTTAAATGTTGACAGTAATTTAAAGTCAAATTACTAAAAAAAATAAAGTCAAATTACTTTCTCTAGTTATATAAACATATACAAAAATACTCTAATTCACTTAAGTTAAAATTCAAATATAAAGTATTCATGTTCATATCACACGTTTCTCTTTTTATTTTATTTATTTATTTTTCATTTCTCTTTTTAAAAGAGATGATATATAATGTAAGAGACACACAGGGAAGACTTTGAAATATATTTTGTACACCTCTAAAAGGAAAAAGCAATAGTACTGGGCAATTTTCGAAAACAAAGGAGATGAAGTAAGAAACCTATTTTCTAAGATACATACCATACTTATAAAATGACATTCCTTTAGCCCGAGCACTTCTACGAAGTTCATTTACAGCAACAAGAAGTGTTGCTGAAAGAAAAGCATTCATATCAGCAAGAAAAAAACTTTATGCCTCCAAATTTTAAAGATGGCATCTCAAAATAAATAGGAACAACACTTTTAATGCCAGGGTTGTCAATTAAGAAAAGTTCTGTATTAACTGGTCATTATCAAGACTCCAATTATCATCACAATACAAGGAATCCCTATTTCTAAATAATAATAATTTATAGGACGCCTGGATGGCTCCGCGGTTGGGCATCTGCCTTCGTTCGGATCACGGTATGATCCCAGGATCCGGGGTTGAGTCCCACATCGGGCTCCCTCCACGTAGCCTGCTTCTCTCTCTGCCTGTGTTTCTGCCTCTGTGTCTCTCATGAAAAAATAAATAAATCCAAAAAAAAACCAAAAACAAAAAACATAGTAATTTAAGTATCATTACCACAACCTTAATGACCGTAATTTATTGGACAGCAACTAGCTGGCAGGCACCACAAGCACAATCATGTTTGATCCTCCCAACCTTCTGAGGCAGGTAGTATCAGTACCATCTTACAGACTCTCAAAGATGAAGGGAACACTATGCGTAGAAAATGACAATGTACTAGAATAAGTATACTATGAATCTAGCAATGAGTTAGGCAGTTTCCTGCATGAGGTAGCACTTCTCTACTACAGTTGAAACTTGAGGAAACTGAACTATTTTATTGCAAAGAGTCGGCCTTTCATGATTAACACTACTAAAACCTGATTTTTATTAATTTATTCTTTATTTTTTAAAAGACTTTATTTATTTATTTACTTATGAGAGACACAGAGAAAAAGGCAGAGACAGAGGCAGAGGGAGAAGCAGGCTCCATGCAGGGAGCCCGATGTGGGACCCAATCCTGGGACCTCAGGACCACGACCCAAGCTGAAGGCATACGCTCAATCATTGAGCCACCCAGGTGTCATTTATTTTTTTTTTAAAAGATTTCAGGGATAGGGAAAAGAAGCAGGCTCCCCACTGAGCAGGGAGCCCAATGTGGGGATCAATCCCGGGACCCTGAGATCATCACCTGAGCTGAAGGTAGTCACTTAACTGACTTGAGCCTCGCGGGCACCCCACTAAAACCAGATTTTTAAAAACTCAGTATATAGTTATGTTTTCACACTCCATTCCGAATGTTCTGAGTGTTATGATTAAGACACTCAAGAACAAAAAAATAGCTTTTCTCTTGCCCCCATCCATTATAGTAATAACCACAGTTCATTATACAAAGAATTTTCTCGCTCAAAGTAGATTTCTATTTCCACAGTTTCTCTTTAATCAGTGGAATTTAGCAATTTATAAAAATGGACTGAATATATATTACTAAATTAAGAATAAAGAGATACTGTAACAGTACATACCTCCTTCGGATGCTAATGATCCCGCTAAAATACAATATGCCTAGAAAATAAGTATTAAAGTGTAAGTTCATATTTTTTAGAGAATCATAATGATTCATGCATAAAGTTTATAATGTTTAAAATGGAAACATAAATTCAAATCCTAGCCAGATAAGGACACAGCTCAAATGAGGGCAATGAGATAGTGTATCTTCATAAAAGGAAAAAAATAAAAGTTAAAAATCTGATAATCATCTCATTTTTTAATACTTAGAAGAGTAATCAATCTATAGAATGTTGTAACATGACCTAAGTTAAATCCATGATATAAAAGATGAAAAAATTAGTTTAAAATTTTTCTCAAGTTCAAAATGGACACAAAACATTTGAAATCTGGAGTGTGGATACCAGGACGCAGTTAGATCCACACTCATACCCACATAATTTCTGGATTTTCTTCAGATGCCCAGTACCGACCCTGGTTCAGAAAGATAAGCAGTTATAAACAGTGATCAATTTGGGAGAGGGGAATTACATCACCCTCCTTGCAGTACCAGGACACAGTTGAATTAAATAAAGATTCACAAAAGAAATTTAAACCAAGAGATAACCTCGCAATACAAATTTTTAGAAATTTAAATGAAATTCAAACCAAACATATATAGAATTTTCTGCATTACCTTTTTGGAACCACAGACTTCCCTGAAATAGAAGTTTAGAAATTTCTGAACATAGTCTGATACTCTTATAATTCTGTTAAGGAAACTGAAATGTCCAAAGGCTATGTGATTTGCTTCAGTACATAGATATGATACCAGGGTAAGAACTAGAATATGTTTTTTCCAGTCTCAATTCGAGGCTATCTCCACTGAATCTTACTGCCAACCTAAAGCATAATTAAAAGTTGCTAAACTGCCCAATAACTTTTTTAATCCTCTTTCCTGAAAGGATTTAATACCCAATAAAGGGAAGCCACATATATCAGCCAAAGATTCCAATACCTAATAAACATAGATTAGTCTATGGTACACTGAATCTATGATTTATTAATAATAATCATAGTCTGATGTAACCTCATTTAGTTGCAAAAAGATAGAAGAGCTTCTACAAGCTTTTTTTTCTTCCTTAAATAGGCTCCACACCCAGCACTGGAGCCCAACACAGAGCTTGAGCTCAGGACCCTGAGATCAAGACCTGAGCTGAGATCAGGAGTCAGATGCTTAACTAACTAGCCACCCAGGCACCCCAAGGTTCTACAATCCTTAAAACTTAAACACAATTGAAAATTTAACTAATTTTCATTAACCACTTAGTCTCTGTAAAGTAATACAATACAAATCAGATGAATGATAGACAAATGAGGTATCTATAAAGTGGGTGAACCTTTTCAGAATGGAAGAAAAGATGTTAAATGAGATTCATTCCAATTGAGAACAAATTAGATTTTAAGTACTCCCACATCCCAAAATGAGGTGCTGTACCATCTCTTCAGGTACAGAGAATGCCTCAGCCTGGCTTTACAACTCCTCACTCCACACCCACTAACCCATGAGGAAGAGCTAAAGTTAAGGCCAAAAGTGAAGATTTCTTTGGAGAAAGCTATTAAGCTGCTAAGATTGCTCAGAAAGCTGGATGTGGATCCCTAGTGTTTAGAGACTACACTGAACTACATCTAATGCACATGTAAAAATAAATTTATTGGAAAGTCTTACAGATATTGATTGTGTCAACAGAGTAGATGATTATGTTTGGGGGAAAAAAACTGCACTCTCACTGAGAAGGTATTAAAGATGTCTGTTTTAACACACAGAGCCAAACCACAGAATTCTGAGTAGAAGTCTTTTGCAAAGAGATCAACTCCTACTGAGTAGGATTTTGAAAAGAGATCAACTGCCCAAAGATCCTTCTCGAAAATGCAAGGCAACCTCTGCAGAAAGAGTCTGGAACTACACCATAAGATGCAGAAGCCAAGGGGGGGTGCCACATGACCAATCTGCGCTTGTCAAGGGAGCTAGAGTCAGAGTGGCTACACCGGGTAATCTCCAAGAAGTTTCCATGAGAGAAAAGGACAGCTTTAAGTATCTACAAAGGCCAGAGGAAACCAATGCAAGATGATGCTGGTACCAGTAAAATAGTACTTTTCTGCCTTCAATCCCCACTTCTGATGCTGCCAGAGGCAACTTCAGGAGTAGGAAAGAAGGGCCAAAGCCCTAGATAGGAAAATACAGAAGGTGACCATTCTCTCATCTTCTCATTCCCCCAGTACAGGCTTCCTATTGACATGAGTAGGAAAAAAAAAAAAAAAATCTTTAAACTATGACTATCTTGTGGCACTGGATATTTTAATTACTGACAGATTATTCTTGGGACTAAAAATGAACAGAGATCTTCTTGTTCAATATAACGAGAAATTAATGAAACTGTCCAAGATTTTAACCAAGGAGTCAGTACTTAATGACTGTAGCTACAGAGCTACTCTTTTTTTTTTTTTTAAAGATATTATTTTAAAGTAATCTCTAAAACCAACGTGGGGCTTGAAATCACAACCCTGAGATCAACCAACTGGATTGTCCAGGTGCCCCTGTACCTACAGAGATACCCTTGTTCAAGATCACTGAATCATATGCATCTAGAGATCATGTCTAGTCATGTTCTAAAACGCACAACTTAATTCTCTGACATTTATCTACAATAAAGGCAATTTCTATTCCCAACATCAAAAAACAAAACAAAACAAAACAAAACAAAAAAAACGCACAACTACAGGTACATAACCCTGTATTACAGTAAAAAAGGTATGTTAGTCCCCTTCTTTAAAATCAGTATGACAAAGACATTTACTGTACTTAAATCACTATCTTATATTATGTGAAAACTGAGGGGGAAAAAGAAAGATTACCCATAGAAGGGATTCCATTGGTTGAGGATTAAGCAATCCCATGATTCCGTGGTACCAAGATAATCCTGCACCCATCATGAAAATACCAACACCACTAATTAGTGAAGCAATATAGCGCATATTTGAAAATCCGTACCTGAAAAATAAAAAAAGATAATACAGTTTACAGGAAATACAAATTGTTTTAAAATACACGTTGAATAAGTCAATGAAAAAGAAAACCAAAAACTTACAATATAAAAATTGTTATGCTTTTATATTTAAGTAAAATGCAAGTGCCAAACTTAAATCTAATCAGAAAATCATAAAGTGAAAAAACTGCAAGATCTTTGAAAATATATATAAAAACAGAGTGATATGACTGAACTCAGGTATTTTTTTAATCCCTTTTCCATATAGTCTGTTTTGATTAAATAGAGGCAATTTGCTATTATGTACCACAAATATGGATAAAATTAATCTTTTTAAAATGCATTCAGATGTTTAATGAAGAGGTTGGCATTTAAATTTTCCTGTAATGCAGCTTTTAACTGAATATTTGGTCTTCTTGAACTGCCAATCAGTGATTTCGATTACCTATAATGTGATGTTGGATACTTGGGGCTGGTTCTGAATAGTTTAGCATACAGCAACTAACTACCATTATTAGGACTATGAGCTTCAGTTTTCTGGGTGCTTTTATGGCAATAAAAAAAAACACTTATTTTTTTAAGAATCTTGGTCACTGTGTATTATTTTGTATTATTGTACATATCAATAAAACACTGAGTTTTAAGCAGCTCAAAACACGACATACTATACGAGAAAAGGAATCACACATTAATAAAAATATTTCCTGGGAAATTTACTCCCAAAGCCAAACTCTATGGCACCCTTCTGGCAGATGCAAATTTAAACAATAGATCTTAATTAAAACTGTTCTTTCATTATTTATGCAAATATGTAGTGATCTTGCCATGGGGAATTCTCAGTTTATAGATGTGACCATGCTTTATCAGCTTTATTTAGAAAATTTACTTTTTCTAAATTTACCCCAACTACTGTAAGATATATATATTTCTTTCAGTTAAAGTAATTTAAGATCTAAATTAAGTGCTATTACTTTCCTTCTATGTGTGTTCAAAAAACTGTAGGGTTCTTACTAAAAATTTTTAACTATGTAGATCTTCACTGTCCCATATTAGTCATCAGCCACATAACGCTATTTAAATTCAAATTAATTAAAACAATAAAAATTTAAATGTAACTCTTCACACATTTCATATGCTTAATAGCCACATGTAGCTACTATCATACTGGACAGATATAAAATATTTCTATCACTGTAGAAAATTCTATTGAGCAGCATTAAAGTAGATTGTTGAAAATAACAAAAATCTCCACAACCTAAAATTGTAAAATTTTATCCTGTTTTTAAAATTCTGGTGTATAAAACTGGCGCAGCGGTTTAGCGCCGCCTGCAGCCCAGGGCATGATCCTGGAGACCCTGGATCGAGTCCCACATCAGGCTCTCTGTATGATGCCTGCTTCTCCCTCTGCCTGTGTCTCTGCCTCTCTGTCTCTATGAATAAATAAATTAAAAAAAAAAATCTTTAAAGAAAAAATATTTTAACAATGTGTAATTAGTAGATAAGAAAGCTAGCTCTTCTCAATAACTGCTTGTTGATATTTCTAGGATATTAAAAATACAGTATTATTTATAAGAAAAAATAGTCTCTTGGTTTTGAGTAACAAAAGGCATTTATACAAAGCACAGAGGTAGGGGATCTCCAGGTGGCTCAGCAGTTTAGCGCCTGCCTTCGGCCCAGGGCGTGATCCTGGAGTCCCGGATTCGAGTCCCACATCGGGTTCCCTGCAAGGAGCCTGCTTCTCCCTCTTTGTCTCTGCCTCTCTCCTCTGTCATGAATAAATAAATAAAATCTTAAAAAAAAAAAAACAAAACAACAACAAACCAAGTACAGAGGTAGATTCCTTTACAGAAATAAGTGTTTTTTTGCCTTAAGACTGATAAAATCTTATTATTGAAGCTTGTTAAATAAATGATACATGTGGAATTCAAAAGTATTAGCTGGTTATGTTAGTAAAAGGAAAAAACTATCAAATAACTGATGTAACTCAAAATAATATATTCTAAAAATGATACTCATTTTACAAATAATTTTGAAATGTTAACAGGATACTATTTCCAAATCACAAAAGGATTAAAATACATTAAATATGAATTTAATAAAAGTTATCACTAAAATTTCAGATTCAGTGCCTGTTAGTCTAAATGTGGAATGTTTCCTTTAACCAAATAAAATAGAACTCTAAGACCAAAATATGTGCTTTGTTATTAATTCTCAAATATGAAAAGGACAAGATCTCTATGCTGTTACAAAGCATAAAAATAATTTTAAAACATGAGTTTCAAATTATATCTTGAATTTATTTGGACACTGTGGATGAGTCTTACATTTTAGATACTACAGTGAAAGAAATGACCAAATCTTTAATACAAAATTGCAGGTATATAAGCTGCAGGAGACTTCTAAAATTCAACTGCTTTTATTTCAATAACTTGCTGCCAAAAAATAAAATTAAATAAAAATAAAATAAAGGCAATGTCCTTACGGATGAGTTGGATCTGGTGTTTGAACAGACTTACTGATGCCCACTGCTAATAAACCCTATGGACAAGAAGAAAAAGGGGTAAATAATTGTTAGCAAGATGGAGAGTACAGTGTGGTAAAACCAATCTGGATTGTGCAATCTGACAAGGGCAAAGAAACTACATGCACATACATAATAGCCCAGCAAAGCAATTCTGGTTTATAGCCCTTACCTTACAGACATAAAGATGAACCCAAAGGAGTTCAAAATGCCATTGTTTATAAAGATGAAAAATGTGAAAGCCAATCTAAAAATCCATCAGTAAGGAATGGCAAAATAAATGATGGTACTGCCAAACCATAAGTTACTTCTACCATAGTTTAATAGAATGGGGTTGAGATAGAGCTTTCTGTACTGACTTGGTAAAAGCTCCTAGACATACTATTAAATATTAAAGTGAAAGAGAAAAAAATCAAGTTTAGGAACAGTGTGTTAAGTACAAAAAAAACTTGTATGTCATTTTTGTAGACAACATATAATATAAAGCACAGGAAAGTTCTAGAAGGATACACATTCAACTGTTTATATCTGTGAGAAGAGAAGTAGCATTAGTCTATTTGTTTTTTACAGGAAAAGTGACTTGTATAGCTGTACAAATCAAAGTAAAAAATTTGAATAGTATAACTTCAAAGCCATGCACTAGAAGTAGATGTATCAATATACACAGAGTAGTGATTATCTGGGGTGCAGGAGGGGAGAATAAAGATGTAGGGCTAATAATTACAACTAATATTTTTATTTCTTTAAAAAAACAAAAACGGGAGGCGCCTGGGTGGCTCAGTCTGTTAAGTGTCTGGCTTCGACTCAACTCATGATCCCAGGGTCCTGGCATCCACATTACATGGGGTTCCCTACTCAGGGGGAGCCTGCTTCTCCCTGTCCCTTTGCCCCTTCCCCTGCTTGTGCGCTTTCTCTCTCTGTCAAATACATAAAATCGTATAAAAAGTAAAAATAAATAAATAAAAACGTAAAGTAGATACGGCAAAACTATGAACATGTCTTTAATCGTGGTTACCACCTTTCTCTCCTTTCTTCCTTCCTCCCTGGACTTCATCTTTTCTTCTTGCCTTTCTTTCATTTATTTGGTTTTCAATCGCATTTTTTGTTAAAAAGAGCTATCCAATGGAAATTCCTGATATTACTATGCTAAGTCTTTTCTATTCTAGTTTGATGTGAATTTGGATATCTAAAATAGATTACCTTTAAAAACACAATTGATGATTTTTTGATTAATCAAAACCCCCCAAAAAGAAAGCAAATTAAGATAGAACATAGAATTCTTTTAAACTGTAAATTAAATCGAAATATTAATTCACACTATTTGTGTGTGTGTGTGTGTGTATACACACACACACACACGCATGCAATTATCATGTTTACAAAATAGCCAATGGGCATTCAATTATTTTTAAAATCAATATTCAGGTTGGCCATGCAATGAAGTGTAGGATATCAAGTTTTTCATAAACTCAATATGGACCAAATTTATTAGTTTTTCCTACAAAAATAAATTATCACACACCATCCCTAATCCTGTGCCCCCCACTTCCCCTAGAGGTAGGGTAGCATGAATTAGGTTTGATATGTATCCTTCCAGACCTTTTTCTGCACAATTACAATGCGTGTGTGTATACATATATAAATATACATGCTGATATATCTATCAGATATGTAAATATAACCTACATCTGCTTGGTTTGCAGCATAATGAATATTAATATCTACTGGCTAAGAAGATTATAAATGCTTCCCCCTCCAAGATTATCCTTCCCTTTTTTGATTTTTCCTTCAGTATCATACTACCATGCAACTCCTTAAATGTCACCTTGGAATCTTTCCAGTTGTTCTGACCTCCTTACAGAAGACAGAGTGAAGACTGTCTTCTTCAAAACACTATATTGTAAATTCAGGTGCTCGATAAATTCATACCAATTAATATTAAGGATGTGCTGTATGTTATTTAGAAGAAAAGTCTTTAAAAAAAGGACTGTCACAGAAATTGTAAACCTAGATATCACTAGAGGCACAGGCCTAAATTTAAAACTTGAGGTATTTTTGTCTCTCAAAAGGTAAAGAAAAAAATACTATAGTTATAAAAATTTACAAAAATTAATTTTTCAATAACTGGAAGTTTGTACCTTTTGACCACCTTCTCCCCATTTCACCCACCCCCACTTACTCCTTGTCTCTGGCAACCACCAATCTATTTTCTATATCCATAAGTTTGGAGTATTTTTGTTTTAGTCCACATATAAGTGAGATCAATTGGGATCTATCTTTGTCTGACTTTTCACTTAGCATAATGCCCTCAAGGTCACAAATGACAAGATTTCCTTCTTTTTTTTTTCTAATGGCTAAATAATATTCCTGTGTGTGTGTGTGTGTGTGTGTCTGTACACACACATACATACCACATTTTCTTTATCCATTCATCTATTGAAATGGAATTTAGGTTGTTTCCAAGTCTCGGCTGCTATAAATAATGCTGCACTGAACATGAGGGTGCAGACAGCTTTCTTTAAGATTAGAATTCCAGAAGTGGAACTGCTGGCTCATATGGTAGTTCTATTTCTTTTACGAACCTCTGTACTATTTTTCATAGTACCTGCACCAATTTACGTTCGCATCAACAGTGCACGCACATGGGTTTCCTTCTCTCTACATGCTCATCAAAAGTTATTATTTCTTGTCTTTTTGATAACAGGTCTTCTAACTGGTGTGAGGTGATAGCTCACTGTGGTTCTGATTTGCATTTCCCTGATGATTAGGGACGTTGAGCACCTTTTCATATACTTCCTGGGCTATTTGAACGTCTTAGTTGGAAAAATATTCGGATCCTTTGCTCATTTTTTAAATCAGATAGGTTTTTTTCTGCTATTGAGTTGTAGGAGCTCTTTAGAATTTTCAGAAATATTATTATATGTCTAAAATAGTTTTGTTTTTGTTTTTAGGAGAGAGGGAGTGGGGTGCATGAGCAGGGTCAGGGAGGGGCAGCTGGAGAGGGAGAAGGAGGAGAAAGGAACCTCAAGTAGGGTCCACACGCAGCACAGAACTCAATGCGTGGGACTCGATCTCACAACCCTGAGATCATGACCTGAGCCAAAATCAAGAGGTGGATGCCTAATTGATTGAGCTACCCAAGTGTCCCAAAATAGTTTTCAAAAGAACATAAGAAATACAATTTCCATTTACTCAGTAAGGCCCAGTTGAAATCTTTTTAATCAAAGCCTTTCTGACACTCGCAACAAGAAAAACGCTTCACCAAGGATTCTCAAAGCAGGGGCACCTGGGTGGCTCCATGGCTGAGCATCTGCCTTCGGCTCAGGGCGTGATCTCAGGGTCCTGGGACTGAGTCCAACATCTTCTCCCTCTACTTATGTCTCTGCCTTTCTCTGTATGTCTCTCATGAATAAATAAAATCTTTTAAAAAAATAAAAGGATTCTCAAAGCACCAATACCACATGATTTCAGGTTTATTTACCTCTGTTACACTCCATCTATTACTGAAAGTATTTGTTTTTCTAATTAGAATACTAACACATTCTCATTGTAAAGAAACCAAATAGGACAGGAGAGGAAATCATTTAAGAGTCTGATGGATATTTCAGACTATCTTTATATACACTCGTATATAGTTGTTAATGTTGCTTTTGTGAATATATTTGTGCCAGATTTCAGGGAAGAGTGTGCATGTGCTTAAAAAGCTGATCACAATCTATATCATGTCTTTTGCACTTTATATTATGGAAACTGTCAACATACAGAGAGATGGATAAAGCATATCTTAAACACCCAATAGAACATTTCAATAAACCCAACTCATCCATTACTCAGCTTCAATAATTACAAATACATAACCACATCTGTCTTCTCTATTCCATACCCATTCCCCCCATGAATATTTTGAAGTAAATTCTAAGCATCACACCATTTCATCTTTAAATATTTTATCTGAATGACTAAAACTCTAAGGCATTTTAGAAATTGAGACACCAGACCATCATACTTTAAAATTTTAATACTAATTCCTTAACATTTTAAAATATATACTCAGTAATCACATTTCCACATATGGAAATTTTAAGTTTGAGATAAAATTCACACACAAAGCAAGAATCCTAAATATAAAAAGCTCTTTAAGCTTTGACAAATCAACACCCTTGTAACATATATTCCCATTAAGACACAGAATTTTTCCAATTACCTCAAAAAGTTCTCTTGTGCCTCTTTTCAGTTATCTTTCCCAACATCAGAAGGAATCATTTGCTTAATTTTTAAAATTGTTTTAATTTTACTTCTTGTATAGTTAATAGTGTTATATTAGTTTCAGGTGTACAATACAGTGAGTCACCTCTTCCATACAATACCCAGTGCTCATCATGACAAGTGCCCTCCTTAATCCCCATCACTTATCTATCCAGTGCCACAAACCTCCCTTCTGGTGACCATCAGTTTGTTCTCCAGAGTGAGGAGTTTCTTGGCTTGAGTCTTTTTCCCCCACTTTGCTCATTTGTTTCTCAAATTCTATGTATGAAATCACAGGATATTTGTCTTTCTCTGACTCTGCTTATTAGCATTATACTCTCTAGCTGCAATCATGTTGCAAATGGTAAGATTTCAATCTCTTTTATGGCAGATACATATACACTACATCTTAGTCATTCATCTACTGATGGACACTTGGGCTACCTCCATAATTTGGCTCTTGTAAATAATGCTGCCATAAACAGAGGGGTGCATGTATCCCACTGAATTAGTGTTCTTGTATTTTTTGGATAATACCCAGTAGTGTGACTACTGGATTATAAGGTAGTTCCATTTTTAACTTTTTGAGGAACCTCCATACTGTTTTCCATAGTGGCTGACTGCACTAGTTTGCATTCCCACCAATAGTGCATGAGCATTCCTTTTTCTCCACATCCTTGCCAACACTTGCATTTGTGTTTTTAATTTTAGCCATTCTGACAGGTTTGAGGTAATACCTCATTGTAGTTTTGATCTGTATTTCCCTGATGAGGAGTGATGCTGAGCATCTTTTCATGTCTCTGTTGACCATCTGCATGTCTTCTTTGGAGAAATATCTGATTATGTCTTCTGCTCATTTTTCAATTGGATTATTTGTTTTAAGGGTACTGAGCTTTATCAATTCTTTATATATTTTGGAGGCTAGCCCTTTATCAGATATGTCATTTGCAAATATCTTCTCCCACTGAACGGGCTGCCTTTCTAGTTTTGTTGACTGTTTCCTTCACACTGCACAGCTTTTATTTTGATGTAGACCCAATACTTTATTTTTGCTTTTATTTCTCTTGTCTCAGGACACATATCAAGAAAAATACTGCTATGGCCGATGTCAGATAAATTATTATCTCTGCTCTCTTCCAGATTTTTATGGTTTCAGGTCTCACATTTAGGTCTTTAACACATTTTGAGTTTATTTTTGTGTACAATGTTAAGAAGGTTGTCTAGTTTCATTCTTTTGCATGTAACTGTCCAGTTTCCCCACACCATTTATGGAAGATACTGTCTTTTCCCCATTGGATATTCTTTCCTGCTCTGTCAAAGATTAGTTGACCATATCATTGTGGGCCCATTTCTGGGTTCTCTACTCTGTTCCATTGATCTACATGTCTATTTTTGTGCCAATCCCATACTGTCTTGATTAATATGGCTTTGTAATATAACTTAAGGCCTGGAATTGTGATACCACCAGCTTAGATTTTCTTTTTCCAGATTGTTTTGGCTACTCTGTGTCTTTTGTGGGTCCATACAAATTTTAGGATTGTTTGTTCTAGCTCTGTGAAAAGTGTTGGTATTTTGACAGGGATTCCATTATATCTGTAGATTGCTTTGAGTAATATAGACATTTTAACAATATTTGTTCTTCAAATCTGTGAGCATGGAATGTCTTTGTCTTCCATTCTTGTTAAGTTCTTAAAGCATAACAATCTGCTTTAAAATACTATGATTAGGGTTTCCAAGTGTGGAGCCTGCTTGAGATACTCTCTCTCCACCTGCCCTCCTACCTACCCCACTCACCCCATTTTCTCTCTCTAAAAAAAATTATAAAAATAAAGATCTTTGATTTTAAAAATAATAAAATACTATGATCAAATTTCTATGTACTTTATCATTCAAAAATTTTTAAAAACTTTCATTTTACTCAAGCCAACTATAGGAATCGTGGTTTTTAAACAGGTCAACTTTTAGACTAAAGCCTTAAAACATTAACTTGAAAATTAGTAAGAAAAAAACCTTTACCCCTTACCTGATTGCAAGTATCAGATAAAGAGTGTATAGCTTCAGAGAACATACTTGCTGAACCCGTATAAATCCAGGCAAGAAATTTAAAGAAGCAGTTTAATCCATTTCTAGGAGAGAAAGAAAACAATTTAGCATAGGTTTTGATAAAAATTTCCACCAAAAGCTTATTTGAGTATATAAGCCTCTATACTAGATTCTGTTCAAAGTAAATTAAAAAGAATATCTAGCCTTCAAGAATTTATTATATTTTAGATACCAAGAATACATATTTGAAAAGTACAGATTATATCATTAAATATTCAAATGAAGAAACATGATATGTGTAAACAAATTACTGAAGTGTATTCTGAGAACTGATGAGGAGAGACTGTTTTGTATTTGGACAAAATAAAGTTAGAAAGGAAATTAAGTGTCTCAGGTAGGTTAAAGAGGATTTGCACACTTGATACTGTCCAGCACACCAGTATCAAAAACCAAGACTTTAGTGAAAGTCTGTCTACTTAAGCAGGCCAGATATGAAGGTGTCAGATGCCAGAGGTAAAGACAAATCTAGACCAAACAGCCCCAGAGTCATACTAGAAGATAATAGATGCTAAAAATAAACGCAGTTAGCTCTAAGGAAGCTAGCTGTTCAGATTCCAACAGTAATGACCGATACAGTTTATCTCGGGCACTACATTTAGTCACTTACCATGTTTTATTATAATGCTATTATATAAATAACATCCTAATTCTCTAAATAAGGAAACTATATAAGCCCCTCCAGCTACTCTTTCCCTCTTTTCCATTTCAGATAATTTCTTGAAAGAATTCTATCTCTCTTGCTGTCTCAGTTTTCCACATCTTGCACTAAGTCTTCAATCCATTTAACAATCAATGGCTTATGCCTCAGATATACCTCATTAGATTATTCTTACCAACAACTGTTTCTTGCTACTAAATTCCTGAAAACATTTTAGTATTTTTCTTAATCTTGCAGAAGCGTATGCCACTATTTTCTTAAAAGACGATCTTCCTTGGCATCCATGATATCCTTGGTTTTCTTCCTAGTTCTTGGTTTGCTCTCCTTTCTCTTCCTGGGTCTACTCTGCAGGTTCCTTTCCGGCACCCATTTCACAGATGTTAGCATGCCTCAACGTTTTCTTCTGAAGGATTTTTCTTCCTCACACTTCATACACATGCTCCAGGTGGTCTTAACTACTCCTATGGCTTTAATTATCATCTATATATTAATAACTCTCAACTCTAAATCTCTAATCCCACTCTTCTTTGTGAACATCAGACCAACACGTAATATCAATGATTAAGTACCTATTATGTCCTGAGTATTATGCTAAGCAGCTTACACATATTCACACGTTCTTCCAATGAAGAAAGCTTTAATTACTAACCTCACTTTAAGAATTAATGCTGTTGATCACTCCACCTGATGCCCTAGAGATCACTCAAATTAAAAAATAAACTCATCATTTCCTTTGCTGCCATCCTGCCCCTCCTTCAAGTGCTCCTCCTCTTACTGATGACGCCATATCTATCCAATTGTCCAAACCAGAAACCTGGGCACCATTCTTGACCATACTTCTAAATGCATTTTGGACCTAAATAGGTCTTCCCATCCCTACCTTCATTATCTTAATTTAGTGCATCATCATCTCTTCTCTGCATCACTGTACATGACTTCTGTCAGTCTAGTGCCCCTCCAATCCTTAAAGATGAGAGTTATGTATTCTATCCTTGTATTTCAAGACCTTACCACAATTCGTGACACGTCATATACATATATATACACACATATATATATATATCAGAAACAAAGATACAAACTAATGAATTATGAAATTAATACTTTAAACATCCTAAAATAGATTAGTCAGCCAAAGATAAAATAGGAATCAAGAAGACAGAAGGAAAAAGAGGCACAAATATCAATTATGTTCTTCCAAGGTAAGTGGGGAAAAACAAGAATGTAAATATTCTTCAGTAGTTATGAACCAGGTTGGTTTAGTTACTCAAAAAATGATCTCAGCCAATTCACCATTTTAAAAAAGACTTCTATCAACTCCAATGAAAATAAAAGAATTCCAGAGAGCAACTATTCTTAGATCTTAACCACAAAAATAGACCCAGCACAAGGATGGGTATTTATCTGGACTCTTGCTTCAACACTTGACGGACAATAATTAACAAAGGCTCATTCAACTTACTTCTATAACAACATAAACTTCTAATTCTTTTTTTTTTTTTTTGAACTTCTAATTCTTAACCTAGATACCAAGTAATAAATTTTTACCTTCAGGGATGTACATATTAAAAATATTTTTAAAAAATTTAAATGATACTTACATGCAAATAGCAACCATCACCACTTTTCCTGGACCTTTAAAAAAAACTGATGTCGTTCTGGACCGTGGCTATAAAAACAAACACACACACAAAATCTCTAAGATTTCCCAGAAAAACAGTTTAGTGCTTATAAGTGACCCTGACACACCAGATAATATCTCCTCTATCAAATCCTAAAAACTAGATTTATTTACTTCTTTTGCTCTAGAATCTCTACTTTAAAAAGTGACAAGATTGAAACTGAGAATACATATGGGTCCTTTTCCAAAACCTTAATTGCTTTTGTTTCCTTGGAAGTAATTTCTTGCATATTGCCAGAAAAGATCTGAGTTGGTTACACAGAAACTAGGGATAAAGTGATTAAAATGTATTGAACTAAAATCAATATACTCTAAAATTTTTCCATTTCTTGAGCAACTTAACTATTTTAAACAAGGAATAACTATAGCCAAGTTTGCTTCTCTAATTTAACTCTTTACCAAAGACCTCAAGTAGTGGTTTCATTCCAAAAGAGACCAAAACAAACAAGGCAACAAATATTTTTGAGTTAAATGTAGTTTTGCCGTTCCTTTAATGTACACTTTCTGAGTTTTTTTTTTTCCTGGTCTTTCCTCTCCCTGGAATGCTATCACCATCTTCTACCACAATTTGTCCAGGTTTTATCCATTCTAGTCCATGTTAAGCCAACTGGCACTTTTCTATGTAAAACCTTCCTTGGTCTGTCAGAATAAATTCTCTGCTGCACATTTATTACCGAGCTTTACATTTCTATTAAAGCACTTCACATATTCTGCTTATGTCATTTACTCAAGAAATATTTACTGTGCAACTACTGGCACAATTCTAGTTGCTGGGACCTAACAGTAAACAAAACAAGAGTCCTGCCTTCACTGATGTCACAGTCTAGTCCAGGAAGATAGAAATGAATCTGTAAACAAATATATAACATAACAGTGAACATAATAAAATAAACAGAACGGAGAGGATCATGTATGGGGGGAGGGTGTATGTGGGAAGGGTTATTTTAGCTACAGTGGCAAAGAGGTTCAATGATGAGAAGACAGCAACCATGAAAAAATCTGGGAGAATGGTTTCAGGCAGAGTATACATGCAGCATACTTAAAGACTATGGAAAGAACTAAGACTGGTGTGTGGAAAGGACAAAATAAGGTTGGTGTGGCAAGAGCACAGAGAGCAAGGAAAATAGTAGGGGATGAGGACAGAGGAGGAGGGAGGGACCATAACCCACAGGATTTTGGAAACCATGGTAAGGAGTATAAATCTTATTCTACTGCCAAAAAGCAAGCACTATATGGTTTTAAGTAGGTATTTGGGATAATCTAATTTAGATTTTCCAAGATATAGTTAAAATGTAGAGAATAAATTATGGTGACAAAAGCAGAGGTGGAAAGAACAATTAGGAAGGTACTGCAGATAAAGGATGGTGATGGTTTAGACTAAGGTTTCCATAAGAGAACAGTGAGCAGCAGTTGCACTAGGTATCTATTTTAGGGAAATTGCCAGTTGGACCTACTAATAGCATTTAAATATAAAAGGGTCTATAATGAATCAGCAGAGTTTCTTGCAGAAGAGATGAAGAAAGAGGAGGTGTTAATGAAGTACAAAGAAACCCAGGAGAAAGACTGTCTTGGACTCCTAGAGAACAAGGCATTGTAAGGAAACTTGCTACTCCAAGAACACTTGCTACAGGTGGTGGGCACATGACTACTTCTACCTCAAATCTCCATGAGAAGAGAATTCCCCCTCCCCCATACCAGTGGCCTCCCCTCCTCCCCAGTGGCCCTCTAGATTTGGGAGAGAATGCTGGGCATGCTTATTAGCTCCCTCCTTTATGTTGGGAGTTGGTACACATTGTCACATGTTCTTTCATGGCTCCATAATTGGTCAAAACAGGTAGAGCGGTCTATAAGTCACTGGGTACATCTAAATAAGAAGATTCTTTAAGATCTAATGTATTGAATTAGAATTCTGAGAAACAGATGAAGAAAACAAATAAGGAGTAAACTGTGAGGTGGTTACCAGGGCTGTGCCATGTGAGAGTTAGTTCTTGGCTAAGTCCCCACACTTCTGGCAGTTTTGTCCCCTTCTGGCAGTTTTGTCCCCTTGCATTCAGGCTAAAAGGCCCCGAAGAAGGGGAAACAGCCCTTACTGAAGGTGCAGGTCCTGTAAGACAGGCTGCTGTAGACTCCACGTGAATTCTATAGCTACACTCCAGCTGGGTACTGCCAAGAAAGCTGAGGTGAGATTCTCTATCAGGCATTAGGAAAGAACAATGCCTATTTAAATTTTTTCTCACATTTATAGTGTTTTGCAGTCAGGTCTACAGACCAGGATTTTAAACAGTACCTCCTACTTTCTCTGAACAACAGAACACAAGAGGGAGCTTCTAGATTTTAAGCATTAAGGCCAGCTCCTGACAAACTGTGCAATTACATGCCCCCAAATTCTGCTTTAAACTGCCTCCAGAGCTGAGACAAGGAATGAGGCAGGAAGAAACCTTATCAATAGATTTCAACTTGAACTGATATGCAAACTATAAACTATGACCATGGCTCTAGATTTCTGAGTTCTATTGTTTATTGATAAATAAAAAACTGAGTATGTCTGTTTTATTATAATAGAGAATTGCTGCATGCATCATTTGGCTGAAGAGAGAAAAACAAGAAAAATTATTTTAGGAATCATTAAAAAAAATGCAGAGAGAAGTGAAAAGATGCTGTTTAAAAGTGGAAGATGGGCAGCCCAGGTGGCTCAGCGGTTTAGTGCAGCCTTCAGCCCAGGGCCTGATCCTGGAGACCCGGGATCGTGTCCCACATCAGGCTCCCTGCATGGAGCCTGCTTCTCTCTCTGCCTCTCTCTCTCTCTTTCTCTCATGAATAAATAAAGTCTTTTAAAAAAATAAAAATAAAAAAATAAAAGTGGAAGATGACTTATTTCACTCAGCATAATACCCTCTAGTTCCAACCACGTCGAAGCAAATGGTGTGTATTTGTCATTGCTAATGGCTGAGTAATATTCCATTGTATACATAGACCACATCTTCTTTATCAATAAGTCAATCGGAGAAGGACAAACATTATATGGTCTCATTCATTTGGGGAATATAAAAATAGTGAAAGGGAATAGGGGAAAGGAGAAAAAATGAGTGGGAAATATCAGAAAGGGAGACAGAACATGAGAGACACCCAACTCTGGGAAACGAGCAAGGAAAAGGTGGTAGAAAGGGAGGTGGGTGGGGGTGGGGGTGACTGGGTGACGGGCACTGAGGGAGGCACTTGATGGGATGAGCACTGGGTGTTATGCTATATGCTGGCAGATTGAACTCCAATAAACAAAAATAAGATTTAATTTTTTTTAAAAAGTGGAAGATGAAAAGTATTTCTTTTTACATGGGTAGCTCAGTTGGTTGGGTATCTGCCTTCTGCTCAGGTCATAATCCCAGGGTCCAGGGTCATGAGATCATGCCCCACATTAGCTCCCTGCTCAGCCAGGAGGCCTGCTTCTCCCTCCTCTCTTCTCTGCTGCTCCACCTGCCATGCTCTCTCTCTCTCATAAATAAATAAGTTATTAAAAAACAAACAAACAAACATAAATTCCAGGGATCCCTGGGTGGCGTAGCGGTTTGGCGCCTGCCTTTGGCCCAGGGCGCGATCCTGGAGACCCGGGATCGAATCCCACATCGGGCTCCGGGTGCATGGAGCCTGCTTCTCCCTCTGCCTGTGTCTCTGTCTCTCTGTCTCTCTCTCTCCCTGTGACTATCATAAATAAATAAAAATTAAAAAAAAAAACATAAATTCCATAACAAAAGCAATTGGAACAAAGAGGAACAGATCTTCCCAGGAGGCAGGTCTCACCAGCCTAAGCTATTCCACAGCAAAGGCAGTGGCAGCAGCTGCCAGGGCACAGAAGTGAGAAGGCTGGCTCATGCGGTATATGAAGATTCCACCAACGGGATGCAAGAAACACAAAACCCAAAGGGAAATGGAAATTAAGGAGTTTTGAACATAATGAATTGAAAAGAACTAGAGTTGTCATCACTGACAAATTTTGCCAAAAGGGAACAATGTCTCAAATGTAACTTAGAAAAAAAGGAGACAATTTGCACAGTTAGCCTTTTCTCCAGATAGGACTTCTGGAGATATTCACTTCTTGACAGGAAATACCTCCCAACTAGGTTTAAATGCAAACATTAAATCTGGACATGACTACTTGTTATTTTGGAAGTATTGGTGACTTTGATAAGACCCATTTCAGTGGAATGGTGGAGATGAAAGGCCAAATGAAGACGACTCAGAAAAGAATAAGCCAGGGCCGCGCCTGGGTGGTTCAGTGGGTGAGTATCTACATTCAGCTCAGGGCATGACCCTGGGGTCCTGGGATCGAATCCCACATTGGGCTCCCTGTGGGGAGCCTGCTTCTCCCTCTGCCTGTGTCTCTGCCTCTCTCTGTCTCTCATGAATAAATAAATAAAATCTTATTAAAGAAAAAAAAGAATAAGACATAGGATAATGAAGGTAAACTTTCTATACTGGTCCCAATATTAATTTCCTTCTAATAGGAAGTATTGTGGCACACAAGTTTAGACAAGTTAAGTAAATCTTAGTAAACCTGGTGAAGAAAAGCAAAGTACTTTATTCAATTACGTCTATTTTTTTCAGTGAGCGATGAAGCAAGGTCATCAGCAGAACACTAAGGCTTTAGGAAGTTTGAGAAGATAGGAAATACAGGCAACAGCTATCTCACAGAGAGACTGAATGTACTATGGAAGTTCAGTAAGACTCAACTAATACTGTGTCCACTGACTTTTATGTATAATAGGAAAGAACAATCAGAATGGCTATGTAATTTTCTCCTCCAAGAGCTAAACTTTTTGGTTACAAGCAGAGAAGTGGCATTTTGAATATTTAATCAGGATTAGAAGTAGGAGAGAGGACACAGGAAATTAAAAGCACATATGAGAGAGTTTTGCTAAAATCATAATAAAGTCTTCTCCTTTACCTATATACTTATGGTTTATAACACTGTTGTGAATTTTGCTAAAATCATAATAAAGTCTTTCCTTTACCTATATACTTATGGTTTATAACACTGTTGTGAATTTTTTTTTTATTTTTAAAAAATTTTTATTTATTGATGAGACAGACAGAGAGAGAGAGAGAGAGAGAGGCAGAGACAGGGAGAGGGAGAAGCAGGCTCCATGCAGGGAGCCCAATGTGGGACTCGATCCCGGGACTCCAGAATCACGCCCTGGGCCAAAGGCAGGCACTTAACCGCTGAGCCACCCAGGGATCCCCTGTTTTGAATTTAAAGAGAGCTTATATCCCAGTTTTTTTAATTTCAAGAAAACCACACAGAGACAGACTATATAATTCAGTAAATTACAGTGTGCTCAAGAAAATCTTGACTTGTGATCAGACATGTTAAAATTTCATTATGCAAAATATGCATATATAACATTATTAGAAAGATAATCTTACCTTGGTGTTTCCGAGGAAGTCTCTATATTCTCTTAATATTTTTTGGTTTCTAAATAGCCCTTTATAAGAAAAGAATTACAAAATACATTTTAGCTCATACATATTCTTATCGGTCACATTTTAGGTCAACACAATTATTCTCTTTATGAGTATATTAAATATGTTCTGCTGGCTATCAGCAAAAACATCAATTATAAAAACTCTAGATCTGCAATGCAAATAAAAATGAGCAAAGGACCCGAACAGACCTTTCTCCAAAGAAGATATACAAATGGTCAACAAGCTCATTAAAGGATGCTCATTATCACACTCATCATCAGAAAATTGTAAATCAAAACTACAATGAGGTATCACCTCACACCTATCAGAATATCCATTGTCCAAAAACCAAACCAAAGGAAACCCAGAAAACAAATATTGGCAAGGAAATGGAGAAACTGAAAACCTTTTGCAAGCTGGTGGGACTGTAAAATGGTGCAACCATGATGGAGGGTTCCTCAAAAAATTAACAACTACTGTATAATCTAGCAACCCCACTTCAACAAGTATTTACATACCCATATTCAGAGTACCACTACTCAGAAGAGCCAAAAAATGAAAGCAATCAACATGTTCATGGACAAACGGCTACATACAAACGGTATATACATACAATGAAATATTCAGAATTTAAAAAGAAGAAAATCCTGGCACACAGATGATCCTTGAGGACATTAAGTAGGTGATATAACTCGGTCAGAAAGACAAATATTGTAGGATTCTATTTATATGAGGTATCTATAGCAGTCAAATTCATAGAAGCAGAAAGCAGAATAATGGTTACCAAGGGCTACAGGTAGGGGAAAGGAGAGCTGTTCATTAACAGTTTTGGTTTTACATGATGAAAGAGTTCTGGGGGAAAAAATTCTAAGTATTCATTTCATAACAATGTAAAGATACAGAACACTTCTGTTAAAATGATAAATTCTGTTGTGTTTTTTAACACAGGGGGAAAAAAAGGTAAAAGAGGAAACAACCTATAGGGGAATGACTGAGTAAACTATGATGTATCCCCAAAAATGGAGTATTATAAAAGGAATGAAGAAATGTCTCCATTTACTGCCAAAGAATGGTCCTCGGGACTCAATGTCAAATAAAAAAAGCAAGGACAGAAAGTATACCTTATTAATGAAAGGGGGCAGAAGGGGGAATAATACCTATTTCATATGGGTTTTTTTTTTTTTTTTAAATTTATGATAGTCACACATGGAGAGAGAGAGAGAGAGAGAGAGAGAGAGAGAGAGAGCGGCAGAGACACAGGCAGAGGGAGAAGCAGGCTCCATGCACCGGGAGCCCGACGTGGGATTCGATCCCGGGTCTCCAGGATCGCGCCCTGGGCCAAAGGCAGGCGCCAAACCGCTGCGCCACCCAGGGATCCCCATAATATGTTTTTTAATGGAAAAAATTAACTCCAAAACTAATTTTTCAAATGGTTACCCACCCGGGAGGGAGGAATAGGGTAGAAAGGATAAGGATGGAAACTAAATTTCTCTGAAGGTTTTGTCTGGTAGATTTGACTTTGGAATCACGTAAATGTTTTATAAAATTACCAAATAAAAATCAAAATTATTTCTAAAACTCAAAAGCAAAATGAACCAAAAGAACCTAATTTTACATCTATTTGATGGTTTATCCAGACAAATTTCAAGTGAATTTAAAACACAGACACATAACTATACATCCCTAGTGGAATATATACTAACAAAAAGAAAAGTCAAGAAATCTTAAATCATCCTGATGGCTATATTGGTATTACTATTTTGAAACCACACTGTATCCTTTCTTTATGTGTGCATACATACACATAAGAATAAAACAAAAATGTAATTTATTATATTACTGGATTAAGATTTTCAGTGTAAGAAAAGAGATACAAAACACAACAACAACAACAAAAAAAAAACATTAAGTTTTTCAGAATAACCTATGTATCTTCTCTCTTAAGGAAAAGTATTTCCTATTTCTGTCCATTGGAAAGACCTTAAAAATACATCAGCCTTTTAAAAATGAGTACCTCTGAGGTGCCTGGGTGGCTCAGTCGACTGGGCTTCCAACTCTTAATTTTGGCTCAGGTCAGGATCCTGGAGTCATGAGACTGAGCCCTGCATCAGGCTCCACACTAGACATGAAGGCCTGCTTGGGATTCTTAATCTTCCTCTCCTTTTGCCCTTCCATACCTCTCTCCCCCCAAAAAACAAAACAAACAAAAAATGAGTGCCCCTAATGCCCTGAGTACAGTGTTTCAATTTTAATTCCCACTAAAAAGAAATGGAGTTCCTTTCAGAGATGAGTAATGCTCAGCCTGAGGCAGGACATGTACAAAATAAACCCGAAGCACGTTACTGTACCTAACAGCAAGGATGCTACAATATTAGGTATATTGAGGTGCAACCAACTTGAGGTGCTTCTATTGGCCAAAAATGGGACAATCTGAGCACCTCTACTTTGCTTACTTTGTTCTTTCCTTCTTAGCATGTCTCCTCCATCCTTTCCCTTCTCCTGGATCTCCTTCCTATCCCACTGCTCCCAGTCTTGATACTAAATGATTCTGAACTCCCATGCTCTCCAGAAACTCTCTGCTTCTTTTCCTCTTATATTACTGATCTTAATTGTCTCTCAATTTCCATCTAGAAATTTCACCAACTCATCAAGGGAAGGTTAATACTATCACCTTTAAGCTTTGGTCCTGTACAGAATTTAGAAATACAATTAAAGAATTCAGATTCTCCTAAATAAAGGGTGACTGTCAAAGAAAAACGTGGACATTGTTCTCAGATACTAACACCTCTACCTCAATTTTAATCCTGCCACATTATCAGATCCCCAAAGTAATCAGAAATATAAGTGCAGTGCAAGCATCTAATTCCCCAATGCAATCTGCCCTATTGGAACAACATTTGATCATATCCTGTATTAGCATCTCTATTACCTAAAAGAACCCAATGGAAGCCTTTAACTGAATAGTGATACCAAAATTCCAAAGCTCCCTGACCCCAATATATATTTCTTTTACCGAAATTATTTCACTTCTGTGGATTTAATTGCAGCTCTCTTCAACATATCTGTAAATATAATCCATAACTGTTTGCTTCTTCTGAGAAGCCAAAACCCCATAGATACTAGGATTCACTAATTCTCCTTATTACTTTTCAAAATGCTAAACTAATGATTTAAAGGGATTATATTCTGCAAAAAACTATACTTGCTCAACATGCTGATAACTTAATATTATATATTGTAGGCCTATGAGAACCTCAAATATATTTCTTATTCCTCCTGGCTAGATTAGTCAGAAAGAGACAAAATGTTATTTTGTCAAGACAAGGAATAACCAATCAGCAGAAGGTCACTGATTTTCTTTACCTGAATTCAAACTATCCAAAATCACCCTAGATCTTCAACCAAGGTGCAGCTGAGAGGATATGAGGACTGGCTGACAGATAACTGCAGGCAGGAGTTAGTGAATGTTCTAAAACAGTTAACTATCACTATCATAGGAACTAACTAAAACACCTGTTTTTTTAGAAACATATACTGAAATATTTATAGATGAATGATAGAATACTGGGACTGGTTTCAAAGCAATTTAAAAGAGTGAGGGGAGATCCCTGGGTGGCGCAGCGGTTTGGCGCCTGCCTTTGGCCCAGGGCGCGATCCTGGAGACCCGGGATCGAATCCCACGTCGGGCTCCCGGTGCATGGAGCCTGCTTCTCCTTCTGCCTGTCTCTGCCTCTCTCTCTATCTCTGTGTGACTATCATAAATTAAAAAAAAAAAAAAAAAAAAAAAGAGTGAGGGTCAGTAAGGGAGATAAAGATAAAACACGGTTGGCCATGTATTGATAATTGTAAAGCTGAGTGATGGATTCTTGAGGAGTTGTTATACTATCCTCTGTACATCTATGTTTGAAATCTCCCACTGATGGGAAATGAAACAAAATGTGAAGAAGGAACATAGAAAAATATTAAGAACAAAAACCCACAACAAAGTAGGGATGGAGGGAACATATCTCAACATCATAAAAGTCATGTATGAAAGACCCACAGCTGGGCAGCCCTGGTGGCGCAGCGGTTTAGCGCCACCTGTAGCCCAGGGCGTGATCCTGGAGACCGTGGATCGAGTCCCACATCAGGCTCTCTGTATGGTGCCTGCTCCTCCCTCTGCCTGTGTCTCTGCCTCTCTCTCTCTCTCTGTCTCTATGAATAAATAAATAAAATCTTTAAAAAAAAAAAAAAAAAAAAGACAGACCCACAGCTAATATTATCCTCATTGGGGAAAAACTGAGCACTTTCCTGCTAAGGGTCAGGAACAAGACATGGATGTCCACTCTCATCACTGTTAAGCAAAGTACCGGAAGTTCTAACCTCAGCAATCAGACAACAAAAAAATAAAAGGCATCCTGAAGTGCCTGAGTGGCTCAGACAGTTAAGCATCCAACTCTTGATTTTGGCTCTGGTCATGACCCCAGGGTTGTGATACTGAGCCCCGCATCAGGCTCTATGCTGGTTGTGGAGCCTGCTTAAGATTGAATTCTCTCTCTCTCTCTCTCTCTCAAACCCCCCCCCCCGCCCTACTCTCTCTCTCACTAGGAAAAAATGATATAAAAGGCACCCAAATTGGCAAGGAAGAAGCAAAAATTTCACAATTTCACAGATAACATGATACTCTACATTGAATACCAAAAGACTTCACCAAAATATTGCTAGAATGGAGACTCAGCAAAGTCACAGTATACAAAATCAACGTATAGAAATCTGTTGCATTTCTATATACCAAAAATGAAGCAGAAGAAAGAGAAATCTAGGAATCAAGTCCATTTACAATTGCACCAAAAACAGTAAGATACCTAGGAACAAACCTATAACCAAGAGGTAAAGATCTGCACTCTGGAAACTACAGAATACTTACGAAAGAAACTGAAGAGGACCCAGAGAAATGGAAAAACATTCCATGCTCATGGGTTGGAAGAATAATCATCATTAAAATGTCTACACTACCCAAATCAATCTACAGATTTAATGCAATCCCTATCAAAATATACCAACATTTTTCACAATGCTAGAACAAATAATCCTAAAATTTATATGGACCCACAAAAGACCCAGAATAGCCAAAGCAATCTTGAAAAAACAAAAGCAAAGCTAGAGTAATCATGATTCCAGACTATATTAGAAAGCTGTAGTCATGAAGACAGTGTGGTTGGTACTCGCACAAAAATAAACACATAGATCAAAGGAACAGAATATAGAGAACCCAGAAATGGGCCCACAATATGGTCAACTTATCTTTGACAGAGCAGGAAAGAATATCAATGGAAACAAGACACTCTCTTCAACAAACGATCTTGCGAAACCTGGACAGCAACATGCAGAATGAAACTGGAGCATTTTCTTACACCATGCACAAAAATAAATTCAAAATGGATGAAAAGACCTAAATGTGAGGCAGGAAACCAGCAAAATCTGCCAGGACACCTGCACCCCAAAGTTCACAGCAGCAGTGTCTATAATAGCCAAACTGTGGAAGGAGCCTCGATGTCCTTCAACAGATTATGGATAAAGATGTGGTCTATATACACGATGGAGTATTAGCCATCAGAAAGGACGAATACCCACCATTTGCTTTGACGTGACTGGAACTGGAGGGTATTATGCTGAGTGAATCAGAGAAGGACAAACATCATATGGTTTCACTCATATGGGGAAAATAAGAAACAGTGAGAGGGATTATAAGGGAAGGAGGGGAACTGAGTGGGAAAAATTAGAGAGGGAGACAACCAAGAGAGGCTCCTAACTCTGGGAAACAAACAAAGGGTTGTGGAAGTGGGGGTGGGTGGGGGATGGGGTAACGGGGTGTTATACTATATGTTGGTAAATCAAACTTCAATAAAGACAAATGAAAAAAAAAACAAAAGGAAACCATCAAAATCCTAGAGAAGAACACAGGCAGCAACTTCTTTGACCTCAACCACAGCAACTTCTTACTAGACACATCTCCAGAGGCAAGGGAAACGAAAGCAAAAGTGAACTACTGGGTCTTCTTCAACAAAACTAAGAGTCAGCCTATGGAATGGGAGAAGATATTTGCAAATGACGAATCTAATAAAGGGTTAGTACCCCAAATCTATAAAGAATTTATCAAACTCAATACCCCACAAAAACAATCCAGTTAAAAAGTGGGCAGAAAGCATGAACAGACTTTTCAAAGACATCGCGATGGCCAACAGACACATGAAAAGATGCTCCACATCACTCATCATCAGGCAAATACAAATCAAAACCACCACGAGATACTACCTCATGCTGTCAGGACGGCTAAAACTAACAATCCAGGAAACAAAAGATGGTAAGGATACAGAGAGAGGGAAACCCTCTTGTACTGTAGGTAGGAATGCAAACTGGTGCAGCCACTCTGTAAAAACAGTGTAGAGGTTCCTCAGAAAGTTAAAAATAGAGCTACCCTATGGCTCAGCAGTTACACTTCTAGGTATTCACCCAAAGGATACAAAAATACTGATTTGAAGAGGCACATGCACCCCGAAGTTTACAGCATCACTATTAACAATAGCCGAATTATGGAACGACCCCAAATGTCCACTGACTGATGAATGAATGAAGAGAAAGTGGTGTATATATACAATGGAATATTATTCAACCATCAAAAAGAATGAAATCCTGCCATCTGCAACAACGTAGAGAGAGCTAGAGAGTATTATGCTAAACAAAATAAGTCAGAGAAAAAGAAGTATGATTTCACTCAAAGTGGAATTTAAGAAACAAAACAGATGAACAGGGCAGCCCGGGTGGGCAGCCCGGGTGGCTCAGTGGTTTAGCACTGCCTTCAGCCCAGGGTGTGATCCTGGAGACCTGGGATCGAGTCTCACGTCTGGCTCCTTGCATGGAGCGTGCTTCTGTCTCTGCCTGTGTCTCTGCCTTTCTCTCTCACTCTCTCTCTCTCATGAATAAATAAATAAAATCTAAAAAAAAAAAAAAAAAGATGAACATAGGGGAAAGGAATACAAAAACAAAAAGAAAAGGAAGCAAACTGTAAGAGACTCTTAACTACAGAGAACAAATTAAGAGTTGATGGAAGAGACGTGGACAAAGGATGGGCTAAATGGGTGATGGGTATTAAGGAGGGCAATTGTTGGGATGAACTCTGGGTGTCAAATGTAAGTGGTAAGTCATTAAATTCTACTCCTGAAACCAATATTACACTATATGTTAACTAACTAGAATTTAAGTAAAAACTTGAAACAAAAATAAATAATATTTTAAAAATAAATGAAAAGTAGGTAACTCAAAAAAAATGTTCAGAACATACAAAATTAAGATCCACCAAAAACTCATGAAAATCAATTATAAGGCACACGATTTAATAGGAGTCTATAAAAATTATCACAGAAGAATTAAGAAAAGATATTAAAAGATAACCAACCTCAGTAGTCATCACAGAAACTCAAAATTAAAGGTACCATCTGTTGCCCATCAAAAACACAAGAAAGTTAAAATGATGGTAATATCCAGCATTTTCAAGGGTATGAGAAAATAGTTACCTTCACACACCGTAAGTGTAAATGTGAACTGGTACCACATTCCTTCAGAGATTATTCTATCAAATCTTAAAATGCCCATGTCCTTTGACTCTGAAATACTATTAACATTTTATCCCATATATTTGCAATAAGAGTATTATATTATTATATATTTAAGAAATAGGACATTCACTAATGAGTTCCATGCAATGGAATATTATGCAGCTGTTAAAAGGAATGAGAGAGGCAGATTTCTATATGTAGACAAAGAAAGATGTTTATGGTTACACTGGTAAATATAAAAAACAAGATGCAAAACAATATGTATTGTGTCACCCAATTTACATTTAAGTGAAAACATGTATGTATATAGATTTGAAAATTCATCAGAAATATTCTGGATAGATATATACCAACTGCCACCAACAGTCATCTATGGAAAGTAAAATGACATGGTAAGTAGAGGTATTAAAAGGAGACCTTTTGTTCTTTATATTTTTGTATTCTTTTTTAAATCACAAGTGTGCATCACTTTTGTCATGAATACACACATATATATATAAATCAAAGAATTATCTAAATATATTTCACATAATCCTGAATAATTAATTCTATAAAGATGGCTCTGTCACTCAATTATTGGACTGTTTAATGCCCTGAGAGTCTTATTTGCACCTAAATCTCAGGCATCAAGCACAGTATCTGGTTCACCATAAATGTTTGATAACTAACTGCTCAATGAATGAATTAAAGTAGAAATGGTGGGGGGGAGGGGTGCCTGAGTGGCTCTGTCAGTTAAGCATCCAACTTTTGGTTTTAGTTCAGACCATGATCTTATGAGTTATGAGATCCAGCCTGGCATCAGGTTCTATGCCCAGCGGGGAGTTTACTTCTCTCGCTCTCCCCTTCCCTCTGCCACTCCCCCACTCATGTGACTCTCTCTCTGGAATAAATAAATAAATCTTAAAAAAAAAAAAAAAAAAAGAAAGAAAAGTAAGGTAGAAATGGGGAAACTAAATTAACAGACTTTCCTGTAAGAAAGCACTACCACTTTTAGGACATATAATCTTCAAATCACCAACTAGCTTTGGTTCTTCTCATCATCTTTAATGGAAAAAAACAAAAAGCAGATACTGTTTAAAAAGAAACTGAATCCCAAAGTGGAAATTGGTATTTACTAGGACCAAAACAGTCAAAGCCAAGAGGCATGCAACTACCAGGAAGTGCAATTATTAAAGGCCCAAGTTTTACCTACAAGTTACATTTCAATTAACTCCATTTTAAAGTGAATATACTTGGGACACCTGGATGGCTCAGCGGTTGAGCATCTGCCTTCAGCTAAGGGGGTGATCTCATGGTCCTCGGATCGAGTCCCACATTGGGCTCCCTGCATGAAGCCTGCTTCTCCCTCTGCGTATGTCTCTGCCTGCCTCTCTCTCTCGTGAATAAATAAATAAAATCTTAAAAATAAATAAATAAATAAATAAAGTGAATATACTTACTTTCTCTGTATTCTATTTCTGCTTCCTTACGCAGTTTTTTCTCTCTGGCAAGAGCTTCAGGACTTCCCCAAACTTCCAAAGATCTGTGCGCGCGCACACACACACACACACACACGGCCATCAATAATGAACAATTTTAATGACTTTATTGTAATGATATTTAAATTGAGATGAACTATAACTATATGAGAATCTTACAACAAAACATAAGGTCCTTTAGGAAAAATGTAAAGCACTTAAGAAATTTTTCTGAATTAAATCTGAACAGTAAGTAAATTCAACAGTAAATTGTCATATAAATTACCACGTACTTTTAGTTAACTAGTACATACTCTTCTTTTAAAGTGTAACATTTAAAAACCTTTGAGTCTATCTAAAATGGGTTTTTATTAATCCAAAATTTGGCTTGTGTATTTGGTTTAAAAGAAATATGTTCTTACTTTGCCTCCACATCTGATCTCAAGTATACAGTAAAGGACTCGGTATCTTCATGAGGACTTCGTCGTCTGATTTTGCGAAGTTGTTCTAGATCACTGAAGAAAGAAACATGCTAAATTTATTCAGATACAATTCATATACTTTTTGTTATTAGAAAGATTACTAGGGGCAGATAAAAGCCACTACCTAGATCCTGATCTTTAAAGGCTACAAAGATCAACTTAAAGCCTTGAAAAATTAAGATGGCATTTTGTACACAAAAATCGGTGTAGAGACAGTGAAAAATTAACAATTATTCTTGATACTAACTATAGATGCCTTAACATAATATGCAGAGATTCAACTCCTTCACTGGTGTTTATATTTTATCTGCTATGGACACCCCACTGCCACATCTGACATATGGGAAAAAAAAAGGAAAGTGGAAAAAACATCAGAGTATCATCCTCTATTTAAGAATTTAAATTTAGGGTACCTGGGTGTCCCAGGTAATTAAGCATCTGCTTTCAGTTTGAGTCATGGTCCCAGGGTCCTGGGATCAAGTCCTGCACTGGGATCCCTACTCAGTGTGGAGTCTGCTGCTCTCTCTACCTTTTCCCTCCTGCTCATGATCTCTCTGTGTCTCTCTCTCTCTCTCTCTCAAATAAATAAACAAAATAAAATTTAGAATTTATAATCCTACTTGTTTATATCCAGGTTAATACTAAGTGGTAATACTAAAATTATGGAGATTACTTAAAAATAAAATCTTTAAAATACATAAATCAACCACTATCACATATTTATAAAAAGTTTGGGCAGCAAGGTATCAAAGGTACATATTCAGGAAATGAGCTCGGTCATCACTGACATCTTTACTATGGCCTACAGGGTGGAGGCCTACAATGTGGAGACAGCAATATCTAATCTACTTAATTCACAAAATTTTTGTGAGAACTAAATGAAGCACTTCATGTGAAACAAGCATTTTTTATATCAATGTTACAACTGGTTGTTGTTTTAATAGTTACATAACTTATAAAACTGATTATAAGAACTCTTATTTCTTGATAATATACCATAGAAGATGTGACCAGGAGGAAGAAGGGGGGAAAAAAGGCTAAATCTGATGTCTAAGTTGCCAAGAAATCTTCCATGTAATACGGCTTTCGTAGGTGAACACACAAAGGAGGGTGAAATTTTTAAATCTGTGACAAATATCTCAACAAATCTCTATGATTACAAGAAATTTAATAACAAAAAGATATTAGAAAATAAAGATAACTTATGCTCAACAGAAACCACAGTTGGGCTGTGAACATAAATAACTAAATTACTCAACTCTGCTAGCCAAATAAACCCAAAACTTTAAAAAGGTAAACATACAAATACACAAATATCTCATTGATAACTCTGCTACATATTAACATGATAATAAAACTCCTACTAAAGTTCTTGTACGATACAGAGGTTTTGAAGAACATGTTTTGAGTTTAAGATACCACAAAAGGCTGGGATTGTTCACACTGAGGCAGAATTCCGTTTAGAAAGCTAAAAATTTTAACATTTTTAAACTGAATAGTTCTTCAATTTAGGAAGGAGTCCTTGGAAAGTTTCCATGTGGAGGTAGCAAGTAACACATAAAAAGAAATTAATGGTTAGATTAGATAGAGCTACCACATTAGAAATTTAAAAAAAAATGCTATACCTGGATTTAAGGCAGAACTCATTTATTGCTCTGACTCCAGTGATGAAATTATTCTGAGTGTACTTTGGTCCATATTCCCTCTTCTTAAGGACTGCTTTGACTAAATTAAAGAATATACAGAAACATAATAAATTTGCACACTGGAAAACACATTAGAAGATGAACATATATGCTGACGCTTAAGTGAGCTAATGAATTTCACTAATGAATTTCACAAAAAAATTGTTTTTCCTGATGCACTGAATGGTATCAGAAGAAAGTCTCCCAAGACCAGAACATGACAAAATTCCATTTGTAGACATCTAGATCGTATCTCCATAGTCATCTGTAACCGATGCCAAAATGTTAATCTTCTGTCTAATGGATATCCTGCATAGGTATTCCTGATCTGTTTACATTGTACTAGTACAATTTAAATTGTCTAGGGTCTAAAAAATAATAATAAATTGTCTTAGGGTCTAAATGAAAATGAAGTTTCAATAAAAAATTATATGCTTGTTCAATGTTTTTCAAACTACAGGGTGAAACCAGCATTTGATAAAAAATGAAAATAGAAAGTGGTCAAAGAGTACCCCATACAATGAGTAAGTACTTTTTGTGAAGACTTCTGTTTCGGTTACATACAATAATCTCTTTATATAGTAGATCATTAATATTTCTTATGTGAGTTGCAGTCAAAAAAGCCTAAAAGCTGCTGGACTACTTCACATAGTCCATAAGAAAGCTAAAGTAAACATAAAGAATATTTTTATCAGTTAAAAATTACAGGAAGTTTATTACAGATTACAGGTAAAATACGGCCTTCTATTAAATTACTTCCCTGTTACCAAGTATCAAATTGTTCCTAAAACAAAAACAAAAACAAACAAACAAAAAATACAGATATCAATAACAAAATACCAATTTGGCAACAATTATAGTCTGTGAATTAATAATCACACTCAATATAGATCTATGTTTATAATCATTGTAAAGTGAGACTCTTGGTGGTATGACATAGATGATAAGATAAAGCAAATATCTGAAGAGCAAGGGCAAAACAACAGAAAATCATGTGTTCTATTTCAAATTGTCACCCTTTACTTCATACTCTATTCTCAGATATTAATATACGAGTTGTCCGTTGTAATTTCAAGTGGAAAGAATAAACTAAGACTAAAATTATCCATCACCACAGTTGGTAAATAAGACTCTTAAGGTAACATATTAACTATTAAAATCAAATTCACAAATCATAACAAGAACATTATAAACATAAAAGTCAGTATAAAAATCAAAACTGTATTTGAAAAAAATACATCCAAGGAAGTTCAGCCTTCTGTTTCAAGTTTCTAAGCTTCCTTTAATATAATAATCCTAAAATTCTAAATCCAGATGAGCTTCTCTGGAGCAAAGAATTACTTCTTTCTTTTAAAAGATGAGTGGGTTTTTTAAAATTACTCTTTAAAGATTCCTTCAAAGTCTACAGAAATCCCTACTGCCCTGTCCTGGCCCCGATTAGTGACAATGGTGACTGCTATCATGTTCATTATTCTGAACTGTAACCGTATATACTATGGATCATCTTCAAGGTTATTCTAGAAAAGAAATTCCTCTGTTAGCTCAATCTTACAGGGGAGAAAACTATGGCTCAGGGAAATGCCCAAGGCCATACAGCGAGGACATGCTGGAGCCACAGAGTCCACCTCTGCCTGACGCCAAAGCCACGGTGCTTCTAGTGACAGAGTCACACGTACAACACGCTGCTCTGGAGACACGAGCCATAGCTCATTATAAAGAGCAGAGCTGTAAACAAGAATTCCTTCATCACTCAGTTATTCCTAGAAAAAAAAGTTGGACAAGAATGTCCAAACTCTGTCTGGACTTGAACATGCCATAACTGAAAGGCATTGGTCTCTTTTTCTTTAATCACATTACTTTTCCAAAAATGATAAAGCAGCTGATGACTTTTATTTGTTCTTATTTTCTTTGGGGTTTTGAAAAAACAATTACCACAAAATTTGTAAACAAAATGCAAAGTGACTTTCAGTAGAAAATTAGCTTATAAACAGGAGAATAAATTTTTATGGTCGGTATATATAAAGCAAAGTAAAAATGGACTGTACACCCAGAATAATATAATTATACAGAGCTCTATGTAAACTCATTTTGTATATTTAATTCAAAAAACCATTATAGTAAAAATTAGAATGAAATATATTTACCTCTTACTTGGAGAGGCTCTTGCTTAATAAGTGGAGCTTTCAGTTCAGCGCCTATATTTTCTGCTATAAAGTTTATTCAAAAAGTTACAATGAGTAGATGCTTTCATACAAACCTATAAACAATATTAGCTAGCAATCTGGCAATGTATTAAAAAGATAATATATGATAGGTCAAGTTGGATTTATCCTAGGAATGCAAAAGTAGTCAAACATTAGTAAAACTATTAATGCTCCTCATTAACAGACTGAAGGACAAAAGCTATAGAATCATTTCAGGAGCTATAAAGAAAAAACATTCACTAAAATTGAATACCCATGCAAGTTTCAAACCTTTTTTTGAAAACTAGGATAAAACGGAATTTTCTTAGAAAATAAAACAAACTCTAACAAACATACTCAATGGTGAACATTTTAAATGCGTTTCTTTAAAATAAGAAACAAAACAAGGACACACACTATAAATCCTTTAACTCAAAACTATTCTAGAGGGGCGTCTGGGTGGCTCAGTTGGTTAAGCATCGGACTTTGGCTCAGGTCATGATCTTAGGATCCTGAGACAGAGACCCATGTCCAGCTCTCTGCTCAGCAAGGAGTCTGCTTGTCCCTCGCCCTCTGTTCCTTCCCCTGCTTGTGCTCTCTCTCAAATAAAGTGCCTACTGAGACAACTGTATAGATAAAAATTAAGAATTAAAAATACCTCACACCACACACAGCCAATCTAAGGTAGATTAAGGACTTACATGATATGACGTTTACATGCCTAAGAGGGAACAAGAGAGAATATTTTCATGATAGAGACAGATTTTTCTTTTTAAGGATTTTATGTATTTATTCATGAGAGACACAGGCAGAGGGAGAAGCAGGCTCCCTGCGGGGAGCCCAATGCGGGATTTGATCCCGGGTCCCCAGGGTCCCAGCCTGAGACACTCAACAGCTGAGCCCCCAACCACTGAGTCCCCCAGGCACCCCGAGACAGTTTTCTTTTTTTTTATTTTTTTATTGGAGTTCAATTTGCCAACATACAGCATAACACCGAGTGCTCATCCCGCCAAGTGCCCCCCTCAGTGCCTGTCACCCAGTCACCCCCACCCCCCGCCCTCCTCCCCTTCCACTACCCCTTGTTCATTTCCTAGAGTTAGGTGCTGAGACAGATTTCTTAAGCAAGAAAAAATGGATATGTTCTACTAAATTAAAATTCAAGACTTCTGTCCAACAAAAGATCCCTTTAAAAAAAAAAGAAAAGAAAAACTTCAAACTGGGAGAAGATATTTCTAACAAACAGGATCAACAAAAGTACCACTATGTAAGAACTCCTCCAGATCAACAAGACAACTCATCAGAAAAACAGAGCAGAAGAACAAGGAGCAAAGGAAATACAAATAAGAGATAAACATATGAAGAAATGGCTGCCTCATATGGACACACCCCAAATGAAACCACAAGAAGTCATTTTACAACCATCCAATCAGAAAAAAATGAAAAAATATATCTAATGTTGGCAAGGATACGGAGCAATGGAACTCCTACACTGCTGGTAGAAATGCAAACAGGCAGTTACCTTGCTCAACAAGATGGCATTCTCTGATACAGTTAGCACAAGCCTAACTTATGACCTAGCAAATTCCACTTCTAGGTCGATACATTTACCTTAATAAAAACTTGCACAAGAGCATAAGGAGAAAAGAACATGAATATTTCAGAGCAGCAATGTGTACTGTTGCTTCAATCGGAAACCACTCAAATGTCCATAAGCAGGAGAACAGGTAGACCATGTGACTGTGCATACATTTCATACACTAGTGAATAATAAATACAATAATGACTATCTTTCTCTGAGCCTTCACTATGTGACAACCACTATTCTAAGCACTTTACATTTATCAACTGATTTAATTCACACAACCCTCAAAAGTACATATTCTAATTATTTCCACGAAAATTAATGAACTAGATACATATACCATTAGGATAAATCTTAGCAAAATTTAATGAAAAAAGTAAATCACAAAAGCATACACATATCAAGTTATCACACAATAAAGTACACAAACAAGCTAAACAATGACATACATACAAATGTCTAAATCTATTCCTATTTTTAGAAATAAACACAAAATTCAGAAGTCACTATGGTTTTTCTTGCTTTTATTTCAAGATACTTTCTAAAAATATATATTTTATTTTTTTTAGAGATTTTATTTATCCATGAGAGACACAGAGAGAGGCAGAGACACAGGCAGAGGGAGAAGGAGGCTCCCCGTGGGAAGCCTAATGAAGGACCCAGGATCACACCCTGAGCCAAAGGCAAACACAACCACTGAGCCACTCAGGTGCCCCAATACAGATTTTCTTTCCAAGTAATCTCTACGTCGTCCAACATGGGGCTTGAACTTACAACTCTGAGATCAAGAGTTGCATGTTCCACCAAGCCAGCCAGCCAGGCCCCCCTCAAAATACTTTTTTTTTTTTTAAAAAAGATGTATGGGGGCAGGGGGCAGAGGGAGAAGAAGAGGAAACAAATCCTAAGACAACTCCATGCTGAGCACAGAGTCCAACACAGGGTCTCCAGGACCTGAGATCATGACTTGAGCCCAAACCAAGTGTAGGACACCCAACTGACTGAGGTAGCCAGGCACCCCAACATACTTTATTTTTAAAACAGGTCACTATACTAAGCTTTTGACCCATTCTGATGATGTATAAGCTACAAACACTTGCTCAGCAGTTGAGGAGCACTCTTTAGTGGCATGTGTGAGAAGTGTATAAAAATCCCATAAAAACAAATATTCAAATAGTTTCCACAGGAACACAGGTAAGTGACTCCATCTCCTAGCCTTCCGTATTGTTGCATATTATGCCACCACCACCTACAAAGACATTTCAAAACTAACGGCAATTAAGTTAAATGGTCCCCCCAGATCCCACAATCCAAGCTAAACTTGAAGTTAACAGCTAGAGGAGTAACAACTACACGTTAATCCTATTAATCCTAGCTGAAGCACAGGCAACAGGGGATGCTTCATCCCACTCTCCCAAGCACAGGACACAGGCAGAGAGCTGACATCTTCCTATTCCTCTACTCTGGGCAGGAAGTCGTTTTTCTGGATTTGCTGTACCAGTTGCCATGTTGGCCCCAACATCATATAGTACCTAGCTGGCCTCAGAACCCATCCAAAGTAGAAGCAGCAGCAACAGTCTAAGCACCCACGTTTTCAAAGAGCATCCAATTGCCCACATGCATCTCAGACAAATCACAGCTCTCAACAATGTGATCAAGGCCATCACGTATTGGTCCTAATAGGCTAGTTGAATGAATAGTACCTTGCATCTGGTTTGGGTCCCTTCTGCAGAAGGGGCTTCACATGTGCATAATTATCGAGGATGCAACTAAACGATCCATACACTCCAACATTCACGTAGTACATAAAGGTTTGTTCACTCAACTTAATCTTCATCATCAGAGCCTCTCTATTCCTTTAATCAAGCTTTTTGGCAATGGTATTAACTGCGAGCATGAAAGCTGATACAACATAGTATCTGCCGGACTCAGAGGCGCCTGCCTTTGGTCAGGTCATCATCCCAGGGTCCTAGGATCAAGCCCCGAGTTGGGCTCCTTGCTCAGAAGGGAGTCTGCTTTTCCTTCTCCCTTGTGCTCTCCCTCAAATAAATACAATCTTTAAAAAAAAAAAAGTTTACCTCTCTCATCTGTTCCAAAAGAATCCTGCTGGTTTTGAGTGTGGCACCAAATTTAACACTGAGACAGACTGCTTTGGAATCATCAGTGGCAATTCGCAAAATCAACTTTGCCTTTTGGATGTGCCCGACAACTTTTACCAATTCAACTTCACTATCCAAAGTCGTCACCTGGACCCTGTTCTTTGTATCGTACTTAATCTGAGATACTTGTTTACAAAGATTTGCACAGATAATCCTTTCTGGAGGCACCCTTAAGACTCTGCACCTGTTGTATTTCAGTCTTGCTGGCACAGTCAAATCTTATCCCAATGGCAGCTAGGTCTTCACTATGATTCTGCTATCATTGCATTTGACTGCATAAAAGGGAGTGACCCAAGGAAGAGCTTTTAACCATCTCAGATGTTTCTTTAGAATGTCTCCCAGGTCTATGACATAGAAAGCATCCTTATCATAAGACAAAACTTTGTAAATTTTTTGGTTCAGAATGTCCTTGGCAATAAAGCCTTCACTGAGGAAATGGCAAACTCTGCCATTACTAAAGTTGTTCATGGTTTCTTGATGCGCCCCGAAACATAACAAAGTGGAAAACTGACAGATGGAATTTAAATGAATTAAACCCAGTTTTTCACAAAGGGAGTTCTCCAGAATTCCAAGTCCCACCAAAGATGTGTGCCTTCGGTGCAGCAGTGGAATGTTCTCGATAAACAGAAATTTGCTGTCTTTCCTATACCTGCTGCAGGGCTTGCCACATGGATTTTAAGAGAGAATAGCAGCTGAAGGAACCACGGGCCTTTCCAACAGCTTCCAGCTCATAATCCTCACTGACGTGGTTTGAAAGAGGTGAAACACAGTCCCCTCCAGCCCAGGCTGCCCTAAGCTGGGGGCATTGGAGGCAGGACAGGCCGCAATGCTTCGAGGGTGGCCACCATGCATGCACAGGGCCGGGGATTGGACCCAGCTTCAAGGCCCCAGAGGGCAGCTGCTCACCAGGGTCAGGGACCGGTGGCAGCTCTGCAACTACATGTACGTCGCAGCTCCAGGCATGGGGTCAGTCTCTGGCCTCCAGCCCAGCGCACTGGGACATGTGGCCGTCCCTACTCCTGCCCAAGAGTGAGCTTACAAGGCCATGGGCGGCCCTCATCAGCTGGCCACCTGCTGGCTCTCTCCCTCCTGCGGAGGACCACCAGGCTGAGGTGGCACCAGAGCTCTGGCAGATGGGCAGCAGAGGCTGAGTGACTGATCAGGACAGTCACTTTGGATACATAGGGTGAAGGGGAATATGAGGAGAAGGTGATCAAGAATATAAGTTCTCAGGTTGCGTGCTAAATTCCCAGTTGTTCATTTTCTAACTTATATATCATATACAAACTTTCATATATAGCAAATATTTCATAATAAAAATCATCCTTAAAAAATTTCCCTTGTATTTATACCCTCAATAGTAAAATACATTAAGTTTATTAATAACAGCTAACATTTACTAAGTATTAAATATGTGCCACATGCTGTAAGTTTTATGTGCATTATTTCATTTAATCCTAACAAAACTGCTAAGGTAAGTACTACTATTATCTTCATCTTTCAGGTGAGGAAACTGAGGCACAGAAAAGTTTGTAACTTCCCACAAAGCCACACAGCTAGGATTTTAAACAGAGGCACAGTCAGGATTGAAACCAAAGTCATTCTGATTAGTCTATGCTCTTAACCAATTTCCTATATTGTCTCTAAAACAATATTTGCTATATGAGTAGACATTTGTGCATTTTTCACGGGGCGGGGTGAGGCGGAGGGAGGACAGAAGTAAAAACTGGATTAGCAATATGGAGATTAGTGGTAAC